>NC_060176.1:35990311-36590311 GCF_021184085.1 Oncorhynchus gorbuscha | reverse complement strand
ATCATGGGAAAATCAAAAGAAATCAGCCAAGACCTCCACAAGTCTGGTTCATCCTTGGGAGCAATTTCCAAATGCCTGAAGGTACCACATTCATCTATACAACAATAGTACGCAAGTATAAACACCATGGGACCACGCAGCCATCATACCGCTCAGGAAGGAGAAGCGTTCTGTCACCTAGAAAGGAACATACTTTGAAAAGTGCAAATCAATCTCAGAACAACAGCAAAGGACCTCGTGAAGATGCTGGAGGAAACAGGTACAAAAGTACCTATATCCACAGTCCTATATCAACATAACCTGAAACACAGCTCAGCAAGGAAGAAGCCACTGCTCCAAAACCGCCATAAAAATAAGCCTATGGGGACAAAGATTGTACTTTTTGGAGAAATGTTGTCTGGTCTGATGAAACAAAAATAGAACTGGCCATAATAACCATTGTTATGTTTGGAGGAAAAAGGGGGAGGCTTGCAAGCCGAAGAACACCATCCCAATCGTTAAGCACGGGAGTGGCAGCATCATGTTGTGGGGGTGCTTTGCTGTAGGAGGGACTGGTGCACTTCACAAAATAGATGGCATCATGAGGAATGGATCATTTATGTGGATATATTGAAGCAACATCTCAAAACATCAGTTAAAGCTTGGTCGCACATGGGTCTTCCAAATGGACAATGACCCCAAGCATACTTCCAAAGGTGTGGCAAAATGGCTTAAGGACAACAAAGTCAAGGTATTGGAGTGGCCATCACAAAGCCTTGACCTCAATCCCATAGAAAATGTGTGGGTAGAACTGAAAAAGCGTGTACGAGCAAGGAAGCCTATACAGACCTGACTCAGTCACACCAGCTCTGTCAGGAGGAATGGGCCAAAATTCACCCAACTTATTTTGGGAAGCTTGTGGAAGGCTACCCAAAACATTTTACCCAAGTTAAACAATTTAATGGCAATGCTACCAAATACTAATTGAGTGTATGCAAACTTCTGACCCACTGGGAATGTAATGAAAGAAATAGAAGCTGAAATAAATCATCCTCTCTACTATTATTCTGACATTTCACATTCTTAAAATAAAGTGGTGATCCTAACTGACCCAAGACAGGGAATTTTTACTAGGATTTAATGTCAGGAATTGTGAAAAACTGAGTTTAAATGTATTATGCTAAGGTGTATGTTAACTTCCGACTTCAACAGTCCAACAGAAAACCTGGAGTGCAAATAAAACCAACGGGCTGCCAGTTGGGGAACCCTGGAGTTTGACATCCAGGCATTTAAAACATACTTGATTTTCGAAATGTTGCATATTATTAAACTTGGTTTTTTTGCATACTCAAACGGTCTACTATTTAGTATGGGTATTTGTACATGGCCATTGTCTCATTCGCCTAAGAAGGGTACAACATCATACCATTCAGCCATACAGGATGAACTATAGGTCTGGCAAGGCCAATCAGTCAATAGATCCCATGGTTTCATTATGTGGTCTGGTCTGGTCAGTTTTCTGGCCTATAAACCAGACCTGGTCATTTATAGACACTTACTGTAGGGCTACAGACATATGGGCAGGACCAGGCATTTATGCGGTCCTAGGAGGCAGACCTATATACAGTACATGTCACACACACAACACTAGAGGCGCTGAGCTCAGGCTATATTCATGTCATCAGTTGGGCCAATCAGAGCTGACACATGACAGTGACACAGAACTCTGAACCGCCTGGACATGCCACAACACACACTTCCCATTAACATCAGAGACATTATCTTACAGCCTCCTGCACACACACAAAAACACTTGCACTCTTGTATGCACGCACACACACACACATATAACAAACCATCTCAGAGAAACACAGTCGCAGAGAAAGGCAAGGACACACACATAGAACAGTGTGGTTGATGAACAAGCCTCTCCAGATGCGCCCACTTTGACAGGGTGACAACTTGATTGAATCCTTCCTCTAATCAGATAAGTGCTCAATAATTTGTGTGTGTGTGTAGAGGGTCGTGGGGAATGAGGGGAGGACAGACAGACAAAATCCCAGGGTATTATGTAAGGATAACACACACACATCTCACACCACCTCTCCCCCTATATCTCTCTCCGTCTCTTAATGGTGGTTGTATTTGTGATTGAGGCAATGGCTTGGATCATGGTCAACACACACACACACAAACACACAGTTATGGATGGTAATCTGGCCTAATGGACAATCTTGTGTGGTTGACCTATGTGCTGTCTAATGTCCCCTGGTTCCTACCTGCCTATGCTGATGAGGCTGCATCCACCACTTATCGACCCCTCGTATGGATCTGGAACACACAGTACACACACATGCAGCAATATCAATCCCTCACACAACATCAATCACTCACACACACACACGCACACACACACCAAAATCAATCACTCAGCCATGATGCACTCATAGATATGTAGTTCTTTCCTACACACATAGACATTCAAACACACAGATACACACGCAAACTGTACTGTATATCAATCAAGTAAATTTTCCACCCACACACATACACAATTACATGCACACAAGAACATACAGAGTCTGCATCAATTACTGAACACGCACACACACACACACACACACCTATTACTGAACTAATTACATTCCCTAGGAACACAAAGAATACTACGACAATTAAACATTAGGTCAAGGACATTCTGCCAAAACACAACGATCGCTGCATTGACCGTGTTTAATACCATTAACATACTGGTTATGCCATCTTTATAGCCACTAGTCAATACACAGAGAAGATAAACATTGATTTCTGGTCTGGAGGTCATATTATCTGTGATTGTAGACTCTATATCAATTACATAGCACTATTCTGTGAGGCAGAGAGAAAGCATACAAGCCTAGAATAAATTAGCATATTTTAAATGTAGTGACATGATTCCAGGTACAGGCAACAAAGCTAGGGATAAGTGTTATTTTAACTGAAAAATATATTAAAAGCCAAAAAAGCCTGTTAATTCCATGGATATCTTTGTTGGTTAAATCCTCTTGCTAACGGATTAGCCAGGAAAGCTCAAATTAAAAAATCTGAATCTCAGTCAGAGAAGAATGACGAATGCGCAAAAGTCAAACAGAAGCAGGAGAAAATTGGTTTCCTTCTTTTCTGAAGCCACGCAGCACGACGGAGGGTTTATTTTACTCTGCGAGTTAGAGATGATTATTCCCTCTGCTCTCTACTAATTATTTCAACTTTGGTGAGAACCGCAAGTGAAGGCTGCGTTAATCTGCCTTACATCTTTTTCATTCAGCTTTTCACACGCAGTATAAGATGGTGTTAGCCTCCAGAGACACAGTATAAGGATCTATACTCTTGTACTTGTCACAGTGCTGGGTTGGTTCTGTCTGAGGGAGTTACAGAGGTGCCCATGGGCAAACACACATCCATATTTGACTATTCTCAAGTAAACTACAGTTTTGTTTAATTATTTTTTATTTATTTTTTTGTGCAATTATCACAAAATTGAAACACTCAAAACAGCTAGTCAAAAAGGCAATTTCAAAACTCTAAGCACATTTTCAATTGACAAAGTACAACACACAACTTTATTTTTTCACTTAATAACTTAGTCAGGCTTTCATCTAGAAATACATCTTTCACCTTGCAATACATGCTTATATAAAGTAATTGCCTTTCAACGATGCGATGCTCACATTACTTTTGATATTATTCTCTTCTCTTCAGTTAAAATACATTTTTACTATCGCTTAATCCAACTGCTCTTAATTGATGATCACATAAAAGTTGGGTAAAGCTACTGTAGCTATACATTTAACATGTAAACTGGTTTGTCTAATACAGGTTTTGAGAAGTACATAATGAAAGTGTATGTCTGTAAAGTAGAAACATACAAGTAGGAAATATACTCAAATGTACTATTATCATGACTATTCTGATTTTACTTCACAGTAAGCATTAAAAAAGATCAAATCAAAGTTTATTGGTCGCGTACACAGCTGAGCGGATGTTACAGCAGGTGCAGCGAAATGCTTGGGTATCTAGCTCCTATAGTGCAGCAATACAATCTCAATACAATACAATTCCCCAGTGGGAATCGAACCAAAAACTTTTGTGTTGCTCGTGCCATGGTGTTATGAACTGAGCCACAAGTACAATACATCACTGTAAAATGCAATACATAATTACAATACAGATGGAAGATGTATGATTGCCATCCCCATGAGCGTACCCCCCTCCTTCAGGCCATGGATGAGGAATGCAACGACATCAATCCAGATCTACTGAAAGTCAGGCTTGGATTCACCATGCCAAAGGGTTTTTTCTCCAGGTGCATGAACAATGATGATATCTACAGCGATTTTGATGAGAACCTATATCCACATTTTCAAGACAGGCATTGATGCAAACTAGTCCCTGCTAAACATTATGTTTCTTTCATTTCTTTCATTTGACTACATTGTGAAAGTTGTTCAGTACATTTTAATGGGTTGGGCAAGTGTATTGCCTATGTGAAAACTAATGTACTGTAGCATATTACATTCAAAGGGCAATTTTGAAACATTTCTCATATTTTTTGCTTTTGGATGAACTGGTGGTTAACATATCTGAATTGAGAAGACATCACTATGTTGTGTTTTGGATCAATGGTTTTGTGGTGAAATATGTCTACAAACCAAATTAATGCACAATGAAAGGTTTTGAATGGCTGCGTTACAAGTGTTACCACTTTGGAGTTTTGTACGAAGAGTTTAGAAAATTCCCCCACATACTTGTGAAAATAGTACCAAAGCAATCAAAAAAAAAAGAAAACTCAACCTTTCTCCAGGCTATGTGTGTGTGTGTGTGTATGTGTGTGTGTTTAAATTGAACAAGCCTTTGAGATAAGCCTATGTATTTGGCTGTAACTAAACATCACAGTCAATATACCCTGAAGGAAAGTCAAAGAGCTCAATGGGATCATATGGTTATTTCAATATCAGTTAGAAATGGGATTTTGGCATTGTTACAAAATCAGCTGGGCTATAAAAAGTAACAGGCATTTATTTTGAAGAAAGAGAGGCCTTCAAGACATCCAACCCCCACAAACACACTCAGACAGGAAAGTTGCAGGCACACACACACACACACACACACACACACACACACACACACACACACACACACACACACACACACACACACACACACACACACACACACACACACACACACACACACACACACACACACACACACACACACACACCATCAACTCTTATAAAAGTTCAAATGTGCACCATTTCATTAGTTAAAGATGAAAAGATGTGTACAGCTGCAGGGGTCTCAAATCCAAGCTGTGTATACCGATTAAATAAACTACAACTCTAAACGAGTCTACTGCACACATCTCTGAAATGAAATTCAGTGAATAAAACATTTTTCATGGTTATTTCTTTTCTATAACGCCAGGCTCCAGTGACTCAGACCCTCCGCCTTCTCCTCCCAGGGTGATTCCCAGCATGCATTGCAAAAACAAATTGACTGCCGTGGCCTGCGGAGGCAAGAGAGATTGAGAATCAATATTTCAAAACATCCATTCTTTATTTCTTCCCACAAAACAGACATACAGTAATGTCTCCTCCTCTTGAGATGGACTGGTGCATAATGGCCCTCTTTCCTATCTGCACATCAAATCAGAGATCAGGGGTTGTATATATCAAGCATCTCAGAGATGGAGTGCTAGGGTCCATGTAATGTTATTTATTGTGTGGTCTAAAAAGGCCAAACTGATCCTGGGCTCAAGTTGAACAAACCTAACGCAATGGTAAATCTAAGCAAAGGGGGTTTGTCCAAAATATTTCAGCTATTTTCACAGCCGGAAATATGAGCGCAATAGCTGGCAATGATACAAAAGGGCTGGTTGTTGATAAATAAGTTGTAGGTGTAACGAGGGCTTGGCCACTCATTGGAGAAGCACGTTTTTGGTAACCGGATGAGAGGCGGTCTTTGGAGATGGGGATGTAGTATACTTGAACAAGCTAAATGAAGTATGCTGGTCGGCATACTACCATTCCAGTGTTTTACTTGCTATATTGTATTTACTTTGCCACCATGAACTTTTTTGCCTTTACCTCCCTTCTCACCTCATTTGCTCACATTGTATATAGACTTGTTTATACTGTATTATTGACTGTATGTTTGTTTTACTCCATGTGTAACTCTGTGTCGTTGTATCTGTCGAACTGCTTTGCTTTATCTTGTCCAGGTCGCAATTGTAAATGAGAACTTGTTCTCAACTTGCCTACCTGGTTAAATAAAGGTGAAATAAAAAAATAAAAATAAAACATAAATAAATATGTGAGTATGTTTTAGGATGTGCAGTATATTTTCAAATTAAGGCACTCTGACGAATAGACCATTTAAAGAGCAACAGCCCCTAAAAAACTACTTCTCATTTAGAAAACAGACTATGTGGCATTGATATCAGTCAGAAACATTTATTATACTGTCAGAATTGACTACAAAGTGTAAAGAGGATAATTTTGGTCATGAAGTCAGTCTTGTGAAACTTTTGGTCCTGACTGCATTACAATGTAAATGAAGGTTGGGTTTGTTTCAATCCTGCCCACAGCTGGCAGGACACAAGTAATCATGGAGTGCAGCTGCAAGCGAACCGATTGTCTGTGGTAAATTTGATTTGACTTTGGATATCCCTATGGGGCTAGTTAGGAAACATCTGTAAATTGGTCAATATATAAAAATTCCAATAGCTCCAAATTTCAATGACTTAAAAACCTCAAATCACCTATAAATTGTAGAAATTAATGTTCTCATTTACATTGTGCAATTTATTGACAATTAGAGATAGGTTATCCAAAGTCAAACCAATTTTGTCACGGTCAGACACCAGCCGGCTGAAGCTAAATGGCTAAATATTTTGTCTAACTCTTCCCACCTGCGAACTCACACATCAACCCACACCCCAAAACCAACTCAGGTTTAATTCAGTCATGGCCGCTAGAATTTCCTGATCAATTTTAATAGACAAAAAATGAGATTTTCTTTCAAAAACAAGGACATTTCTAAGTGACCCCAAACTTTTGAACGGTAGTGTATATATTGGTGCATAGCCAGGGGGAAAATGTACTTAAGTATCAAAAGTAAAAGTACAAATATAAACCATTTCAAATTCCTTATTGTAAGCAAACCAGATTGCACAATTTTCTTGTTTTATTGACGGATATCCAGGGGCAAACTCCAACACTGACATAATTTACAAACAAAGCATTTGTGTTTAGTGAGTCTGCCAGATCAGAGGCAGTAGGGATGACCAGGGATGTTCTCTTGATAAGTGTGTGAGAATTGGACAAATTTCCTGTCAAAATGTAATGAGTACTTTTGGGTGTCAAGGAAAATGTATGGAGCCAAAAATATAAATTGTAAAGAAATGTACAGATACCACAAAAAACTACTTAAGTAATACTTTAAAGTATTTTTACTTCAGTACTTTACACCACTGACCAAATGCCTTCACACCAGTACATTAGCACACATTAGCACACTTTATATACTGTTACACATGCACTTATCACATAGTATTCCATACATAAGTTAAGGCCATGCACAGTACAAGCGCCATATATTTGTGGTATGTCACAAAATCATGTTATGACCACAATATCAATATTAATTTTATATATCAATATTTTTCTAAGGTGTAAACGGTACAGCCAAATGGTTACTTGCAAAGTAGCAATATCAGAAATAGATTGTGTCAATATAAATAAAATGTACAGTATGTACAGGAACAATATTAATAACGATATCAGTGATAGTCATATGCATACAATAAGAGGTAAAGTGGCTGAGCAGCAGGACAAAGAAAATTGTAGCAGCAACGTATTGTGAATAGAGGCACTGCAGATAGTGCTGATGACTGGTCCATCCAAATCACACATGAGCAAGGGAATCTACAGTTGAATTTGGAAGTTTACATACACTTAGGTTAGAGTCATTAAAACTCGTTTTTCAGCCAAATATACCCTCGTAAAACTGACTATTCTACTGAACCTCGATTTCGGCGATGTCATTTACAAAATAGCTTCTAATACTCTAGTCTATCACAGTGCCATCCGTTTTGTCACCAAAGCTCCTTATACCACCCACCACTGCGACCTGTATGCTCTAGTCGGCTGGCCCTTGCTACATATTCATCGCCAGACCCACTGGCTCCAGGTCATCTATAAGTCTATGCTAGGTAAAGCTCTGCCTTATCTCAGATCACCGGTCACGATAACAACACCCACCTGTAGCACGCACTCCAGCAGGTATATCTCACTGGCCATCCCCAAAGCCAACACCTACTTTGGCCGCCTTTCCTTCCAGTTCTCTGCTGCCAATGACTGGAATGAATTACAAAAATCGTTGAAGCTGGAGACTTAAATTTTCCACACTAACTTGAAACATCCGCCATCTGAGCAGCTAACCGATCGCTGCAGCTGTACATAGTCCATCTGTAAATAGCCCACCCAATCTACCTACCTCATCCCCATATTGTTTTTATTTACTTTATGCTCTTTTGCACACCAGTATTTCTACATGCACATCATCATCTGCTCATCTATCACTCTAGTGCTCATTTGCTATATTGTAATTACTCCGCTACTTTGGCCTATTTATTTCTTTACCTCCTCACGGCCTTTGCACACACTGTATAGACTCTTTTTTTCTATTGTGTTATTGACTGTACGCTTGTTTATCTCATCTAGCCTACCTGATTAAATAAAGGTGAAATAAAAAACAAATACAAAATAAACCTGTGGATGTATTTCAAGGCTTACCTTCAAATTCAGTGCCTCTTTGATTGACATCATGGGAAAATCAAAATAAATCAGCCAAGACCTCAGAAAACAAATTGTAACCTCCACAAGTCTGGTTCATCCTTGGGAGCAATTTCCAAAAGCATGAAGGTACCACGTTCATCTGTACAAACAATAGTATGCAAGTATAAACACCATGGGACCACACAGCCGTCATAACGCTCAGGAAGGAGACGCGTTCTGTTGCCGAGAGATGAACATACTTTGGTGTGAAAAGTGCAAATCAATCCCAGAACAACAGCAAAGGATCTTGTGAAATGCTGGAGGAAACAGGTACAAAGTATCTATATCCACAGTAAAATGAGTCCTACATGGACATAACCTGAAAGGCCGTTCAGCAAGGAAGAAGCCACTGCTCCGAAACCGCCATAAAAAAGATAGACTACGGTTTGCAACTGCACTGTACTTTTTGGAGAAATGTCCTCTGGTCTGATGAAACAAAAAATAGAACTGTTTGGCCATAATGACCATCGATATGTTTGGAGGAAAAGGGGGAAGCTTGCAAGCCAAAGAACATACCCCAACCGTGAAGCACGGGGGTGCTTTGCTGCAGGAGGGACTGGTGCACTTCACAAAATAGATGGCATCATGAGGGAGGGAAATTATGTGGATATCTTGAAGCAAAATCTCAAGACATCAGTTAAAGCTTAAACCAGTTAAAGCTTGGTCACAAATGGTTCTTCAAAATGGACAATGACCCCAAGCATACTTCTAAAGTTGTGGAAAATGGCTTAAGGACAACAAAGTCAAGGTTTTGGAGTGGCCATCACAAAGCCCTGGCCTCATCCTATAGAAAATTTGTGGGCAGAACTGAAAAAGTGTGTACGAGCAAGGAGGCCTACAACTTGACCTAAGACGTGGAAATTTTACTAGGATTAAATGTCACATATTGTGAAA
Source organism: Oncorhynchus gorbuscha (assembly GCF_021184085.1). Lineage (NCBI taxonomy): Eukaryota > Metazoa > Chordata > Actinopteri > Salmoniformes > Salmonidae > Oncorhynchus > Oncorhynchus gorbuscha. Next base: position 36,580,562 of record NC_060176.1, on the reverse strand, counting down.
AACTGAATTGAAATGTATTTGGCTAAGGTGTTTGTAAACTTCCGACTTCAACTGTATCGTCGGAGAGCCTGTTTCTGTCCTGCCTTTGACTTTGGTGCAGGGAATGTGATGTCCATAACCTCTTCGTCGCAAAACTGCCTGATCTTCTCAAAAATATAGTTTGTCTAGCTGTATCAAGTCCAGGCAGACCATCTATGGGAGGAAGGATGTCAGCGTTGCACAGCAGTTGAAAACAGGTACCATCAATCCGAACGCTCCTTGGCGACAACGCCAGGCTTTAGAGCATCGAAGCTGTAAAACAGGGAATAACAACAAAAAATCTGAAGACATTACAACATTCATTCACCTCCTAAGTTTAGATGAGAATAACCTCATACAATATTTTTTTTACCTGAAGTTCTGATACTGCTTGATCTGTGGCAGCAGCCTGAAGTACCAGCCATAGCTTTCCACCAGCACCGTACCATCGTCCAGTCCAACCAGCTGTGGGATGTTGACCCCTGTCACAGTGCTGTCCTTCACAACACCAGCAATCTCAGACAAAGTTTTCAGTCACGTCTTTGTGAAGCTCTGCTTGAAGAGGCCGAAGCACCAGTCAGGGTCAAACTTGGTGTTGCCTGTGATCAGGTCCAGATTGTGGTGGAGCTTGTGCATGGTCCACCAGGCATAATACCAGAGCATAAACTTGTTCTTGTCTTCGCCACAGAATTATCACAATTCTGGTCCACACGTGTTTTCCCAACTCCATAGTTGGTCAAGAAATGGTGCAAGTAGTTGATGACTGCGCTACTGCCTTTGCTTGCTTGGGCCAGCTCTCTTTTTGATGACTGTATGACTGGTGGATTAGAGTCAGGCGTGTTCTACTGATTTATGCTGAAAAACAAATTCCAGATACAAATATTTTAGCATTATTATACAATAGATGCGAAATGGCATTCTGAGATAACATCACTACACACAGTTCACACAGGTAATGTTAGCTACTGAAGCTAACATCAGTTGGCTAGCTAACAGCAAGCTTTAACTAGCAATACAAATTGATTGTCATAGCTGGCTAAAGTTAACCAATAGGGTTCTATGTTAGCTAGTTAGCTAGCTAACACTAGGCTATAACTACCAATGCAAAATGGCATTCTGAGAAAACATCACTCACGTTACACACACTTCATGCCACACACATATGCAAACTTAGGGATGACATGCCAGTAACAAACGCTGACACTACACATTCATGTATATAGGACCAAATTATGAAAGACAAGAATTGTACTTTAGAATTCTGTAAAGTCAGTGTGGAAGAGATGAAAAAAATAATTGTTGTCTATGAACAATGACAAGCCACCGGGGTCTGACAATCTGGATGGAAAATTACTGAGGATAATAGCAGACGATATTGCCACTCCTCTTCAATTTAAGCCTACTAGCGAGCGTGTGCCCTCAGGCATGGAGGGAAGCTAAAGTAATTCCGCTACCAAAGAATAGTAAAGCCCTCTTTACTGGCTCAAATATCCGACCAATCAGCCTGTTACCAACCCTTAGTAAAAAATTGTGTTTGACAAAATACAATGCTATTTCACAGTAAACAAATTGACAACAGAATTTCAGCATGCTTTATAGGGAAGGACACTCAACAAGGACACTCAACAAGCACAGCACTTACACAGCACTTACACAAATGTTCTGATACAAAGATACAAAAAAAAAAAGTACATTATTTGGGGACAGACAAATTATCACGAGACAGAAGTTAGTCCACTGTCCAACGTAAAGAAAGAAAATACGGTGGAATATAAGCAAGACAACAAGTAGCCAGTGCAGCTTTTGATATTAACGGTCATAGCCTGATACTGGAAAAACATATGTGTTATGGCTTTTCACCTCCTGCTATTATGTGGATAAAAAGTTACTTGTCTAACAGAACACAGAGGGTGTTCATTAATGGAAGCCTCTCAAATATAATCCAGTTAGAATCAGGAATTCCCCAGGGTAGCTTTTTAGGCCCCTTGCTTTTCTACATTTTTACTAATGACATGCCACTGATTTTGAGTAAAGACAGAGTGCCTATGTATGCCGATGACTCAACACTGGTCTAAGACACTGTATCTCAGTGCTAGAGGCATCACTACAGACAACCTGGTTCAAATCGTGACTGTATCACAACCGGCCATGATTGGGAGTCCCATAGGGCGGCGCACAATTGGCCCAGCGTCGTCCGAGTTCGTCATTCGTCTAAACCCTAAACCTCAAATACATCTTGGAATAAATAATGTGGAAATTGAGAAAGTTGAGATGACTAAAATGCTTGGAGTAACCCTAGATCATAAACTGTCATGGTCAAAACATATTGATGCAGTAGTAGCTAAGATGGGGAGAAGTCTGTCTATAAAAAAGCGATGCTCTGCCTTCTGTACAACACTATCAACAAGGCAGGTTCTACAGGCCCTAGTTTTGTCGCACCTTGACTACTGTTCAGTCATGTGGTCAGGTGCCACAAAAAAGGACTTAGGAAAATTGCAATTGGCTCAGAACAGGGCAGCACGGCTGGCCCTTGGATGTACACAGAGAGCTAATATTAATAATATGCATATCAATCTCTCTTGGCTGAAAGTGGAGAGATTGACTTCATCTCAACTTTTATTTATGAGAGGTATGTTGAATGCACCGAGCTGTATGTCTAAACTACCGGCCCACAGCTCGGACACCCATGCCACAAGACATGCCACAAGAGGTCTCGTCACAGTCCCCGTGTCCAGAACAGACTACGGGAGGCACACAGTACGACATATAGCCATGACTACATGGAGCTCTATTCCACATCAAGTAACTGATGCAAGCAGTAAAATTAGATTTAAAAAACTGATAAAAAAACACCTTATGGAACAACGGAGACTGAAGCAGCACAAACATTGGCACAGACACGTGCATACACACACACACACAAATGATAACATACAAACTATACATACACATGGATTTAGTACTGTAAATACGTGGTAGTGGTGGAGTATGGGCCTGAGGGCACACAGTGTATTGTGACATCTGTGAATGTATTGTAATGTTTTTAAAATGGTATAAACTGCCTTAATTTTGCTGAGCCCCAGGAAGAGTAGCTAATGGGGATCCATAATAAATACAAATACAAATGTTAGCTAGCAAGCCAGCCACCTACCCTCAGCTAACATTAGCTAGTTAACAGCAAGCTTTAACTTTGGGTCTTTTGTTAAGACATGTCACGCTAACGTTAGCTATCTAGCTCAATCTATAGAGTAATGTTACTAGCAATACAAACCGATTGTCAAGCAAAAGTTAACCAAATAACGTTAGGTTTAATGTTAGTTAGCAAGCCAGCCATGGAACTACAGCTGGCTAGCTAACAGCAACATTTAGCTGGCAATGAAAACAACTTTGACAAAATTAGAAATGTATAATATCTGAATCTGTAGCTCGATTCTTACCTGTATACATGGATGCAAGCTTCACGGCAGACTGCAACCCATTTTATAAGACATCCTGTGTTGTTTCCGTTTAGTTTGCACAGCTTGTTTGGCCCGTTGTGTTCCACTGATTTCAAAATGTGTTATTTTCAGAGTGAGAGAGAGTCAGCATGGCACGATCGTCATCCAGAAAGTAGTCCATCACAACTTTTTCCCACTGACCTTTGTCGATAGCGCCTGATAAATTCAGGACAGCAATGTTATTGAGAGCAGTAGCAACATATTTGCAGTTTTCCATGGCTAATGTTATATCTTTTTTTTAAAATGCGGTAGAAAGGATTATCTATGCATTACGAGCAGCTCATTTTATAGACACAAGATGCAACACCGCAGACCAATCCAAACTAATCTCTCAGCATGTCCAGCCCACTCATTATCTCTGCCAATCATGGCTAGCGGGAAGGTTGCTCTCTTTCTCTGTGGCTAAACCAACTAGGCTCTTAATTTAACAATTACATTCGTATTTACAGATGACATACAAGTTTGATATTAAAGCACAAGAAAGTTAATGTATCTCTGGAACATACTAACATATCTGTTGACGAGTCTACGATTCGTAAAACACTAAACAAGAATGGTGTTCATGAGAGGACACCACGGAAGAAGCCACTGCTGTCCAAAAAAAAAACATTGCTGCAATAGACGGGAAAATTAATTCCCTAGTTTATCAGTACATTTTGCAGGAGAATGTAAGGCAATCTATCCGCCAATTGAAGCTCAACAGAAGTTGGGTGATGCAACAGGACAACGACCCAAAACACGGAAGTAAATCAAAAACAGAATGGCTTCAACAGAAGAAAATACACCTTCTTGAGTGGCCCAGTCCTGACCTCAACCCGATTGAGATGCTGTGGCATGACCTCAAGAGAGTGGTTCACACCAGATAACCCAAGAATATTGCTGAACTGAAACAGTTTTGTAAAGAGGAATGGTCCAGAATTCAATCCCAAAAATTTGGTTGATGTTATTGTCGCAAAAAGGAAGGTCAACCAGTTATTAAGTCAAAGGGTTCAAAACTTTTCCCACACTGCACTGTGAATGCTTACGTAGTGTGTTCAATAAAGACATGAAAACGTATAATTGTTTGTGTGTTATTAGTGTAAGCAGACTGTGTTTGTCTATTGTTGTGACCAAGATGAAGATCAGATAAAATTTTAGGACAAATTTATGCAGAAATCCAGGTAATTCCAAAGAGTACAGTGGGGGGGGGTGCACCATGAGTCTATCAGTGTGTTTATTTGATCCCTTGGCCAGTCATTTAACGATTCATTAACTCTGAGCCTAGTCCCTCTCTAGTACGTGTAACCACTGTAGATGTGACCAACCATTACAAAACAAATAAACAAAAATTTGCAGGTTCACATGTTGAGCTTAAATTTCACATGTTAACACCATCTTTACACATGGAAGGAGAATAACATGTTTTCACCTCACATGTGAATTGCAGTTTCACATGTAAAATTTGTGGTTTCACATGATAAAATCATTCATATAATCGTATACTCACGTTTCACGTGAAAAGAATTCACATGTGAAAATCACATTTGCTGTTTCACATGTGAAAAAAAGAAAACTCCACATGTGAAAATCCCACTTTCACAAGAAAATTCCACATTTTCTTCAATGCTTGTAAACAAAGTAAATGTAAACAAACACTGTATAGCCTAAAAACATGGTTGAATGTATAATTTTCATATAATGGATGGTCAGTCATTGCATAGTCTCAGCTTTTTACCGAAACTGTTCAATTAAGGATTGCAGCTTTAAACACCTTTAATAGAGGTACAGTGTTATTACTTTATATGGTGAAATCCTCTAGTGAGTGAGTTACGTTTGTGCCATTAATATTAAGCAAAACTTCTGAAGTCGAGAACAACATTTTTAGTATTGCAAACACAAAGAATGATCTTGAAAGCAAAACATAAACCCAAAAGTACTGGTAACAAAATAAAATATTGCAAGGAAATACTATTAACTGTAAATGGACAACGCGATTAAATAAAACACCTTCCTCTTTCCTGTAATTTAACTGACATATTGTTGGTTTTTACCCTGGCCTTTCGCTGCTTTTTTTCTAGTTGGAATTTTTGGTACATTCATTCCAGCAACATAGCACCCTGCATCACAGTGCTGGTTTACTTCTGAAGCTAAGCATGGTCGTTCCTGGTTGGTCCCTGGATGGTTACCAAACTAAGCTGAAGTGGTGAAAATAATACTATGAAAAATGTAATTTTTTCACACGTCTGACAACCACACAATGTTTTTCATTTTTTGTTGTTGAAAGGGAACACACTAGGCAGATAGAGAGAGAGGGGGGCAGAAAGAGAGAGACGGGACAGAAAGAGAGAGACGGGGTGGGGGGCTGTGAGGGAGCAAGAGAGACAGAGGGAGTGTGAGGGAGCGAGGGAGACAGGGAGTGTGAGGGAGCGAGAGAGTGTAAGGGAGTTAGAGAGAGAGAGAGAGAGAGAGAGAGAGAGAGAGAGAGAGAGAGAGAGAGAGAGAGAGAGAGAGAGAGAGAGAGAGTGTGAGGGAGGGAGAGAGAGAGTGTGTGAGGGAGGGAGGGAGAGATGGAATAAGATAGAGAATGGGGAGCACCAGAGTACCAGCTTCAGCCAGGTTAATGAGGCATCACTGAACAAATTAACCACTGTAGCACGATGACCAGCTGGCTATCAAGCATACACACACACACAAACTTACAGTATCTCTAGCTAAACATTTATCTCTATCCTATAATTCCAAACGGTCTGGCTGGTGAAATTCCCTGGGTAAAGGAACAAGTCTACCGGTACATTATCATTAAGTCTACCGGTACATTATCAACCAAGCTGCATGATTGGAAGAACAAACTGAATGTGCAAGAGATATTTAGCCATGCTCAGACGAAAATAACAGTTAAATAAAATACGTTGTCATTAGGTAGCAGAGAGAGAGAAAAAAACAAAGGAAGGAAGGGAAGCATCTCCAGGGGTGTGGAAGCAGACAGACACTCACCTTCTAGAACCATCTATAGGTGTGGAGGGTGGTGAGGTGGCTTCTCAGAGCAGAGGTCAGGGGGCCGGAGTTGGGGTCGGACCCTTTGGTTCCGTGGATCTCAGTGGCCTTGTGGCTCGTGTCAGTGTAGGTCACTGGCTCCTTAGACAGAAAAGGGCATACATGGCTGCGTTAGAACACACCAGCTCCAAACTACAACACAGAAAATAAGTGGAGACATTATAGATAAGGCTAGGCAGAGGCAGATGAGGATCTAATGTAAGAGGAGTGGATGGGGAAACAGAGAAAAATGGATTTAAAAAACGTTGCCCTCCTTCACACACACATACTACAAAAGGTTGAAACAAGCTTATTCCATTGGCAGAGTGAGAGAAGAGAGAGAGAGAACAGCTCCAGTTTGTCTCTTAGTAGTCCTATCTGTAATAATCCTGGCAGAGCAGCAGCAGCAGAGAGGCTGTGGAAAATCAGCCTTGTGTTCTTGTTAAATCTCTGGCTTTATGATGTGACTTCTGTGGCTATGTGACAGATGAAACAGAGTGAATCTGAACAAGAGCTTTCACACACAAACACAGGCGCACAAACACACTACCACACACACACACACACACACACACACACACACACACACACACACACACACACACACACACACACACACACACACACACACACACACACACACACACACACACACACACACACACACACACACACACACACACACACACGCACACACAAACGTGCACACACAAACGCAGACCGCACACACACTCTCACCCAATTTGTCAAGGCAATGTGAGATGTCTGGGCCTCAACTGAGAGAGCCATAACCTAGATTTTCACGGAGCGGATACTAAAATCATGTTTTTGTTCTGAATCTAGTCTGGCCTTGATAAAGTTTCCATCATTTAGATTAGTTTAGACAGACAGCAGAGCAGAGTATTACTTAATGGCAGCACAATGTGACTCTATGACAATATCTGAATAACACCTGAAGAAAATAAATAACAAAAAATATGGCATCTCCTCTTGCATCCAAAAAGAGGTGATGTCATAAACTGTTGCCTGATATAAACTATGTACTACATGCTGTATGTCTATAGGTTGGGAGGAACTGAGGAAGTGGTTAGGACAGAGTAGTGTTTTCATGATTAGGGCTGTTGCAGTGACCGTATTACCGCCACACCGGCGGTCACGAAGGCAGTCAAATTCTATGTGACTGTTTAGTCACGGTAATTAGGCTTCTTCAAGCTCTAATGCCGTTGATGGTAATTAGTAGCCTGCCAAACTTGTTAACTGCTAACACTATTGTCCCTCTAATCACTATGACATCAATGCAAATGTAATCAAACATTTGATCAAACATTTCAGGAGAGCCCATGAGCTCAGATCCGGCAATGCGGAAGCATACAGCTCATCCAGGGCCCACCTGAAAAATCCAGGGCCCACCTGAAAAAGGGCATCAAGATGGCTAAATATGAAAAAACCACAAACTGCGGATTGAGGAGCACTTCAACAATAACTCCGGCCCTCGACGCATGTGGCAGGGCATCCAAGCCATCACAGACTACCGGCCAAAAAAAACTTAAGTCCTGCCTCCCTCCAACACTGGATCCCCACCAGTTTGCCTACCGACTGAACAGGTCTACAGAGGACGCCATCTCCACAGATTTACACTCTGCCCTGACCCACCTGGACAAAACCAACACCTATGTGAGAATGCTGTTCATAGACTTAAGCTCAGCATTCAATACGGGCATTCCCTCTAGGCTGGTCACAAAACTCCATGACCTAGGGGTCTGCCCCTCTCTCTGTAACTGGACTTTGGACTTCCTAACCAACAGACCCCAATCTGTTAGGTTAGACAACTTCACCTCCTCAACCCTGAACCTGAACACCAGTGTGCCACAGGGCTGCGTGCTGAGCCCCCTCCTGTACTCCCTCTTCACCTATTCCTGTACACGGTTCCAACACCATCGTCAAGTTCGCAGATGACACCATGGTGGTAGGCCTGATCAGTGACAATGATGGGTCAGTCTACAGGGTGGAGGTCAAGCATCTGGCTGCATGGTGCGCTGACAACAACCTGCTCTTCAATGCAAAGAAAACCAAGGTGCTCATTGTGGATTACAGGAAGTCTAAAAGCTGCAGCCACGCCCAAGTTCTCATTGATGGCATTGAGGTGGAGCGTGTTCCCAGCTTCAAATTCCTGGGTGTCTACATCTCAGAGGACCTCTTCTGGACCCTCAACATCTCAACCCTGGACAAAAAGGAACAGCAGGGGGCTGAAGGAGGCCTGCCAACGCTGTACGGTCGAGAGCGTTCTGACTAACTGCGCCACAGTGTGGTTTGGCGGATGCTCCATGGATGACCAGAAGGCCCTGCAATGGGTGGTGAAGCTCCCTGCCATCGTAGACCTCCAGCGCAAGCGGTGTCTGCATAGGGCGCGTGGCATCAACAGGGACCCTTCACATCAATGCCACAAACTGTTTGCCCTCCTACCATCAGGCAAGCGGTACACGTCTCTACGTTCCTGCACTTGCAGGCTCAAAAACAGTTTCTTTCCAGCTACTGTAACCCTGCTGAACTCTGTGACACAGCACTAGAAATATCCACCCGCCCACCGCTTAGTACTGCCTCTCAGGGACCTTATTGCATTACTCTATTTGCACTCTTCACGGTACTACTGGACTCGAATATTGCTTTGCAAAGTCTGTTAAAAACGTTATTCAGTTGTACATGTACATGTCTACCTCGGTAACCTCATTGCTGCTATCCCTGTATTTCAGATGCATTACTCCTTGTACTTGCAATTTACCTTCATTGCACATTTATACATCCCACTTAATAATATACATTGTATTTAATTGTTTCACTTGTAAATTTGTTGTACTGTTTTATTTGCACATCTGGTTAGATGTTAACTGCATTTCCTTGTACTGTACTTGTACTTGTTCAATGAAGTTTAATCTAATCTAATCTAATCTCATTTCCAGGACGTGCACTCTAAGCATGCGCTGACCAACTGGCAAGTGTCTTCACTGACATTTTCAACCTGTCCCTGACTGAGTCTGTAATACCAACATGTTTCAAGCAGACCACCAAAATCCCTGTGCCCAAGAACACTAAAGTAACCTGCCTAAATGACCACCGACCCGTAGCACTCACGTCTGTAGCCATGAAGTGCTTTGAAAAGGCTGGTCATGGCTCACATCAACACCATTAAAGCTCATCACTAAGCTAAGGACCCTGGGACTAAACACCTCCCTCTGCAACTGGATCCTGGACTTCCTGATGGGCCGCCTCCAGGTGGTGAGGGTAAGTAACAACACATCTGCCACACTGATCCTGAACACGGGGGCACCTCATGGGTGCTATTATTTGCTATTATTTGACCATGCTGGTTATTCATGAACATTTTAACATCTTGGCCATGTTCTGTTATAATCTCCACCCAACACAGCCAGATGAGGACTGGCGACCCCTCATAGCCTGGTTCCTCACTAGGTTTCTTCCTAGGTTTTGGCCTTTCTAGGTAGTTTTTCCTAGACACTGTGATTCTACAGCTGAATTGCTTGCAGTTTGGGGTTTAGCCTGGGTTTCTGTACAGCACTTTGATATATCAGCTGATGTAAGAAGGGCTATATAAATAAATTCGATTTTTGATTTGCAATGCTCAGTCCCCACCTGTAGTCCCTGTTCACTCATGACTGCACGGCCAGGCACAACTCCAACACCATCATTAAGTTTGCAGACGACACAACTGATCACCGACAGCAATGAGGGAGGAGGTCAGAAACCTGGCCGTGTGGTGCCAGGATAACAACCTCTCCTTCAACGTGATCAAGACAAAGGAGAGGACTGTGGACTACAGGAAAAGGAGGACTGAGCATGCCCCCATTCTCATCGACGGGGCTGTAGTGGAGCAGACTGAGAGCTTCAAGTTCCTTGGTGTCCATATCACCCACAAACAATCATGGTTCAAACACACCAAGACAGTTGTGACAAGGGCAGCCTATTCCCCTTCAGGAGACTGAAAAGATTAGTAATTTTAACTCTACCTACATGTACATATTACCTCAATTACCTCGACTAACCTGTGCCCCCGCACATTGAGTATGTACCGGTACAGGTTTCCCGACTTTTCTTTTGACAAAAAAGTTCAATTTGTAGGGAAAATGCATAAATTAATTCAAGCTACAAGAGTGTAGGTCTAATGACAATCTCCAAATGTCATTACACCTACAAGTGTTGGTGTTTTGTAACAGATCTCTTTGCATTCATCCAATGGCTGGTGCACTGTTTGGATATTGGAATTAATTTGGGGATGGTTTGGTATGATTCCTTTGGTTTTCCATAAAAAGCTGGGAAAAAAGCTTCCCTGTGGTAGGCTAAGTGGATAACATGATACGCCTCCGCCTGTAGTATTTGATGGGCAGGGTACATTTTTACAGTTGAAGCTGCTTTACTCAACTCTGCCTCACAACTAAAGAGTTAAGTTAGCTTCTTAGCTAGTTCTAAAAATCTTTAGTGTTATTAGCCGTAGCCTATTTAGCAAGCTCGAATCTGCCATGCAACGATTTATATCAGAAATGGACTTCGCCAAACAAATCCAAGAGAGAAAAAAGAGCAATGAGCAGCATCAAACTACCAAGCCCAGCAGTGCTGATGTTTTCTGTCCAAACACTTTAATTTAAAAGCAACTTGTTCATAGGAAGATAGTGGCTGGAATACTCGGTTACTGTTTCCCATGTCGAAAGTTCTGCTAATGCTAATCCAGCTTCACCCAAACTGGGTATTCTAACTGGAAGCATGATATTGATAGTACCAAACGATTCGCTAAGTACGCAAAGAGCATTTGAAAGGCACTGCATCGTGGAAAGAAACACAAGTTTGAAGTGCTATGGGAACATTGGTGTCAACATGTGTTAATGACGGGCAGCTGGCGAGAAATGTCATATACCTTTTCTGTCTATGATGGAATATACTCTCCGAAAAGACAATGAACTTGCCAATGTGTTTAGTACCCACAATGCCACATACACGTTACACAATATTCAAAATGAACACATAGGACTGACTCATGGATGGGGCATCCACAGTTAAATGTGTGAACTAATTTTCCACTTTGACAAACGTGTTCAGTGTTATGGTAGGCAGGCATTGCTTAATTGATTGAGTGGGTCGAATTTTATCCAGTGTATTGTGCCATATCTCAACGTGTTGCTGTACTCATGAGTGGCATTGCTTTCCATGTTTGAAGCGGGCCTATTTGTTTGGCAAGACAGCTGCATCTCATTGTAGTAGGCGATAGGCTATAGTTTGGTTATTTGGATCTACATTTTGTTTACTGCGTGCACCTGTGTAATGATCATGCTGTTTAATCAGCTTCTTGATATGCCACACATGTCAGGTGAATGGATTATCTTGGCAAAGGAGAAACACTCATTAACAGGGATGTAAACAAATTTGTGCACAACATTTTAGAGAAATGCGCTTCCCTATCTTCTCGTAACCATGTATAACTCCCTGCCAAAAGACACAATTCTTTGTTGAATAGTTGATTTAAAAAAGCCATAAACCGTAAATTACTACTGTGGCTAGCTATGCTCTCTCTGACCATGCTTAAGGTTAGCCTAGCTGTAGTTAAACTGTAGCATAAATGCTCATTTCTGATAAGGCCTTCAACATTTGTCTTGTTTTACCAGTTAGTTGACGGAGTAGAGAACTTGAAAAGAACTTGAAATTAGTTGAATTGCCTATTCTTGGATAAATTAAATCTTATTGAATTTAATTAAATTAGAAGACCTTGGCCTCCTCTCCCTGTCCTGCTCTTCCAGTGCATAATGTACTGTAGGCATAATGTGACAGGGTGCTGCTTGACTCTGGCCGACAGAAAACAAACAGTAAAACATCAGATATTGGGACAGTTCTGGTCTGTGTGTGTACATACCAGAAGACAACAGTTGTCTCCTCTTATTGGGAGTAAGAAGAACAGACAGGAGAGTGTTTGAACTAGAGGTTTACTATAGCAGAGACTGAGCTAAATAGCCAGTGAATCCTGTGATCGAGAGGTCTAGATTCTGGGATAGGGAAATAGTCACTGATTTGGCTGTGAGTTAGCCACATCCATACACAGAGCTGCTCAGACTGGAGCACTGACTCAGACAGAGGGCAAAACATTTTGGAACCATATGTGCAAACATTAGAAAAGGTTTAAGTTGAAACAGTTTTTGCATCTCAAAATGGGCATCAACCAATTAAAATCGTTGATTTACTTGCACGTGATAGAAGGCTACATTCTATCTAGTTCCATCAGATAACATGGAACACGTTAGCCCTATGCTAACTTCACCAGCTGACTTTGATTATATCCAGTAACAGGTTCTGCATCAGCCAATTACAAATGTTGACATAGATGGACTTAATCAAAAACTTTTCAATGAGATTGCCAAAATCCTGAAGTATCCCTTTAAGGGCAATGAGAGCCTTTATCTCTAATGTCCTTCATACTGGACACAGAGACATAAAAATGGTATCCATGAATCTGACTGGGGAAGTAGATAAAATGTTTGCATTGTATGTTGTAAGGAGGTGCCCCCTTCCACTGTGCTAATGGAGTAAAGCCAACCATGCTGGCACGTGTCCCTTGTGAATTAGCTGTGAATCAGGATCTCTGAATGGCTATGTTCAACTGTGTATTTACTGTTGGCTTCCACGACTGTATCTTTCTCTCTCTCCCTCCATCTGTGATATAGGAGCTGGGTAGGATATAGGCGCTGAAGTCAGGCTCATTCATGACCTGTATCTGTGACGAGGGGGATCTGGAGCTGATCTATGCTAACATGCCAAACATCTCAGAAAGGACAAAAGGTGATTACTAACAAGACGGTACATCATAAGTGTTTAGTATTATTACCCTCTCAATACATGGCACTCATCAACTTATCCTCACTTTTCTACAGATGGAGGACAGAAGTGTCCTCTGACTGAAAGACAGGTTGATACTGATGTCTGAATTGGGACAGACCTTGCACTCAGCATCAAAATTATAAAAGACATCGATTGCCTGTTATTGTCTTTTGTTATTATTGAATCGAATGGTACTATCAATAGGGTGGGGGGCCCTATGTATTCTTCAAACATGCCAGGGAACTCCGTTCTTATATGGGACACACTACAGGAAGGTATAATATTAGCACATTGTTATATTAGCAGAACACTGCTTCTACAGTATGTGAAGGATGGTTTATTCTACATTGAAATTTGAAAGTTATCAAAACATTGTTTAAGTTCAGCAATTGCACTCTTCCCATATTACTTGGTAGGCTACTGAGCGATTCAACGATTGGTCAGTAGCTACAGAGTGGTATGAGAAGAGTGGCATCCTCTGGTATTTCACATCTGCCTGTGGTTATTGAACTCTGTCATCTCTATGATGGAGTGTCATGCACTCCAACCCTCCTGTCACCTGGCTGCACCTGTAATACATACTACATAGATGGAATCACCCACTGGAGACTGGAAGACAGAACCTCACCCAGAGAGATGTGCATTTCAGTGGGTGGTTAGAAAACCAAATCCTTAGATTTGGCCAAATAGACAAATATAATGCCCTTCTAGTTCATGTTAGACAGCTGAAGTTGTACTCTACACACATTTCTATTTGCTAGGTAAGTGTAAGCATACTGTCTTTATAAGCACATCAATATGATATTGAAAGCATGAAATGTTTTGTCTTTGTCACATGGACACATACATTTTTTGTTGATCAATGTATGTACACCAGTACTGGCAACTCTCACGCATTGGCCATGAAACACACACATTTGACCCTCTTCACACGCCATACTTCTTATATCTTAAACATTGGAAAGTAGTGCTTTTATTTTTCTAATTAGTCCAATGTTGAAATCGGAGGATATGAGCCTGTAATTTAACGTCACAAGTGGAACCTCTGAACAGCGGCACATTGAAGTATATGATTGGTCTAGTTATGTAAGGGATCAAGGGAATTGGATGCACTTTTTAAAGAAACACCACTCAAGATTAGATTGGAGCTGAATAGAGAGAGAACGTTCTCTGCTGAGAGCAGCACTGTTCACAACAAAAGTAGGTCGCATGCACCAAAGTCAATTTAATCCACATTGCATTAGTCCCCTTGTTTGGTGATTGGAATTTAGGTTGTGACAGACCTACAATATGTTTTAGCAGGAAAGTTTGGTAGGGAGACCTGATTTGTAACTACGAAAAACATTTTCAGACAGTGAAGCCAAAAGTGTAAGTTTGATTCTAGAGGGGGGACAATTAATGCAGTCTTGTTTTCAGGAGATATGATCTACTTACTTTACTTAGTCTGATCAGTGAAACAATTCTCATTCTTAACAATGGACAAAAATATTGAGTAATTATATGCTTATTCAAAAAGAACACTACTGTTATTCCCCACACTTATTTTATTATTCCACTTCTTCCCAATTTTGCCACAAAACAAAAAACAGGTTTTTAGAAATGTTTGCAAATGTATATAAAAAAACAACTGAAATATCACATTTACATAAGTATTCAGACCCTTTACTCAGTACTTCGTTGAAGCAGCCTCAAGTTTTCTTGGGTATGACACTACAAGCTTGGCACATCTGTATTTTGGGAGTTTCTCACATTCTTTGCAGATCCTATCAAGCTCCGTCAGGTTGGATGGGGAGCGTCATTGCACAGTTATTTTCAGGTCTCTCAAGATATGTTCGATCGGGTTCAAGTCCAGGCTCTGGCTGGGCCACTCAAGGACATTCAGAGACTTGTCCTGAAGCCACTCCTGCATTGTCTTGGCTGTGTGCTTAGGGTCATTGTCCTGTTGGAAGGTGAAACTTTGCCCTGGTCCAGAGCGCTCTAGAAGATTTCTCTGTACTTTGCTCCGTTCATCTTTCCCTCGATCCTGACTAGTCTCCCAGTTCCTACCACTGAAAAACATCCCCACAGCATGATGCTGCCACCACCATGCTTCACCGTAGGGATGGTGCCAGGTTTCCTCCAGATGTGACGCTAGGAATTCTGGCCAAAGAGTTCAATCTTGGTTTCATCGAATCTTGTTTCTCATGGTCTGAGACTCCTTTAGGTGCCTTTTGGCAAATTCCAAGCGGGCTGTCATGTGCCTTCTACTGAGGAATGGCTTCCGTCTGGCCACTTTACCATAAAGGCCTGATGGGTGGAGTGCTGCAGAGATGGTTGTCCCTTTGAAAGGTTCTCCGATCTCCACAGAGGAACTCTGGAACGAACTAAACTAAACGAATTGCAAAGACAGGCAAATCCAGCTCCTAAATTTATGTAGGTTTTGGTGAGTTTGGACATTTACAGGCAAATGTGAAAGAGAGACATTGTGCAAATGATAAAAGTTTTGACACATGCTTGTCTGAAGGAAGAACAATACTGGCTCTGAAGCAGCATGTGTACACGCAGCTCTGCTCGGAGACAAGGGGGGAGGAGCAGACAAGCAAAGAACGGAGAGGTGAAGGAAACACAAGGAAATCAAGCAGTGGTAGCTGTACAGATAACTCATCCAAAGGGCTTTGACTTCTCAAACACTATATGATGCCTCTTCACCTTATTAATTCAGCCACTTGCTTAGATAAGTTAAACTTAGGGGTCACGTTAACACAGAATTATGCATTTTTCACACAGGAAAAAAAATATAAAACGCATAAGAAATATCTCGCTGCGTTTTGTAAACGTAGATCTAAAATGCTTCTTGTTATTTTTGCTCAGCATCAGACACATTTTTGCACTTTCCTCAGTGTAGCCAGCCTACTTTGCTCCAGTAAAACATGGGACATGTAGCTGGCTACATTCTTTCTATGATAAATATTAGAAACATGATGGCCATGCATCGTTTTTGCAAAAAAATACATTTTTTTCATTGAAACTAATTTACTTCTGTGGCTGCCAGCCAAATAGCGTTTGACTTCTGCAGAATGTGTTGAACTAATGTATTTTATGTGAATTGCGGCAGGGTAGCCTAGTGGTTAGAGCATTGGACTAGTAACCGGAAGGTTGCAAGTTCAAATCCCCAAGCTGACCAGGTACAAATCTGTTGTTCTGCCCCTGAACAGGTAGTTAACCCACTGTTCCTAGGCTGTCTGTCATGTTTTGTCTTAGATTGTCTTGTCATTTTGCTTTTCCCTCTGTTTATTTTCCCCCTGCTGGTCTTTTTAGGTTCGTTCCCCTTTTTCTCTCTCCCTTCCTCTCTCTTTTTCTCTCTCCCTTCCTCTCTCTCTTCTCTCTATCGTTCCGTTCCTGCTCCCAGCTGTTCCTATTCCCCTAATCAATCATTTAGTCTTCCCACAACTGTTCCCTATCTTTTTCCCTGATTAGAGTCCCTATTTCTCCCCTTGTTTTCCGTTTCTGCCCTGTCGGATCCTTGTCTATTGTTCACCGTGCTGTGTCTGTGTATCGCCCTGTCGTGTCGTGTTTCCCTCAGATGCTGCGTGGTGAGCAGGTGTCTGAGTCTACTACGTTCAAGTGCCTTCCCGAGGCAACCTGCAGTTCATGATCGAGTCTCCAGTCTGTTCTCGTCATTACGAGTGGAATTATGCTTTATGATTGTAGATTTACTTTACTGGATTAAAGACTCTGTTTTCGCCAAGTCGCTTTTGGGTCCTCATTCACCTGCATAATACTGTCATTGTAAATAAGAATTTGGTCTTAACTGACTTGCCTATAAAATAAAAAAGTGAAACTATAGTTTCATATCCCGGATCATTCTATTGAAGCAAAAAAACACAGACTCTCAATATAAAATGCAACCCCTGTCAATATACAGTTAGAATCAACTGCTCCCTCTTTCTCCCGTTGTGCTATTTACAAACAAACGCGACTGGCTCAACTGTTCTGGGGAACTACCTTGACAATGTAAATAATGTAAAATAATGTGACAGGCGATAGGAAGAACGCGATCTGCTTTATTTCCTAAGGTATTGCACAAGTTGACTGTAGGTATTCACTTAAAAAGTTGCTACAAATATTGAAATTTATTGAAACAAATAAATAAACGGCAAAAACCATCCTGTGGCTATTTACAAATACCCCAGTATATGATATGTACAGTATATCGCCCAAGCCTACTCAGAACTGTTGACCCAACTCAATAGGTGGACTGTCACGAATCTGTGTGTCTTGTGCTCCGTTTGAGGTGTTCCCCTCATTAAGCAGTAACAGGCATAGTCTGGTAGTTGTGCCATTTTAGCTGTTGGTATAATATACACTACTGTAAATACTACAGTATACTGCAGTCATGTAAGAAAAAACATTACAGTAAGTACTACATTGAAGTCAACAAAAACATAACTGAATACTATAGTATATAAATATAATAATACTACCGTATTTAAACTATAGTATACTAATAGTATTTTTTTCATATAGGAAGCATCAAAACGAGGCCAAATCAGGAAGTTCAGTCACTCTTTAAAGGCTGTTTAAGATAAATATAAACCACAGATAGACCAAACAGCAAAACATACTATAAATACATACATACAGTATGTAGCAATAACTCTTGACTTGTACAATTATCGAAACCTGGATCTACACTTCAGAACCAATGATAAACATATTTCCTCTATATCTTGTCTGTCTATAGTAGTCAGTCAGGGTGGGAGTGTTATAGTTGTTGTGATCATGCTTGGCTGAATCTCCCCACGCAGAGCAAGCTGCTGCCGGATTGTCATGGTGTGCTGCTGGGTTGTCATGGAGATGCCTCGGAAATAACTTCCACTGGGACGGCAGGTGAAGGAAGTGATCTTTACACTGGACGCATCTCAATAGTCTAACGTGGCCTCCTCTCCTTCATCTCAATAGTCTCAGAAGGCCACCTCCTCTCAGGTATCTCAAGGAAAGGATATGAGGTGTGGACTTAAGACTATTGAGATGCACCCAGAAAGTCAGACACAGAAACATCTGTCCACCAATGGAAATACAGCACCTACTGTCCTCTCAACCAATGGAAAAGCAAGAAAAGACAGACATAATACAGACACTGTTCTGACGGAGACAGCATGGACAGTGAACCCTCCTGTCATTGTAAAACCCCAGTTACTGATCACAAATCATTTACACCAAGGATGGGAGGCAGTCGGGAATACACAATCACATAGTGGTGTTTGTTCATCACATACAGTATACATCTACCCCAGTGGTGTGTGTGTGTGTGTGTGTGTGTGTGTGTGTGTGTGTGTGTGTGTGTGTGTGTGTGTGTGTGTGTGTGTGTGTGTGTGTGTGTGTGTGTGTGTGTGTGTGTGTGTGTGTGTGTGTGTGTGTGTGTGTGTATATTTGACAGTGAACTTGGGGATAGAAATCCCCTCACTGGTGCCCATTGATTAAGCACAAACACTCATATATACAACAATGACCAAGCTGTCTAATACTCTGTCTCACACACACACACACACACACACACACACACACGCACACGCACACGCACACACACACACACACACACACACACACACACACACACACACACACACACACACACACACACACACACACACACACACACACACACACAGGATCTCCGAAGTCAGCTTAGCTTAGCTCAGTGTGTGTTAGAGCAGGTTGACAAGGCTGGAAAACCTTCAGCATCACACACACACAGGGATGACATCTGTGGGGTGACAGAAGTGGTTTGTCCTCCACTGTCTGACAGGAACAAACACTAGGTTGTGTCAGACTGGGGTTGAAGATCAACACTGAAGGGAGAACACAACAGCATTTCTCAGACAGTACTAAGACACTATCTCAGAAACACACACAGTCATGTAGTGATAGATAGTGTTGTTGGAAGATCTGTCATGTTCTAGCCTCACTACACTCCACTCCACTGGCAATGGCATTTCTATTGACAAAAACATGTTATTTCATCACGACAGGTAAAGGGTATGAACTGTGGATTAGAATTTATCTTTACTGGAGTGATATTATTCATATTTGGTTATTGCGTGTTCTTTCTGGTGGCTTACATGCGGACCACACCACTCGCGTTACGTGCGTGAGCGTTGCAAAATAAACTTACACATACAGTACATGTTATTCAATAATTTCATCAAAACTGCTTGCGAGCGTTTGCGTAGCCAGGTGCTAAAATAGAACTTGGTTGACACGCTGCAAGTCCCGCCTCTCCCATCATCTTATTGGTTTTTAGGAGTGTGTGTGATTGAAAGACTCTCCAGTTCAGTTGGTGGTGGTAATACTTTAAAGTACCTTAAAGTTGGTTGCCAACCGCCATATACAGTCGTGGCCAAAAGTTTTGAGAATGACACAAATATTAATTTTCACAGTCTGCTGCCTCAGTTTGTATCATCCAATTTGCATTTACTCCAGAATGTTATGAAGAGTGATCAGATGAATTGGAATTAATTGCAAAGTCCCTCTTTGCCATGCAAATGAACTGAATCCTCAAAAAACATTTCCACTGCATTTCAGACCTGCCACAAAAGGTACAGCTGACATCATGTCAGTGATTCTCTCGTTAACACAGCTGTGAGTGTTGACGAGGACAAGGCTGGAGATCACTCTGTCATGCTGATTGATTTCGAATAACAGACTGGAAGCTTCAAAATGAGGGTGGTGCTTGGAATCATTGTTCTTCCTCTGTCAGCCATGGTTACCTGCAAGGAAACACGTGCCGTCATCATTGCTTTGCACAAAAAGGGCCTCACAGGCAAGGATATTGCTGCCAGTAAGATTGCACCTAAATCAACCATTTATCGGATCATCAAGAACTTCAAGGAGAGCGGTTCAATTGTTGTGAAGGCGGCTTCAGGGCGGCGCCCAAGAAAGTCCAGCAAGCGCCCGGACCGTCTCCTAAAGTTGATTCATCTGCGGGATCGGGACACCACCAGTACAGAGCTTGCGCAGGAATGGCAGCAGGCAGGTGTGAGTACATCTGCACGCACAGTGAGGCGAAGACTTTTGGAGGATGACCTAGTGTCAAGAAGGGCAGCGGAGACAGACTGATATTCTGCAAAAGGTACAGGGTTTGGACTGCCTGGAACTGGGGTAAAGTCATTTTCTCTGATGAATCCCCTTTCAGATTGTTTGGGTAATCCAGAAAAAAGCTTGTCTGGAAAAGACAAGGTGAGCGCTACCATCAGTCCTGTGTCATGCCAACAGTAAAGCATCCTGAGACAATTCATGTGTGGGGTTGCTTCTCAGACAAGGGAGTGGGCTCACTCACAATTTTGCCTAAGAACACAGCCATGAATAAAGAATGGTACCAACACATCCTCCGAGAGCAACTTATCCCAACCATCCAGGAACAGTTAGGTGACGAACAATGCCTTTTCCAGCATGATGGAGCACCTTGCCATAATGCAAAAGTGATAACTAAGTGGCTCGGGGAACAAAACATCGATATTTTGGGTCCATGGCCAGGAAACTCCCCAAATCTTAATCCCATTGAGAATTTGTGGTCAATCCTCAAGAGGCGGGTGGACAAACAAAACCCCACAAATTCTGACAAACTCCAAGCATTGAGATTATGCAAGAATGGGCTGCCATCAGTCAGGATGTGGCCCAGAAGTTAATTGACAGCATGCCAGGGCGGATTGCAGAGGTCATGAAAAAGAAGGGTCAACACTGCAAATATTGACTCTGAATCAACTTCATGTAATTGTCAATAAAAGCCTTTGACACTTATAAAATGTTTGTAATTATACTTCAGTATTCCATAGTAAACATCTGACAAAAATATCTAAAGACACTGAAGCAGCAAAATTTGTGGAAATTAATATTTGTGTCATTCTCAAAACTTTTGGCCCCGACTGTATAGTCCAAAGAAGAAGAGGAAAACTGACGGAGGAGAGATTACAAGAAACTAACTAGGTTTACTTTTTTATCTGTGGATTAAGACAAGGACCTTGCTCATTTCAGGTAAAATAACAACCCAATGTCTATATCCCTGGAAAAATGTACTAGCAACAGCAAGCTAGCTAGCTAAATTGAAATGAATGTTTCATGCGTTTCATGAGTTTGTTTTGATATTTCAAACTGTGTCCTGATCGCGTCTGGTATGGATGGACAAAATCAACATGCTTGCGATGGAGCATGCGCGTGCCCGATCTGGTCAGCATATTACAATACAATCTGACTGTTGAAAACAGATGTAGTGCCAGCCTGAGTCATCTTTATCTCCACAGTAAGGACTAATATTCTCTGTCCATTTCCACTCTGCACTGAGATAAAAATATTGGTGCTATTTCAGTACCTTCAAATTGTGTGCAGATACACTGTCTGTGTCAGTGTATCTGTCTGTAAGCGTGTGTGTGTGTGTGGCCTTGGCTCAGATACCAAATCTGAAAGCTGTGTGTGTGTGAGACCAATGAGCTATCTCTTAGACTCTATAGGCCCCTGAGCCATATCTTCTTCCCTTTGCCTCTCTGACTGCCTCTTTCCCATCTTCGCTGCCCCTCACCTTTCCTGCCTCCCTGTCACCTTTTTCCCAGCTTTCCAACACTCTGGGTTCATCTCTTCATCCACCTTCCCCCTTTCTATCTGGTACGATATCTCGTCACACCTTACCACTCATTTTCTCTCCCTTCTCTAACTCACCCTCCCTTCCTCCTCCTCTTCTCACCCTGAGCCATCTCAACCTCCCTCCCTCCCTCCTCTCACCCTGCGCCCTTTCTCCCTCAACTTCCCTCCCTCCACCTCTCTCCCTGGCACAATTTCTCCTCAGGCCTTACCACTTTTTCTTTCCTCTCCTTCTTTCCATTATCTACCTCTCCCTCTCTTCTAGTTGTGTGACCTCACAGAAATGCTCAAGAATTATCGGAGTGGGCTTTGACTAAGTGTGCTCCAGGCTTTTAGCCTAGTGGTTAGAACGTTGGGCCAGTAACCGAAAGGTTGCTGGATCAAATCCCTGATCTGACAAGGTAAAGATCTGTAATTCTGCCCCTGAGCAAGGCATTTAACCCACTGTTCCCGGGGGCCAAAGATGCGGATGTCGATTATGGCAGCCCCCCGCATCTCTCTGATTCAGATAGGTTAAATGCAGAAGACACATTTCAGTTGAAGGCATTCAGTTGTACAACTGACTAGCTATCCCCCTTTGCCTAGTTGATGTGAGATCCACCCACTCGCTCAACTACCCCTGGTACACCCCAGTCACAACCACAACCACAACTGCTCTCTTTCTCTCTCTCTCTCTCTCTCTCTCTCTCTCTCTCTCTCTCTCTCTCTCTCTCTCTCTCTCTCTCTCCCTCTCTCACCACCTCCTCAGCCCCCCCCCCCCCCACAAACACACTCTCATGCTTGGCTGAAACCAGCAGGCACTCAGGGCTTGTATGCATGGATGCCTGTTTGTGTAAGACACAGCGTGTAGAGCTAGGTTGTGGATTAAATGACAGAAAGCTTAACAATGTAACAGTGAGAGGTGAAACACATACAGTCATTATAATATCTGATTAAAGCAGTAGACTAATGATCCTAGAGAGGAGTCGTGTGGTCTGTCTGACTCACTGAGTTTAAAGAAGTATTAGCCAGAAAAGCTTATAATACTACTGTACCCTTATAATCATTTTTGTTACACGCTTTTATGTCAT
Organism: Oncorhynchus gorbuscha; assembly: GCF_021184085.1. Taxonomy (NCBI): domain Eukaryota; kingdom Metazoa; phylum Chordata; class Actinopteri; order Salmoniformes; family Salmonidae; genus Oncorhynchus; species Oncorhynchus gorbuscha. The sequence continues at coordinate 36,557,479 of NC_060176.1, read as the reverse complement.
AGTTTTATCATTGTAATGTGATTGTACGAAGAGTTCATGTTAGATGAATTTCACAGGGTTGTCATGTGACTTATAAGCGAGGGGGGAGTGAGAGAATAGAGGGAGAGCAGAGAGAGAAACATAAATATGTGTTAACAAAAGAGCGAGAGAGAAAGACAACTCTGCACTAACAAAGGGAGGGCGAGCTGGAATGCTATAATAGCCTAATTTCAACAGGACATTCAAGAGTAAAACGCACTGTATTAATATTCTGTCAGTTTCACTTTCTCCGCAGTCATAGACCTGAATAACATGAATATTCAATGGATTATTACTGTCCGTATATATACACACTGCTGTTCAAGCGTTTGGGGTCACTTAGAAATGTCCTTGATTTTGAAAGAAAAGCACATTTTTTATCCATTAAAATAACATCAGAAATACAGATCAGAAATACAGGGTAGACATTGTTAATGTTGTAAATGACTATTGTAGTTGGAAACGGCAGATTTTTTACGGAATACCTACATTGTACAGAGGCCCATTATCAGACAACCAAGATGGCATAGCAGTTCAGACGTCTTTTGTCCTCGTCTTGTCGTGTCCTGTATATATATATATTTACAACTTTTTTCACATACATTTTATTTTTATTTTCCATCAATTCATCTTCAAAACACTCTCCTGCAACCCGCCTCACCAATTTATATTTATAAAAAAGTATTATTTACCTCAAATCTGTAATCCTCCAAGAAGCTAGGCAGAACCTAGCCCAGAAGCTAATCCAGAAACTAGCCAGAAGCTCGTTCAGAAGTTAGTTAGCTTCTTTACTGGCATATCGTTAGTATTCAGCTAACCACGGTTTGTGGTCATTAGCTATCCTTTAGCTCGAAAATCTATCGCCAGTTTTGTACGGCGCAGCGCGGCTCCATGTCCCTGGATTTCAACTGCTCTCTGGACATTCATACCCGGATCTCACAGCCAGCTAGCTGCTATCCGTGTGACTATCGGCTTTCGTCGATTCCGGAGCAAACATCAATTATTCCGGAGCTAGCCAGCTCCGTCAATCACTCCTGAGGTCCATCAATCACTCCTGGGCTGCTGTCACCTATCCGGACCCGTTTTACTGCCTACGCGGAGCCCCACCGGGCCTTCACAACTGGACTGCCGACATTATCTACCCGAAGGAGATCTGGCTGGCTCCTCCGTCGCGACGTTACCTGAACGCCCATCTGCGGCCTGCTAACCGTTAGCTGTCTTACCGGCTGCTATCTGAATAGACAATCGGACAATTTTTTATTTTTATTATTATTATGTTTTCTTCTTGGGCCTCTATAACTATATCTATTGTTTTTATTTTTGTTGTTGTTGTGTGATTTGGATTAATCCCCTCTACCACACGGAACCCCACTAATCTACTGACGGAACGCAAGAGGTGGCTAACAACAGACCTCCATCCTATGCTAGCTTGCTACCGATGGCCTGGCTAGCTGTCTAAATCGCCGTGACCCCCAACCAACCTCTCCACTCACTGGACCCTTTTGATCACTCGACTAAGCATGCCTCTCCTTAATGTCAATATGTCCTGTCCATTGCTGTTCTGATTAGTGTTTATTGGCTTATTTCACTGTAGAGCCTCTAGTCCTGCTCACTATACCTTATCCAACCTATTAGTTCCACCACCCACACATGCAATGACATCTCCTGGTTTCAATGATGTTTCTAGAGATAATATCTCTCTCTTCATCACTCAATACCTAGGTTTACCTCCACTGTATTCACATCCTACCATACCTTTGTCTGTACATTATACCTTGATGCTATTTTATCGCCCCCAGAAACCTCCTTTTACTCTCTGTTCCAGATGTTCTAGACGACCAATTCTTATTGCTTTTAGCCGCACCCTTATTCTACTCCTCCTCTGTTCCTCTGGCGATGTAGAGGTGAATCCAGGCCCTGCAGTGCCTAGCTCCACTCCTATTCCCCAGGCGCTCTCTTTTGACGACTTCTGTAACCGTAATAGCCTTGGTTTCATGCATGTTAACATTAGAAGCCTCCTCCCTAAGTGTGTTCTATTGACTGCTTTAGCACACTCTGCCAACCCGGATGTTCTAGCTGTGTCTGAATCATGGCTTAGGAAGACCACCAAAAATGCAGAAATTTTAATTCCAAACTACAACATTTTCCGACAAGATAGAACTGCCAAAGGGGGCGGTGTTGCAATCTACTGCAAAGATAGCCTGCAGAGTTCTGTCCTACTATCCAGGTCTGTACCCAAACAATTTGAACTTCTACTTTTAAAAATCCACCTCTCTAAAAACAAGTCTCTCACCGTTGCCGCCTGCTATAGACCACCCTCTGCCCCCAGCTGTGCTCTGGACACCATATGTGAACTGATTGCCCCCCATCTATCTTCAGAGCTCGTGCTGCTAGGCGACCTAAACTGGAACATGCTTAACACCCCAGCCATCCTACAATCTAAACTTGATGCCCTCAATCTCACACAAATTATCAATGAACCTACCAGGTACCTCCCCAAAGCCTTAAACACGGGCACCCTCATAGATATCATCCTAACCAACTTCCCCTCTAAATACACCTCTGCTGTCTTCAACCAAGATCTCAGCGATCACTGCCTCATTGCCTGCATCCGTAATGGGTCAGCGGTCAAATGACCTCCACTCATCACTGTAAAACGCTCCCTGAAACACTTCAGCGAGCAGGCCTTTCTAATCGACCTGCCCTGGGTATCCTGGAAGGATATTGATCTCATCCCGTCAGTAGAGGATGCCTGGATATTTTTTTTTAAATGCCTTCCTAACCATCTTAAATAAACATGCCCCATTCAAGAAATTTAGAACTAGGAACAGATATAGCCCTTGGTTCTCCCCAGACCTGACTGCCCTTAACCAACACAAAAACATCCTATGGCGTTCTGCATTAGCATCGAACAGCCCCCGTGATATGCAGCTGTTCAGGGAAGCTAGAAACCATTATACACATGCAGTTAGAAAAGCCAAGGCTAGCTTTTTCAAGCAGAAATTTGCTTCCTGCAACACTAACTCAAAAAAGTTCTGGGACACTGTAAAGTCCATGGAGAATAAGAACACCTCCTCCCAGCTGCCCACTGCACTGAAGATAGGAAACACTGTCACCACTGATAAATCCACCATAATTGAGAATTTCAATAAGCATTTTTCTACAGCTGGCCATGCTTTCCACCTGGCTACTCCTACCCCGGTCAACAGCACTGCACCCCCAACAGCAACTCGCCCAAGCCTTCCCCATTTCTCCTTCTCCCAAATCCATTCAGCTGATGTTCTGAAAGAGCTGCAAAATCTGGACCCCTACAAATCAGCCGGGCTAGACAATCTGGACCCTTTCTTTCTAAAATTATCTGCCGAAATTGTTGCCACCCCGATTACTAGCCTGTTCAACCTCTCTTTCGTGTCGTCTGAGATTCCCAAAGATTGGAAAGCAGCTGCGGTCATCCCCCTCTTCAAAGGGGGGGACACTCTTGACCCAAACTGCTACAGACCTATATCTATCCTACCATGCCTTTCTAAGGTCTTCGAAAGCCAAGTCAACAAACAGATTACCGACCATTTAGAATCTCACCATACCTTCTCTGCTATGCAATCTGGTTTCAGAGCTGGTCATGGGTGCACCTCAGCCACGCTCAAGGTCCTAAACGATATCTTAACCGCCATTGATAAGAAACATTACTGTGCAGCCGTATTCATTGATCTGGCCAAGGCTTTCGACTCTGTCAATCACCACATCCTCATCGGCAGACTCGACAGCCTTGGTTTCTCAAATGATTGCCTCGCCTGGTTCACCAACTACTTCTCTGATAGAGTTCAGTCTGTCAAATCGGAGGGTCTGCAGTCCGGACCTCAGGCAGTCTCTATGGGGGTGCCACAGGGTTCAATTCTTGGACTGACTCTCCTCTCTGTATACATCAATGAGGTCGCTCTTGCTGCTGGTGAGTCTCTGATCCACCTCTACGCAGACAACACCATTCTGTATACTTCCGGCCCTTCTTTGGACACTGTGTTAACAACCCTCCAGGCAAGCTTCAATGCCATACAACTCTCCTTCTGTGGCCTCCAATTGCTCTTAAATACAAGTAAAACTAAATGCATGCTCTTCAACCGATCGCTACCTGAACCTACCCGCCTGTCCAACATCACTACTCTGGACGGCTCTGACTTAGAATACGTGGACAACTACAAATACTTAGGTGTCTGGTTAGACTGTAAACTCTCCTTCCAGACCCATATCAAACATCTCCAATCCAAAGTTAAATCTAGAATTGGCTTCCTATTTCGCAACAAAGCATCCTTCACTCATGCTGCCAAACATACCCTTGTAAAACTGACCATCCTACCAATCCTCGACTTTGGCGATGTCATTTACAAAATAGCCTCCAATACCCTACTCAACAAATTGGATGCAGTCTATCACAGTGCAATCCGTTTTGTCACCAAAGCCCCATATACTACCCACCATTGCGACCTGTATGCTCTCGTTGGCTGGCCCTCGCTTCATACTCGTCGCCAAACCCACTGGCTCCATGTCATCTACAAGACCCTGCTAGGTAAAGTCCCCCCTTATCTCAGCTCGCTGGTCACCATAGCATCTCCCACCTGTAGCACACGCTCCAGCAGGTATATCTCTCTAGTCACCCCCAAAACCAAATTCTTTCTTTGGCCGCCTCTCCTTCCAGTTCTCTGCTGCCAATGACTGGAACGAACTACAAAAATCTCTGAAACTGGAAACACTTATCTCCCTCACTAGCTTTAAGCACCAACTGTCAGAGCAGCTCACAGATTACTGCACCTGTACATAGCCCACATATAATTTATCCCAAACAACTACCTCTTTCCCAACTGTATTTTATTTATTTATTTATTTTGCTCCTTTGCACCCCATTATTTTTTTTTCTACTTTGCACATTCTTCCTTTGCAAAACTACCATTCCAGTGTTTTACTTGCTATATTGTATTTACTTTGCCACCATGGCCTTTTTTGCCTTTTACCTCCCTTCTCACCTCATTTGCTCACATCGTATATAGACTTGTTTATACTGTATTATTGACTGTATGTTTGTTTTACTCCATGTGTAACTCTGTGTCGTATCTGTCGAACTGCTTTGCTTTATCTTGGCCAGGTCGCAATTGTAAATGAGAACTTGTTCTCAACTTGCCTACCTGGTTAAATAAAGGTAAAATAAATTAAATAAATAAATCAGCAATCATCACTCCTGAGTTGCAATGGCACATTGTGATAGCTAATCCAAGCAGAGTTGCAAAGAAAATGCCATATCTCAGACTGGCCAATAAAAATAAAAGATTAAGATGGGCAAAATAACACAGACACTGGACAGAGGAACTCTGCCAAGAAGGCCAGCATCCCAGAGTCGCCTCTTCACTGTCGACATTGAGAATATTTAATGAAACTGCCAGATGAGGACTTGTGAGGAGTCTGTTTCTCAAACTAGACACTCTATAAGGTACTTGTCCTCTTGCTCAGTTGTGCAGTTATGCACCAGGGCATCCCACTCCTCTTTCCATTCTGGTTAGAGACAGTTTGCACTGTTCTGTGAAGGTACTCGTACACAGCGTTATACGAGATCTTCAGTTTCTTGGCAATTTCTCGCATGGAATAGCTTTAATTTTTCAGAACAAGAATAGACTGATGAGTTTCAGAAGAAAGTCCTTTGTTTCTGGCCATTTTGAGCCTGTGATCAAACCCACAAATGCTGATGCGCCAGATACTCAACTAGTCTAAAAAAGGCAAGGCTTCTTTAGTCAGAACAACAGTTTTCAGCTGCGCTAACATAACTTCAAAGGGGTTCCTAATGATCAATTAGCCTTTTAATTAGCTAACACAACGTGCCATTGGAACACAGGAGTGATGGTTGCTGATAATGTGCCTCTGTAGATATTCCATAAAAAATCTGCCCTTTCCAACTACAATAGTCATTTACAACATGTCTACACTGTAGGTTGTACCTGCCAGGTCGCACTTGTAGGTCGCAGTTGTAAATGAGAACTTGTTCTCAACTGGCCTACCTGGTTAAATAAAGGTGAAATAAATAAAAAATCTGATCAATTTGATGTTATTTTAATGGACAAAAAATGTGATTTTCTTTCAAGAACAAGGACATTTCTAAATGACCCCAAACTTTTGAACGGTAGTGTGGGTGTGTGTATGTATACACTGCTCAAAAAAATAAAGGGAACACTTAAACAACACAATGTAACTCCAAGTCAATCACACTTCTGTGAAATCAAACTGTCCACTTAGGAAGCAACACTGATTGACAAATTTCACATGCTGTTGTGCAAATGGAATAGACAACAGGTGGAAATTATAGGCAATTAGCAAGACATCCCCCAATAAAGGAGTGGTTCTGCAGGTGGGGACCACAGACCACTTCTCAGTTCCTATACTTCCTGGCTGATGTTTTGGTCACTTTTGAATGCTGGCTGTGCTTTCACTCTAGTGGTAGCATGAGACGGAGTCTACAACCCACACAAGTGGCTCAGGTAGTGCAGCTCATCCAGCATGGCACATCAATGCGAGCTGTGACAAGAAGGTTTGTTGTGTCTGTCAGCGTAGTGTCCAGAGCATGGAGGCGCTACCAGGAGACAGGCCAGTACATCAGGAGATGTGGAGGAGGCCGTAGGAGGGCAATAACCCAGCAGCAGGACCGCTACCTCCACCTTTGTGCAAGGAGGAGCACTGCCAGAGCCCTGCAAAATGACCTCTAGCAGGCCACAAATGTGCATGTGTCTGCTCAAAAGGTCAGAAACAGACTCCATGAGGGTGGTATGAGGGCCCGACGTTCACAGGTGTGCTTACAGCCCAACACCGTGCAGGACGTTTGGCATTTGCGTGTGTGTGATTGGCTAATTCGCCACTGGCACCCTGTGCTCTTCACAGATGAAAGCAGGTTCACACTGAGCACATGTGACAGACGCGACAGTCTGGAGATGCCGTGCAGAACGTTCTGCTGCATGCAAAATCCTCCAACATGACCGGTTTGGCGGTGGGTCAGTCATGGTGTTGGGTGTCATTTCTTTGGGGGGCCGCACAGCCCTCCATGTGCTCGCCAGAGGTAGCCTGACTGCCATTAGGTACCGAGATGAGATCCTCAGACCCCTTGTGAGAACATATGCTGGTGCGGTTGGCTCTGAGTTCATCCTAATGCAAGACAATGCTAGACCTCATGTGGCTGGAGTGTGTCAGCAGTTCCTGCAAGAGGAAGGCATTGATGCTATGGACTGGCAAGCCCGTTCCCCAGACCTGAATCCAATTGAGCACATCTGGGACATCATGTCTTACTCCATCCACCAATGCCACTTTGCACCACAGACTGTCCAGGAGTTGGCAGATGCTTTAGTCCAGGTCTGGGAGGAGATCCCTCAGGAGACCATCCGCCACCTCATCAGGAGCATGCCCAGGTGTTGTAGGGAGGTCATATATATATAAATCACACACACAGGCGCACACACACACAGGCGCACACACACACACACACACACAATACTGTCCATTATCAACACACTAACTTCGTACAGCAATTGTGACGCAGGTCCAAAGTTTGTAGATCCCAAACTCCTCAAATTCCAATTAACAGCTTCATACAAAAAAAATCCAGATTGGCAGGTCATTTTCCAAATTTAACATAAATTCCCACATAGAGGACTACCCGCTGACTGATAACATTAATATGCAGGAGCTAACTCTTAAGGTTTAGTCCGCATTAAATATTCCCTTTCACTGTAATAGTTCTAGTGACACAGTAGTACACCACATTATATATGTAGCAGGGTGCAATTTGGGACAAAGCCTATGATTCATAACGATAATCTATTGTAATCTATTAATATAATCTAATAGCAAACCAAGCAGAGGCCAGAAATAGACACAAAGCCATATGGCGCATTACTCCATCCCTCTATTCTTCTATCATCCCTCTTTTTCCATCCATCCATCCAGAATGACTGCTCCCTTTCATTGAAGCCACGGAAGTTAAGGCCAACCGCGGTACTGCAGGCATTTTTAGCAGAAAACAGGATCCCTGTTACAGTAAATAGAAAAATAGCGATCTTCGTGGTCAATATTTGTGTAAATGAAATAAAAAAATCGAAAGCAAACATGGGAGCAATAATTGCTTATACTACACCAGATGTATGTCCTTGAACAGATTATTTCAAAATTGCACAAAGTTCTAAGGACAACTTAGTTGCTAATCGATCCTGGGCTGTATCACAACCGGCCGTGATCGGGAGTCCCATAGGGCGGCGCACAATTGGCCCAGCGTCGTCCGGGTTAGGGGAGGGTTTGGCCGGAGTAGGCTGTCATTGTAAAATAAGAATTTGGTTAAATAAAGGTTAAATAAATAAAATAATGCCAGCCTGCAGTACCCCGGTCAGCCTTGAGTTACTCAATGAGAGGAGGCAGCACTGAGCTAGCCTGCAACGTCTCTTCCTGGTTTAGCTCAAACTGCGCATTTTATGTCTCCATGGGCAGCCATTTTAACTGATTTAATTTGGCTTCCAATGCGAATCTTCACATTGGAATTAATGGTGTCACATGATCAATTGCTTCGTCCATTCATATCATGGGTTCAAATAGGCTGGCTCAAGCAAACTTTTAGGATGTTTGAAAGAGAACAATTACTACTTGAACCCAGGTCTGATGCACAGAAGAGAGGTTATGTTTAGGTTATACAGGCCATATGTTTTCTGTCTACCCAATTATGCTGATATGCTATTGATATTACAACACAGCAGAGTAATAGGCCAGTAGGATGTACTGTAAAGACATAGCTTCATGCCCTCGCTACCTCCGCTTGCCTTGGCTAAACGTCTCTTCAATATAACCTCTATTTTGACGAGGGGCATTTTGTTCCAACTGAGAATATGGCGGCCAATTACTAAAAAGCCCTTGAGCTCAAAGCTTTTTTCTTTCTTTCAAATATATGCCTAACCTAAAATGTATTTAAAGATACTTCATTGGAGTTATATCTTTGTAGTAGTTGTGCAATTACTCAATATTCCCACACACAGTTGGGAATGTTTGAAGATACCAGTCTAGTTCCCAGACAGACAGTTGTAGCTCTAAGACTGTCCCAGATATTGATGTTGATAGATTACTATGTAGGTCGTAGCTACACCCTAGGTGGTCATTAACTCACCTACATCCAGTCAAGGGCACCTTAGTTGTGCCAAGTTTCGATACCTACAGTACTGTATTGTGTGTAGCTCCTGTGTGTATCTACACTGGTGTGGTCAGGGCATCCAGCTGAAATAAGGAAAGCATGAGTGAGGAGTGCCAGGTGAGGGTGAAGCAAAGCTATGAGTAGAGAAACCATTTTAAATATCTTTGGTCAATCTTAGATTGTAGCAAACCAAGCAGAGGCGGTGTTCTGGTCAGACTCCGAAAAAGGGCACATCGCGCACCACTTCCCAGCATTCTTCTTGCCAATGTCCAGTCTCTCGACAACAAGGTTGATGAAATCCGAGCAAGGGTGGCATTCCAGAGGGACATCAGAGACTGCAACGTTCTCTGCTTTACGGAAACATGGCTTACTGGAAAGACGCTATCCAGGGCGGTGCAGCCAACGGGTTTCTCCACGCATCGCGCCGACAGAAACAAACATCTCTCTGGTAAGAAGAGTGGTGGGGGCGTATGCCTCATGACTAACGGGACATGGTGTGATGAAGGAAACATACAGGAACTCAAATCCTTCTGTTCACCTGATTTAGAATTCCTCACAATCAAATGTAGACCGCATTATCTTCCAAGAGAATTCTCTTCGATTATAATCACAGCCGTATATACCCCCCCCCCCCCAAGCAGACACATCGATGGTTCTGAACTAACTTTATTTAACTCTTTGCAAACTGGAAACCATTTATCCGCATAACCATGTGAGGTTATGACAGAGCCAAGTGACTTGGTGTATAGCGAGAATAGGAGAGGGCCAAGAACAGAGCCCTGGGGGACACCAGTGGTGAGAGCGCGTGGTGAGGAGACAGATTCTCGCCACGCCACCTGGTAGGAGCGACCTGTCAGGTAGGACGCAATCCAAGCGTGGGCCGCGCCGGAGATGCCCAACTCGGAGAGGGTGGAGAGGAGGATCTGATGGTTCACAGTATCGAGGGCAGCCGATAGATCTAGAAGGATGAGAGCAGAGGAGAGAGAGTTAGCTTTAGCAGTGCGGAGCGTCTCCGTGATACAGAGGAGAGCAGTCTCAGTTGAATGACTAGTCTTGAAACCTGACTGATTTGGATCAAGAAGGTCATTCAGAGAGAGATAGCGGGAGAGCTGGCCAAGGACGGCACGTTCAAGAGTTTTGGAGAGAAAAGAAAGAAGGGATACTGGTCTGTAATTGTTGACATCGGAGGGATCGAGTGTAGGTTTTTTCAGAAGGGGTGCAACTCTCGCTCTCTTGAAGACGGAAGGGACGTAGCCAGCGGTCAGGGATGAGTTGATGAGCGAGGTGAGGTAAGGGAGAAGGTCTCCGGAAATGGTCTGGAGAAGAGAGGAGGGGATAGGGTCAAGCGGGCAGGTTGTTGGGCGGCCGGCCGTCACAAGACGCAAGATTTCATCTGGAGAGAGAGGGGAGAAAGAGGTCAGAGCACAGGGTAGGGCAGTGTGAGCAGAACCAGCGGTGTCGTTTGACTTAGCAAACGAGGATCGGATGTCGTCGACCTTCTTTTCAAAATGGTTGACGAAGTCATCTGCAGAGAGGGAGGAGGGGGGGAGGAGGATTCAGGAGGGAGGAGAAGGTGGCAAAGAGCTTCCTAGGGTTAGAGGCAGATGCTTGGAATTTAGCATGGTAGAAAGTGGCTTTAGCAGCAGAGACAGAGGAGGAAAATGTAGAGAGGAGGGAGTGAAAGGATGTCAGGTCCGCAGGGAGGCGAGTTTTCCTCCATTTCCGCTCGGCTGCCCGGAGCCCTGTTCTGTGAGCTCGCAATGAGTCATCGAGCCACGGAGCGGGAGGGGAGGACCGAGCCGGCCTGGAGGATAGGGGACATAGAGAGTCAAAGGATGCAGAGAGGGAGGAGAGGAGGGTTGAGGAGGCAGAATCAGGAGATAGGTTGGAGAAGATTTGAGCGGAGGGAAGAGATGATAGGATGGAAGAGGAGAGAGTAGCGGGGGAGAGAGAGCGAAGGTTGGGACGGCGCGATACCATCCGAGTAGGGGCAGTGTGGGAGGTGTTGGATGAGAGCGAGAGGGAAAAGGATACAAGGTAGTGGTCGGAGACTTGGAGGGGAGTTGCAATGAGGTTAGTGGAAGAACAGCATCTAGTAAAGATGAGGTCGAGCGTATTGCCTGCCTTGTGAGTAGGGGGGGAAGGTGAGAGGGTGAGGTCAAAAGAGGAGAGCAGTGGAAAGAAGGAGGCAGAGAGGAAAGAGTCAAAGGTAGACGTGGGGAGGTTAAAGTCGCCCAGAACTGTGAGAGGTGAGCCGTCCTCAGGAAAGGAGCTTATCAAGGCATCAAGCTCATTGATGAACTCTCCGAGGGAACCTGGAGGGCGATAAATGATAAGGATGTTAAGCTTGAAAGGGCTGGTAACTGTGACAGCATGGAATTCAAAGGAGGCGATAGACAGATGGGTAAGGGGAGAAAGAGAGAATGACCACTTGGGAGAGATGAGGATCCCGGTGCCACCACCCCGCTGACCAGAAGCTCTCGGGGTGTGCGAGAACACGTGGGCGGACGAAGAGAGAGCAGTAGGAGTAGCAGTGTTGTCTGTGGTGATCCATGTTTCCGTCAGTGCCAAGAAGTCGAGGGACTGGAGGGAGGCATAGGCTGAGATGAACTCTGCCTTGTTGACCGCAGATTGGCAGTTCCAGAGGCTACCGGAAACCTGGAACTCCACGTGGGTCGTGCGCGCTGGGACCACCAGAGTAGGGTGGCCGCGGCCACGCGGTGTGGAGCGTTTGTATGGTCTGTGCAGAGAGGAGAGAACAGGGATAAACAGACACATAGTTGACAGGCTACAGAAGAGGCTACGCTAATGCAAAGGAGATTGGAATGACAAGTGGACTACACGTCTCGAATGTTCAGAAAGTTAAGCTACGTAGCAAGAATCTTATAGACTAAAATGATTAAAATGATACAGTACTGCTGAAGTAGGCTAGCTGGCAGTGGGTGCGTTGTTGACACTACACTAATCAAGTCGTTCCGTTGAGTGTAATAGTTTCTGCAGTGTTGCTATTCGGGGGCTAGCTGGCTAGCTAGCAGTGTTGTTTACGTTACGTTGTGTTAAAAGAACGACAATAGCTGGCTAGCGAACCTAGGAAATCGCTCTAGACTACACAATTATCTTTGATACAAAGACGGCTATGTAGCTAGCTATGTAGCTAGCTACGATCAAACAAATCAAACCGTTGTACTGTAATGAAATGAAGTGAAAATGTGATACTACCTGTGAATGCGACCAGGTTGTTGAGTTCTATTCAGAAGACGTTGGCTAGCGTTGTTTAGCTAGCAGAGTCTCCTACGTTAAGGACGACAAATAGCTGGCTAGCTAACCTCGGTAAATTAAGATAATCACTCTAAGACTACACACTCTAAACCTAAACAACACAATTATCTTGGATACGAAGACAGCAAAGACAGCTATGTAGCTAGCTAACACTACACTAATCAAGTCGTTCAGTTGAGTGTAATAGTTTCTCCAGTGCAGCTAATCAGTGGACGTTAGCTAGCTGGCTAGTGAAGACTACGTTAGGACGGCGAAATACGATAATTACGCAATTATCTTTGATACAAAGACGGCTATGTAGCTAGCTGAGAAGAAATTGCTAAGATTAGACAAATCAAACCGTTGTGCTATAATGAAATATAATGAAATGTAATGAAATGTAATGAACAAGTTATACTACCCGCGGGAGCGAAGTGCCGATGCGACCACTCGCTCCAACCCGGAAGTACTCGTTCCCATAGCAACGATAAAAACATTCCCTAACCAGAAACCGTGGATTGATGGCAGCATTCGCGTGAAACTGAAAGCGCGAACCACTGCATTTAATCAGGGCAAGGTGTCTGGCAACATGACTGAATACAAACAGTGCAGCTATTCCCTCCGCAAGGCTATTAAACAAGCTAAGCGTCAGTACAGAGACAAAGTGGAATCTCAATTCAATGGCTCAGACACAAGAGGCATGTGGCAGGGTCTACAGTCAATCACGGACTACCAGAAGAAACCCAGCCCAGTCACGGACCAGGATGTCTTGCTCCCAGGCAGACTAAATAACTTTTTTGCCCGCTTTGAGGACAATACAGTGCCACTGACACGGCCTGCAACGGAAACATGCGGTCTCTCCTTCACTGCAGCCGAGGTGTGGCTGCAGGCCCAGACGGCATCCCCAGCCGCGCCCTCAGAGCATGCGCAGACCAGCTGGCCGGTGTGTTTACGGACATATTCAATCAATCCCTATACCAGTCTGCTGTTCCCACATGCTTCAAGAGGGCCACCATTGTTCCTGTTCCCAAGAAAGCTAAGGTAACTGAGCTAAACGACTACCGCCCCGCCCCGTAGCACTCACTTCCGTCATCATGAAGTGCTTTGAGAGACTAGTCAAGGACCATATCACCTCCACCCTACCTGACACCCTAGACCCACACCAATTTGCTTACCGCCCAAATAGGTCAACAGACAATGCAATCTTAACCACACTGCACACTGCCCTAACCCACCTGGACAAGAGGAATACCTATGTGAGAATGCTGTTCATCGACTACAGCTCGGCATTCAACACCATAGTACCCTCCAAGCTCGTCATCAAGCTCGACACCCTGGGTCTCGACCCCGCCCTGTGCAACTGGGTACTGGACTTCCTGACGGGCCGCCCCCAGGTGGTGAGGGTAGGCAACAACATCTCCTCCCCGCTGATCCTCAACACGGGGGCCCCACAAGGGTGCGTTCTGAGCCCTCTCCTGTACTCCCTGTTCACCCACGACTGCGTGGCCACGCACGCCTCCAACTCAATCATCAAGTTTGCGGACGACACAACAGTGGTAGGCTTGATTACCAACAACGACGAGACGGCCTACAGGGAGGAGGTGAGGGCCCTCGGAGTGTGGTGTCAGGAAAATAACTTCACACTCAACGTCAACAAAACTAAGGAGATGATTGTGGACTTCAGGAAACAGCAGAGGGAACACCCCTATCCACATCGATGGAACAGTAGTGGAGAGGGTAGCTAGTTTTAAGTTCCTCGGCATACACATCACAGACAAACTGAATTGGTCCACTCACACTGACAGCGTCGTGAAGAAGGCGCAGCAGCGCCTATTCAACCTCAGGAGGCTGAAGAAATTCGGCTTGTCACCAAAAGCACTCACAAACTTCTACAGATGCACAATCGAGAGCATCCTGGCGGGCTGTATCACCGCCTGGTACGGCAACTGCTCCGCCCTCAACCGTAAGGCTCTCCAGAGGGTAGTGAGGACTGCACAACGCATCACCGGGGGCAAACTACCTGCCCTCCAGGACACCTACACCACCCGTTGTTACAGGAAGGCCATAAAGATCATCAAGGACATCAACCACCCGAACCACTGCCTGTTCACCCCGCTATCATCCAGAAGGCGAGGTCAGTACAGGTGCATCAAAGCTGGGACCGAGAGACTGAAAAACAGCTTCTATCTCAAGGCCATCAGACTGTTAAACAGCCACCACTAACATTGAGTGGCTGCTGCCAACACACTGTCATTGACACTGACCCAACTCCAGCCATTTTAATAATGGGAATTGATGGGAAATGATGTAAATATATCACTAGCCACTTTAAACAATGCTACCTTATATAATGTTACTTACCCTACATTATTCATCTCATATGCATATGTATATACTGTACTCTACATCATCGACTGCATCCTTATGTAACATGTATCACTAGCCACTTTAACTATGCCACTTTGTTTACTTTGTCTACACACTCATCTCATATGTATATACTGTACTCGATACCATCTACTGTATGCTGCTCTGTACCATCACTCATTCATATATCCTTATGTACATGTTCCTTATCCCCTTACACTGTGTATAAGACAGTAGTTTTGGAATTGTTAGTTAGATTACTTGTTGGTTATCACTGCATTGTCGGAACTAGAAGCACAAGCATTTCGCTACACTCGCATTTAACATCTGCTAACCATGTGTATGTGACAAATAAAATTTGATTTGATTTAAATGATCTGGTTCTTCCCTGCACACTACACAACTCACCTTCATGTCCTCACAAAATACAGTGACACACACACACTCCCAAAGAACTCTTGAGCAGTAGCTTGAGGAACACTGATAAACAGCTAATTAGGTTTGTGGAGCACATTTGGTAATTTGTTTCCTGCATCCCCTGTTGAGTAGATATATCAGTTATTGACTGCTGAGATTTAGAAGGTGGGTAATTAACTACAAAAATGTGGCAAAAAAATATCACCATTAACAACACAGACTAATAGAAGGGATTCTCTCGTGTGTGTGTGTGTGTGTGTGTGTGTGTGTGTGTGTGTGTGTGTGTGTGTGTGTGTGTGTGTGTGTGTGTGTGTGTGTGTGTGTGTGTGTGTGTGTGTGTGTGTGTGTGTGTGTGTGTGTGTGTGTGTGTGTGTGTGTGTGTGTGTGTGTGTGTGTGTGTGTGTGTGTGTGTGTGTGTGTGTGTGTGTGTGTATGTGTTCACCTGTGAGGATGTCTCATTGCTCCTGAATGATTCTCCCACATACTGACAGCTCATTAGGAGAGAGTGGGAGGTAGCAAGCGAGAGAGAGAAAAAAGAAAGAAAGACAAAAAGGGAAAAGGGAATCCACAGAGGCCTCTGAGACACAGTCCATATATCTAAGATCGAGAAAAATACTAACATTTTCCCTCAAACCCTATGTCTGCATGACGTCAATTGAATAAACAAAAAACATACTTTAATTTGACTGTATTCTGTATTGTGACACTCGAAAACACCATTGAACACATAGGGCAGCATGACAGTGTGATTCTAGCCTCAACAACAAAGCTTCAGTCCCCCTGCTTCACTTTCAGTGTGATTGGAGGCAGACAGGAGATGAAAATGTCTTGAACAGTGAATACCAGCAGCAGCAGACCAGCAGACTGTAATGGACAGACCATGTTGTATTGTGAGGTGGTCCTGTGAGATCTTGAATGCGTCCCAAATGGCACCCTATTCTCTATATACAGTAATGCAATACCTTTTACCAGAGCCTATGACACTCATCTTGTGAACTCCATCCCTGTGTTCTCACTGTGTGACTTTAGGCACTCAAGCTTCTACATCAATCACACCAACCAGACATATGACCCTTACATATGACCTCTTATACCCTGTAGCCTGACAGATCTTCACAAAAATATATCTACAACAAACACACACACACACAGCACAAGCTCTTTTCTCAGCATAAGAGATGAAAACTGTGAAGAGGCAGAGAGCATTTACTAGCTGCTGATACAGTCTAGTGTTGTCAATACAGAATACAGAAACATGATTCTGTGGTAAATAAAACAGAATAGCTGGTGTTAGAACTACTACAATGCTGCCTAACCTTTCCCGCCTCTGTCATTGTTAAGCCGTATCAACACACAGAACTCCTCTAGAGAGCGATTCATATTGAATGGAAGCTCAATGGCATTCCAACTGACCCAGAGGAAAAGGATAGGACAGTGCAGCTAAGGAAATAAGCAACAGCAAAGAGTTGAGAGAGGAAGAGCAGAAGGGGAACGTTTCAATATTGCAAGGTGTGCACCGGTATACCCGACATCATTATGTGGACACGGTGTGGCAAGCCCATGCACTGACAAACAGTCAGGGAGGAAGGGAGAGTCCCTTGTAGGGGTATAAATCAGAAGGAAAACATGCTGGTGATACACACACCTTCAGACACACTGTACCCCCAGGATTAGCCTCTGTTGGATTCTAGCTTGAAATATACTTATTTGTGTTACCATACTAGAACTTATTGATTACTTTACATGCATAATGAATGTATATGTTTGGGTCAATGGAAAGTAAGATAGGAACTAGGTGTATGGAAAGTTACTGAGTGAGAGAGGGGGAGTGCAGAAAGTTTACATTCTGTCACAGACATAGGCCCCGCCCACTATGTACTTTGCCTCCGGCCACAAATACATTTGCACATAGATCCTTCCTGCTTACCCATAACATGTTAATCACTACTGCTAGGCCACTTACTAAAACGTGCTCAAGTCAATTAGTCAGTTTCCAATGCCTGCCCTGTATCCTGTCAGCTCCCCTGGACCCTAAACAGACACCACAGGAGCAGATGAGAGCATTTACCGCAAAATGTATAATGTAAACAAAGAGACAGCCACCACAATATGCAGCACTGAGGGGGTCTTTCCACCTCAAAAAGCACAAGAGGTTCTGTAAGAAACATATATGATTTGCATTCCTGCAACATTATTTGGTTGAAATATAATATGATCTCTGAGAAATTAAGCTAATTGATTGCACCCAAATTGGCGATATTAATTTAATTGTAAATGTATATACTCATATACAGTCATGGCCAAAAATATTGTCACCCTTGCACTTTTTTCAAATAATGCACCATTTCTTCCAGAAAACTGTTGAAATTAAAACTTATTTTGGTTTCCACATATGTATGTCTTCAGTGTGCAGTTGAACAAAAATATATTTTTAAAAATGAATAATTTACTAAATCTTAGTTAATTCCACAAAGAAATCCTAAAATGGCTCGGACAATATTATTGGCACCTTCTAGAAGTAGCTTTAAATAATTAGATTTCAAGTAGGTGACTCATTTACTTTGGAAATGAACTCACCTGTGGTGAGTTGAAGCTGCTTGCGGTATAAAAATCACATATTCAACCAGTTTGAATAGAGAAAAGGACTTATTCTCATTTTTTGTGTCACTGTGTGTACCACACTGAGCATGGACAAAGGAAAGAAAACCAAAGAATTATCTGAGGAGATCAGACACAAGATTGTAACCAAGCATGGACAATATCAAGGCTACAAATCTCCAGAGACCTTGATGTTCCTGTTTCTACCATATGTAATGTTATCAAGAAGTTTAAGGCCCATGCCACTGTAGCCAACCTCACTGAACTTGGCCAGCAAGAGAGAAATTGATGGAAGATTGCAGTGAAGGATTGTTCGAATGGTGGATAAAGCACCTCGGTCAACTGCCAAACAGATTCAAGCTGACCTTCAGACACAAGGTGTGACAGTTTCAACTCACACCATCTGTCGCCAACTCAATGAAAGGGGGTTATGGTAGGAGACCCAGGAGGACCCTACTGCTGAGAGAAAGATTTGCCAAAACACACCTGAACATGCCCCAAATCCTTCTGGGAGAATGTCCTGTGGACAGATGAGACCAAATTAGAGTTTTTTGGTAAAGCACACAATCTCTATGTTTACAGAAAACAAAATGAAGGTTTCAAAGAAAATAATACCTTCCCCACAGTCAAACATGGAGGAGGTTCAGTGATGTTTTGTGGTTGCTTTGCTGCCTCTGGCACTGGGTGCCTTGAAGGTGTGTATGGCGTCATGAAATCAGGTGAATACCAAGGCATTTTGGAGCACAATGTCGGACCCAGTGACAGAAAGCTGGGTCTCCATCGAAGGTCATGGGTCTTCCAGCAGAACAATGACACCAAACACACTTCAAAAAGCATCCAGGAATGTTTCAAGACAAAACACTGGACTGTTCTGAAGTGGCCAGCAATGAGTCCAGGTCTAAATCCCATTGAAAACTTGTGGAGAGGTCTGAAAACAGCAGTTAGGAGAAGGCTCCCTTCTAATCTGGGAGAAATGGAGGATTTTGCACAAAAGGAGTGGGCCAAACTGTCAGTACAGAGGTGCAGCAAGCTCATCGATGGTTATAGGAAGGGCTTGATTGCAGTTATTTTGACCAAAGGCTGTGCTACCAAATATTAAGTATAGGGTGTCCATTTTGTCAATGCCATTTCTGTTTATTTTCTGATTTAAATGGATATATTAAGTTCTGAATAAAAAACAAAAGTTCTGTAATATTAACAGTGAAATAAAGAATTGTGGAGGTCAAATACTTTGTTCAATTTCAACTCATTTTTAGGAAAAATTGTGAGAAAGACATGAAGAATGAAAAATAAAAAGCCACTCAGGGACCCCCCACACCTCACACCAGGCCCACCCCAACAGACAGTATACAGTATTAGTTCTCTATGTTTGACATGTAGTATGAAGCTGCAGCTTGGAATATTGTGTTTTCATACTATGTATTTGTATTTCTTATGGATCCTCATAAGCTGCTTCCTTGCTCTTCCTGGGGTCAGGCAAAATTAAGGCAGTTATACAATTTTAAAAACATTACAAAACATTCAGTACATAATTCACAACACACTAAGTGTATTATCAGTGAATATGGTGCAGAGAAATTAGGCATTGATGTCACTTGCATTTCCCCCCATAAATATGTGTGAAAATGCAAGGTTTTTCGCATTAAATACCACTGTTCCTACTATTGCCACTCCCGTTAATCCTCATTCATTGTAGTTGTGGTGCAGGTTGTAGCAGTGGTGTAAAGTAAAAAATACTTGAAAGTACTACTAGTTATCTGTACTTTACCAATTTTTTTGTGAAAACGTTTACTTTTACTTCACTACATTACTAAAGAAAACGATGTACTTTTTACTACATACATTTCCCTGACACCCAAAAGTACTCATTACATTTTGCATTCTTAGCAGGACAGGAAAATTGCCTAATTCACACACTTATCAAGAGAACATCCCTGGTCATCCCTACTGCCTCTGGTCTGGCAGACTCACTAAACACATGCTTCATTTGTAAATTATGTCTGAGTGTAGGAGAAAGCTCCTGGCTATATGTAAAAAAAAGATAACAAGAAAATGATGCTGTCTGGTTTGCTTTATATAAGGAATTAGCAATTATTTATACTATTATTTTTGATACTTAAGTATATTTTAGCAATTATATTTACTTTTGATACTTAAGTATAATTCAAACCAAATAGTTTGACTACTCAAATATGACAATTGGGTTATTTTTCCACCACTGGGTTGTAGCATGAGTGGAAGTAAGAAGAACGCACATTTTATGGCTTATAAAGATGTTGAACTGAATTCAAACTTAAACATGATCTTAGGCTACTCATAAAAACAGCAGCTCTTTGCTGTATTCGTTGAGTCTCTAGCTTGTCATGGTTTTAAATGTTTTGAAATCTCACAGTCTCAACGTCGCTGTGCATTCGAGGCTTCTTTTTACAGTCTATGGCTCGAGGAAACTGTGCACACACGGTGATCTGAGCTATCTGATCTGCCAGCTGTAGGCCTATAGATGCACTTGATTTGCTCTCTGGAGTTCTACCTTCAGACACATGAAATGGTTCAAAATGGAAACACTTTACCCTCTTCGCCCTAGGGCTGCTGAATCAAGTCCACTTATCGCAAACAGTGCCTAGCGAATACAAAAATAGGAACCCGAGGTTTTAACGTTTAAACATTTATTTTTATTTTTTATGTTTGGTGATCGACTAGGAATCCCTTTACAGATCAGCCGGTTGGTGACTACTGCTGTATGGTGTTTTGCAATGGTAATGGTATTGGGTTGGGTTTAATGGTATTGGGTTGGGTTTAATGGTAAATGTAACACGTACATGTAACATGTAAATGTATAGAGATGTTTTCTAGTAATGTTATTGAAAAACATGAGACTGACATGCAAAGGTTTATAATTGTATTATTAGGGTTGTCCTAAAATATTTGGGCTTCAAATGAGAATTGTGCCATAGGGAAAGCCCCTCTCAGAGAGCTGCCACTTGTTTGACTTGTTTGACTATTCAAGGGGAGTTTGGTTGAAGCATTAGGTTGCTCAGAGAATTACAAACTGAATTGCTTTCATGGAGGACTGTCTTGACTTTTGAGGATGACTACAATTTATTTTCATCATGAGAAAAAGCTATTGGTTTTCAAACCAAAGTTGCAGATAAAATGGTATGATCCATTTGATAAACACAAGAGACCCACAAAAAGGATAAAAGGTTGTGGTAGTAGCAGGAACAGTTTACACATTCATTTATGGGGGAAATGCAAGTGACTTCAATTTATCTGAACAGGAAGGGAAAGAAACACCTATTGTACATAGTATAAATAGTCCAATACTCTAAGGCACAGCTTCATACTACCTGTCAAACATAGGGAAAATATACTGTATATAGTATATACAGTATAGCCCACCCATTAGGGTGGATGGCCCGTGGAAGGCTTTTGACCATTTATTTGGATTCCTCACGTCTTAATAATTTATTGAATATTATATGAATCCAAATGGTCTTAAAACAAAATAATATTGAATAATATTGCAAGAAAACTCATCTTCTAACTACAGAAACAATTTCAGAACAATCTGAAACAATCTGGATGTCATGGCTTGCAGAAATGACGTGGACCAACCCTGAGAGAAAGATTAAATGTGTCTACATAGAGAGAGAACCAGCTTCATGAGGTAGTCACCTGGAATGCATTTCAATGTTTTTTAAAAATATATTTAACCTTATTTAACTAGGCAAGTCAGTTAAGAACATACTCTTATTTAAAATGATGGGCTACCCGGGTCAAACCCTCCCCTAACCCAAATGACGCTGGACCAATTGTGTGCCACCCGATGGGACTGCCGATCACGGCCGGTTGTGATACAGCCCGGGATCGAGCCAGGGTCTGTAGTGACGCTTCTAGCACTGCGATGCAGTGCCTTAGACTGCTTCTCACTCAGGTGGGCCTTGTTAAAAGCTAATGAGTGGAATGTATTTCCTTCTTAATGCGTTTGCGCCAATCAGTTGTGTTGTGACAAGATAGTGGTGGTATACAGAAAGAAGATAGCTCTATTTGGTAAATGACCAATTCCATATTATGGCAGGAACAGCTCAAATAAGCAAAGAAAAAATGACAGTCCCTCATTACTTTAAGACACGAAGGTCAGTCAATACGGAAATTTGTGCAGTCGCAAAAACCATCAAGCGCTGGCTCTCATGAGGACCGCAACAGGAAAGGAAGACCCAGAGTTACCTCTGCTGCAAAGGATAAGTTCATTAGAGTTAACTGCACCTTAGATTGCAGCCCAAATAAATGCTTTACAGAGTTCAATTAACAGACACGTCTCAACATCAACTGTTCAGAGGAGACTGTGTGAATTGCTGTAAAGAAACCACTACTAAGAATAAGAGAGTTGCTTGGGCCAAGAAACACAAGCAATGGACATTAGACTGGCGGAAATCTTTCATTTTGGTCTGATGAGTCCAAATGTGCAATTTTTGGTTCCAAGCGCCTTGTCTTTGTGACACGCAGAGTAGGTGAACAGATGATCTCCGCATGTGTTGTTCCCACCATGAAGCATAGAGGAGGCGGCGTGATGGTGCGAGGGTGCTTTGCTGGTGACACTGTCAGTGATTTATTTAGAATTCAAGGCACACTTAACCAGCATGGCTACAACAGCATTCTGCAGCAATACACCATCACATCTGGTTTGGGCTTAGCGGGAGTATCATTTGTTTCTCAATAGGACAATTACCCAACACACCTCCAGGCTGTGTAAGGGCAATTTGACCAAGAAGGAGAGTGATGGAGTGCTGCATCAGATGACCTGGCCTCCACAATCACCCAACTTCAACCCAATTGAGATGGTTTGGGATGAGTTGTACCGCAGAGTGAAGAAAAAGCAGCCAAACAAGTGCTCAGCATATGTGGGACCTCCTTCAAGATAGTTTGAAAATCATTTCAGATTAAACTGGTTAAGAGAATGCCAAGAGAAGAGTGTGCAAAGCTTTCATCAAGGCAAAGGTTGGCAACTTTGAAGAATCTCATTGAAAATATATTTCGATTTGTTAAACACTTTTTTGGTAACCACATGATTCCATATGTGTTATTTCATAGTTTTGATGTCTTCACTATTACTCAACAATGTAGAAAATAGTAAAAATAAAGAAAAACCCTTGAATGAGTAGGTGTCCAAACTTTTGACTGGTTTTGACACCTACTCTGCATAATACTGTACATAGATTAGTAAAATACCCCAACCATGTGGGAATGAGCCATCACCTTGTTTATTAAATTTTAGCAAACAACATACTGTATTGTGAAAAACATGCATTAAGAGAGGAGAAACCACGTCAATTTCATGTTTTTAAAATGTAACCTTTATTTAACTAGGCAAGTCAGTTAAGAACAAATTCTTATTTACAATGACGGCCTACCAAAAGGAAAAAGGCCTCCTGCTGGGATTAAAAATAACTCAAATAAAAAATATATAAAGGACAAAACACACATTCCGACAACACAACATAAAGAGAGATCTGAGACAACATAGCAAGGCAGCAACACATGACAACACAGCATAGTAGCAACACAACATAACAACATGGTAGCAAAACAACATGGCAGGAGCACAACATGGTAGAAGCACAAAACATGGTACAAACATTATTGGGCACAGACAACAACAGCACAAAGGCTAAGAAGGTAGTTCATAATTGTAATAGACTATATCTCTGATTGTAATCTCCAAAACATTTCTCCTCCTCTTGTTATCACTCCATTGGAGAGTAAATGGAAAGGAGTAATCTATATGCACGTAGCAGAGAGTAGTGTGGGTAGGCAGCCAGTGCAGACGTTGACAGTGAGTAACTGAGAAAACAACTGCTAAGAATGATGAGACACTGACAGTACTGCAATTAAACTAACAACCATTATGACAGAGACAGACAATGAAACACTTATAGTGAAGAATGACAAATTAAAAACACCTCCTTTGACAACATCTTTAAGGGTCCCCAAAATAATAGCAATGTTATGCTGTGTGTGTGTGTGTGAGAGAGAATGAACAGCTGTGTGTGAATGAGTAGAGTGATATTGATACTAGCCCGACATATCTCTCTCAACATGCTGGTCAATAACAGATGTACATTTTCGCCTCTGAAATTGTATTTATTTAACCTTTATTTAATTTAACTGGGCAAGTCAGTTAAGAACAAATTCTTATTTACGATGACGGCTTACCTCAGCCACACCCAGATGACGCTGGGCCAATTGTGCGCCGCCCTATGGGACTCCCAATCACGGCCGGGTGTGATACAGCCTGGATTCGAACCAGGGACTGTAGGGACACCTCTCTTGCACTGAGATGCAAGAGAGGCCACTTTCGCCACTTGGGAGCGTGAGAAAGGACCACGCAGAGTGCTAAACACACACACTCTCTCTCTCTCCTTGGAGAGAAAATTAGTCATGGAAACCAATTCCACAACTCTGACTTCCATATCTCAGAGGGGAGCCGAGGGAGGAGGTAGGAAAGGGAGGGGGTGTTCACACCAGAAGTCCTTTCTGTAGGTCAGAGACCCATCTCTCACTCTCCATCTCCTCCCCTCACTCCCCCTCCATCTCGCTATTCCCTCACTACCCCCATCCATTCTCTCTCCCCCTCTCCTTCACTCATATATCTCAGATTTTGTAGCATTCTTCCTCTTGACAACCTCCACCCCAGTAGAAAGCCTGCCATGTAGGTATGCCTGCTGTTCAACCAATCACATTTCATACTGAAGTAGCTCTAACCACATCTCATTCTGCCTGATATCCACCAATCGCATCTCTTTCTGAATCAGGGACAAACAGACGGCTCCAGTGAAAGGTCACAGATTGGCCTAACACACCAGGACAATACAGCCTCACTCCTCCTCCTCTGCCCAGAGAAAGGGCATTTCTGATCTGTGATCTCTACCCCCTTCCTTCTCGCCTTTCCAAGACAAATGCACTTGAGTGTTTGCCAAAGGAAAAAGAAACGCAGAAATCAAATGCACACACTAAAGTCAAATGCCAGAATCAATGACGGTCATGAAGCTCCTTAAACTTCCACAACTTTCACATAATCGATTAGAGAGCTACTGGGTGTGCAGAATATTACTGCAGCCCAGCAATAACACACCTGATTCAACTTATCAACTGCTCGACAAAACAGCCAGTGGTGGGCTGGAACAAAAGCATGCACACACCAAGCTCGGACCAGGTTGGCCAACCACTGGACTATCCCTATTAGTCTTTCAATTAGATATCAACCCTGTCCTATTTATGACCATTTCCATGGTGATGAACCGTTTATAATACATCCTATTCAGCAATTACACAGCTTACTGGCTCAACATGGAAGGAGAGGATCAAGAATTCTGCAAATCCTTTTAAAGCAGTGATATACTTCTGGTCCTTACCCTCCCTCCCTCGGACTACACGCGCCATATGCTTCTTACGCTGATAGCCTAAACAAACACACACCCGCTAATCTCAAAAGACTATAAGGTTAATTGGAGGAAGTAAGACTTATTTAGCAACACTGTAGGGCTAGTATCTGTGTCAGAAACATTTAACAGAAGCAGCCTTTTCAGCAAATGCACATAATGTGTCTATGTACCTTTGAAGGGGGTTGACTACTGTCACCATGAACATCAAGAGGGGTATCAAGAGGGGGTACAGTTGGGTATGGCAGGCGCCATACACTAGCTCAAGACAGAAAATGTCAACATAGGCTATAAAAAATGTAGACAAAAATCATTCCAATCCCGCCTAAAATGTAACGGCTGTAATTGAGAGCTGGCTTTAGGACCATGCGGAGCATCGCTGAGAGAGAAGCTGCCAGTCTGCACGCCTTTCTCACCGCAGAGAGCATAGGCAGTGCCAGACAGTTTGCTTTGTTTGTCTGCCGTTTAGGCAGTGCGCTCATTGCTTTTGAATTTGATGTCGGTATATGAACTCAGCCCTGTAAACCTTGCAGCCAGCTATTTTATGCACTGGTTACTTTCACATTGATGTCGACATTGGCGGCGCGTCCAATAGGTTAAGGGAGGATAAGCCTCCTCTAAAGTAAATTAAATGTGATATATAATTACAAAATGCCTATACAGAAATAAATAAAATCATTCAAAATTCTACACCAGAGTGTATGATTTGGCCACAGAGGATCATTCGAATCTTTGAAAAAATAGCTGTGGATTGTTTTAAACCTGCAATTTGGGCAGCGCTTGGCAAATAGCCTAACAAATAGCTGATTGTTGAATTGCAGTGGTCAGTGAAAAGTAGTTAAACAGGCCTATTGCAATATTTCAAAAATACAGTCATAGGAGAAACATAGTTTAGAAAGCTAATGGCTATTGCTTACAATTCTCAACTCCCTATTGAGCGAACAGTAGCTTATCTTATTGGCAGCAGCGGAGAGCAAAACCATATCCCTGGTGAGTGCGTGAATAATCACTGTCATTATCATTGGATCAGTACCATTGGAAAGTTTTTAGAGATTAGACGGTTGCATTTAAAGTTACACTACACAGAAAATCCTGCATTTCCTGGCTGCTTAAACTCTAATAGTTTGCCGAATTTCAGTTTGTGTGACAAAATAAGCTAGTATAGTGTAGAGAATCATTGTACCATCTAAACCGCTGTGAAATGTATTTTCCACAACCAAAAATATTGTTGTTTCAGCTGTTTGAAGCTGAGTGTACAAAACCGAAAGTAAAAGACACAAAAACAAAATGTAAGAACGGGAAGCATAGAAATAGCACACATAGAACATATCTACCACTTCTTCAACTTGGTTTCAAGTGGAATGGTAGATCTATAATTCACATTTCTATGTGAATTTGGTCAGGTAAGATTAAGACATAGTCGTTTTTACTGATCTGTTTGTCAGTGTCAATAGAGTAGGCTACTAATGTGTTGTACTTAAAAATATGTTGCTTATGTCTCCAGTCATATAAAGCATAGTAGAACTGCATGAAATGTGTTTATCAAAGGCCACATTTCTTATGCAAAGAAAGGAGAAGAAACATCTCTGATTAGGTTTAGTTTTTCACTGAACCATGCATTGTTCAGAACCCCCCCCCCAAACATTCTGAAATTGCATTTTTGTCCCCCTTAGTTTCATCATTGGAATGTGATACAAAACGAGGCAACGGTGTGCTTCAGGACCTACCCGACCGCCTCCGAGCGACCAAGTTGTGGCCGCTGTTCAGAACTGTCTGTTTCGCTAACAGTGATTGAGTTATATGACTGCTCCCGAGTGGCGCAGCGGTCTAAGGCACTGCATCTCAGTGCTAGAGGCGTCACTACAGATCCTGGTTCGATTCCAGGCTGTATCACAACCGGCCGTGATTGGGACTCCCAAAGGGCGGCGCACAATTGGCCCAGTATCGTCAAGGCCCAGTATAAGCCAAGCCTGTCTACAAGTGCAATGATAGATGCCTGTAAAGGTGAAAAAGAATTGCTTCCCCAAACTTGAAACTCACATGAAATGGATGTCGGCAGTGGCGGTTCTAGCTTGTATGACCCCCCCTCCAAAAAAAACAACAACCAGACATTTGGAACAACACAAATAAATAATCATAACATTTAAAATTATATAAATAAAAACATATATTCAAAAATACAACTCAGAAATGTAAAAAATAAGTACAAGACAAATAGAAACAAATTGTAGAATATAAACACAAATAAAAAGAGAATCAAATTATTACACTATTACCCTATTGCTAACAGAAAACACACAAATAAAACTAAATTGCACAAATCCTATATCACACAAATACACAATAGAATAACACACGTATAAAGAAAAGAACCTGATTATTACACTATTGCACCGCAAACAAGAAACACAAACTAAATTGCACAACTAATTGCATTAGTACTGTACAAAGTTAGAGGTGCGCTATTTGAAAGATTCCCCTGCTCCTAGTCCGGCTTCATCATCTCAACTTCTGAGTGTGAAATCTTCCCAGGCAGTAGTAAACTGCCTAGCTCACAAACTAGAATCAGGTCGCCCACTCCGACAGGGTTAATCGACCCACGGTTCCACACAGTGACATGATATCATTGACGTGACCTGAAAATAAGCGATAGAAAACTGATTGCGCAAATGCCACCATTTCAAATGTTTTTTTTGTGTGCGGGCGCCGGGTGCAGCTGGGCGGTTGCCCATGTCGCCTATACCTACATCCGCCACTGGATGTCGGAATTTGAAGTTGGCTTTGTTGTGACTTGTTAGTGTGTATCATGGATCTATTTCAAGTTGCACTGTATGAGCGATTCCACAAGTAAATTAGTAACGTTACATTTATGATACGGTTCAGTAGTGGTTGACATTACATACTTTTCCACAGAACTTTAAACCTAATATTTCTGTGATAATTAATGGCTGGGGTCCTATGTTTTTGCAGTTCTCCAAATAGCATTTGGTTGTGAACCACGTATTTTGATGCTATTGAAGAATAAAAATGCGACCAATCAATCTCCACCCATATAGACAACACATAACATACAGGCGGGGTACTGCTTTTCTGCGACCTGCATCATCCGTAGGATGAAGAGAATGCGTGCGCTGCGACTAGTCTGTGGAAAAAACACAGACTAGCGGAGAGCTATGAATACAGAAAACCCAGAAACAACTCCTAAACCCCAAAACATTGACGTAACATACTTTTACCTTAATTACGTCAATAGTTGTTTCCTTGCCACCTGCTCCGAAACGGATGAGCCAAGGCGACAATTGGGACGAATATTTTCAGGAATGCAAAATCCGAAGCACCTACTGCGCTTGCGTATTCCGGGCCCGGACCGCCATTCGCCACTATTTTGGCAAAAAACACCGATTTTGCACCGGTCCCCGTGGACGGCGGAGGCAGCTGCGAGGCAGTAACAATTATAAACGCATCGTAATGAATGCTCTCTTGTTACAGAAGCCAAGTCTGCAAAAGGATGAATCAGACCAGAGCCCAGCCAGATCAATAGCACTGTTGTGGCCAGCCTGGTCAGATTTAGGAGGGGCCGCATCACTCGGAAAAAAACACCTATTTTTTGGCAAAGCCATCAAGTTAGGGATAGCCTCATGCCATGGAACCTAATGCAAAGCAACCCCGTTATAGCATAACTGTCACGTAGCCAAGCACTGTTATCTTAATTGAAAAAAAGAAGGGAAAAAACAGAATATAACAACGAATGCACTTGTTGCGCAATTTAAAGCATCATCTCGGCAATATCACAATTTTTAATCTCCTGAAATGTAGAATGTTGTCCATAGATAAATTGCTGTAGTTTATTAGATCTAATATTTTCTATCGTTTTAAAATGAAGCTTATCAATGCCTTCGGAACATCTGCAAATTAATGACCTGGCCAAGATAAAATTCTATCCGCCGCATATAATGTTTGTTTCATGTCAACAAAGTGGGCGTTTAAATGATTCCCTACGCTACATTGATATATTTTAGCCTAACTCTTGTGTTGCTTATATGGATCAACAATCTCCCGCTGGCCATGACCATGAAAAAGTATCGGCAGCAGGATGACTGGGCTACCGTGGCCACTCAAGTGCCATTCGCCCAAACAATCTCTGCTAGTGCTACAGTTCGTTCACAAAAATACTCGGAAAGTGTTGCCTTGTTTGAAACCCAATTATATCGCATGCACACGTAGCCGTGCGTTCACAAGCAATTCGCGCGAATCAACGGTAATTCATCTCACCTCAGGTTCTTCAATATCGATGTTTCTGCAAGCTTGCGGTCCGTTCCATTCCCTGCAATTCCACCATCTTTCGTTCCACACCTCTCTCACTCTACCCGGCTAGGCAGGGCAGCAGTCGGTCTGTGCTGTGCCGTGAGCGAGCTGCCTCCCTCCCCTACCCCTCCTCCTCCTCAGCCACCGTGACATCAGAGGGGGATTACAAACAATCCAAAAGCATCTTTAAATGGGGGGGATTTTGTCCAGCATTGGATGGCCGCTTCAGCGGTCTTGAAAGGCTTATATTGTCTTCAACTAGAGTACACACATTTCTGGTCCGCTTCATATATCCATGCTATATTGCATGTCAGTTCAATTATTCTTTTCAGTTCTGTACTTAGTCATGGGGAAACAACTGGATTCCA
Source organism: Oncorhynchus gorbuscha (assembly GCF_021184085.1). Classification (NCBI taxonomy): domain Eukaryota; kingdom Metazoa; phylum Chordata; class Actinopteri; order Salmoniformes; family Salmonidae; genus Oncorhynchus; species Oncorhynchus gorbuscha. Next base: position 36,527,513 of record NC_060176.1, on the reverse strand, counting down.
TTTATAGGCTGTCATGTGATGTCCAAACATTTAGCTTGATAGGCACACGTGAAAGAGAGAAAGAAGTATTCTATGGCAATGGAATAGCAAGGAAGTTTTAGTCAGAGATGTAAATAAATAGTTTACCATTACCAACATGCTTATTACGTATTTTCCACCAACAACCCATTCTTCACCTATTTTACCTCAGGTAGTGACAAAGTTGTGTATTCCAGATGATGATCTTTATTAAACTTGGTAAGCAGTTGATACAAACTATTTATGTTGAAACAGTATATATAATTAATTGTAATACTCTAAATAAATACAGAAATAATCAAAGATGAGCTGCTAGGCATATTAACATTGGTCACACCCTCCATAAACAATTTTACAATAAATTAGAAAAAGTACAAAGAAAGTAAGAAGCTACATTATCTTTTAAAAACTAAATGAACCTTTGTAAAAAATAATGATTCTGCATATAAACTCAGCAAAAAAAGAAACGTCCCTTTTTCAGGACCCTGTTTTTCAAAGATGATTCGTAAAATTCCAAATAACTTCACAGATCTTCATTGTAATGGGTTTAAACACTGTTTCCCATGCTTGTTCAATGAACCATAAACCATTTATGAACATGCACCTGTGGAATGGTCGTTTAGACACTAACAGCTTACAGAAGGTAGGCAAATATGGTTACAGTTATGAAAACTTAGGACACTAAAGAGACCTTTCTACTGCCTCTGAAAATCACCAGACGGGACTGGCAAAAGGTGCTCTTCACTGACGAGTCGTGGTTTTGTCTCACTAGGGGTGATGGTCGGATTTGTTCCAATATCCACCTACAACAGTCATGATGTTTCCCAGCTTGTGTGACTGACCACCGCAATGGCTGAAGACTTCTTTACACATTACTGCCCCTACGGTCTGCCCCTAAAACACACTAGAGCTACATCACCTTAGTACTGTGTGTATAGCTATTGTCATAGGCTGTTATAAGCTGCTTTGTCTGTTCACAGTGGCATTATGAATGTTTTATGAATGCTCGTCTAGGCCTATGTCTCAAGCGCGTCTAGCTAAGCCTCTTGGGAACGATATACAGTTGCAAGTTGATTGTTATGTTGTGCTACAAGCGCTAAAGAGCATGCCCCTGCTCCTTCCACTCAAAACGTCAGTTTGGTTTTTGATCCATTTGAGCTCTGTCACATTTTGTTATGCGGCAGCCGTGAAGAGAATACTTCAGTGGCAACTACCAAGCTCTCTCCCAGCTTGTTTGTTTGTCTGTCTGTCTGTGTTGACATTGTCTCCCTCGTCCACATGCTTCATACCAGTGCCTGTTCTGATCACATTACAGATACACACGACAGTAGCCTAAGCCTGTATTCATAAAGTGTATTGAAGTAGGGAGCTGACATAGGATCAGGTCCCTCCTATCCATATAATATTATTTATTATGATCAAAAAGACAAAACTGATCCTAGATCAGGACTCCTAGATACGCTTTGTGCATACTGGCCCTGTTAAGTAGAACCTCGACGAGAGGGCTCAGACACCTAACAGAAATACAAGTCTGTCTCTAATACAAATGGAAACGTTTTCCCAACCTACTCTATAGCAGTATCCCTCCCTATCCGACAGAGAATCTGACCTGCCTGCCCTGTGGGCAGTGGCTCAGACACATAATACATTATCGTACTTCGGGGCAGATCTGCAGGAGGATGCATCTAAGATAAGAGAGGTTAACTGCAGGTTAGAGTTGGAGAACTATCCCTTTAAGAGGAGATACATAGGTGGTGAAGTATCGATGTGAGAGGAGAAGACAGAAAGGTGAACTATTCATTTAAACCAATAATCTTAGACTTGATTCAACCTAATTCAGCCCTGCCGCTTAAAAGCTATAGTTCACCCAAATTACATAATTTTCAAATCCACTATAAGTGACTTTGTTGAGCTTCACAATCCATTTCAGATTGTTTCAGATGATTTAGACATGATGCGTGAAAAAAGCTAATATCGGTCCAATGACTTAAATAGGATTTGTGCCACAAATGTAACAATGTTAGCATGTGGAAACAGTTCCAGGGAAACTAAACCAAAGCATGGATTGCTGTCATACCCTGTAAGCAGTCTATGGGTAAGGTAAGGAAAGCAAAGGTTTCATTTTGTAATGTGGGTGAACTATCCCTTTAAACTGAGATGGGGCTGGAAAATGTTAATTACGAAAACAGCTGCAAATATCCCATTTGCACCTTACAGAAAATAATACAGAAGAAGCCCAAATGTTCATCAGAGCTGCTCCTCTATAAAATATTGATCTACTAGTCTATGACCAATAAAGGGTGGAAGAAGTGTTCTGCCATTGTTATTATTATCATGTTCATAGTGGTTTGTGCAACTGAACAAATTACATTTACAAAAGGTACAGGACAGGGGCGCTTTCTTACAAAATGTAACTCTACCGGAATATGTACATTGCGAGTATGTGTCAGTCTAAAGATATGTTCTGTGAATATACAGGTTAGCGAATGTAATGTCATTCTTATAAAACACAAACTTAGATGATTTACCTTGAGATAATGTAACACGTATCATTGTAACACTACCAAAAGATAGGTCTTTATACTGTATTTACCATAGAGTAACCTATTATCTGGTTATAATACTTATTACAGGAGCCAGTGCAGCGTTTGATTGAATACCTCAAGTATATACTGTGGGTTGAGAAAAATGAGCAGAGAATGGATCAAAAACATTTCTTAGTGTGTATAATCCTATAAAGGGATAGATCAGTATTTTGGCAATGAAGCCCTTTGTGTACTACCCCAGTCATTTGAACTCGTGTATACAATTTTTATGTCTGTGTTCAGTTTGAAGGAAGTTGCTAACTAGCGTTAGTTTAATGCTAGCAGTTCCAGTCATTACACAAACTTCCAGTCAATGTGCAAATGCTAGTTACCCCTAACTTCCTTCATACTGGACGCAGAGACATACAAATGGTATCCACAAGTTTGTCTGACTCAAAATCCCAAACTATCTCTTTTAATGTTATGTGCTGAATTGAGAGACAGTCATATAAATAGAATCCATTCTATCCATGAGTCCTATTTCTAGGGAGATAGTGCTGTAAGCATAAAATAAACTCTTCCTACACAATGCTTTCACTGACTCCTAATGACAACAAGCTTTAAATCATACGCCTATAAGACCCAGATCAGTGGGTCTGTGAGATATGAGGGGTATACAACAAAGCACGATCAATGAGTTAGCCAGCTACCTTGCCTAACTATTGAAAAAAATATGTTTTACAAAGATAAGTTTGAAACGGGCATGGTCTAAATTAGTCAACACCCAGAAACACATATCTAAGTTGCGCTTTCTCAATGGACCAGAAAATCAATAGCTATTTCTGGTTGTTAATTGAAGTTGGCCAGCTAACTCATTGATCCTGCTTTGTAGTAAACCCCACTGGACTGAAAAGCTGTCAAGTTAGTGGGAGCCAAGTTACTCTCCAGGGAAGAAAGATTTAAAAAACACTGAAACATCAAAAACATTGAATGAGAGCAGCTGCCTCGCCCTTGGAGAACGTGGCTCAGTTGGTAGAGCATGGCGCTTGTAACGCCAGGGTAGTGGGTTCGATCCCCGGGACCACCCATACGTAGAATGTATGCACACATGACTGTAAGTCGCTTTGGATAAAAGCGTCTGCTAAATGGCATATATTATTATTATTATTATTATGCTGTTGGCTCAAGGAAGGCGACCATTTTGAATGTCGTGCTGAATGATAGGCATTCAGGCCAGTTATTGCCGGTTACATACACTACATGACCAAAAGTATGTGGACACTCATCGAGCATCACTTTCCAAAATCATGGGCATTAATATGGAGTTGGTCCCCCCCTTGCTGCTATAACTCTTCTGGGAAGGTGTATATATAGTTGTGCTGTCATGTCAACTCCTTTTCACCCATTGTCATGCCAAACAAAACATTGTTTGGATTGACAAGGACAGCAATGGAGTAGACAAGAGAATAAACAGATATGGTACTATTGTTGAGCAATAATGCATGCCATCAGCCAGGGCCTGTATTCATAAAGATTAGGGAAGTGCATCTTTCCCTTCCAATTTCAATTCGATACGTATCTAGATCTGTTTTAGCTGATTTCTCTGTCTGTGTGCCAGGGTTTCCGGTAGCCGGCAATTGGCCGATAAATGGCGATAAATAACATACTTACTTTTTTGATACCTGAATGTTTTATTTCATTTTATCAAGCATGTCTTACCTTTCTTCAAAGTAGTCTATAGGCTAAATCTGACCATGGGAACATGGAGGCAATTATTTTCTAAAGATTTCATAAAGTAATATCGGAATTAAAATGCTAAAAATCTAAAAGTCAAAAGTGAACTAATGTGAGATCATTGTGTGAATTGTTTGTCCTTTGGTTATTTATGTTTTATCAATTCCCCATTACATACACTGCCGTTCAAAAGTTTTAAAACACCTACTCATTCAAGGGGTTTTCCTTATTTGTACTATTTTCTACATGGTAGACATAAAAACTATGAAATAACACATATGGAATCATGTAGTAAAACAAAAAAAGTTAACTTCTTATGGCTTGGGGGCAGTATTTTGACGTCTGGATGAGAAGCGTGCCCAATGTAAACTGCCTGTTACTCAAACCCAGAAGCTAGGATATGCATATATAATTGGTAGATAATGTCAAATAATGTCTATGAGTATAACAGAACTGATATGGCAGTTGAAAACCTGAGGAAAATCCATCCAGGAAGTGGGATACTTAGAGTATCTAATGGGTTGGGACCCAGATTGCAGATCCTATGGCTTCCACTAGATGTCAACAGTCTTTATATATTGTTTCTGGCTTGTTTTCTGAAAATTAAATAAGAATGAAACCTTTCTGTCAGTGGACTGAAGAAGAATGCAGAGCTGGTTTGCGCGCATGACCGGGTTGTGCGCCCTTCGTTGTTTTTCCTTTAGATTGAATACGCTATTGTCCGGTTGAAATATTATCGATTATATAGACAATTAACAACCTGAGGATTAATTATAAACATCGTTTGACATGTTTCGACAAATTTTACCGGTACTATTAGGATGTATTCGTCTGCATGTTGACCGCCTTTGAGCCAGTGGATTATTGAACAAAACGATACACATGTGGAGATCATCCGTTCATCCACACCGCATCTCACAAAGACATTGCAGTTGGAACCATAAATCTCCAAATTGGACCCCAGACCAAATGACAAATTTCGGTGTAATGTCCATTGCTCGTGTTTCTTGGCCCAAGCAAGTCTCTTAATATTATTGGTGTCCTTTAGTAGTGGTTTCTTTGTAGCAATTTGACCATGAAGGCCAGATTCAAACAGATTCAAAGTCTCCTCTGAACAGTTGATGTTGAGATGTGTCTGTTGAACTCTGTGAAGCATTTAATTGGGCTGCAATTTCTGAGGCTGGTAACTCTAATGAACTTATCCTCTGCAGCAGAGGTAACTCTGGGTCTTCCATTCCTGTGGAGGTCCTCATGAGAGCAAGTTTTATCATAGCGCTTGATGGTTTTTGCAACTGCACTTGAAGAAACTTTCAAAGTTCTTGAAATTTTCCGTATTGACTGACCTTCATGGCTTAAAGTAATGATGGACTGTTGTTTCTCTTGGCATATTTGAGTTGTTCTTGCCATAATTTTAAGGCACACCTGCTAATTGAAATGCATTCCAAGTGACTACCTCATGAAGCTGGTTGAGAGAATGCCAAGAGTGTGCAAAGTTGTCATCAAGGCAAAGGGTGGCTATTTAAAGAATCTCAAATATCAAATTTATTTTCATTTTTTAAACACTTTTCTGGTTACTACATGATTCCATATGTTAATTTCATAGTTTTGATGTCTTCACAATTATTCTACAATGCAGAAGTTAGCAAACAAAGAAAAACCATTGAATGAGTAGGTGTTCTAAAACTTTTGACCGGTAGTGTATGTCACCAGTAGTAAATGTACCGTTAATCCCCATCATTTGGTTACATCAATTTATGTTAATGCATGTATTAATTACAGTCATTTATTGTTCTCATTCTCAGTGGAAATGTTTGCAGAGTTCACAACCTGCTACATTTGAGAAACGTGTTTTGTTTGATTTCATAATTACCATAATTTGTCCATTTTTTCATTGTCTTTTGTTTGGAGTGCTCCATGTTAGCAATGAGCATGTATCTGGTTTTCATATCAACGATGCATTTCTCAAATGACCAGTACATTCAAATCCTCCAGTTCACGTTGTCCGGCACCACATTTTCCTAACGGAAACCCTGGCATGTGTGTGTTTGTGTATGTGTATGTCTATTTATTTTTTTATTTAACCTTTATTTAACCAGGCAAGACTTAACAGAAACAGAGTTTATTAAAGTCCAAAAAGAACATATTCTTAGGGTTTTCAATCACAGCATGGTGACTCTAATCAGGGGAAAGGATCGGGAACAGGTGTGGGAAGACTAAATGATGATTAGGGGAATAGGAACAGCTGGGAGCAGGAACGGAACGACAGAGAGAAGAGAGAGCGAGAGAGTGAGAGAGGGAGGGGGAGAGAGAGGGATAGAAGGAGGGAAAGAACCAAACAAGACCAGCAGAGGGAAACGAATAGCATGGGGAGGCCTGGTACCCCCACTCACCGAGCGCTCCTGGCGCACTCGAGGAGGAATCCCTAGGGACTCTAATCAGGGAAAGGATCGGGAACAGGTGTGGGAAGACTAAATGATGATTAGGGGAATAGAACAGCTGGGAGCAGGCGGAACGACAGAGAGAAGAGAGAGCGAGAGAGTGAGAGAGGGAGGGGAGAGAGAGGGATAGAAGGAGGGAAAGAACCAAACAAGACCAGCAGAGGAAAAATAGCATGGGGAGCACAGGGACAAGACATGACAATAAATGACAAACATGACAGTACCCCCACTCACCGGCGCCTCCTGGCGCACTCGAGGAGGTCCGGAGGAAATCATCGATGAGCGAACGGTCCAGCACGTCCCGAGACGGAACCCAACTCCTCTCCTGGACCCCTGAACGCATGTCCATAATCTTATGTACCTTGTAAATAGGTGCGTTAACTGCCTGTTCAGGGGCAGAACTGGGAGACACGGAAGATTTGTACCTTGTCAGTTCTGCCCAAGACGCAGGGTTTCTGAAAGAAAGGCTTATGCGACAATCGCTGATTGGCCCTCTCTGTTGACCGTTAGTTTGCGGGCCTCTGTCTGAAAATACATTCTCATTTGTGCCGTCTCCTTAGCGGAAGGAAGTTTGCGAGGGGAATGAAACGCTATCGACAACCGTCAGAATCACAGTCTTCCCCGCAGACAAAGGCAACCGGTAATGAAGTCTAAGGCAATGTTCTGCGGTCTGAGACGACCGGTTCTTAGGCGGCAGTCCGAACAAGAACGTGTCACGTCCTGAGTCGGCCACCAAAAGCGCTGGCGTTTAATAGACGCAAGTTAACGTCTGCGCGCAGTCCGAACAAGCAGCCACGAAACGGCGCGTGTCACGCTCCTGAGTCGGCCACCAAAAGCGCTGGCGAATAGACGCAAGAGTGCCTCGAACACCGGGATGACCCGCTAACTTGGCAGAGTGAGCCCACTCGTTTTCTGGAGGGACTCCACGCAGTGGTTAAGGATGAGATTCTCTCCCGGGAGGTTCCTTCAGATGTGGACTCTTTGATTGCTCTCGCCATCCGCATAGAACGACGGGTAGATCTTCGTCACCGTGGAAGAGAGCTCGCATCAACTAGACCACCATCTCCCCCCTCTGGCTTTGAGACTGAGCCCATGCAGCCACTAAGGAGAGGGAACGGAGGATTACGCTGCCTATTGTGGAGTTGCTATTTTGATCTATGTGGTCACCTGAGCTGAGCCTTAAGGGAGACTGACTGGTGGGCATCTACTACCTCACTGTCAGATTAGGGGGAGGGGGCAGTGTATGCTTTTTTTTCTCCCCACACTTCTGATTTTAAATCACCATCACCCATTTGTAATTTTTCCAGATTCTTTGAGTCTTTAAGCAATCAATATCTATGAATGTATAGCACAACTTTGGATTTCACCCCTGTCTCAAAATGAATGTTTATTTTTATTTTTTTAAATGTTACCCCTTTTTCTCCCCAATTTCGTGGTATCCAATTGTTTAGTAGCTACTATCTTGTCTCATCGCTACAACTCCCGTACGGACTCGTTGAAAGTCATGCGTCCTCCGATACACAACCCAACCAAGCCGCACTGCTTCTTAACACAGCGCCATCCAACCCGGAAGCCAGTCACACCAATGTGTCGGAGGAAACACTGTGCACCTGGCAACCTTGGTTAACGTGCACTGCGCCCGGCCCGCCACAGGAGTCGCTGGTGCGCGATGAGACAAGGATTTCCCTACCGGCCAAACCCTCCCTAACCCGGACGAAGCTAGGCCAATTGTGCATCGCCCCACGGACCTCCCGGTCGCGGCCGGTTACGACAGAGCTTGGCGCGAACCCAAAGTCTCTGGTGGCACAGCTGGCGCTGCAGTACAGTGCCCTTAATCCACTGCGCCATCCGGGAGGCCCTCAAAATGAATGGTTTTGATTGTTTGGAAGTTTTTAGGGAGCGAGCTTCTCCTTCTGCTTCGGGCCATGCAGTGATTGCAGTCCTCATTATGAAATGATTAACTTTACCCTGTAAATGATGGTGAACCAGGATGGGTACATTACAGGCACATTGTTTTTCTGCAGTTCTCATTTGTTGCTTATATGGTAAGTAAATATTTTCTTCCATGAGAAATATAAGGAAAGCTATTACTGATGCCAGTGAAGACTAGCTAATTTCCCCCCAACATTGGACACCCCCTAACTTCGAACGCTCTAGTGGTTGGAGGATTAAATCACTTCGAGCTCAACATTTAAATGGGCAAAAAAATAACAGCACGTGTTGTGACTAAAGACACCCTTCTAGCTATCTGACCACCAATTTTCATTGCAGTTTATGTAAGTTAAGTTATATATTTTTTATATATATACACATTTAGTGGGACAAGCTGTGTATTGTAAAATTAGACTGCGAAACACATTTACTTTCCAACTTTTGACCTACATTATTCACACTCATTTTTATGCAAGTATAAAACTGTTATTTACTTCCTCAAAACATAAGCTTAATCTGTAAAACAAATAATGAGACATTGAACAAGATGCTGGTGAAGAACCTCTACAGGAGGGCGCACCGGGCAACGCAATGACAAGTTGACAGGCAAGTAATTTGTTTACTTTACTGGAAGGCTAGCCAACTAATCAACTATCTAGTAAACACTCCAGATATGAGGTTGGTGACTTAAAAAAAAAAAAAAATTAAACGGATATATCTTGTAATTGAACAAAATATTAAGGTGGCCGATAACTGGGGACTGTATGCTGATAATACGGGATGTATTTTGTTTTGCTAAACCGCTTTTCAAAAATAGTAGTATTTCCACTGATATGTCAAATATGCTAATTGCTAACCCGTTAGCAAAAACTTTTACTACACCAATAATCACAAAACATTGATGACTTGATCACAAAATAACAGGTAATGTATTTCTTCAATGATGTTGAATATGCCGATTATACGGGGTGCTACGCTACTATGAACCTCAGCTAGCATAGTCAGTTGTACTGATTTTAAACATGATTTTTATGGTTTCAAAAAAAGAGTCAATTACTATTTACCTGTGAATAAATTAATGAAACGGAGAATGGATGACATTTTTGTATGGAGGTCAATGAGTGTCGAATTTGGTCAGAAAAACATTGAATTGCTAATTTGTTACTTGAAGGTTATTTGATTGAATGTTAGTTTCGTAATGATGAAGTTGTTACAAATGCACTGATATATGTGGACACAAGTGGCATTTCACAACATTGGAAAAATGTTATAATCAGAGTGATGCCTGTTGTTCACACGCGTATCTGCCCTCTCATTGGTAATGGGCCCCCCTGAACTCGCCTCCATTCCATCTTTGAGGGCGGTCACTTGACTATCTTGTCAATATAATGGAAAATCTTTGCTAGGCTACTGACATTGCCTGGGGTTTTTTGGCATGCAAAATGACTTGTAGATCAATGACTCAACGCAGTTCTCTCTTGAACATTAGAACTAGGGACTAATGCGTATCGGTAAATAGTGAGTTACATCTCTAATAAAGAGTCTCAGAGTAGGAGTGCTGATCTAGGATTAAGTACCCCCTGACCATGTAATCACAAAGATCAAAAGGTCAAAACTGATCCATTATCAGGCAACGCTCCTCAGAGAAACTTTGTGAATACAAGCCCAGGTCTCACTAAGAGGACTAAACAAACAGAACTGTGAAAAAAATACAGCAGCAACAACCACTCCAGGAGAGTATGAGTGTGTCGCAAATCAAATGGCACACTATTACCTATATAGTGTGCCATTTGGGATGCAGACAATGTGATGATCAGATCTGGGGGGATTATAGTTCCCCCTCAGAATGGAAATAGAGGTTGTGGTACCAAGTTAGCCTTGGTGCCAGTCTGTTTCTGCTTGCTTGCCAACTCCTTATGGAATTGTCATGCAAAATGTTTGCCTTGACAATGACAATGGGGTAGGCAAAAGCACAAACAGATCTTGGACCAGGCTAGCACCAAGTTGTTCTTGAATAAAAAGGGAAAGCAGTGACACAGCCTATATACCAGTTGTGCTTACATACAGTACTGTAATCATTCTCATTGACAGACTCGATGGCTAGGTACTTCAAGAGAACCTTCTGAGGAAATTATAATTTTTAGAATGTGCTTGCAGTCATTTCCTTACAATCGAGCACCTCTCTACAATTGAAGTGACTCAGACCATTGTACGCCTGGCAATTGATATATAGATATATTTCACATCCAGGTATGAAGAAACCTGGATTTATTTGCTTTCCTCTCTCCTTGCGAAATACTTACATTTCTCTGAGAGCTACAACATGAGTTTCATTGGTTCATGGTTGTGCTCAGTCTAAATGTTGTTTAGTTGTCCGTAGGGATGCACGACATATCGGTATTGGCATAAAATGGCTTTGCTAGTTTTTTGTTCTTTGTTTTTGTATGTTGACAATGAATGATTTGCTGCACTGCTCATCTCACTATAGTCCTTAGTTTAATTCTGCAGAATTGACCTGATAACAACATTTATGATGAATAGCCTTCTGTAACCTGGCAGCTTCACTTAACCTATTCTATACATTTAGTTACTGGAAGACAAGAAAGATACCGGAAGAATGAATCTCTTAAGTGAAAAAACTAAAATGACAGACAGAATTGGTTGACAGAATTATTCTAGTCCCTAACATTGGAAGAGACCTGAGGTATTGAGGTACCTGAACTAAGCTACTAACAGACCATACGAGCCATACTCTTCCTGAGAAGTCATTCCATATTATTTCAGCAAGCCATAACACCCACTATCTCAGATTGTTCTCAAAATGTTTCTGTAGTAAGAAACAGGTAAGATAGGTATTTCTGAAACATTATTTTGTTTACATTTTATCTTGTAGAAATTAGGCTAATTAATTGCACCCATAATAGGCAATTTAGGATTCAGATAATATTAAATAAATATAGTCCCAAACATCTGCTTTGGACCAAATTTCTTCCTACCAATGAGTAAGACACAAGGAACCCCCCCAAAAATGCGAAAGCCACCCACGCACCCCCAACCAGTATTCAGTATCAGTTCTCCATGATTGATATGTAGTATGACGCTGCGGTTTAAAGTATTGCTTTTCCATACCATGTAATGTATTCCCTATGAAACCAATGTTTTTTTCCCACCTGATAGTATTGAATTTGTTTGCATTATTTACCATGAAGTAGTGTGAAAGTACCATGTTTGACCACTAGATGCCACTGTTCCTGCTATACCATCACACTCTTTTATGCTTTTATAGAGCTATTTCCTGATCAGTTGGTTTTCAGCATTAAGTTGCTATAAGAACAAGCTGAATTGCTTTCATGGAGGACCGGCTTGAATTGTGAGGACCACACAATTTATTTTAACAATGAGACAAATCTATTGGCTTTCTACCCAAAGTTGTAAAATTAAATATTGTGATATAAACACAAGAGACCAGCAAAATGGATAAATAAGTGGCGGTATAGCAGGAACAGTGGCATTAAGTGGTAAAAATCTATAGACCGGTTGGCTGATAACGTCACAAAAATTATGCGCACACATCGTTGTGGCCTGAAGCTGTGCTTTGTAATGATTCTGAACGGTGAGATAACGAGCAACAATGACAAGAAGCTACCATGTGGGGGAATCGTATGTGTCTCCTTTCAGCTAGTTGTATCTTCAAATAAAATGTATTTTTATTGGTCACGTACACATGGTTAGCAGATGTTATTGCAAGTGTAGGGAGTGTGTTCTTGATACCATGTCTTGTTTTGAGGTGTTTTGACTTATTTCATGTCAATGCTAATATGGCAAAAAAATGCTAACAACTGTAACAATGTATTTGAGAGTACTCATTGTGAAAATGTATTTATGTGTTCAACAAACATTTGGAGACTAAATATAGTTCACATGTTGTCAACAATCTAAGCCAAACAGGTCTGTTTTTCCCCATAGTTGCGCAAGCTTCACTTTTGTTGCTTAACAACCAATGCAAGCCACTTTAATTACTAATTTCTCTGAACAGGGAGGAAAGAAACATCACCAGATGCACAGGGAATACATTACTTAGTATGGAGAATCAATACTCCAAGCCACAGCTACAGACTACTTGTCAAACATAGACAGCTGATACTGTATACTGGTTGTTGGGGTGGGATTGGCATGGGGTGTAGGGGGTCCGTGGGTGGTCTTTGACATCTTTTGTGGGATGCATTGGTAGGAAGATGTTTGACTACAATCTGAATCTTGTAAATTAAAATGGTAAATTTGGATGACATCAATTAGCTTAATATTTCAACAAAATAATGTTACAGGAATGCTAATCGTATCTCCTCTTACTAACTACAGAAACGATTTCAGAACAATCTGGTGGTCCTCTTTCTTGTGCTTTGAGGTGAAACGACTCAGAGCAAAGCCACACTCAGATTTCCATTCTGAAAGGGGGATTGGTTCAGACAAAGCTCTGCCGACGAATCAGAGTCCAGGCATTTCCAGGAAGAAGGGAGGGGCCACAAATAACTTTGAGATCCCCCAGCCCCCTTCCAGAGCCTTCAAGATGAGCATAATGTTACCAGCCACTAGACGCTGATCTAGGGACAGTATTTTACAGTTCTCGCCCTAATGGTTAAGGTTAGGGGTTGGGTGAGAGTAAGCTGATCCTAGATCTGTGCCAGAGGGGCAAATTTAAACCGTAACCCATCTCCAGTGGAGTAGGAAGCGTCTCCTCTCACTGACCAATGACCTTGTCCGTCCATCTCTCACTGACCAATCACAGAGTCTAGCCACTTCCTGTATGCAAGGGCGAAGCATCCCTGCTCGTGGGAGCGGCAGCCGTCCAGGACGCTGGCTATGAAACCGTGCTCTGAGGGCAGGGCGGGGGGGCAGGGGTCAGGGGGACCCCGCTTCAGACGCTTAGTGTCGCGGGGGTCTGGGACCCCGACCCCGTCCACCTCCATGGCATTCTGACCCTCCTGGGTCTGTCCGTTCCTGCTCTCCACCCTGGCTAGACCCACTCCTCTAGGGGAAGCTGTGTGAGGGTAGCTGCTCAGCCCAGCGTCAGTGTGGTTCAGCTGGGGAGACTCACTGCCACAGCCCTGGCCATCATGGTGATCGTGGTCTCGCCTCCAGTGGTGCCAAAGGTAGAAGACGTGTCGCCTGGAGACAGATAGTGGTTAGGAAATACAGTGTTGGTTTTGATGTCATAGTAAACTGCTATCATTGAAAAACTGGATTTCTAGGATCTGTAGAACTGTAAAGCTAAAAAAAAACATTTTATGTTGAAACCATATTATGTTCTTCAGGGGAAAAGATGCCATTCTAGACAAAAATAACAATATCCTCTAAGATATCACTGAGTCATAACCATCTTGGCCAAATCAATGTATAATTAATCTTCACATTCTCTACAGCCATTAGTCATCAGTTAGCAACCATCTGAACACTGTTACCATGGCGCCCCTTACTTCACCCTATCACAACAAAGCTGGTCAGTAGGGCTGGGAGATATATGGCCTAAGAATCGAATCTCCCGTTTTTTTAATACTTATGGGCAATTCACAATATATATATATATATATATATATATATATAAAGATGGAATGTTTTAAATAAGCTTTCTTGTACAATTAAACTGTAAAAAAATGGCATTTCAAACAGTCAGCAATAATCTAATGAATTCAGGGCTAGGCTAAATATAAGCCTTCCATAATCATAAATCATAAGACCCACTAATAATTGTATTATTTTATCAAAACAGTTTAACCTGTTTTTTTGCAATGATCACTGATCAGGTTTTCAAGTCAATCTATGAAAATGAACCATGCATAATTCCATGGCGTTGGTGGGGAAGCTTGCTTGTTTCAGGTGATCCTGTAGATTATACAGGTGGGGTTTTGGGCCAGGCAGGTTCAACCATGCAGGGCAGGTTGCAGGTGAGATGACAGACTAAACACAGCACCTGGCCCTCCATAGATATGTGGTAGTGGAGTATGGGCCTGAGGGCCCACACTTAGTATGTTGTGAATTCTGTAATGAATGTATTGTCACGTTTATTTTTTTTTGTAGAACTGCCTTAATTCTGCCGGATCCCACCAAAAGTAGCTGCTGCCTTGGCAGATACAAATACTATAACAGTTTTAGATGAAAGCCCCACCCGGGAAATCAGGGGCTCGATAACATGTTTCTAGGGCCCAAAACGTCTTAGCGCATGGAACATCCTCACCATGTTTGAAACTTCATGACAGCTCAAGTTATCAGAGAGATGGAACATGAATATCCTGTGTGTAAGCGAAAGCAGATGGACTGGTTCTGGACGCACGGTGAAAAGCGATGGCTAAACGATCTATTCAGGAAAGGATGATTCCTACTCCAGTGGTCTAGCCCTCATTATCAGTAGAACAACTGGCAAATCACTCTTGGAATGGGGACCCATCAATGACCGGTTCATCAGAGCAACACTTGACTCCAAGGACTGAAAGTTCACCATCCTGCAATGCTATTCCCACACCAACGAGGCAGAGGAGGAGAACAAGGATGACTGATACGAGCAGCTACAACAAGCAGTATCCAAGGTCCCACAACACGGCATGGTCATGACAGCTGTGGATTTGAATGCAAAGGTTGGAGCAGATAACACAGACTGTGAATAGACTATTGGGCAACAACAGTGAAAAGATTGTTGACTTTTGCCTCAATAACATCTGTGTGATTGGTGGCACACAATTCCCTCACAAAGACATCCATAAATTAACATGAAGATCCCCAGATGGTCACAGTCAACCAAGTTGACCACATCATTATCAATAAGAAATGGCGAAGGTGTCTGCAGGATATCAAATTCCACCGTGGGGCAGATATCAACAGCGACGACTACCTGGTAATAGCCAAGGTCAGGCTGAAGCTGTGAGCCACACACATACAACAAGGCCAGAACGTCTTTGACATCAACAAGCTCACATCTCCTGAAATAAAGAAAGCTTTTACCATTGAGCTAAGAAATCGCTTCAGTCCATTAGCCAATGCAGAGGAACACCAGGGTACAGTTGAAACCACGTGGAGTAAAATTGAGAATGCGTAAACAGAAACGGCAAAGAAAGTTATTGGCTTTAGAAAGAAGGGCAAAGAAGTGGTTAACACAAGATACATGGAAGAAAATAGATGTGAGAAGGCTGGCCAAAGATAAACTGCTGAGCACAAAATCACCCAGGCTGATTGAGCGAGCAAAGCAACAATATAAGACCAAGGACAAAAAAAGTAAGAAAGAGTGCTGGAAGGGATAAGATTATTGGCCAGTGAGGCAGAACAAGCTGCGGGCAAGAGGAGAACTAAGTACTCGATATAAGATCACAAGACAGCTCTGTGGCCGAGTTAGCAACCACACAATGCCAGTCAAAGACAAACAAGGTAAAACAACCAAAGAAGAACAAACTGCAAGATGGGTCCAGCACTTTGAAGAGGTTGTCAACTGGCCAAAGCCTAATGATCCAAAAGACCTACCAACCTCAGATGAGATTGATGGTGTTGACACCGGCCCACCAGTTGAAGCAGAGGTCCAAGCAGCCATCAGGGCTTACGAAGACTCTCTGCACACTAAGGTACTTAAAGCTGATGTCAACACAGCTACCAAGGTACTGACTGATATCTTTTGCAAGATCTGGGAGCATGATGTCTTACCACAAGACTAGAGAAAAGGCCTTATCGTCAATCTGTCAAAGACAGGAAACTTCAGCGAATGTGAAAACTGGCAACATACAACTAAACTCAGTAAAAAAAGAAACATCCTCTCATGGTCAACTTTTCAGCAAACTTAACATCTGTAAATATTTGTATGAACATAACAAGATACAACAACTGAGACATCAAGTTCCACAGACATGTGACTAACATAAATTGAATAATGTGTCCCTAAACAAAGGGGGGGCGGGTCAAAAGTAACAGTCAGTATCTGGTGTGGCCACCAGCTGCATTAAGTACTGCAGTGCGTCTCCTCCTCATGGACTGCACCAGATTTGCCAGTTATTGCTGTGAGATGCTACCACTCGTCCACCGAAGCACCTGCAAGTTCCCGGACATTTCTGGGGGGAAAGGCCCTAGCCCTCACCCTCCGATCCAACAGGTCCCAGACGTGCACAATGGGATTGAGATCTGGGCTCTTCGCTGGCCATGGAAGAACACGGGCATTCCTGTCTTGCAGGAAATCACGCACAGAACTAGCCGTATGGCTGGTGGTATTGTCATGCTGTGGCGGGTCATGTCAGGAAGAGCCTGCAGGAAGGGTACCACATGAGGGAGGAGGATGTCTTCCTTGTAACACACAGCGCTGAGACTGCCTGCAATGACAACAAGCTCAGTCTGATGATGCTGTGACACACCGCCCCAGACCATGATGGACCCTCCACCTCCAAATAGATCCCGCTCCAGAGTACAGGCCTCGGTGTAATGCTCATTCCTTCGACGATAAACGTGAATCCGACCATCACCTCTGGTGAGACAAAACCGCGACTCGTCAGTGAAGAACACTTTTTGCCAGTCCTGTCTGTTCCAGTGAGTCCTGTCTGTTTGTGCCCATAGGTAACATTGTTGCCGGTGATGTCTAGTGAGGACTTGCCTTACAACAGGCCTACAAGCCCTCAGTCCAACCTCTCAGCCTATTCCGGACAGTCTGAGCACTGATGGAGGGGTTCCTGGTGTAACTCGGGCAGTTGTTGTTGCCAGGCAGTTGTTGTTGCCATCCTGTACCTGTCCCGCAGGTGTGATGTTCGGATGTACCGATCCTGTGCAGGTGTTGATACACGTGGTCTGCCACTGCGAGGACGATCAGCTGTCCGTCCTGTCTCCCTGTAGCGCTGTCTTTGGCGTCTCACAGTACGGACAATGCAATTTATTGCCTTGGCCACATCTGCAGTCCTCGTGCCTCCTTGCAGCATGCCTAAGGCAAGTTCACGCAGATGAGCAGGGACCCTGGGCATTTTTATTTTGGTGTTTTTCCCAGAGTCAGTAGAAAGGCCTCTTTGGTGTCCTAAGTTTTCATAACTGTGATCTGAATTTCCTACCGTCTGTAAGCTGTTAGTGTCTTAACGACCGTTCCACAGGTGCATGTTCCTTAATTGTTTATGGTCCATTGAACAAGCATGGGAAACAGTGTTTAAACCCTTTACAATTAAGATCTGTGAAGTTATTTTGATTGTTACTGATTATCTTTGAAAGACAGGGTCCTGAGAAAGGGACGTTTCTTTTTTTGCTGAGTTTATATCTTCTGCAGGATACATCTCAAAAGGATTGACATTGCTGTCAATGACAAACTCAGACAAGAACAAGCAGGGATCTGCAACAGAATATCATGCATTAACCAGATCTTTGCCCTGCACAACATCATCGAGCAGTGCCGAGTGGAATGCACTCCTCCACATCAACTTTATTGATTTCAAGAAAGCATTCGATAGTGTTCACCATGAGAGTTTATGGAGGGTCCTTGGAGCCTACGGAATACCACCTAAGATTGTTAACCTCATTGGGAAGTTCTATGAACACTTCCAATGTAGCATCAACCTTGATAGTTCTCCTACAGAGTCATTTCAAGTCTGTTGTCAGACAAAGCGGTATCCGTTCTTTGATCCTTTTTCTTGTTACCATCGACTGGGTAATGAGTCAAACAACATCTGACAATTCCAAAGGAATCCAGAGGACCCTCTTCCCCCATCTAGAGGACCTTGACTTTGCTGATGATCTGGACCCTATATCATCTAAACACATCCACCTCCAGGAGAAGTTAGACAGACTCTGCATGTATGCTAAACAGACTGGTCTCAATATCAACATACACAAGACCCAAGCCATGAGCATTAATACATCACCAACACCTACAATTACCATTGAGAGGATGGAGAGGCGCTTAAGTTTGTCGACAACTTCACCTAACTTGTAAATCTAATCAGCAGTGAGATTAATCAGTTCGGCCAGGCGGGCCAGCTCTAGGAAGAGTATTGGTCGTTCCAAACTTCTTCCATTTAATAATAATTCAGGGCACTGTGGACTTCTTAGGGACTTGCAATGCTGCAGACATTTTTTGTGGAACCTTATATAGACAGGTGTGTGCCTTTCCAAATCATCAAAAAACAAATATATATATATATATATAAATAAAATATAAACATCTAATTTATGTTTTAGCACGATATTTCAAATGCCAATATCGCAAGAATCTGCTGTTCTATTTTTCGTTTTGATGAGTGTCTATGTCCACTTGTTCTCATGTCTTTATGGTCTCGTCTCCTTCGCTAATTCTGCTATGATTGTGCACCCTCCCGTTTAAACACACACACACCAAGCTCCTCCCCCTGCCACTCAGAACAACAAAGATGAAAGATCACTTCTTCCTCTTTGACAACTCGCTATTTGAGATGGGTTAGAGAATTGAATATTAATTTCTCTACCATAAGCCACCTCCATCGTAATTTTAGAGAATTTGGCAGTACGTCCAACCGACCTCACAACCACAGTCCACATGTAACCACGCCATTCAAGGCTTCTTCAACTGTGGTATCACCTGCTTCAGCCACCTGGACAGCTGATGAAACTGGATTTGCACAACCAAAGAATTTAATCTGCTTGCTCGTCGTCTCCTCAGCAGGCTCTTGAACTGACTACAGTTTGGCGTCGTCATAGACTTCAGTGGGCAAATTGCTTACCTTAGATGGCCACTGGCCCACTGGAGAAGTGTGCTCTTCACGGATGAATCGCGGTTTCAACTGTAACAGGCAGATGGCAGACAGCGTGTATGGCGGACGGCGTCGTGTGGGCAAGCAGTTTGCTGATGTCAACATTGTTAACCTGTCTAGGACTGGGGTTTCGCTGTCTAGGACTGGGGTTTCGCAATGACAATGCAGAGCGCCAAATACAAATCAACAGAAATCTCATAAATCAAATTACTCAAACATACAAGTATTAGGCACCATTTTAAAGATAAATAATCCAGCCACAGTGTCTGATTTCAAATGTTGTGTCACAGAAAAACCCAGCCATTTTTCCAGCCAAATAGAGATAAAATGAATCACTAACCTGTGATAATCTTCATCAGATGACACTCATAGGACTTCATGTTACACAATACATTAATGTTTTGTTCGATAAAGTGCATATTTATATCCAAAAATCTAATTTTACATTGGTGTGTTATGTTCAGTAGTTCAAAAACATGCTGTGATTTTTCAGTGAGCTACATTAATTCACAGAAATACTCATTATAAATGTTGATGAAAATTCAAGTGTTATGCATGGAACTTTAGACACACTCATTTCAAAAAAACTTTACGGAAAAAACATAATCGAGTACCAAGCCCAAACCAGTCCAAAGAAATATCCGCCCATGTTGCGCAGTCAACATTAGTCAGAAATAGCATTATAAATATTCACTTGCCTTTGATGATCTTCATCAGAATGCACTCCCAGCAATCGCAGTTCCACAATAAATGTTTGTTTTGTTCGATAATGTCCATCATTTATGTCCAAATAGCTTCTTTTGTTAGCGCGTTTTTTAAACAAATCCAAACGCGCGTTCAGGTCCAGCCGAACGTCGGATGAAAAGTTCAAAAAGTTATATTACAGGTCGGAGAAATTTGTCAAAATAAGTATAGAATCTGTATGCTACGTCTTGCTTGTACTATGTTGCTCTGTATGCTATTGCTACTGATTGAATGAGCCATTCGCAGTTTCACTGTACCGGCTGTGTGTACTTAGACTTGCATGGCTTAATCTTTGAGACAAGCATATGCTACTGGTAGGATCAACCAGCTTGTCCTATGTTGCTATTGTCTATATTGTAATTGTTTTTAATAGCCTGCCCAGGGACTGCGGTTGAAAATTGGCTAATTGGCTAAAAAAAAAAACGGCACTTTTAATGAAACGTTGATTAAAGAGCACTGTCCCTGTAAAAATAAAATAAACTCAACTCAATCAATCTTTAGGATGTTTTTATCATAAATGTTCAATAATGTTCCAACCGGAGAATTCCATTGTCTGTAGAAAAGCAATGGAACGAGAGCTACCTCTCATCTCATCCAATACTACTAATAATATGCATTTATTAGCATCTGGGACTGAGTAGGAGTCAGTTTACTCTGGGCACGCTATTCATCCAAAATTGAAAATGCTGCCCCCTATCCCAAAGAAGTTAACAGAGTGCCCCATGGTGGCCGTGGGGTTATGGTATGGGCAGGAATAAACTACGGTCAACGAACACAATTGCATTTTATAGATGGCAATTTAAATGCACAGAGATTCAGTGGCGAGATCCCGTGGCCCATGTTGTGCCATGTATCCGCCGCCATCACCTCCTGTTTCAATACACAGCCCCATGTCGCAAGGATCTTTACACAATTCCTGGACTCTGAAAATGTCCCAGTTCTTCCATGGCCTGCATACTCACCAGACATGTCACCAATTGAGCATGTTTGGGATACTCTGGATCGACGTGTACGTCAGTGTGTTCCAGTTCCCACCAATATCCAACAACTTCGCACAGTCATTGAAGAGGAGTGGGACAACATTCCACAGGCCATAATCAACAGCCTAATCAATTATATGTGAAGCAGATGTGTCACGCTGCATGAGGCAAATGGTGTTCACACCAGATATTGACTGGTTTTCTGATCGACGCCCTTACTTTTTGTATTACGTTATCTGTGATTATCGTGTGCTAACTTCCAATTAAGGGCTTCGCTGAGAACAGCCCTTGGGATAGAGTTGTCACATGATTATCCCAGGGTTCGAGTGGCCTTATTGCTTTTATAAAACGGTTGCCAACATATTTATAAAAATAGAAATAACATTTTTTCATTAAAAGCATTATTTTTAGCAAGGCAATTTGTTTTGTATTTTGAAGTTGCTTCCCAAGCGGGCTTGTTATTAGTTATTTTCTCATGTTTTGACCTAGTTGTTAATGCTAATCATTCTATTAATTTAATGTTGTTATGCTAAACAAATCACTGGCATGTCGCTAGCTAACAGAGATTCAATGAGGATGATTGACAAGAACTTCAATAAACAATGATTTAATATCCAATAGGCCTACATGGGCAACAACTATTATTGTTGCCGAGTCCGAACTAACCAAGCTAGTTGGTGATGTTTCCGTTGATGGCACAAGAGTGGACGAACTGTCCATGATCCTGGCACTGGTTGGTGACAGCCAGTGCTTGCCTCTTTGGTGGAGAATGGGACGTCCCACTCACATCATTGCGAGCTAAAATGGCACTCCAGTGCTTTCTGTTCTCCATGTTAGGGGCTGTCAATAACTCTTGAGTGAGCTCTTGGACCGATGGCCATTATTTCCCTTGACTCCAGGCCTGCATCTGATAACTTTTGCTTGCTATCCAAGCAGGCTGATTATTCTATTCATTCGACTTTGTTATGCTAAACAAATCATTGGCATGTATCTAGCTATCAGAGATTCAATGATTGACAAGAACTTCAATAAATAATATTTTAATAAATATCCAATAGGCCGTACATGCGCTGGTTAATGAATTCATGGAATTCTGAGTGTTTACGTATTCCATGTTGAATTATTAGTTTCATGTTCCTTCTTGGGCTAGGTAGAGATCACATTTGTAAAATTATACATTGTTGCACAGATCGCAGAGGCAGACAGAAGGGTTTATACAACTTCCAAATGTTGCAAACCAAATATTAGCGTGGAAAAATAATGTGAAGGCGCCGGTTTCCCGAACGAGATGATGTTTTTGAATTTACAGCCAGGGCTGAGGCACAGTGGAATTATGACACTAACATGTCATGGTATTTTACGGTTGTGATCCCACAACTCCCACATATCACTCAATCAGCATCCAGGATCCAAAGAACACGCTTTATAATTTTCTAAATTGCCTGTTACAAGAGGTGTATTTGTGACTGCATTATTGCATACTCACTTTACTTAGTCCTCTTCGGCCCGGGTGGGGCATAAGGCTGTAACAATCTTCTGCCACTGGTGTCTGTCTTTGGCCACAATTTGTGCCCTGTCCCATGAAAGACCCATCTCTTCCAGCTCAGCCACCACTGTCTGTCACCATGTTGTTTTTGGCCTACGTCACTTGCGCTTTCCAGTTGGTATCTGAGGGCATCTTTGGGGATCCTTTCTGGCAGTATCCTCAGCACATGACCAAGTGAACACAACCTGCATATATTTATTTCCAGGACCATGTTCTTACAGCCCGTCCTCCTATACAGGTTCTCGTTAGAGATCTTGTTTGGCTGGAAGATGTTGGAGAAGCAGTGACTTGACAATGCTATTATAAATCCTGAAATTAGTTTGAGTCTGTATTAGGGTTGCAAAGGGTCGGACATGTTCCAGTAATTTTCCATAGGAAATTTAGCCCGGGAATTTGGGTAATTTTGCTTAAATTCATCAAAAAAGTTAGCTTATAACAGTGAACCTTATTTTGTGGGATACACATAAGGCAATTCTAGGTCTTGTGGCATATTTTGGTAAAATTATCCCCAATTCAATGGAATTGCAACCCTTTTCATGCACAGTGCATTCTTCCATTACATGCACAGTGCATTCTTCCATCACATATACAGCTGATCCTCAAGATCTTGCACACTAATGAGATGCTATTGAGCCCACACCACTACATTGTCTGAGCCAGGGACTACATGATTTCTGGTACGTTTCGATTACAATGCTGGGTGGGGTGAATATATTATATATGACATAGTGGTTAGAGCATTGGACTAGTAACCGAAAGGTTGTAAGATTGAATCCCCAAGCTGACATGGTACAAATCTGTCGTTCTGCCCCTGAACAAGGCAGTTAACCCACTGTTCCTAGGCTGCCATTGAAAATAAGAATTTGTTCTGACATAACTGACTTACCTAGTTAAATAAATGTAAAATAAAAATAATAAAATCCATTATTTTTTGTTAACTAGTAAATAATAGCCTACAGCAAAGTGTGTTTAAATCTTTTCTATCTTGTTAACAATTTCTGCTAGTTAGTTTATGCTACCATGTGGGTTTTTAGCTTGCTTGAGCCTGCTAACTGAGGAGTGTGTAATCTGACTGCTTAACTATTTATCTGTACATGGAAAAGTATTATTATTTTTTTAAACAATTTTTTTTCCAAATCTTTACAGGAAAATGCTGCAGGCGCTATCTGATGTGTGGAAACATTTCACTGCAGCTAATGTATAAGGAAAAGCTGTGTACATTTGCAAATACTGTGCCAAATCATATGTGAAGAATGGAACAAAGATGCAGAATCATCTGGCCAAGTGCATAAAGTTCCCTCAGCACGCAACCTCTGACAAAAGTCCCTCTACTTCTATTCACGGTGAAAATTATGAGTCGGACACCTCACAGCTCATGGTCCTCCTGGAATGAGGAGGTTTTTTGAATCAATGGAGGAACGTAGTCAGAGAAATGCTGATCAATGTCTTGCTCGAGCTGTGTATGCAACTGTTTCACCTCTGATGTTCACAGGCAATGTGTATTGGAAGAGATTTATGAATGTTCTTTGCCCAGCATATACCCCTCCAATCAGACATACACCACTCATTTGCTAGATGAAGAGTTCAACAGAGATCAAGTGAAAGTCAAGCAAATCATAGAGAAAGCAGACTGTATTGCAATCCTCTCTGATGGGTGGTTGAATGTTTGTGGGCAAGGAATAATTAACTACATCATCTCAACCCCTCAACCAGCATTCTACAAGAGCACAGACACACGGCACAACAGACACACCAGTCTCTACATTGCAGATGAACATCAATGACCTTGGACCACAGAAGGTATTTGCACTGGTGACAGACAATGCTGCGAACATGAAGGCTGCTTGGTCTAAAGTGGAGGAGTCCTACCCTCACATCACACCCATTGGCTGTGCTGCTCATGCATTGAATCTGCTCCTCAAGGACATCATGGCACTGAAAACAATGGATACACTCTACAGGAGAGTCAAGGAAATTGTTACGGTTATGTGAAGGGTCATCAAGTTATTGAGAAGAATAGGAGCACCACATTGAAGCTGCCCAGCAACACCTGTTGGGGTGGTGTTGTCACCATGTTTGACAGTGTCCTGGAGGGGAAGGAGTCTCTCCAAGAAATGGCCATATCACAGTCTACCGATATGGACAGCCCCATCAAGAGGATCCTCCTGGATGATGAATTTTGGGAGAGAGTGGTAAGTAGCCTGAAACCCCTGAAACCTATAGCAGTAGCCATTGCATGGATTGAGGGAGACAATACCATCCTGTCTGATGTTCAGACTGCTTGCAGATGTAAGAGAATAAATCCATACTGCCCTGCCCACTTCACTGTTGCTCCAAGCAGAGGAAACTGCAGTTTTGAAATATATCAAAAAGCTTGAAAACTTCTGCCTGATGAAGCCCATGCACGCCGCAGCGTATATGTTGGACCCCAAGTATGCTGGCAAGAGCATCCTGCCTGGTGCCGAGGTCAACAAGGCCTAAGATCTCTCCACTTTGGCCTGGATGAGGGCAAACTTCTTGGCAGTCTGGCAAAGTATACTTCCAAGCCTGGGCCTTAGGATGGAAATGCAATATGGCAGTCGTGCCAACATATCTCATCAGCCACCTGGAGGAAGGGACTTTGTGGATCTGAGGCTCTTTCTCCGTTGCCTCCATCCTCCAAATCCCACCAACATCAATCGCTTCAGAGTGCAATGGCCCTTGTTTGGGAACACAGACACCAAAGCATGCAATAGGCTGACCAATACAAGGGTTGAAAAGTTGGTGGCCATCCGGGCAAATTTCTATTGGAAGGATTTAATCATTTGCAATTATGTCTACTTATAATAAGGTAAAAGGTTTATGTTTCTGTCTCCATATTATATGGTAAATATATCCAATGCAAAAAAACATCTACATTTAAATTATATTAATATTAATTTGCATATATTTCTGTTAATCCCCATACATTCCTGTTAATTCAGACGAAAAGTTTCCACCTCTGAATATTCCCCAAAATGTGCAACCCTATGTGCAATTGGTACTTTTGAGTTCCATATGGGATGGAGTCGACTGAAAGCTCCTCTGGTTTTGTTTTTTCGGGCCTTGAGTTTTTTTTGTCTCCTTTGTGGGGAGAAGGTCCTTGGTCAGGCAGGTGAACAAGAACCCGATGGTCACTCCGACAAAGCTCCAGTATTCCTCTGTGGAGATGGGAGAACCTTCCAGAAGAACAACCATCTCTGCATCACTCCACCAATCAGGCCTTTATGGTAGAGTGGCCAGACGGAAGCCACACCTCAGTGATAGGCACATGACACCCGGCTTGGAGTTTGCCGAAAGACACCTAAAGGACTCTCAGACCATGAGAAACAAGATTCTCTTGTCTGATGAAACCAAGATGGAACTCTTTGGACTGAATGCCAAGAGCCACATCTGGAAGAAACCAGCATCAATGGTGGTGACAGCATCATGCTGTGGGGATGTTTTCAGTGGCAGTGACTAGGAGACTAGTCAGGATTGAGGGAAAGATGAGCGGAGCAAAGTACAGCGAGATCATTGATGAAATCCTGCTCCAGAGCACTCAGGACCTCAGACAGGGGGCAAAGGTTCACCTTCCAACAGGACAAGTGGCCCAACCAGAGCCCGGACTTGAAAGTGGCCCAGCCAGAGCCCGGACTTGAACAGAGACATGAAAATATATGTGTAGCGACGCTCCCCATCCAACCTGACAGAGCTAACGTAACAAAATGTGGAAAAAGTGAAGGGGTCTGAATACTTTCCGAATGCACCGTATATGACATGATAGGGACCTACCAACACATCCACTAATGAAGAGTCCTGAGAACATAGTAATGGTCTAACGGACAATAAAAACGATTGGCATAATAAAGCATTTGCCACCAATATGGAGGGTAGTTAGCCAAACTCTGTACAGTGTATATGGCTCTAGTTGAAATTAGGCTGCACTCTAGATACAACAACGTGCTGGTCCATGATTGTTCCTCCTTTGATCTCACCTGTGACACCAGAGCGTCTCATAATAAAATGTGTTCTGTGATTGGCTAACATTGTTGTCTGAGGTTGAGTGACAGTGGCCTGTGGGCTCGTACCTGTGACACCAGAGTGTCTCGTGTCCGGGGAAGGACTGGATGAGGTCAGTACACAGCTCCATCTCCTGGTGAAACAGCTGGGGCACAGCAGGCACCGAGGACTGGTCCTCTGGGGTGGCGGGAGAGAGGCAGGGGGCTGCTGCTGTGGCCTCTCCGTTAGCCTGGTGGTGGGGGTGGCCTGGCTGGGGGTCCGGGCTGGGACTGCGAGGGCTGGAGCTGCCAGGGCTGGGCCAAGGGGAATGGTGGTGGTGCATGGATTGGCTGAGCTCCCTGACCAAGGCCTTGAGCAGGAACTGGCGGTAGTGAAAGCCACTGTGGTCCGACACGTGCATGGAGACCCACTCACGCATGGAGGACAGCTCATCATGGAGGACCTGGGAAAAGAGGAGGAGAGGTAGAGCGAGAGAGGCAGAGAGAGAGACAGAGCGAGAGAGAGGCAGAGCGAGAGAGGCAGAGACAGAGAGAGGCAGAGACAGAGAGAGGCAGAGGCAGAGCGAGAGGCAGAGAGAGAGAGGCAGAGAGAGAGAGAGAGGCAGAGTGAGAGAGAGGCAGAGCTAGAGAGGCAGAGGCAGAGAGAGAGGCAGAGCAAGAAAGAGAGGCAGAGCGAGAGAGGTAGAGGCAGAGAGGGAGAGAGAGGCAGAGAGAGGGAGAGGCAGAGAGGGAGAGGCAGAGAGGGAGAGGGAGAGGCAGAGAGAGGCAGAGGCAGAGAGAGAGAGAGGCAGAGAGAGAGGCAGAGAGAGAGAGAGGCAGAGAGAGAGAGACCCTATCTCGTCCTACTCCTACCTTCAGGTTGCCCTGGGCCATGTTCTGCAGGACCCAGATACGGTGCGACCAGGCGTTGTAGTTGCTAGGGTAGCGGCTGGCGGCGTCGGCGCATACCTTCATCTCGTCGTGTAGAACCCTGTGGAGGCGCTCACTACGCCAAGTCCTCTCTGCTGCGTCACGCAGGCCACTGTCACGCTGCTCCTTCCTATCCGAGCTGGGTGAGGAACACTCCCGTAGCACCTGCTGTAGTACCCAGCGCCTGGAAACACAGGGGGAATGTTTAACTATATACACTGACTGAACACACACACACCTCAAATACCCTCGGCTCCCAAAACAGCCCTAAACTCAGAACCAACCGAACCTAGAGTAAGCATCTGGTTCAACAACAGAGCCAAGACAAAAGGCCTAGATAATATCAATACAAAACAGCTACGTAAGTGACCTATCATCTGCGATGACATTCTCAGAATGCATTGTGCAACCACAGCCTTCTCAGGCTGCTAAACACTTTGCTGGCCAGATGAGGGGTCATTTTGGGTCAGTTAGCTCATGTCATGTGGTTGAAGGATTTTTAAAATCAATAATGACTAAATGATGTATACATTTAACGTAGAATTATAACTAATAGAATTCTATCCTGTCTGATGAAGAATGTTTGTACATAGGCCAGGAGGAAGGGTTAACAGACAACTTGTGATCACAGTGAAACTAACAACAGGAAGGATGTCTAGTCCCCAACCAGGGAGGGGAGAAACCATTGGGCTTGCAGTAGATTGTGTAACATGTGGTAGCATATGATAAGCAATATGTATGTGTTGGAATGGAATTGAAAAGCAGCTTTGTCATTGTCTTAGAGGGACATTTATGACGAAATGAGAGGTATATAAACCAATGTACATTAAATTATGGGTAGAGCTCTCGAGAATAAACGTCACTGGCTATTTTTGACTGGTCTCCATCTGTTTCATTTCTCCCAAAACCTTACAAACTCTGGGTACAGATTGAGTATTTTAATTGAATTGTTTAATGAACACATAAGAACAAAATTCATCTAACACATATCCCATATCAAACATCTCCAACCAAAGTTAAATCTAGAATTGGCTTCCTATTTCGCAACAAAGCATCCTTCACTCATGCTGGCAAACATACCCTTGTAAAACTGACCATCCTACCAATCCTCGACTTTGGCGATGTCATTTACAAAATAGCCTCCAATACCCTACTCAACAAATTGGATGCAGTCTATCACAGTGCAATCCGTTTTGTCACCAAAGCCCCATATACTACCCATCATTGCGACCTGTATGCTCTCGTTGGCTGGCCCTCGCTTCATACTTGTCGCCAAACCCACTGGCTCCATGTCATCTACAAGAACCTGCTAGGTAAAGTCCCCCCTTATCTCAGCTCGCTCGTCACCATAGCATCTCCCACCTGTAGCACACGCTCCAGCAGGTATATCTCTCTTGTCACCCCCAAAACCAATTATTTCTTTGGCCGCCTCTCCTTCCAGTTCTCTGCTGCCAATGACTGGAACAAACTACAAAAATCTCTGAAACTGGAAACACTTATCTCCCTCACTAGCTTTAAGCACCAACTGTCAGAGCAGCTCACAGATTACTGCACCTGTACATAGCCCACCTATAATTTAGCCCAACAACTACCTCTTTCCCAACTGTATTTAATTGATTTATTTTGCTCCTTTGCACCCCATTATTTTTTTTCTACTTTGCACATTCTTCCATTGTAAAACTACCATTCCAGTGTTTTACTTGCTATATTGTATTTACTTTGCCACCATGGCCTTTTTTGCCTTTACCTCCCTTCTCACCTCATTTGCTCATATTGTATATAGACTTGTTTATACTGTATTATTGACTGTATGTTTGTTTTACTCCATGTGTAACTCTGTGTCGTTGTATCTGTCGAACTGCTTTGCTTTATCTTGGCCAGGTCGCAATTGTAAATGAGAACTTGTTCTCAACCTGCCTACCTGGTTAAATAAAGGTAAATAAATAAAGCGCAAACCAGATGGGATGGCGTTTCGCTGCAGAATGCTGTGGTAACCATGCTAGTTAAGTGTGCCTTGAATCCTAAATAAATCACTGACAGTGTCACCAGCAAAGCACCCCCACACCATCACAACTCCTTCTCCGTGCTTCACAGTGGCAGGGATGCAAACTGGTGAGGGCCCAAAAAGGTGACCCATTCTTTGCACTGAAATACATAAAACATCCCTGCTAAGGGGATTTTTTATTGTAAATCGGCATTAAAATTCAAATAGTGCCTTTCACGCTGAATCCCTTCTTGAAATGCAGCTTAACTGTGTACTAATTAAACAACAAAGAATATGATCTACATGGTCAGTCTCTGTGTGTAAAATAAAAAGTGGTTAATGTGAACCTAACTCCTAGCTAAACATTTGAAGGAAAACAATCCAATGTTATTTGTTGCCATACTTTACTGCACATGCACATACTTTACTGCACAAGTCCACAAAATAAACAATACATTAATATTTCATACTGGTTTATGTAGTCGAGTCAATATAATACCACATACATTTTAGGTCAATATTTTCTCAAAGGAAGGAGTTATTTCAAGATAATCTGGAAATTTAGCTAGTTAACTCATTGATCCAGTTTTCAGGAACAAGTCCCTCTGATGCTGCATTGTCCAACAGATCTGAACATTTCTGAGGGAAAGTTAAACGAAACCCAAATAGAACTCTTTCCTATACCCACATACATTTTCACAACACTTTCTTTAAAAAAATATCTGTATTACAAACATAAAAACATAGCCCATCAAATTAAGGTAAATGGTGGCAGAAAACAGGCCTCTGATGCTGCGTCCTAGGCCAGAAACAATGTGAGATTTATTTGACAAAGGGAGAGGACTGGAGGGAAGGAGAGGACTGGAGGGAAGGAGAGGGCTGGGTAGAGGGTTTGTCCCTACTTCTTTTTCATAACCCGGATAAGTATTTCAAGTGCCCTCTTGCTCTGTTTTTGAGGCATGTTTGAGCCTTGCCCTCTTGTCCTCTTCAGCTGCGGCCGTCTTGCTCTCCTGAGCACTTCCAGATGGCTAACAGCCATACCCGAGATATAATCTTCGGGCTTCCAGCAGACTCCGCTGCCACTGGGTCTTGTCTACTGTTCCTGCAGACCTGATGTTTCTGCAGAACCTTCAGTTCACCTATCCAAACCTTGCATCCTCCCGTTTAAACATCTCCACTGCGGTCTTCTGCATGGTCTGCAAGGTGTAGTTCACAGTCTGTATTGCATTGAAAGTTGAGATGTTCATGTTGGTGCTTCATGTATTAATGATGTCGTTCATCCAGCTAAATGAAGATTCAACCCTGGGACCATGAAAGACAGAGAGGGCACCTTTCACCACATTACCCAGGGCTGGATACAATGTCTGGGCCAAGACATGAGCCCATCTCATCTCCCTCCGTGAAGCTGGCCAGGAATGAATCAACGTTGTATCGCATTATCTCCTGGTGGAGATCACTGTTGGCAGGTGAGAGGTGGCCCAACATTGCGCTCAGCTTCTTCAACTGGATCGCGACCTGCGAGTGGCCTCTCAAAATCGGGTCCAGAGCAGACAGTGACCTCAGTGTGTGACTTTGCAAGGCTTTGGTGACCTTCTCCATGAAAGACTTCAGCAGCTGAAATATAGAACACCACAAAACTGTTTTGAAACAATGAAAAAAAAGATAAAGTATTAAATGTAATTCAATTGTAGGGTACTAACAGCATGATTCGGATTCCTGGTTCTGAATCCATCTGCTTCCCGCCCCACATGCATCTTCTCCTTAAGTACCATCACTCCCATAGTCTTGGGTGACACTTTTGTGATGTATTCAGCATTGAAAGGTTTCAAGCTGCTTGTCGTGGAGCATATGTACCAACATCTGGCTACCCTGTGAATGTAAAACAAACTGTTGTGAAATACAACATTATATATTCAAGTGTAACCAACAGCCGCAGATAGAAAATACCCACCTGGGAAACCATTACGTGTTCCATCAGGATAGGCAGTACACCCACGTAAATGCTGAGTTGTAGGTCAGTTGTAGTGACCTCATGCCACACCTTCCTGGTCACTCTTCTTTCTGTATTTTCCTTGCTGTGTTATACCTGTGAAAACAGAATCAATAAGTTAAGTGTAAATAAGGTACATTTTTCCATTACAGACCACAAAGGGAAGCACAGCCGAGAGCTTCCCAGTGACACGAGCCTATCAGACGAGCAAAACTACTTCTATGCTAGCTTCAAGGCAAATAACACTAAAACATGCATGAGAGCACCAGCAGTTCTGGACGACTGTGTGATCAAGCTCTCTGTAGCAGATGTGAGTAAGACTTTAAATAGGTCAACATTCACAAGGCCGCAGGATGACCAACTGGCAGCCTTCACTGACATTTTCAAACTCTCCCTGTTCGAGTCTGTAATATCAACACGTTTCAAGCAGACCACCATAGTCCCTGTGCACAAGAACACTAAGGTAACCTGCCTAAATGACTACCGACCCGTAGCACTCACGTCTGTAGCCATGAAGTGCTTTGAAAGGCTGGACATGGCTCACAACACCATTTTCCCAGAAACACTAGACCAACTCAAATTTGCATACCAACCTAACAGATGATGCAATCTCCATTGCACTCACCACTGCCCTTTCCCACCTGGAGAAAAGGAACCTATGTGAGAATGTTATTCATTGACTACAGCTCAGGGTTCAACACCATAGTGTCAAAGCGCATCAATAAGCAAAGGACCCTGGGACTAAACACCTCCTTCTGCAACTGGATCCTGGACTTCCTGACGGGCTGCCACCAGGTAGGTAAACAACACATCTGCCACACTGATCCTCACCACAGGGGACCCTCAGGGGTGCGTGCCCAGTCCCCTCCTGTACTCCCTGTTCACTCATGACTGGACGGCCAGGCAAGACTCCAACACCATCATTAAGTTTGCAGATGACACAACAGTGGTAGGCCTGATCACCAACAACGACGAGACATCCAATAAGGAGGTGGTCAGAGACCTGGCCGTGTGGTGCCAGGACAACAACCTCTCCCTCAACGTGATCAAGACAAAGCAGATGATTGTGGACTACAGGAAAAGGAGGACAGAGAACTCCCCCATTCTCATCAACTGGGCTGTAGGGGAGTAGGTTGAGAGCTTCAAGTTCCTTGGTGTCCACATCACCAACAAACTAACATGGTCCAAGCACACCAAGACAGTCGTGAAGAGGGCACAAAGCCTATTCCCCCTCAGGAGACTGAAAATATTTGCCATGGGTCCTCAGATCCTCAAAAGGTTCTACAGCTCCACCATTGAAAGCATCCTGAGGGGTTGCATCACTGCCTGGTATGGCAACTGCTCAGCCTCCAACAGCAAGGCACTACAGAGGGTAATGCGTACGGCCCAGTACATCACTGGGGCCAAGCTTTCTGCCATCCATGACCTCTATAACAGGCCGTATCAGAAGAAGGCCATAAAAATGGTCAAAGACTCCAGCCACCCTAGTCATAGACTGTTCTCTACTACCGCACGGTAAGCGGTGCCGGAGCGCCAAGTCTAGGTCCAAGAGGCTTCTAAACAGCTTCTACCCCCAAGCCATAAGACTCCCGAACATCAATAAAATGGCTACCCAGACTATATCAGCTGATATCTCAAAGTGCTGTACAGAAACCCAGCCTAAAACCCCAAACAGCAAGCAATGCAGGTGTTGAAGCACAGAATGCTGTACTATAGGTTCATTATTGCTATTTTACTGCTGCTCTTTAATTGCTTGTCAGTAAGCATTTCACTGTAAGGT
Organism: Oncorhynchus gorbuscha; assembly: GCF_021184085.1. NCBI lineage: Eukaryota > Metazoa > Chordata > Actinopteri > Salmoniformes > Salmonidae > Oncorhynchus > Oncorhynchus gorbuscha. The sequence continues at coordinate 36,494,187 of NC_060176.1, read as the reverse complement.
CTGCACCTATTGTATTTGACGCATGTGACTAATAACATTTGAACATAGAACTAGTGATGATCGTCACCTTTTCTGTTGAGGTGCTCATGCAAAGGCTTGTGCCTTCTCGCTCGCGTGGTCTTTTTTATAAATGTGTTCTAGTGGGTCCTATTACAGCTCCTGGTCTTCGTTGCTCGGGAATCCATAGTACAGCATTCTGTGTGTCGAAATGCTGACATCATATGCAGACAGCCAGCGATGGGGCACAAACCTCTGAGGATTGGAGGCAGGGATGTTCAGGTACCGGCATATAACCTTGAGGTACATCACTTGACAAAAAGAGAGAGACTATGAAATTATAAAATTCCATACACTGCCCCTTTATTGTTCTTTTTCATTTAGGATTGCACATAAACACAATTGATTTAGAATCAATTCAGTATGATGAATTCATGAATAAAGATTTAATTCATTGAGTGATAAGTAAATACCAAACTTTAAAATATACTTGTTTTTACTTGATATGGAGACCGCTGATGATCAGTGTGCTGATCATTGAAGAGCTGCTCAAGGTGGTGGTCGAAGGGCTCTGCAAACTTCTTTGCTGCATTGTGGATGTGATGACAGGAGACTCCATCAATGTCGAGCAGGGTTGGAAGGATCCTTGTCTCGATGCCGGTCTTGCTACCTCTCATGATGCTACAAGAATGTTATGGTTGAAGAAGTTGCAGAGCACGCTGTCCAAGCTGACGGCATTCACCTTTATGACCTCCAGTACTCCACCACCACCTTTCCCATGTCATCATGGTAGTAGCTTACCAGCACGGAGAGGACCTTCAAAAATCAAATCAAACAAAATCAGTTATTTTGTCAAATACACAGTAAACAGATGTTGACTGGACAATTAAATGCGTTCTACTTGAGCTCTCCAAAAGTGTAAGATAAGATTAAAACAAGATACAAGTAGTGCAAATAGAGTGAATAGAATGCCAAATTGATAAGATAACAATAATTAAATATGAGAACAACCTTTTTGTTGCTGTTAGATGTGCTCTCATCCAAGTTCAAAGAAAAAGGAAACCTCAGGTATGAGAAGGTCCTTTCGGAGAAGGTCCGCCCTAGGCCATTGACCATCTTGTCGGATGCCGCTGTTCTCGAGAGCTTCATCCTCTCCAAAGCCACCTTGTTAACGGCAAGATTTTGCACTAGCTCAACAATTACTGGAGCAATAGCAAAGGGGAGGGAATGCTCTGCTAGGACACCAAGGACCACAGCCTATGTCATGACTTGTCCTCCTGGATCAAAGGTGCCGGCTAAACAAATGTTTCTCAAGACCCCCCTCTCCTGGGGGAGTTGGCCAGTTTTATGACGGTCATAAATACCTTGCAGGAACTGTCTCTCCCTGGCCATGCAGTATTGAAGGGAAATAACCCTTTGTTACAAGCAGATTCTTCCCGCTAAAACTACAACATCCAAAAGTGGATAATGAAACAACATTCCTAACACAAAGAATGTGGGAAATGGTCAGGAGGGACTTAAAGAACAATCATGTAAGCATTTATTGTTTGGTGATATCATTAAAGACGTTATAACGGAAACATTGTAACTAAGAGTTTCCAATGTATGTCAGAGTTACATCTAAATGTTGTAAAACTTAGATAATTAAATATGAAACTATTTGTGAGAAGATGAAATGTGATTTTAGCCTTCGAAATGAGATAATTGTTTCACCCAGTCAGTAACCATGCCCACATGAGCACAGACATGCCAAAACGATGGAACGCCCTTTTTCCAGAGTGCTTATAAAGGACTCCTAACAAAATTGACATTAGACCAGAAAACATGGAGCGGTGGCAGGGTTGCTACTGGCGTAAGGACATGGTGATCTTTGGTGGACAACCAGAGACTTACACAACCAGAGACTTTCTGTCAAATTTTTCGTAACAGACGGATCGGGCGATTTCAACAGAGAAAGACAACAGACATACAAGCATAAATATCAGGGATGCAAACTGGTGGGACCAAAAAGGTGGCATTTTGTTTTGCACTGAAACATGCAAAGAATCCCTGCAGGGTGAAATGCAGGTTTCAACTCATTAAACAACATATGATCAAGAATAGAATATGATCTACATGATCAGTCTCTGTGTGCAAAATAAAGTGGTTCATGTGAACCTAACTCACAGCTAAAAAAAATGTAAGAAAGCAATCCAATTTAATTTGTTGCCTAGACTGTTCCAAGGATCAGGCAATTTCAACAGAAAAAGACAGACATACAAGTGTAATTATGTACATTGCATTTCCAAATCCGAATGAGATGTTAGTAGGCTGCCAAATATCCATACTGACGATGAGCGTATTATTCCACTGTACGTACGATAGTTTAATTAATTTGTCTCTCCTTCTCCCGCTCTTTCTTTCCCCACCCCTTTTCATCGTGTAACAAGCTGTCATATCGGTTTAGTACACTAGGGACTTTTCATTGCATTATGTTAGTAATGAACGTATAATCTATCCTCTGTGTTCATGTAATTCTGTGTGATTATTTCGTTAGTAAATAATTAAGCCAATTTGTGTATCGCTGAGCCATCAAGTAGACTAGGGTACATGCTGGTGGTGGGCAGTATCTGGGCTACACTGCACGTTATTACATTGTACACAGTCTACCTGTGCTGTTCTACAATGTGCCAGAAGAGCATGAGACCCTTTGCTGGCATAAATGATCTATTTCAGGCAGAGTACACCTGGCATACCCCTTTTTATCGACCTTATTGAAAAATTGAGAAAGAGGGAAAGTGTGTGGTGTTCCTTTCACCTCTATAGTAGAGGTTGACCGATTAATCGGAATGGGAGATTAATTAGGGCCGATTTCAAGTTTTCATAACAATCGGAAATCTGTATTTTTGGGCGCCGATTTTGCCTATTTTTTTTGCCTATAATCATAATCACTAGTTATAACTACACATGGTTGATGATATTACTAGTTTATCTAGAGTGTCCTGCGTTGCATATAATTGATGCGGTGTGTATCATTGCTCCAATGTGTACCTAACCATAAACACCCATGTCTTTCTTAAAATCAATACACAGAAGTATATATTTTTAAACCTGCATATTTAGCTAAAAGAAATCCAGGTTACCAGGCAATATTAACCAGGTGAAATTATGTCACTTCCCTTGCATTCATTGCATGCAGAGTCAGGGTATATGCAACAGTTTGGGCAGCTCATTGCGAATTAATTTACCAGAATTTGACGTAATTATGACAGAACATTGAAGGTTGTGCAATGTAACAAGAATATTTAGAATTAGGGATGCCACCCGTTCGATAAAAAACCCGAATGGTTCCGTATTTCACTGAAATAATAAACAGGTTTTTTCCCAATGTCACGCCTTGGTCTTAGTATTTTGTGTTTTCTTTATTTATTTGGTCAGGCCAGGGTGTGACATGGGTTATTGTAGTGTGTTTTTGTCTTAGGAGTTTTGTGGGGTGTTACGTAGTCTATGGCTGCCTGAGGCGGTTCTCAATCAGAGTCAGGTGATTATCGTTGTCTCTGATTGGGAACCATATTTAGGCAGCCATTTTATGTGAGTGTTTGTTCCTGTCTTTGTGTTTGCACCAGGTAGGGCTGTTTCGGTTTTTGTTATTTCATTTTCGTTATTTTTGTAGTTTCTGTATGTATAGTTTTCCTTCATTAAAATATCATGAATCATCATCACGCTGCATTTTGGTCCGATCCTTGTTCTACCTCTTCGTCAGAGGAGGAGATAGAAGAGAGCCGTTACACCCAAATTATAGTTTCCGGATTTGACCATATTAATGACCAAAGGCTCGTATTTCTGTGTGTTATGTTATAATTAAGTCTATGATATTTAATAGAGCAGTCTGATTGAGCGATGGTAGGCAGCAGCAGGCTTGTAAGCATTCATTCAAACAGCACTTTCGTGCGTTTTGCCAGCAGCTCTTCGCAAGCACAGCGCTGTTTATGACTTCAAGCCTATCAGCCTAATGGCTGGTGTAACCAATGTGAAATGGCTAGCTAGTTAGCGGGGTGCGCGCTAATAGCGTTTCAAACGTCACTCGCTCTGAGACTTGGAGTAGTTATTCCCCTTACTCTGCAAGGGCCGTGGCTTTTGTGGAGTGATGGGTAACGCTGCTTCAAGTGTGGCTGTTGTCGATGTGTTCCTGGTTTGAGCCCAGGTAGGGATGAGGAGAGGGACGGAAGCTATACTGTTACACTGGCAATACTATTGTGCCTATAAGAACATCCAATAGTCAAAGGTATAAGACATACAAATGGTACAGAGAGAAATAGTCCTATAAATACTATATTAACTACAACCTAAAACCTCTTACCTTGGAATATTGGTCATATTGTGCAGATATTGCACTTTTACTTCTCCAACACTTTAAACCAAATTGAACATGTTTCATTATTTGAGGCTAAATTAATTTTTATTGATGTATTATATTAAGTTAAAATAAGTGTTAATTCAGTATTGTTGTAATTGCCATTATTACAAATAAATAAAACAAAATCGGTCGATTAATCAGTATCTGCTTTTTTTGGTCCTCCGATAATCGGTATCGGCATTGAAAAATCATAATCGGTCGACCTCTACTCTATAGTGACATCCAGCTTAAACCAGGCCCAGCTCCAGCTACACTTAATCCCTGAATCCACTTGTTAAACAAACAATGCCGTATCTTAACCGTATTTCTTTCATTCTGAAAACTAGAGGGAAAACATAAAATCAAATTTTATTTGTCATATGGACATGGTTAGCAGACATTATTGCGAGTGTAGAGAAATGCTTGTGCTTCTAGTTCCAACATCTAACAAGTAATCTAACAATTCATAGATAGTAGTAAGGTCGTTAGCTAGCTATCGAGTTAATATTTCACTCAGTTGCTCACTGGACCCTGATGGAAATCTAACAATGTTATAGCTTGAGGAACATTAAGAGTCGTATACCAGTTAATACTATATCTAACGTTAGCTCATCTGATGTTGTAACTTTAACTAGCTAAAGCTAGCTGTCTGACTTTGTTAGCCAGCAAATTTTCACACCATAAACTAAATCATTTGATCAGCTCATGAAGTACACCTCTTCACCTCCGTCGTATCCGTCGGCAGACTTCTAAACTACCTCTTCATTCTCGTCAGGGGACGTGCTGCTGCTGTAACTGGCAAACTGCTTTTCCACTTTTCCACTCTTTCCAAAGCGTGCGCTGATGCTGTAACTAGCAAGTTGGTAGTCTCTTCTCTCTTTAGTCGCGTGCTGCATTCTGTTGTTTTTGTGTGATTGGTTGAGCCTTGGATACAGGCAGTATTGCTCCAAACGCGCATCACCCCCGCCCCCACTCAAACTTTTCTCATCGGATCTACACAAATCACGTAGGTCACCTATTTTGGATTCAAAACGTAGGTCACCTATTTTGGATTCACCTACTCAAGGAACAGGAATTAAATCATCAACATGTATTGATCACATCTTAACTAATGCTGTAGAAATGTGCTTTAAAGCAGTATCCAAATCCATAGGATGTAGTGATCACAATATAATAGCCATATCAAGGAAAACCAAAGATCCAAAGGCTGGACCTGATATAGTGTATAAGAGGTCACACAATACGTTTTGTAGTGTTTCATATGTTGATGAAGTAAAGAATATTTGCTGGTCTGTGGTGTGTAATAAGGAGCAACCAGATGCTGCACTGGACACATTTATGAAATTGCTAATTCCAGTTACTAATAAGCACACACCCATTAAGAAAATTACTGTAAAAACTGTTCAATCCCCTTGGATTAATGAGGAATTGAAAAATTGTATGGTTGGAGGAATGAGGCAAAATGTATGGCAAATAAGTCTGGCAGCCCAACTGTTTAAACGTACTGCAAATTAAGAAATCATGTGACTAAGCTAAATAAAAATAAACTATACTATGAAGCAAAGACAACTTATATAAAGAATGATAGTAAAAAGCCTAGGACCACCTTAAATTAAATTTTTTGGAGTAAAGACAACTCGGCTCCATCATTCATTGAATCAGATGGCTCATTTATCACAAAACCCACTGATATTGCCAACTACTTGAATTACTTTTTCATTGGAAAGATGAGCAAACTTAGGGATGACATGCCAGCAACAAACGCTGACACTACACATCCAAATATATCTGACCAAATTATGAAAGACAAGAATTGTACTATTGAATTCCGTAAAGTCCGTGTGGAAGAGGTGGGGAAATGATTGTTGTCTATCAACAATGACAAGCCACGGGGTCTGACAATCTGGTTTGAAAATTACTGAGGATAATAGCGGACGATAATTGCCACTCCAATTTGCCCTCAGGCCTGGAGGGAAGCTAAAGTCATGAGCCACCTTTACTGGCTCAAATAGCCAACCAATCAGCCTGTTATCAACCCCAAGTAAACTTCTAGGGAAAAAATGTGTTTGACCAGATACAATGTTATTTCACAGTAAACAAATTGACAACAGACTTTCAGCACGCATATAGGGAAGGACACTCAACGAGCACGGCACTTACACAAATGACTGATGATTGGCTGAGAGAAATTGATGATAACATTATTGTGGGGGCTGTCTTGTTAGACTTCAGTGCAGCTTTTGACATTATCGATCATAGTCTGCTGCTGGAAAAACATATGGGTTATGGCTTTACACCCCCTGCTAAAATGTGGGAAAATAGTTACTTGTCTAACAGAACATAGAGGGTGTTATTTAATGGAAACCTCTTCAACATAATGCAGGTAGAAGCAGGAATTATCCAGGGTAGCTGTTTAGGCCCCTTGCTTTTTTCAATATTTACTAACAACATGCCACTGACTTTGAGTAAGGCCAGTGTGTCTATGTATGTGGCTGACTCAACACTATACACGTCAGCTACTACAGCGACTTAAATGACTGCAACACAAAGAGCTGCAGTTCGTTTCAGAATGGGTAGCAAGGAATAAGTTAGTCCTAAATATTTCAAAAACTAAAAGCATTATATTTGGGACATATCATTCACTAAACCCTAAACCTCAACTACATCTCGTAATGAATAATGTGGAAATTGAGAAAGTTGAGGTGAATAAACTGCTTGGAGTTACCCTGGATTGTAAAACGGTCATGGTCAAAATATATTGATACAACAGTAGCTAAGATGGGGAGAAGTCTGCCCATAATAAAGCGCTACTCTGCCTTCTTAACCTCTCTAGGGTAGGTGAGACGCTAACGTCCCACCAGGCCAACATCCGGTGAAACTGCAGAGTGCTAACATTCTAAATACACCATTCGTTATATTAAACATTCTTGTAAATACATGTATCTTACACCATTTAAAAGATGAACGTCTTATCAATCCAGCCGCTGTGTCAGATTTCAAAAAGGCTTTACTGTGAAAGCAAACCATGTGATTTTCTGAGGACACCGCCCCGCACACACAAGTATTACTAGCATTTTCCAACCAAGCATTAGCGTCACAAAAGTCCGAAATAACAATAAAATAAATTGCTTACCTTTGAAGATCTTCCTCTGGTGGCAATGCCAAGTGTCTTAACTACACAGTGAATGTTTGTTTTGTTTGATAACATTCATTTTTATAGCCGAACACAAAACATTTGTAAAGCGCTTGCGTCGTGATTTCCGTCTCATTCAACTTTGGACGATGCGTTCGTGGTAATTACACACACAAAACAAATGTTTATCCAGTCATGGTTGGTTTCATTGCAATCCTCTGGTTGTTACTAACACAACCATACTTGATGGTTTTTTTCCCGGGACGTATTGACCGAAACAAACCGATTTGAAGACACCAATCAATGACCTCATTGCGCACCAATGGTAGGACCGGTCTATCGCTGATTGACTGTATTTTGGCCCAATGATCATCTTGAAATCTAGCTTGGAAGATAAGCCAATGAGCTGAGGTAAACGGCAAAATGTAATGGTTATACGTTCGAAGACCAGCCTTTGTCGTAAACTCTGGCGTAAAAGAGGTTCATCCGCCATTGCAAATCCTACTTGACAGAGCCATGAGTGTTACGCATAGCAGTACATATTCAATAGCATTTTCAGCAAGTTTATATATTTAAGTATTGGCGAATAAATCAGGAAAAGCTAAAAGACAGTCTAGGTATACAGATTTAACCCAAATGATAGAGGATATTGATAGAGAAAGCGAGACCGAGTTGCTTCAGGAAGATGAATCTTTCAGGAAAGCTAGTTTTGACTCCCAGGCGGAAGACATGTTTCTGCACGGCGAGGATGCCATGCTGGACTGGTAAGTTCTAATGCTAATGTCGTTGTTTGAAATTAATAATATAAAATATTATTCATTTGAGTTTTTTTTAAATAGATTTTCTTATTTTATTTGCAATATATAAAAATATCATTAGTAATGAAATGTGTAAAGTACACATTGGCTATACTGTGTGTGTGTGTGTGTTGTATATATATATATTTTTTAAATTTATTTGACAAACATGGAATGGAACAGCACTTCACCATAGTGATTATGTTCCCTGTACTCTATATATATATATATCTGTTTATTTTATGTGTTGATACAGGGCTCATACGTGAAAGTATTGTTACTGATTTTTAAAAATCTTTCACGGTGGCAGTGATTCAGATTATGAGCCGGCAATGTCTAGGTGTCCATCTCCCTCTGAAGCTGGTTCATCCAGCCGGACCCCCGCTGTCTCCGGCTCCACACCTACCTGGCCATCTAGAGGTGTGAAGTCAGTGACAAAGAAGAGGAGGTGGGGAAGAGAGAAACCTGCAGACAGAGGGCCAGAGTCGTTGGCACTTTGTGCTAGAAGATGATGTGGAACCAAATCCACCAGTTTTTAGACCCAAAAGGTAGCCAGGACCTCAACTAGGCATGACTGCAAAGTACAGCCCCCTTCAACTTTTAATTGTTTTTCAACTCGTCAGTTGTTGATTCCCTGGTGTCGAACACCAATGAGTACGGGGCTAAGAAGCAGGCAGGAAAGAAAGAGGCATGGAAGACCATTTCCATGTCAGACCTTTTCTGCTACTTTTCAATGGTCATTTACATGGGGCTGGTGAAGTTGTCATGTCTTGTAAACGGTTTCTGACTATCAGTGATGCTTCACATCAGTGACCCAGAAGTTGATGGGGAGAATGACAAGAGGCACACCAAGGTTTGATAGGCTCTGCAAAATCAAACCTCTCTGGCCCAATATCGTTGAGGCCTGCAAGACCTATTTTCAGCCTGCCCAGAACCTGTCCATCGATGAGGGGATGGTAGCCTCAAAGGCCAGAATCAGCCTCAAACAATACATGCATAACAAACCAACCAAATGGGGTTACAAACGGTTTGTTTTGGCTGATTCTGTGTGTGCCTACACTTGCAATATTTTGGATTAACAGTTTGGAAAAACAGTTTTGCTACCGGTAATGGACTGAGTTATGATTCCGTTATGGAGTTATTGGATTTTCAACTGCTGGGGAAGGGCTACAAAACTGCTTGTGGACAACTTCTACAAAAGCCCTACCCTGTTTACAGAGCTGAGGAAGCGGGATGTGTGGGCTTGTGGCACCATTTGGACCAACAGAGTGGACTTTACAAAAACAAAGGTGAACGACATGCCTAAGCGGGCTGAGCGGGGTACCATTCGATGGATTCGTGAAGATGGCCTGCTCTTTGTAAAGTGGATGGATGCCAGAGAGGTGGTCATGTGCACAACTATCCTTCAGTGGCGATCACGTCATCAGGCGTGTGAAGGACGGTATAGCAAGGGGATGGACCACAAAAATAATTCCCCATTCCAGCTGTTGTGAAGGACTATAACAAGGGCATGAGAGGTGTGGACCTGTCAGATGCACAGATAGGATACTAAAATGTTGTCCACAAGACCATTAAATGGTACAAGACATTTTTCTATAATTTCATTGACATTGCTGTGGTGAATGCCTTCATCTTCCAGAAGGAAATGGCCAAGAGCTGTGGACAGCCCCCCATCTCACAGCTAGCCTTCAGGGAGCTGCTCATCCAGGAGCTTGCTAGCTACAGCAAGTCCACTGCAGCACCTTCTGTCCCCTCCACCTACATTTACATTACATTTAAGTCATTTAGCAGACGCTCTTATCCAGAGCGACTTACAAATTGGTGCATTCACCTTATGACATCCAGTGGAACAGCCACTTTACAATAGTGCATCTAAATATTTTAAGGGGGGGGTGAGAAGGATTACTTTATCCTATCCTAGGTATTCCTTAAAGAGGTGGGGTTTCAGGTGTCTCCGGAAGGTGGTGATTGACTCCGCTGTCCTGGCGTCGTGAGGGAGTTTGTTCCACCATTGGGGAGCCAGAGCAGCGAACAGTTTTGACTGGGCTGAGCGGGAACTGTACTTCCTCAGTGGTAGGGAGGCGAGCAGGCCAGAGGTGGATGAACGCAGTGCCCTTATTTGGGTGTAGGGCCTGATCAGAGCCTGGAGGTACTGAGGTGCAGTTCCCCTCACAGCTCCGTAGGCAAGCACCATGGTCTTGTAGCGGATGCGAGCTTCAACTGGAAGCCAGTGGAGAGAGCGGAGGAGCGGGGTGACGTGAGAGAACTTGGGAAGGTTGAACACTAGACGGGCTGCGGCGTTCTGGATGAGTTGTAGGGGTTTAATGGCACAGGCAGGGAGCCCAGCCAACAGCGAGTTGCAGTAATCCAGACGGGAGATGACAAGTGCCTGGATTAGGACCTGCACCGCTTCCTGTGTGAGGCAGGGTCGTACTCTGCGGATGTTGTAGAGCATGAACCTACAGGAACGGGCCACCGCCTTGATGTTAGTTGAGAACGACAGGGTGTTGTCCAGGATCACGCCAAGGTTCTTAGCGCTCTGGGAGGAGGACACAATGGAGTTGTCAACCGTGATGGCGAGATCATGGAACGGGCAGTCCTTCCCCGGGAGGAAGAGCAGCTCCGTCTTGCCGAAGTTCAGCTTGAGGTGGTGATCCGTCATCCACACTGATATGTCTGCCAGACATGCAGAGATGCGATTCGCCACCTGGTCATCAGAAGGGGGAAAGGAGAAGATTAATTGTGTGTCGTGTGCATAGCAATGATAGGAGAGACCATGTGAGGTTATGACAGAGCCAAGTGACTTGGTGTATAGCGAGAATAGGAGAGGGCCTAGAACAGAGCCCTGGGGGACACCAGTGGTGAGAGCGCGTGGTGAGGAGACAGATTCTCGCCACGCCACCTGGTAGGAGCGACCTGTCAGGTAGGACGCAATCCAAGCGTGGGCCGCGCCGGAGATGCCCAACTCAGAGAGGGTGGAGAGGAGGATCTGATGGTTCACAGTATCGAAGGCAGCCGATAGGTCTAGAAGGATGAGAGCAGAGGAGAGAGAGTTAGCTTTAGCGGTGCGGAGCGCCTCCGTGATACAGAGAAGAGCAGTCTCAGTTGAATGACTAGTCTTGAAACCTGACTGATTTGGATCAAGAAGCTCATTCTGAGAGAGATAGCGGGAGAGCTGACCAAGGACGGCACGTTCAAGAGTTTTGGAGAGAAAAGAAAGAAGGGATACTGGTCTGTAGTTGTTGACATCGGAGGGATCGAGTGTAGGTTTTTTCAGAAGGGGTGAAACTCTCGCTCTCTTGAAGACGGAAGGGACGTAGCCAGCGGTCAGGGATAAGTTGATGAGCGAGGTGAGGTAAGGGAGAAGGTCTCCGGAAATGGTCTGGAGAAGAGAGGAGGGGATAGGGTCGAGCGGGCAGGTTGTTGGGCGGCCGGCCGTCACAAGACGCGAGATTTCATCTGGAGACAGAGGGGAGAAAGAGGTCAGAGCACAGGGTAGGGCAGTGTGAGCAGAACCAGCGGTGTCGTTTGACTTAGCAAACGAGGATCGGATGTCGTCGACTTTCTTTTCAAAATGGTTGACGAAGTCATCTGCAGAGAGGGAGGAGGGGGGGGAGGAGGATTCAGGAGGGAGGAGAAGGTGGCAAAGAGCTTCCTAGGGTTAGAGGCAGATGCTTGGAATTTAGAGTGGTAGAAAGTGGCTTTAGCAGCAGAGACAGAGGAGGAAAATGTAGAGAGGAGGGAGTGAAAGGATGCCAGGTCCGCAGGGAGGCGAGTTTTCCTCCATTTCCGCTCGGCTGCCCGGAGCCCTGTTCTGTGAGCTCGCAATGAGTCGTCAAGCCAACGGAGCGGGAGGGGAGGACCGAGCCGGCCTGGAAGATAGGGGACATAGAGAGTCAAAGGATGCAGAAAGGGAGGAGAGGAGGGTTGAGGAGGCAGAATCAGGAGATAGGTTGGAGAAGGTTTGAGCAGAGGGAAGAGATGATAGGATGGAAGAGGAGAGAGTAGCGGGGGAGAGAGAGCGAAGGTTGGGACGGCGCGATACCATCCGAGTAGGGGCAGTGTGGGAAGTGTTGGATGAGAGCGAGAGGGAAAAGGATACAAGGTAGTGGTCGGAGACTTGGAGGGGAGTTGCAATGAGGTTAGTGGAAAAACAGCATCTAGTAAAGATGAGGTCGAGCGTATTGCCTGCCTTGTGAGTAGGGGGAAGGTGAGAGGGTGAGGTCAAAAGAGGAGAGGAGTGGAAAGAAGGAGGCAGAGAGGAATGAGTCAAAGGTAGACGTGGGGAGGTTAAAGTCGCCCAGAACTGTGAGAGGTGAGCCGTCCTCAGGAAAGGAGCTTATCAAGGCATCAAGCTCATTGATGAACTCTCCGAGGGGACCTGGAGGGCGATAAATGATAAGGATGTTAAGCTTGAAAGGGCTGGTAACTGTGACAGCATGAAATTCAAAGGAGGCGATAGACAGATGGGTAAGGGGAGAAAGAGAGAATGACCACTTGGGAGAGATAAGGATCCCGATGCCACCACCCCGCTGACCAGAAGCTCTCACCTCTGTCGCTTCTGCCCCAACCAGTGGTGTTCACCTGCCCAGATTCATCTCTGCAGGCATGAATGTGCCTCAGGGCAAAAAGGGCACAGTAGGGAGACTTTGTTGTGCCCTTTGTCACAGGACCACCTGTTCAGTAAGCCTCTGCTTTACAGCAGAAAGAGACTGCTATGGGCCATGGCACCAGCAGCACAATATTGTGTAGAGGACTGAGGGTCTTCGCAATATTGTAAATAGAAAATGTGTAAATAGTTACCCTTGTTATTTGTGTATGTTTAATTATTATTATTATTTTTCAAATATTTTTTGTATATATTTTTTGGGGGGGTGTGTTAGAATAGCATTTATGTATTTTGTATATAGTTCTTTCCTTCAAAATGTATCACTGTACCAATTCGGCCACTTGGGTACATTTGTTTGGGACACCTGGGTGACTTCATGCTCAATGTCATGTAGCTCGCTCATTTTTTAAGTTATCTGTCTAAAACTTTGCTCAGCTATTGTTGCCATCTTATGTTCTTCATCCCCTGCATCCTATCTGTATGTTTGGCTGTTTTTGGTCATTTGAAAGATGATGCAGCAACAATAAAAAACAGAAAACGTATGTTTATTTCCTTGTATTTTCTTCTACCAGATCTATTGTGTTATATTCTCCTACATTCAATTCACTTTTCCACAAAATTCAGAGTTTCCTTTCAAATTATACCAAGAATATGCATATCCTTGACTGAGCCTGAGCTACAGGCAGTTAGATTAGGGTATGTCTTTGGCCGGAAATTGAGAAGAAGGGGGGATACCCCAAAGAAGTTAACAACACTATCAACAAGACAGGTCCTACAGGACCTGTTTTTTTGCACCTGGACTAATGTTCACAAAGACGGACTTGGGAAAATTGCTGGTGGCTCAGAACAGGGCAGCACGGCTGGTCCATAAAAGTACACGGAGAGCTAACATTAATGATATGCATGTCAATCTCTCATGGCTCAAAGTGGAAGAGAGATTGACTTCCTCATTACTTGTTTTCGTAAGAGGCGTTGACAAGCTGAAGGTACCAAGCTATCTGTTTAAAATACTAGCACAAAGCTCGGACACCCATGCATACAAGACATGCCACCAGAGGTCTCTTCACAGTCCCCAAGTCCAAAACAGACTATGGGAGGCGCACAGTACTACATAGAGCCATGACTACATGGAACTCTATTCCACACAGATTTTAAAAAACAGGTAAAAATACCCATTATGGAACAGCGGAGACTGAAGTAACACAAACATAGGCACAGGCACAGACACAGGCACACGCGCACACACACAAAAAAAAACACACACACACACACCATAACATACGCACTATACACACACATACACATGGATTTTGCATTGTAGATATGTGGTAGTGGAGTATGGGCCTGAGGGCACACAGTGTTACATGTCTGTTTTTTTGTAATTTGTTACCCAACTACCAACAGGTGCCCTTCTTTGCGAGGCACTGATCAACTGAGGGACCTTATAGATAATTGTATGTGTGGGGCACAGAGATGAGGTAGTCATTCAAAAAGCATGTTAAACACAACGATTGCACACAGCGAGTCCATGCAACTTATGGGACATTTTTACTCCTGGACCTATTTAGGCTTGCCATAACAAAGGGGTTGAACACTTAGTGACTGAAGACATTTCAGCTTTTCATCTGTAATTAATTTGTTTTAAAAAATTACGAAAAACATAATTCCACTTATGAAGTATTGTGTGTAGGCCGGTGACAAAAATAAATATAATTTTAAATTCAGGCTGTAGAACCACCATTCACCGTGACCATGTCTCAGTGTGACATAATAATCCCTATTCACATGCTACAGGATATAAACAAACTGCCTCTGGAATCCCCAAATAGAACCTCCACTCTCCGGTAGACAAGCACAAAATGCAATAATCTATCCATCTATCTAACCCTTTGGAATTACCTGGATTTATGCAGAAATTGGTCATAACATTTGACCTCACCTTCATCTAATTCACAAGAATTGACAAACACAGTGTGCTTAAACTAATAACACACAAATTGTTGTATTTTTCTTGTCTATATTAAATACATAATTTAAAAATTCACAGTGTAGGTTGGAAAAAGTATGTGAACCCCATAGGCTAATGACTTCTCCAAAAGCTAATTGGAGTCAGGAGTCAGTTTACCTGGAGTCCAATCAATGAGTTGATGTTCATCAGTCCATGGTAAGACAACTTGTCTATGAATGGAGAAAGTTCAGCACTGTTGCTACTCTCCCTAGGAGGCCGTCCTACAAAGATGAATGCAAGAGCAGAGTGCAGAATGCTCAATGAGGTTAAGAAGAATCCTAGTGTCAGCTAAAGACTTACAGAAATCTCTGGAACATGCGAACATCTCTGTTGACGAGTCTATGACACGTAAAACACTAAACAAGAATGGTGTTCATGGGAGGATACCACGGAAGAAGCCACTGCTGTCCCCAAAAAATATGAAGTTCGCAAAAGAGCACCTGGATGTTCCAAAATATTCTGTGGACAGATTAAACTATAGTTAAACTAAAGAACACACAACACTGTGTGGAGAAAAAAAGGCACAGCACAGCACAGCACACCAACATCAAAACCTCATCCCAACTGTAAAGTATGGTGGTGGGAGCATCATGGTTTGAGTCTGCTTTGCTGCCTCAGGGCCTGGACAGCTTGCTATCATCGTTGGAAAAATGTATTCCCAAGTTTATCAATACTTTTTGTAGGAGAATGTAAGACTACCTGTCAGCCAATTGAAGGTCAACAGAAGTTTGGTGATGCAACAGGACAACGACCCAAAACACTGAAGTAAATCAACAACAGAATGGCTTCAACAGAAACAAATACAGCTTCTTGAGTGGACCAGTCAGAGTCCTGTCAACCCAATTGAGATGCAGTGGCATGACCTCAAGAGAGGGGTTCACCCCAGACATCCCAAGAATGTTGTGGAACTGACACAGTTTTGTAAAAAGGAACGGTCCAAAATTCCTCCTGGTCGTTGTGCAGGTCTGATCCGCAACTACAGAAAACGTTTGGTTGAGGTTATTGTTTCCAAAGGAAGGTCAACCAGTTATTAATCCAAGGGTTCACATACTTTACCCACTCTGCACTGTGAATGTTTACACGGTGTGTTCAATAAAGACATGAAAACGTATAATTGTTTGTGTGTTATTAGTTTAAGCCGACTGTGTTTGTCTATTGTTTTGATTTAGATGAAGATCTGGTCAAATTACGCAGAACTCACCCCAAAGTCTCTCTCTGTCTCTCAAAGGGTCCACAAGTGTCTCTCTCTCTCAAAGGGTTCACAAGTATCTCTCTCTCTCTCTCTCTCTCAGGGTTCACGTTCTCAAGGTTCACTCTGTCCCAAAGGGTTCCCTCCCCAAGGATTCACAAGTCTCTCTCTTGCTCTCCCCCAAAGGGATCCCAAGTTTCTCTCTCAAAGGGTTCACAAGTGTCTCTCAAAGGGTTCACAAGTGTCTCTCAAAGGGTTCACAAGTGTCTATCACTCTCAAAGGGTTCACAAGTGTCTATCGCACTCAAAGGGTTCACAAGTGTCTCTCTCTCAAAGGGTTCACATTCTCACGTTCACCTGTGAACCGTTGGGGGGGGAGAACCCTTTGGGAGAAAGTGAACGTGAGAACGTAAACTCTCTCTTAAAGGGTTCACAGGTCTCTCCCCCCCAAAGGGTTCTACCCCCCAAAGGGTTCACAAGTCTCTCTCTCTAAAAAATGAACAGTAAAAATTACACTCACAAAGGTTGCAAAGGAATAAAGTAATGTCAAATGTCATTTTATGTCTCCATACAGTGTTGCAACAATAGTTAAAGTGCAAAGGAAAATAAACAAACAGAAATATGGGTTGTGTTTACAATCGTGTTTTTTCTTCACCGGTTGCCCTTTTCTTGTGGCAAAAGGTCACAAATCTTGCTGCAGTGATTGCAAACTGTGGTATTTTAGATATTGGAGTTCATCAAAATTGAATATGTTTTCAAATTCCTTGTGAGTCTGTGTAATCTGAGGGACATATATCTCTCTAATATGGTCATACATTGGGCAGGAGGTCATACATTGGGCAGGAGCTCAATTTCCACCTCATTTTGTGAGCACTGTGCACATATCCGGTCTTCTCTTGAGAGCAAGGTCTGCCTACGGTAAAGCTTTCCTTAATTTTGGGTCAGTCACAGAGGTCAGGGATTCTGCCAATGTGTACTCTCTGTTTAGGGCCAAATAGCATTCTAGTTTGCGCTGCTTTTTGTTAGCTTTTTAGTGACAGGGGGCAGTATTTGGAAAGGCCCAGAAGGTAGGATATGCATATAATTGGTAGATTTGAATAGAAACCACTCTAAAGTTTCCATAACTGTTAAAATAATGTCTGTGAGTATAACAGAACTGATATGACAGGCAAAAACCTGAGGAAGATTCATCCAGGAAGTGGGATTTTTTGATGTGGGTGGTTTTCAATGGAATGCCTATAGAGTATCTAATGGGTTGGACCCCAGATTTAGCCATTGTTAGCCACTGCTAGCGGCCATTACCTTCTGCACAGGTACCTGCCCTTTTGTTAGCCTGGATAATACTTGCCAGCCTACCAGTATTGGACTGTTTTCTCCACTACAACACCGGACTCCTGCTGTAAACCTTGGACCATTCCTCCTGATCATCACAGCTAGCTAGCTGCCACTGAGTGACCCAGCCCCACCTCCTGGCGCACTCAGTGATCACCCGGACTCTACCCATACACGGCTAGAATCCGGATCCCTGGACCTTTGCATTGGATCATCGCTGCTAGCTAGCTGCTACCAAGTGGCTATAGAGGCTAATGCCCTTGCCCCGAAGCTAGCACCAGTTACCCGCAAGTCAGGAGCATCTCCCGGCTGGCAAACGAAATTACTACAACTACAATACCTCTTTCGCCATCTGGCTTGGACCCTTTGTCGACAAGGCGCCCCGCCATACCACCACAACTGGTCTGGTGACGAAACTCCATCCGCTGTGCCTTCAACCCGGCCTTTACCGGACGTCGGCGCAGACGCTTCCACTTGCTCAGGCCTGCTATCTTTAAACGCTGTGTCTCCCGCATGCTAGCGTAGATGCCTGCTCCATCTATTGCTGTTCACTGGACTCTATGATCACTTGGCTACATAGCTGATGCCTGCTGGAATGTTCATTAATCACGGTACTCAATTTTGTTTATATTTGTTTATCTGTCGGCCCTAGCCGCGAAATCAGGCCCTGTGTGTAGTTAACCCAACATCTCTGCCCACTCATCGCCATTTTACCTGCTGTTGTTGTCTTAGCTGATTAGCTGTTGTTGTCTTAGCAAGCTCTCCCAAACAACACCTGTGATTGCTTTATGCCTCACTTTATGTCTCTCTCAAATGTCAATATGCCTTGTATTAGAGGTCGACCGATTATGATTTTTCAACGCCGATACCGATACCGATTATTGGAGGACAAACAAAAGCCGATACCGACTAAATCGGCAATTTTTATTTATTTATTTGTAATAATGACAATTACAACAATACTGAATTAACACTTATTTTAACATAATATAATACATCAATAAAATCAATTTAGCCTCAAATAAATAATGAAACATGTTCAATTTGGTTTAAATAATGCAAAAACAATGTGTTGGAGAAGAAAGTAAAAGTGCAATATGTGCCTTGTAAGAAAGCTAACGTTTAAGTTCCTTGTTCAGAACATGACAACATATGAAAGCTGGTGGTTCCTTTTAACACGAGTCTTCAATATTCCCAGGTAAGACGTTTTAGGTTGTAAGTTATTATAGGACTATTTCTCTCTATACCATTTGTATTTCATTAACCTTTGACAATTGGATGTTCTTATAGGCACTTTCGTATTGCCAGTGTAACAGTATAGCTTCCATCCCTCTCCTCGCTCCTCCCTGGGCTCGAAACAGGAACACAACGACAACAGCCACCCTCGAAGCAGCGTTAGCCATGCAGAGCAAGGGGAACAACTACTCCAAGTCTCAGAGCGAGTGACGTTTGAAACACTATTAGCGCGCACCCCGCTAACTAGTTAGCCATTTCACATCGGTTACACGAGCCTAATCTCGGGAGTTGATAGGCTTGAAGTCACAAACAGCGCAATGCTTGACGCACAACGAAGAGCTGCTGGCAAAACGCACGAAAGTGCTGTTTGAATTAATGCTTACGAGCCTGCTGCTGCCTACCACCGCTCAGTCAGACTGCTCTATCAAATCATAGACTTAGTTGTAACATAATAACACACCGAAATACGAGCCTTAGGTCATTAATATGGTAGAATCTGGAAACTATCATCTCGAAAACAAGACCTTTATTCTTTCAGTGAAATACAGAACCGTTCCATATTTTATCTAAGCGGTGGCATCCATTAGTCTAAATATTCCTGTTACATTCCACAACCTTCAATGTTATGTCATAATTACGTAAAATTAGGCTGCCCAAACTGTTGCATATACACTGACTCTGCATGCAATGAACACAAGAGAAGTGGGTCCTTCTGTAGCTCAGTTGGTAGAGCATGGCGCTTGTAACGCCAGGGTAGTGGGTTCGATTCCCGGGACCACCCATACGTAGAATGTATGCACACATGACTGTAAGTCGCTTTGGATAATAGCATCTGCTAAATGGCATATATAAGTGACAATTTCACCTGGTTAATATTGCCTGCTAATCTGGATTTCTTTTAGCTAAATATGCAGGTTTAAATATATATACTTCTGTGTATTGATTTTAAGAAAGGCATTGATGTTCATGGTTAGGTACACATTGGAGCAACGATACGCACTGCATCAATTATATGCAACACAGGACACGCTAGATAAACTAGTAATATCATCAACCATGTGTAGTTAACTAGTGATTATGATTGATTGATTGTTTTTTATGAGATAGGTTTAATGCTAGCTAGCAATTTACCTTGGCTTACTGCATTCGCGTAACAGGCAGGCTCCTTGTGGAGTGCAATGAGAGGCAGGTGGTTAGAGCGTTGGACTAGTTAACTGTAAGGTTGCAAGATTGAATCCCCCAAGCTGAAAAGGTGAAAATCTGTTGTTCTGCTCCTGAACAAGGCAGTTAACCCACCATTCCTAGGCATTGAAAATAAGAATGTGTTCTTAACTGACTTGCCTAGTTAAATAAAGATTCAATAAAGGTATAAGAGAGAAAAAAAATATCTGCAAAATCGTTGTCGAAAAATACCGATTTCCGATTGTTATGAAAACTTGAAATCGGCCCAAATTAATCGGCCATTCCGACTAATCGGTCGACCTCTACCTTGTATACTGTTTAGGATATTTATCATTGTTTTAGTTTACTGCCGAGCCCCAAGTCCCACTGAACATGCCTTAGATACCTCCCACACATGCGGTGACCTCACCCAGCATATCTAGCGCCAGAGAAGCAACCTCTCTTTTCATCACTCGGTGCCTGGGCTTACCTCCACTGTACCCGCACCCTACCATATCCGTCTGTACATTATGCCCTGAATCTATTCTACCACGCCCAGAAATCTGCTCCTTTTATTCTCTGTCTCCAACGCACTAGACGACCAGATCTGATAGCCTTTAGCCGTAACCTCATCCTACTCCTCCTCTGTTCCTCGGGTGATGTGGAGGTTAACCCAGGCCCTGCGTGTCCCGAGGCACTCTCATGAGTTGACTTCTGTAACCAACAAAGCCTTGGTTTCATGCATGTTCACATCAGAAGCCTCTTCCCTAAGTTTGTTTTATTCACTGCCCTAGCACACTCTGCCAACCCGGATGTCCTAGCCGTGTCCGAATCCTGGTTCAGGAAGACCACCAAAATCCCTGAAATTTCCATCCCTAACTATAACATTTTCCGACAAGATAGAACTGCCAAAGGGCGCGGTGTTGCAATCTTCTACAGAGATAGCCTGCAGAGTTCTGTCTTACTATCCAGGTCTGTGCCCAAACAATTTGAGATTCTACTTTTAAAAATCCAGTCTCTCACCGTTGCCGCTTGCTATAGACCACTCTCTGCCCCCAGCTGTGCCCTGGACACCATATGTGAACTGATTGCCCCCCATCTATCTTCAGAGCTTGTGCTGCTACGTGACCTAAACTGGGACATGCTTAACACCCGTCCTACAATCTAAGCTTGATGCCCTCAATCTCAAACAAATTATCAATGAACCCACCAGGTACAACCCCAAATCCATAAACACAGGCACCCTCATGGATATCATCCTAACCAATTTGCCCTCCAAATACACCTCTGCTGTGTTCAACCAAGATCTCAGCGATCGCTGTCTCATTGCCTGCATCCGTAATGGGTCTGCGGTCAAACGACCACCCCTTATCACTGTCAAACGCTCCCTAAAACACTTCAGCGAGCAGGCCTTTCTAATCGACCTGTCCCGGGTTTCCTGGAAGGATATTGACCTCATACTGTCAGTAGAGGATGCCTGGTTGTTCTTTAAAAGTGCCTTCCTTACCATCTTAAATAAGTATGCCCCTTTCAAAAAAAATTGAACAAGGAACAGATATAGCCCTTGGTTCTCTCCAGACCTGACTGCCCTTGACCAGCACAAAAACATCCAGTGGCGATCTGCATGAGCATCGAATAGACCCCGTGACATGCAACTTTTCAGGGAAGTTAGGAACCAAAATACACAGGCAGTTAGAAAAGCTAAGGCTAGCTCTTTCCACAATAATAGAACATTTCAATAGGCATTTTTCTACTGCTGGCCATGCTTTCAAAAGTCCTGCACTCCACACTGCAACTCACCCAAGCCTCCCCCATTTCTCCTTCACCCAAATCCAGATAGCTGATGTTCTGAAAGAGCTGCAAAATCTGGACCCCTACAATCAGCTGGGCTAGACAATCTGGATCCTCTCTTTCTAAAAGTACCTGCCGAAATTGTTGCAACCCCTATTACCAGCCTGTTCAACATCTCGTTCGTATTGTCTGAGATTCCCAAAGATTGAGAAAGCTGCCACGGTCATCCCCCTCTTCAAAGGAGGAGACACTCTAGACCCAAACTGCTACAGACCTATATCTATCCCACCCTGCCTTTCTAAGGCCTTCGAAAGCCAAGTTAACAAACAGATTACCGACCATTTCAAATCCCACCGTACCTTCTCCGCTATGCAGAGCTGGTCATGGGTGCACCTCAGCCACGCTCAAGGTCCTATAACCGCTATCGGTAAGAGACATCACTGTGCAGCTGTTTTCATCGACCTTGCCAAGGCTTTCGACTCTGTCAATCACCACATTCTTATTGGCAGACTCAACAGCCTTGGTTTCTCAAATGATTGTCTCGCCTGGTTCACCAACTACTTCTCTGATAGAGCTCAGTATGTCAAATTGGAAGGTCTGTTGTCTGGAACTCTGGCAGTCTCTGTGGAGTTGCCACAGGGATCAATTTTCAGGCCGACTCGCTTCTCTGTATACATCAATGATGTCGCTCTGGCTGCTGGTGATTCTCTGATCAACCTCTACACAGACGACACCATTCGGTATACTTCTGGCCCTTCTTTAGACACTGTGTTAACTAACCTCCAGACGAGCTTCAATGCCATACAACTCTCCTTCCATGGCCTCCAACTGCTCTTAAATGCAAGTAAAACTAAATGCATGCTCTTCAACCGATCACTGCCCGCACCTGCCCGCCCGTCCAGCATCACTACTCTGGACGGTTCTGACTTAGAATATGTGGAAAACTACAAATAATTAGGTGTATGTTAGACTGTAAATCTCCTTCCAGACTCACATTAAGCATCTCCAATCCAAAATGACATCTAGAATCGGCTTCCTATTTCGCAACAAAGCATCCTTCACTCATGCTACCAAACATACCCTCGTAAAACTGACCATCCTACCGATCCTCGACGATGTCATTTATAAAAGAGCCTCCAACACTCTACTCAACAAATTGGATTCAGTCTATCACAGTGCCATCCGTTTTGTCACCAAAGCCCCATATACTACCCACCATTGCGACCTGTACGCTCTCGTTGGCTGGCCCTCACTTCATTACCCGTCGCCAAACCCACTGGCTCTAGGTCATCTACAAGTCTCTGCTAGGTAACGCCCCGCCTCATCTCAGCTTAATGTTCACCATAGCAGCACCCACCCGTAGCACGCACTCCAGTAGGTATATCTCACTGGTCACTCCTAAAACCAATTCCTCCTTTGGCTGCCTTTCCAATCAGTTCTCTGCTGCCAATGACTGGAACGAACTGCAAAAATCACTGAAGCTGGAGACTCATATCTCCCTCACTAGCTTTAAGCACCAGCTGTCAGAGCAGCTCACAGATCACTGCACCTGTACATAGCCCATCTGTAAACAGCCCTTCCAACTACCTCATCCCCATACTGTATTTATCTTGCTCCTTTGCACCCCAGTATCTCTACTTGCAGTCATCTTCTGCACATCTACCATTCCAGTGTTTAATTGCTATATTGTAATTACTTTGTCACCATGGCCTATTTATTGCCTTACCTACCTTATCTTACCTCATTTGCACACACTGTATATAGACTTTATTTGTTTTTTCTACTGTATTATTGACTATATGTGTGTTTATTTCATGTGTAACTCTGTGTTGTTGTATGTGTCAATCTGCTGTGCTTTATCTTGGCCAGGTCGCAGTTGTAAATGAGAACTTGTTCTCAACTAGCCTACCTGGTTAAATAATGGTGAATTTTTTTTTTTAAACCTCCAGCTCTGTCAGGAGGAATGGGCCAAAATTCACCCAACTTATTATGGGAAGCTTGTGGAAGGCTACCCAAAACGTTTGACCCAAGTTAAACAATTTAAAGGCAATGCTACCAAATACTTATTGAGTGTATGTAAACTTCTGACCCACTGGTAATGTGATGAAAGAAATAAAAGCTGAAATAAATCACTCTCCACTATTATTCTGACAGTTCACATTCTTAAAATAAAGAGGTGATCCTAACTGACCTAAAACAGGGTTAAATGTCAGGAATTCTGAAACGGAGTTTAAATATTATTTGGCTAAGGTGAATGTAAACTTCCGACTTCAACTGTGTGTATGTGTTGTGTGTAAGTGTGTGTAATTGCCCCTCTCTCTCTCTCTCTGTTTCTATCTTCTTTCTACCTCTAACCCCTCATCCTTCCTCCCTTTTCCCCCTCCTTCTACAATATACTGAATGAAACCAGTGTCAGACCAGTCACAATCATGTGACCAATAATTTCCTAGGGTCCCTTGGGGTATGCAGGGTGTCTTTCTAATGGGATGTGATCCTACAGCCTACAGGCGTGGCCTTGGTCCTGATCTAACATGACGGGGATGGTGTGGGGAACGGGGGGGGATTAAACTGTGGGAAATAGGTTAGACCGTCCGTGTCGCAAGAAAGATATCCCCACTCTCTCACTCCTTCTGTGCCTTCCTCTGTTTCTCTCTCTCTTTATTACTAAGTATTTTTCCATCCTTCTTTCTCCACCACCACCCCCCCCTTTTCTCTCCAACCCACACTCTCTTGCTTTCCTTCTCTCTTCATCCCTCATTAATTCTCTCCATCCCTTCTTCCCTCCCAGCTTGGGTTAGTGGTGGTAAATTGTATAACTTTACTCCATCAATAATATTTCAAAGATTTATTCTGAGTTGAGAAGGGACTCAGTAGAGGCAGTAATGATTGGACCTGTTTAACCGTGTGTATGTGCATGTGACGTGTTTGAATATGTGTTGTGTTTAAGTGTGTGAGAGGATTTGAGAGGATTTACAGTGGAACCTTATAAATGCCATCATTTTATTTTGGTCTACTGGTGACTAAACATGCATCGTAAAACCGCCAGTTACAGTTTAATATTTTTAAATATTGAACGTGGACACACGCGCAGGAACACCTCTCCAGTCCTACCTGTGTATCCATGTCTCGGGGCTCTTGGGGAACTTGGTGAGGGCCAGTTTTCCCAGGTACAGGTCTGTCTCTGGATTTAGGGCGCCACATTGCAGCAGCTCCTTCCTGCCAAAACAGACAGAAGAGAGGAACTATTCAATGAATGTCAATCTCAATGTTCTCTACCGGATGTGAATGTTATGTTACTGCATTTGTTTGCATGCTATTTGCATACTTGTTTTTGTTTTATGAAAGACAAAGAATTTTTTTATTTTTCAAAGAATTGACAGCTATGACGAAAGCCTGGAGATTTTTTTCAAAGCCAGAAGAAATTTTAACAAGTCTGGACGATAACAGGCCACACTGAAAACTTGAGCTTGGTTTCCAAGTGTCGCCATAATATTTGAATGAAGGAAATATAATCATAATCATTAGGATATTTTAGCAATCCATAGTAGGCGACATCCTAAATAACTCCCAGCCTTCAGATGTGGGCTAAACAGCGCATTTGCACTTGATATGTGTTTTAGGCTATGAATGACAAAGTGAACTTGTCATTTACCAATGTTTAGCTCAGTTGTATGCTGCATTATGATCTATTAACAGCAAGGTTTGCATTAAATAGGCACAATTTTTTTTTTTTATGCTATTCAATTAAATCGTACGAAACGTATAAACAAAAGCATTCACTGTGAAAGTTCATACAGTTGAAGTCGGAAATTTACATACACCATAGCGAAATACATTTAAACTCAGTTTTTCACAACTCCTGATATTTAAACCTAGTAAAAATTCCCTGTCTAAGGTCAGTTAGGATCACCACTTTATTTTAAGAATGTGAAATGTCAGAATAATGAGAAAATGATTTATTTCAGCCTTTATTTCTTTCATCACATTCCCATTGGGTCAGATGTTTACATACACTCAATTAGTATTTGGTAGCATTGCCTTTAAATTCTTTAACTTGGGTCAAAGGTTTCGGGTAGTCCTCCACAAGCTTCCCATAATAAGTCGGGTGAATTTTGTCCCATTTCTCCTGACAGAGCTGGTGTAACTGAGTCAGGTTTGTAGGCCTCTTTGCTCGCACACACCTTTTCAGTTCTGCCCACAAATGTTCTAAAGGATTGAGGTCAGAGCATTGTAATGGTCACTCCAATACCTTGACTTTGTCCTTACGTCATTTTGCCACAACTTTGGAAGTATGCTTGGGGTCATTGTCCATTTGGAATCCCCATTTGCGACCAAGCTTTAACTGCTTTACTTATGTCTTAAGATGTTGCTTCAATATATGCACATACATTTCCTGCCTCATGCCATCTATTTTGCGAAGTGCACCAGTCCCTCCTGCAGCAAAGCACCCCCACAACACGATGCCGCCACCCCGTGCTTCACGGTTGGGAAGGTGTTCTTCGGCTTGCAAGCCTCCCCCTTTTCCTCCAAACATAACAATGGTCAATACGGCCAAACAGTTCTAGTTGTTTCATCAGACCAAAGGACATTTCTCCAAAAAGTACAAACTTTGTCCCCATGTGCAGTTGCAAACCGTAATGTGTCTTTTTTATGGCAGTTTTGGAGCAGTGGCTTTTTCCTTGCTGAGCGACCTTTCAGGTTATGTCGATATAGGACTCGTTTAACTGTGGATCTTTTCTCCCTGTTTCCTCCAGCATCTTCACAAGGTCCTTTGCTTTGTTCTGGGATTGATTTGCACTTTTCACACCAAAGTACATTCATCTCTTGGAGACAGAACGCATCTCCTTCCTGAGCGGTACGACGGCTACGTGGTCCCATGGTGTTTATACTTGCGTACTATTGTTTGTACAGATGAACGTGGTATCTTCAGGTATTTGGAATTGCTCCCAATTTTGAACCAGACTTGAGGTCTACAATTTTTTTCTGAAGTCTTGGCTGATTTCTTTTGATTTTCCCATGATGTCAAGCAAAGAGGCACTGAGTTTGAAGGTAGACCTTGAAATACATCCACAGGTGATGTGTACCTCAAACTCACTGCCTCTCTTGACTCAAATGATGTCAATTAGCTTAACAGAAGCTTCTAAAGCCATGACATAATTTTCTGGGATTTTCCAAGCTGTTTAAAGGCACAGTCAACTTAGTGTATGTAAACTCCTGACCCACTGGAATTGTGATACAGTGAATTAGAATTGAAATAATCTGTCTGTAAACAATTGTTGGAATAATTACTTGTGTCATGCACAAAATAGATGTCCTAACCGACTTGCCAAAACTATAGTTTGTTAACAAGAAATTTGTGGAGTGGTTGAAAAACTATTTATAATGACTCCAACTTAAGTGTATGTAAAAAAATCCGACTTACGTTAATGAATGATTTACGCATTAGCTAAGCATGCATATTTAGCCAATGTGAAATGGCTAGATAGTTAGTAGGTAATAACTGGATAATTTCTTTTTTTGCCTCTTAAAATAATAGTAAATAAATATCATTGTTTGTTCTATCTCTCATACAGCTGTGGTTGAGAATAGCCTATGCCGAGGCTATAGACTTCCATTCTTGTTCTTTTTAAACGTGCAACTTTAGGACAACCCTTTCTTAAACTAGAATATTTGGGAAATAAGTTACTGTTCATAACTTTAAAGCTGCAATATGTAACATTTTGGGCGACCAGACCAAATTCACAAGGAAATGTGAGTTATAGATCTGTCATTATCATTGAAAGCAAGTCTAAGAAGAGGTAGATCTGTTATATGTGCACTATTTTTATGCTTCCCGTTCTTAAGTTTGTTTTTCAGTCTTTTACCTTTGGTTTTGTACATCAGCTTCAAACAGTTGAAAATTCTATATTTTTGGTTATTGAACATATATTTCACAGCGGTTTAGATGGTACAATGATTCTCTACACTTGTTTGTTTTGTCACATAAACTGAAATTAGGCAAACTATTAGAATATTAGCAACCAGGAAATGGCACAGCAACTTATGCATATCGCAACCTTTAACTTGTCTTATTAAAGCTTTTATGATAGGCTTTAGTAGGAGGATATGTTACTGGCTGAATTTGTCTGGCCCCCATGGATAATTTAGTTCTAAATGAGCTTAAACTTGATTAAACTTGTCATTCGATTTTATTATAGGCTATTGACATTGTTCTCTCTCATTATTAGTCCCCTGGCTACCTTACGTTTTAAGGCTATTCAAATAAGGTTTTGAGATGTAACTCCGTTAGATTCATTGTTTTATTGGTGGAGCACAAAACGATGGAAGCGTAGCCAATATCCCAAAGATACTCATAGCCTATCAAATGGAGAGAGAGAATGGAATATAGGCCAAGATTTTAAAAACAGCTAGACAAGATAGTTATGTTCTACATTTTTTAAATACGTTTAGGCTATAGCCTAAGGCCCATGCATCCAACAGAGAGAGAGAAACAATATTTTCTGACTGTGCACTTTGGTAGGATTCTCCGCTTTGTCTGGCCTACATTCCTCTCTAGCGTTCTGTAGAAAACATATTTATTGAAATAGGCTACAGCAAATAGAAATATACAAATTACTCAGAATGTCACTTGTGTGCTACGCCGCTGTGCACTGCGAGACTACGTTAAGTTCAAATAGACCATTATCTGTCACATCACAATGTCGTCACCATTGACGAAGGCCGTCAATCATCGTCGGTAGACAATGCTATCGGAATATCGCCCAACTCTAGTTCAGAGGGTTACTGGTTCAAGCCCAGGTTGGGGCAAGAAGAGGGAAGGAAGCAATACTGTTACACATGGTTCTCTCAACTCCGAATTCATGGGTTGCAGCTCAATCACTCTGTTTCGTTGTTATTGTTATGAAAGTTCTACAGATGCCGCAGCATTGGTGCCCAGTCATTTTGAACAGTGGCTAATGACTGTTTAGTCTAAATTACACTAAATTACACAATAGTGGCCTGGAAATACACTGAACAAAATTATAAAACGGTGTTGTGTTGGTCCCATATTTCATGCGCTGAAATAAGAGATCCCAGAAATGTTCCATACACACAAAAGGCTTATTTTTCAAAATATTTGGGCCACAAATATGTTTACATTCGTTAGTGAGCATTTCTCCTTTACCAAGATAATACATTCACCTGACAGGTGTGGCATATCAAGAAGTTGATTACACAAGCGTACCTTGAATCCCCAGCAGGACAATAAAAGGCCACTCGAACACAATGCCACAGACTTTGAGGGAGCGTGCAATTGGCATGCTGACTGCAGGAATGTCCACCAGGGCTGTTGCCTGAGAATTTAATATTAATTTCTCTACCATAAGCCGCTTTCAATGTCGTTTTTGAGAATTTGGCAGACCATGTGTATGGTGTCGTGTGGGTGAGAGGTTTGCTGATGTCAATGTTGTGAACAGTGTCCCATGGTGGCGGAGGAATTATGGCATGGGCAGACATAAGCTACGGACAACGAACACAATTGCATTTTATCGATGGCAATTTGAATGCACAGATACACCGTGACGAGATCTTGAGGCCCATTGTTGTGCCATTCATCCGCCGCCATCACCTCATGTTTTAGCATGATAATGCACAGCCCCATGTAGCGAGGACCTTTACACAATTCCTGGGAACTGAAAATGTCCCTATTCTTCCATGACCTGCACACTCAGACATGTCACCCATTGAGCATGTTTGGGATGCTCTGGATCAGATGTCGACCAATTAAATTGGCATGGCAGGTTAGGGCCGATTTCAAGTTTTCATAACAATTGGAAATCTGCATTTTTGGATGCCGATTATGGTCGATTACATTGCAATCCACGAGGAGACTGCATGGCAGGCTGACCACCTGTTACGCGAGTGCAGGAAGGAGCCAAGGTAAGTTGCTAGCTAGAATTAAACTTATTTTATTTTAAAAAATCAAAAGATAATCACTAGTTTACTTCACATGGTTGATGATATTACTAGTTTAACTAGCTTGTCCTGCGTTGCATATAATCAATGCGGTGCCTGTTAATTTATCATTGAATCACAGCCTACTTCACCAAATGGGTGATGATTGAACAAAAGCTCATTCACAAAAAAAAGCACAATCATTGCATCAATATAACTAACCATAAACATCAATGCATTTCTTAAAATCAATACACAAGTATATATTTTTTAAACCTGCATATTTAGTTAAAATAAATTAATGTCAGCAGGCAATATTAACTAGGGAAATTGTGTCACTTGCGTTCAGTGCAAGCAGAGTCAGGGTATATGCAACCGTTTGGGCCGCCTGGCTCGTTGCGAACTGTGTGAAGACCATTTCTTCCTAACAAAGACCGTAATTAATTTGCCAGAATTTTACATCATTATGACATAACATTAAAGGTTGTGCAATGTAACAGCAATGTAACAGACTTAGGGTTGCCACCCGTTCGATAAAATACAGAACTGTTCCGTATTTCACTAAAATAATAAATGTTTTGTTTTCGAAATTATCGTTTCCGGATTTGACCATATTAATGACCAAAGGTTCGTATTTCTGTGTTGGTGTCCATACCTGACATTCCAAGCAGTGGTAAAGTCTGAGTTGAGCAGCAGCAGAGTGCAAGTAATGTCCACCAGAGCTGGAAGAGGGAGAGACAGAGACAGGTTAGCATATCAAGTGATTATTTGAAGTACAACTAAAGCTGTCTATAATGCCCATTTTTCTTGAAAAAATACATTCTGGCTGTCCAAAAGGGTAACAAAAGGACCAGACCAACTGAAAATTTTGACACATCCCCAAAGCTCATATATATGATTAATACTAGAGCCCGCCCGATAAATCGGTTAACCAATATTATTGGCGATATTAGCCTTTCACATATTCCACAGATGAAGCACCGATATTGTGTACATAGAATTAACAAATATGTCTGCTCATACATGTCACGCTGTATAATGATAGAGGAGACAGGCGCAGGAATACGTAATCGTTTTTTTTATTTCTCCACCTAAAATAAAGTACGTCATGAAAACGACCGGGGACGAAGCGTGTGTGTGTATATATATAAAAACACAGGGATTGCAACCCAAACAAAAGAGCGAGGTGTAAACCTCTAAATAATACACAGGACTAGACCCGTAATAACAAGTGCACAATAACACATATTGTGTCTCTGTCTCTCCCAGCTCTGGTGGACATTACTTGCACTCTGCTGCTACTCAACTCAGACTTTACCACTGCTTGGAATGTCAGGTATGGACACCAACCAATAACTCCAGCTTCCACCAGCTGTGTTGTGTATTAGGGCCAGGACGATAGCAGTATCGCGATACTCATTAGTATTGTGGCAAGTAAATAAAACATGAAGCGAATTTTACTTCTTTAGGAAAACAGACCTAATCTTGGAAACAAACAATATGCTGTCATCCAGAGTCACATTTATTTATTACAGCAGGTTTAGAAAGGACCAAAACTTTCGTTCTGCTTCATGTTTTAAGTCTTGCTCTGGAAAAAATATTGCAATACTATTATCATCCCGGCCCTATTGTGTGTAAGCTACGTGTGTATATATGTTGTGGCTGCAATAACAAAGTCCTGTAAATAGACCCACTCCGCCCGCTCACTCCCTATCAGCTAGACAGACAAAAACTACCAGATTCCTTGATATAAATTCTTCATGCAACAAAACGTATTCCTTATGATCTCAGAGGCTGCTTTTTAAATGACATTCTCTAGAAAGCTTCAGTCAATACTGTGTTGAAATGTTAACTAGAATTCTTAGCTGCTCTGAAGAAATTAGGCCACGCTGTCTTTTTACTTGTTACCTCCGCTGAGTCCCCTCATATTTGTTTTTGCTTTGTCTTTATGGGGTATTGTGTGTGTATATTGATGAGGGAAAAGATTTATTTATACATTTTAGAATAAGGCTGTAATGTAACAAAATGTGAAAAAGTCAAGGGGCCTGAATACTTTCCGAATGCACTGTATATTGTCTCATTGCATCAGTCTTTTATTCTTCTTTCTAGCTATTTCAATCTCACGGTTTGATGTTAGACATTCACTATCTTTCAAAAGAAAAGGAAAAGCGAGCCAGGCCTAATCGCCCAACATCAGTACCTGACCACCTCTTGTTTGTGAACACCTTGCTTTTAATAATGTACAACCATAGAAAAAAAGCAAAGATTTCCTGATACCAGCATTTCCTCTTCTACTGTCCAAAGGTATTAAGGCACAATACCATGTTCAGATATTCCATTTTTCTAAGTTTCTACCATTAGGCTGCATATCCATCTCTGTCACTATAAAAACCGCTCACATCAGGTGAGCGTTTGAGAATGGCGTTCTCCCATAATAGCATTTTGGAACATTCACGCATATGGCCGAGACAAGTTAACACATTGCTGCACTTGTAATGTGAAGTATTCATAGTTTATCAACTTTTAAGCTAAATGTTGTGGTCTGTTTCATCAGCCTCATCTTTGTATTTAAACATTTTAGTATGGAACCACTGTTGTATGCATTTGATATTTTTCTGCTCTATCATCCCGCAACTGTTCCAACGTGTGTTTTAAATAGTCCCAGACATATATTTTTTAATCATCCCCCGGATGACGGGACACTAGGGCTGGGTGATATGGACAAAATCTCATATCCCGAATATAGATCATTTCATATCACGATATAGCACACTTTCTGTAAATTCAATTAATAAATAGTTTATATAAAATGACCACATGTAAAGGCATATTTCTTAATACATTTTGAATTATACTCAACAAATAAAAGGTACTTACACATATTTGATTATTTATCCTTTTATTTAGAGCCTTGGTGCAAATTTACAATTAAGCATGTAACAAAATAATGTATAAAATCTAAAAAGGTAAATAAGAAAACACTTCAACTATAGTTGCAAACAAAATAAATATAGGCCTAAAATATATATTTTGGGAGCTTGACTGTTTTGCATGTCAATTTGGCATTAATACCTGTCACATATCAATTTGCATTTGGTACCTTGGGTAGAGTGTTAGCACCAACTCACGAAACCCCCGTATCTCGACCGTGTAAATTGGGGCCATGTCTTTGCAGATGTAAGTTGTAATCTCCTTCCATGGAGGAGACTTAATCAAGCTAGTCGTCTTGACTACATTCGTGTCTCCTTCTCTCTTGATTCAAAGGTTAAAGAAGTTTCAATAGGAGACCGAATGCGATCGGATCACCATCTAATTGGCCTTCACATAACTCTTATAGATTTTCCACGTGGACGGGAATATTGGAAGTTTACTGGAGGACAACTTATTTTTAACTATTGGATCCTTAAAAAATACAACTTTTAAATTACCCTGCAGCTTACCTATAAAATGGGCTGATGGTGAGTAGACATACTCGGTATTCATATCACAAAAGATATAAATAAGCTCTCCACAATAAATCCATGGTTGCAGGATCTTAACACCTGTCTATTTATGGAAAAATTGCCCTGATTAACTCCTTAGTCATATCTCAGTTTACTCAGTTATGGCGCTGCCTACTATTGCTGATTCATTTTTCAAATCATATGAGCAAAAAATATTTTGCTTTATCTAAACTAGACAAAATAAAACGAGCCTATAATGAATATGAATTAGGCGGGTTGAGATTATTAAATATAAAAGCACTAAACCTCTCTCTAAAATGCTTCACTCATTCAAAAGTTTTATTTGAACCCTAAATAGTTCTCAAGTAGATTAATAAGAAAAGCTAATCCAATGTTTAAAAGAGGCCGTTTTGCCTTTGTGCAGATTGCCATGTCTCATTTTCGATTAATTGAAAATTATACTTTTTTCAAAGTATCTGTCTTTTTCAAACAAGCATTGCAGAGCTGGCTACAAGTTCAATTTCACCCCCCTGAAAAGATAGACCAAATATTATGGCTGAACTCAAATGTGCTGGTTGATAAAATACCTGTTTTTATGGGAAAGATGTTTGAAAGGGATATTTTGTTCTTAAATTATATTGTAACGGTAGAGTTATGTCCTTCGTGGAGTTATCAGAATTTTACGGGAAGGTCTGCTCAATCCAAGAGTACAACCAATTGATTACAGCATTACCCCAAAAATGGAGGAGGCGGGTGGCAGTGGGAGGAGGTAGGGAACTGTCTGCCCAATACAAAGGATCACAACTGGTGGAGAAATAAAAATAGCATAAATAGGAAAGTATACCAGTTTCATTCGAGGACCAGGATGTTGACAACTGTGCCATACAGATTGCAAAAAGGTTGGGAAGAGATTGTTGATGTACCGATTCTATGGTATGGTATGGGTTGATATATAAAACAATGCAAGATTCAAGACTTCATGCTTTTCAGATAAAATTATTATTTCGAATTCTTGGCACCAACAAAATGTTGAATATTTGGGGCATAAAATCATCGAAGCTCTGCAGATTTTATTGTGAGAATACAGAAACAATAGACCACTTATTTTGGTATTGCCCTCAGGTAGCCTGTTTCTGGTCTCAGGTTCAGGAATGGCTGAAAATGCATAGCATCGATCTAAAATTGACCCTAGAAATAGTACTGTTAGGAGATCTGGAGAGACCAGTTCACTCAATTACTAATATACTAATACTCTTAGTAAAAGTATTTATCTTGAACACGCAAGCTGTAGATTATATTCAATTAGATAGATTGAAATTGTACGTTAAACATCATAGCATAGTTGAAAGATATGTGTTGCGTAGAAACACGAAGTGGGTGGCCAGCAGAGATAGATGGGATGGGCTGAGGGAAGATGAGGGCTGGTATGTGGAATTGGAGACAAGTGGGAGAGTTGCTGTGTGAAAGAGAGAATGATGGTCAAAAGATAAAGGGGGGAAAAAGTCAAAATAAAACATAATAAAAGTACATTTGAATGACACTAAGTGGCAGTGTTTTTACAACTAATGCAGGTGTGCCTGAGGCTGATGCTGTGCAGGTGTTTGTACACATGCATATACACACACTCTCATTTAAATCAACACATACAAGAACACACACATACATGTAATAGTGCCAGACAATGCACGCAAACATAGACAGTTGGCATTGCTGTTATGATTTCAGTTGTCCTTGATGTCCTTTGTTTTAAATGTTTAAATTTTGTTTGATCTTTTTTGCATTATTTGCTGTTTTCTTCTGTACTTTCCTTTTATCTCTTTAGTTCATTATCTTGGTTGTTGGTGCATTGTGGGGGGTTCTTGGTGGTGGGGAATGGAATTTATTTTATTTTCTTCCGGGGGGGGGGGGGGGGGGGGGGTGACTGTGGGAGGGGTCTCGAATGGTTGAGGGACAGCTATTGAGGAACTGTGGTGGGATCTTAGAGGGTTCGGGTTTCACAAGATTGTGATCATGAAAAAGGAAACTATGACATATTTTATATCACCATCATGCACATGCACCCTCACACATAAGGAAGGCTCTGTTGAGGAAAGACTGATACATGTTTGATAGTGTCTTGATACTGTATTGTTTGTTCTTCATGCTCTAATACTTTAATGTTACCCCTTCCTTGTGTTTTTTTTGTAATAAAATAATAATAATGAATTAATAAATCTCCTTCCATCTTCGTTATTCTTTGCCACATGGTGTGCCGCGGGCAAAATCCTCTTGCAACGTCTGAGTCGGGGGTTTGTTTTGAGCACTCGACTATACTTTTTTGGGTCTCATCCGTAGACTCTCGCCGTATTGTTTCACATGATTCTTGCGTAGGTGGTAAAGGAGGTTAGTGGTGTTTGAGCCTGTTGTCGGGACCGGCCTGTGGCATATTTTGCAGAGGATGATTTTCTGGTCCTTGTCAGACTTTTCATACCCAAACCACATCCATGCAACCTAAGTAGCCCCTCTTTTAGGTATGAGGTCTATGTCTCTGTGCTCTGTGTAACGTTCACTCTCCTCCGTGTTTGTTTGTGTTGCAAATTGCCTTCCACATGGCACGCAAAGCATTATCCAATTTATAAAAAATATTGAAGTAAAGAGTGTGATTTGCGACACAATTAAATAAACGATACAGCATAATATGAAACGATAGAAAAACGTCTATCGTTACACAATATTATATCGTCATATCGCCCAGCCCTACAGGACACCCTTAATTTCGAGCCCTGGGGTGTGCGTGTCTCAGTGGACTAAGGAAAATGGATAAAGAATTCTTCTTCTTACCTTCCCTGTCCAGCCACTGTTTGCGCTGCCTGTAGAGCAGTAGTTTGTTGTGGACATAGGGTAGCAGGAACTTGACACACCAGCTCTCCACCCCCAACTTGTTCTCTACCAAGACGATGGGGCTACGGTTGTACCTGGCCTCAGGACACAGGATCAGACCTATCTCATCACTGGGAGGGGGAGGGGGGAGGAGAGAGTGTGAACCTGCATGCTCATTGCTCTAACACAACAACAACACAAACACACGTTCTCAGATACCCATGCTCTCTAACATGCATGCTCACACATACATAACCTTTTAACCTCTAGACTCAGCAGAACCCCTGTCTGATGGTGGGCTTTATTCACTGCCTAGCTTATGGAGTAGGGACCCTTGTACTTAGCCTAAATGTCTCTAGTTGAAGGAGCAGGAGCACACTTTAGATGCCCAATACAACACTGGTCTGGAGTACGGGGCACAAGCCTTGTAGAGAGAAGCCGAGTTTGCACAAGTGCATCTCCAGAGAGTCTACGCCTCACTGAGCACATAAAAGAACTGGTTTGCCTCAAACTGCGGTGCGCGCACACACATACAGTGCCCTTTGCAGCAGGGCCATGTTCAGTAAGCAAAATGGATTGGAATGTTTCAGATAGAAATGTCACAAATAGAACTGGAGTGATTCCTTATTCTACATGTCAGAGTGGCATGTTTGCTCTATATTTTTTTTAGATGGATGCCACCAACTGAAAAACCTAGTGGGGAAATTGTTGGTATGGAACCCTGGTGTGTGCATGCACACAGCACAGCATAGCGCTCAGCACAGGTCACTCACATCTCCAGAGGGATTGAGCCTATACAAACACTACTAATCAGGCTTAGATGTTATTTTTATTGAAGGATGTTTTGCCCTGTAAAAATGCCTTCAATTTATTAAGTAGAAATGTACTCAGTTCAAATAAGTTCAGACAGGTCTGTGTATGTTCTACTTCTGATAAACTGGAACTGAAATGTGCATCAAACCAATTTTATATGAAAAGTTATATTTTACATTCCATTGTGCCTTGTACTGCGAAGCCTCTTTTGATATCTCTCAAAATAGGCTGGTGGTTATGAGTTGGCTACCAAAACATGGAGATGCAAATGAAAGGGAAAAGATCTGGCCTACTCAGCATCAAGTTTAAGCATTCACACCCTGTTCTTAAATGAGCTACAGAATGTAGGCCAGTTCTAATTTAGAACACTCAGTCAGAGAAGTTTCTAAACAGAATACATCTAGCGGGCTGACACTTTTCTAAGCCCAACAAGGCATTATTTACCATGTTATTATAACAATATATAAAAAATATTACCAAGTAATAAAATGATCATTATTGGATATGATTAGCTAACAACTTGAAAAGTGTAGTAGCTATGTCATCACCAGAGTAGATCTCCATTGGAATGAAAACAGCAAGTGTGAAACTTGACAGGTTTCTGAGATAAGATGATAGATAAAACATCTATGAATCACAGAGCCAAACTCATCAGTCAACGCTAGGGTGAGGGATGACAACTAAACTCAACAAAAATATAAATACAACATGCAAAGTGTTGGTCCCATGTTTTATTAGCTGAAATAAAACACCCTAGAAATGTTCCATATGCACAAAAATCTGACAAGTATTTATGTCTGTAATAAAGCTATTTTGTGGGGGAAAACAATTTCCAATTGGGTGGGTCTGGCTCCCAAGTGGGTCGGCCTATGCCCTCCCAGGCCCACCCATGGCTGTGCCCCTGCCCAATCATGTGAAATCCATAGATAACGACCGATTTAATTAATTTCAATTGACTTATTTCCTTGTATGAACTGCAACTCAGTAAAATCTATGAAATTGTTGCATGTTGTGTTTATATTTTTGTTCAGTATAGTAAAGACACATTTTGGATACAAAGGTGTCAGAACTTTGCGTACATAGGTAGCCTAGTGGTTAGCGCGTTTGACTTGTAACCGAAAGGTTGCAGAATCGAATCCCTGAGCTGACAAGATACAAATCTGTCGTTCTGCCCCTGAACAAGGCAGTTAACCCATTTGTCCTAGGCCGTCATTAAAAATAAGAATTTGTTCTTAAATGAATAGATAAAGGTGTAAAAAAAAGATCTGGAAATGTCACTCCCACATAACAGGCTATGACGTTACATGCGAGAGGAGAGTCGCGAGCCGCAGACTGTTCCAACACTATTTAGCTGACTATGTACTTTAATTTGTGGTCAAAACAAACACTTTCTGATCACGTGATTTATGCATGCCATTCCAGAGCTGGGAATAACAAGGCTGAGTCAACTTTTTCTGCACATCAAGTAGCTAGCTACTAAGTGGCAAACGAATTCCGCTGCACAGTCAAATATATATCCTCTGCAACGTATGGCTAAATGTATGCAAATACACAAACTAGGCGACCCTCTGGGCTCTGCAGATTTCTTTTTATCCTGAATGTTTGCTTGCTTGCTGGACAACAAAATGTGATGGTTAGATCGCTAACGTTCGTTAGCTTGCTAATAAAGCAGCAAATGATAGCCATCTCGTTCGAGCATCATGCCATGATTAGTTTGCTGTTATCTTGTAGCTAGCTAATCGTACTCGTTATTTACGATAACTTGGATAATGCTACGTACATATTGGGATTTCTCTTGAAGGCGTTATTGATATCTTTGACAACTCTCTGGACCAAGACATCCTCCTCCTCCGATTCTGCCATTTTTGTGCACTGATGACGTCAATTAAATCTCTCATGTTCATCCGGGTCATTAAAAATGAACACACTAGGCAAAAATCTTTGATGAATATGTTTAAAACAAGTTTCACCATGGTAACATTGTAGCAACATTTCTTACACCAACTCTGCCACACCAGGGCCGTCACTAGATACCAGACACAAAGTCATAAACCCCGCCTATTTCTACAATGTATCTTCTTAAAATCTGATTTTAAACCTAACCACACTGCTAGCCTTACGCCTGACTTTAAACCAAGACCAAAAAGCCACAAAGACCGTTTTGACTTTGTGGCTGTGGTAAACTAGTGAAAACCTTCAATGTTGGTACTTATTCTGCCCTTGAGTTGCGTTCCCATGCAAAACTAGACAGATAGCTAACAACTAAGTCTTCAATAAAACTCCCAAGGCGTGACTTTTCTTGAATGAATATATTGAAAACGTTTATGTTGTGAAACTACAAAATACAGAAAAGAATATACTTTAGTGTTCAATTCACACCGACATACTGTAGCTGTACATTAAACATTTGAAGTTGCATAAATACAAAGCATGCGCTAAGGTACCATGCATCTGGCATGATGCCAAACCATATAGCTAATTGTTAACCATATGGTAATTGCTCCTTTCATTACTCTAATAATGGATAACCATCTATGTAGAATAACAAAGCATATTACACTAGAAACAGTAACAAAACTACAGTATTGTATATTTTACAATTCCTTTGCATGACGCATGAGCAACGTAATACAGCTAACGACATACATTAAAGGCATTGCAATTTATGAGTAAATGCAACCAACATTGATATGTAAGAAACTCGATCAATAACAAGATTATCATCATTAGCTAAATGCTTGAATCGAACTTACAAACAAATATTTTTCCAAGGCTGAAGCGTGACAAGAAAT
Organism: Oncorhynchus gorbuscha; assembly: GCF_021184085.1. Taxonomy (NCBI): domain Eukaryota; kingdom Metazoa; phylum Chordata; class Actinopteri; order Salmoniformes; family Salmonidae; genus Oncorhynchus; species Oncorhynchus gorbuscha. The sequence goes on along the minus strand of NC_060176.1, from coordinate 36,454,717 downwards.
AACTACATTGAACCATAACGTTGTTTGTAGCTGCTTCTATGCGTGCAAAACAAATTCTGACCTTGCAGTTTGCGTTGTCTTTCTAAGTACCAGAAAGTGCCACTAGGGGGCAAATAACACCATTGAACACAATGAAAATCCAATTTAACCATTGTAATAAAATGTTACCTTCTAACAGGATGGCAGCACAGTACTGTACTCTAAAATCAACTGAGAAAAACATCAGTGACATTTCGTTCAGAAATCCAGGGCATACCCTAACTTTCATTTATTTTACATTTACATTTAAGTCATTTAGCAGACGCTCTTATCCAGAGCGACTTACAAATTGGTGCATTCACCTTATGACATCCAGTGGAACAACCACTTTACAATAGTGCATCTAAATATTTTAAGGGGGGGGGGGGTGAGAAGGATTACTTTATCCTATCCTAGGTATTCCTTAAAGAGGTGGGGTTTCAGGTGTCTCCGGAAGGTGGTGATTGACTCCGCTGTCCTGGCGTCGTGAGGGAGTTTGTTCCACCATTGGGGAGCCAGAGCAGCGAACAGTTTTGACTGAGCTGAGCGGGAACTGTACTTCCTCAGTGGTAGGGAGGCGAGCAGGCCAGTTGTGGATGAACGCAGTGCCCTTATTTGGGTGTAGGGCCTGATCAGAGCCTGGAGGTACTGAGGTGCCGTTCCCCTCACAGCTCCGTAGGCAAGCACCATGGTCTTGTAGCGGATGCGAGCTTCAACTGGAAGCCAGTGGAGAGAGCGGAGGAGCGGGGTGACGTGAGAGAACTTTTATTTATTTTTATTTTATTTATCACTCGTACTGCATACCGACACTTCAAAGAAGGGACTCGGAGCCATCCTTTATCAGCAGCAGGATGGGAAGTTGAGAGTAATCAGGTATGGATCAAGAAAATTAACACCAGCTGAGAGGAACTACAATTTGCACAGCGAAAAGCTTGAGTTCCTTTCTCTAAAATGGGCAGTGTGTGAAAAGTTCAGGGACTACCTATGCTACACCTCGTACTTCACCATTTATACAGATAACAACCCACTAACCTAAGTCATGAGCACCGCAAAGCTTAATGCTGTCGGCCACCGCTGGGTTGGAGAACTGTCAGATGACCGGTTCAACATTAAGTACAGGCCTGGAAAAATAAATATAGATGCGGATACATTGTCTTGTATCTCCATGGACATCAATCAATATGTGACAGAATGCACTGAGGAGCTGTCACAGGACTTTGTGCGTGCAAAGAGGGAAGGGAGCCAAGTGGCCCAGAGGAAGGATGTGGCCTGGATCACTGCCCTCCACATCTCCTCTGTAGACTCCAGTCATCAGCCCAGTGCACTTCTGCCAATGATAGGTCATGACGAGCTGGTGAAAGCACTGCGTGAAGATCCAGCCATTGGAGAGATTGTAAAGCTTAAGGAGACTGCTACAGTAGTTACTGATGAAATGAGAAAAGTGGTGAACTGGGTCACAAGGAAGATATTCTATGAGTGGAGCAAACTGCACCTGGAGAATGGGCTCCTATATAGACGGACCAACAGCTCGTCCTTCCTGTAAGGTACATACCGGTAGCCCTTAAACATCTCCATGATGACATGGGACACATTGGTACCAAAAGAGTACTCCACCTTGCGAGAGTTTCTACTGGCCATATATCGAGAACTATGTCACAAGGAAATGTCAGTGCATAAAGCTGAAGAAACCTGTCATGCATGTGCGAGCACCTATGGGTAGCATCATATCTAGCTCACCCCTGGAGCTCGTCTGTATGGATTACTTACATCTGGAGACCAGCCAAGGAGGCACTGAGTACATCCTGGTGGTGGTTGATCATTAATTTACAAGATTTGCTCAAGCTTACCAGACAAAGAACAAGTCCAGACATACTGCAGCAGAGCGTACCTTTAATGACTTCCTACCCCGATTTGGATACCCCTTGAAACTGCATCATGATCAGGGTCGGGAGTTTGAAAATGTCCTGTTCCAGCAGCTATCAGGGGTTGGCCATTCCAGAACATCACCATACCATCCCCAAGATAAGCCAGCTGAGAGATTTAACCGCACCTTGCTACAGATGTTGCGAACGCCGGCAGACAAAGAGAAGGAGAGATGGTAGGACCATCTTCCACAAATTGTACACGCATTCAACACCCGGCATGAGTCCATTGGTTACTCACCCTACTATCTGCTCTACGGTCATCAACCACACCTTCCAGTGGACTTGTTGTTTGGCTTGTTGGGAGAGAGAGACCGGAAGATGAAAGGGGCAGTTCTGTAACCTGGAGACCAAGTTCTGGTTAGGCACCTCAGTGAGCCGAGAGGGCCCGGGAAGCTAAAATCATACTGGGAAGGATGGAACAGTTTGCAGACAATCTGGTAGACATAGTTCATTCCGAGGTTGGAGACAGGCATAAGACCAGAACACAGTACCGAAACTTGTTACTACTTGTGAATTACTTACCGGTTGAACCTCCACCACCGCTCCTAAACCAGCACCAAAGAACTGATCTATGCAGAGAAACAGACAGTCAAGAGTCAGTGATGTGGAAGAACACACTCACAATGGGGACACATCTGACTTGGATGATGAATGGACAGGAGGTTATTGGCTAAGGAACCGTCTGACTAGGACAGAACAATGAACTTCAAACCAGGTATCTGCAAGACCTCCCATGATATAAAGGGATTCAGTCCAAGTACTTATAAGGGAAGAGGAAAGACAACCTGCAAATGAGTACCTACCTGATACAGCTCCAGTACCTGTAATGGAAGAACAAAGTCAACCTGAGAACGAACACTTACCTGATCGAAACGAACCAGAGCCAAAGAATGAGCACAAGGAGCATCTCGAACATCTCCCCCCTGTAGTTAATGCACACACAGAGTAGGCGGTCAACCTTCAATGAAATCACACCCTACAGTTAACACGCTTGGTGTAATATACAGTGTGCCTTACTTACCAGTATGGGAACACCTTACTACAGTGGTTGTTCCTTTAAAAGTTGTGTCATACAGCAGCACAAATTGCAGTTATTTACTTGTCAGTCATTGTTGCCATTAATGCTAGTTTGACCACCAGAGGGCATTTTTGAGAAGCATTTGACATATCTTCAATATTGGCTGTACTAGAGAATTTAAAACATTTTCATGTAAGAATATAGTATATGGGATTGATTAAGCTTAATTCGTTTGATTAATATTATGGTGTTTAAAAACCAAGAAAAACTAAACCCTCAGGGTTGGCGCTGTAAAACATGATGGTCGGTAGTAGGCTACAGTGCGAAAAGCATAACATTTCCACACCCTAATTGTAGCCTAACCAATACCGAAACGGAGATTTAGTGAAAATAAAAATCAAATCGATTTATCAAGACCAGTCCCCATGCTTGTCTCAGAGCAGTGCTGTCTTTTCCCCCTTCCACTTGCCTCTTCCATTAATTTTTAAGAGTATTTTCCAGTAAGCAAGGGTAGTACATAGTGTAGTGCGTACGGCCCAGTACATCACTGGGGCTCAAATGATTGCCATCCATGACCTCTACACCAGGCGGTGTCTGAGGAAGGCCCTAAAAATTGTCAAAGACCCCAGCCACAGACTGTTCTCTCTACTACTGCATGGCAAGCGGTACCGGAGTGCCAAGTCTAGGACAAAATTGCTTCTCAACACTTTTTACCCCGAAGCCATAAGACTCCTGAACGGGTAGTCAAATGGCTACCCGGACTATTTGCATTGTGTGCCCCACCCAACCCCTCTTTTTACGCTGCTGCTACTCTCTGTTTATCATATTAGCATAGTCACTTTAATTATACATTCATGAACATACTACCTCAATTGGGCTGACCAACCCACCGGGCTATCTGCATTGTGTCCCACCCTCCACCCGCCAATCCCTCTTTTACGCTACTGCTACTCTCTGTTCATCATATATGCATAGTCACTTTAACCATATCAACATGAACATACTACCTCAATCAGCCTGACTAACCTGTGTCTGTTTGTAGCCTCGCTACTTTTATAGCCTTATAGTCTTTTTTACTGTTGACCTAATGGCTTTTTTGCACTATTGGTTAGAGCCTGTAAGTAAGCATTTCACTGTAAGGTCTACTACACCTGTTGTATTCGGCACACGTGACAAATACACTTTGATTTGTTTTGAAATAGAGGCTTTTTTCTGTCGTTCTATTAGAACTTCTCCTTGTCTGTCACCGATTTACATACATCGCCCTCATGCGGCAATGTTTGTAACACAGAAAGGGGTCTATAAGAAGTCATTCTAAAATCCCATAAGAAAAAATGAATTGTGTAAAAATGGTTGCGTGGTAGGTTTTATGGGTATTATGATTCATACTAGGATACTCAATCGAGAGAGAATCTATGCTACTAGCCTCATGACATGAATATGCATAGCCTTCTCGAGTTAACTCCGATATAAGTGTTTTTTTCTCAAAATTGCCGCGATGTCACGTGTAACAGTACACTCGTAACAATTTAAGCATTACGAAACTTCTATTCGATCAAATAAACCTCATATCGGCCATCATTGTAAATAAGAATTTGTTCTTAACTGACTTGCCTAGGTAAATAAAGGTTAAATAAAATAAAATAATAAATGTAGCAAATAATAGGATGACTTCCCACAGTCATAGTCCTGCAATTTGAGCTAATAGTAAGACGTTAACATTTGTGTAAACTTTACAGAGTTGTGTTCTGTGGGTGTTACTGAGTAGGCTGATCAGGTTTTGTCTAGAAAGGATACAGTTTTTGTCATACACACACTTTCTCACACTCTCGCCCTTCCACTTCCTCCCTCCATTCCTCACACCTCTCCTCCTCTCCAACAGGACTCTCAGAGCCTGGGTGGAGGGAACAGCAAAGGATGCTGCTATTGGCTAAAGGGTACGGAGTATTCTGACATTGGCATGCTGGCCTGGATGATCATGCTGAGTGACGGTCTCCATAACTTTATTGACGGGCTAGCCATCGGAGCATCATTCACTGCCTCAACGTTCCATGGCATCAGCACCTTTGTGGCTATACTCTGTGAGGAGATCCTCCATGAGCTAGGTGAGTCTACATACAGTTTGAAATCCACAAAAATTAGAGGAAATAAGGTTATATATAAACAAACTCAGCAAAGAAAGAAGTCCTCTCACTGTCAACTGCGTTTATTGTCAGAAAACTTAACGTGTAAATATTTGGATGAACATAACAAGATTCAACAACTGAGACATAAACTGAACAAGTTCCACAGACATGTGAATAACAGAAATGGAATAATGTGTCACTGAACAAAGGGGGGTCAAAATCCAAAGTAACAGTCAGTATCTGGTGTGGCCACCAGCTGCATTAAGTACTGCAGTGCATCTCCTCCTCATGGACTGCACCAGATTTGCCAGTTCTTGCTTTGAGATGTTACCCCACTCTTCCACCAAGGCACCTGCAAGTTCCAGGACATTTCTGGGGGGAATGGCCCTAGCCCTCCCCTCAGATCCAACAGGTCCCAGACGTGCTTAATGGGATTGAAATCCTGGCTCTTCGCTGGCCATGGCAGAACACTACCATTCCTGTCTTGCAGGAAATCACGCACAGAATGAGCTGGTGGCATTGTCATGCTGGGAGGGTCATGTCGGGATGAGCCTGCAGGAAGGGTACCACTTGAGGGAGGAGGATGTCTCCCCTGTAACGCATAGCGTTGAGATTGCCTGCAATGACAACAAGGTCAGTCCGATAATGCTGTGACACACTGTCCCAGACCATGACAGACCACCACCAAATCGATCCCGCTCCAGAGTACAAGTCCGTCCTGTCTCCCTGTAGCACTGTCTTAGGAATCTCACAATATGGGCATTGCAATTTATTGCCCTGGCCACATCTGCAGTCCTCATGCCTCCTTGCAGCATGCAAGTTCACGAAGATGAGCAGGGACCCTGGGCATCTTTCTGTTGGTGTTTTTCAGAGTCAGTAGAAAGGCCTCTTTAGTGTCCTAAGTTTTCATAACTGTGACCTTAATTTCCTACCGTCTGTAAGCTGTTAGTGACTTAATGACCGTTCCACAGGTGCATGTTCATTAATTGTTCAAGCATGGGAAACTGTATTTAAACCCTTTATAATGAAGATCTGTGAAGTTGTTTGGATTTTTACGAATTATCTTTGAAGGACAGGGTCCTGAAATAGGGATGTTTCTTTTTTTGCAGAGTTTATATATATATATGTGTATAATATGTATCACACAGTACCATTTCAAAGTTTGGACACACCTACGCATTCAAGGGTTTTTCTTTATTTTGACTATTTTCTACATTGTAGAATAATAGTGAAGACATTAAAACTATGAAATAACATATGGAATTATGTAGTAACCAGAAAAGTTTTAAACAAATTAAAATATATTTTATATTTGAGCTTCTTCAAAGTAGCAACCTTTCCCTTGACAGCTTTGCACACTCTTGGCATTCTCTCAACCAGCTTCATGAATGCGGAATGCATTTAAATTAACAGGTGTGCCATGTTAAAAGTTAATTTGTGGAATTTCTTTCCTTAATGTGTTTGAGGCAAACTGTTGTGTTGTGACAAGGTAGGGGTGGTATACAGAAGAAAGCCTTATTTGGTAAAAGACCAAGTCCATATTATGGCAAGAACAGCTCAAATAAGACAATTCGGAATAATTCAAGAACTTTGAAAGTTTTTTCAAGTGCAGTCGCAAAAACCATCAAGCGCTATGATGAAACTGGCTCTCATGAGGACCTCCACAGGAAGGGAAGACCCAGAGTTACCTCTGCTGCAGAGGATGAATTAATTGGTGTTTACCAGCCTCAGAAATTGCAGCCCAAATAAATGTTTCACAGAGTTTACGTAACAGACACATCTCAACATCAACTGTTCAGAGGAGACCACTTGAATCAGGCCTTCATTGTCGAAATGTTGCAAAGAAACCACTACTATAAGACACCAGCAATAAGAAGAGACTAGCTTGGGCCAAGAAACACGAGCAATGTACATTAGACAGGTGGGAATTTGTGCTTTGATCTGATGAGTCCAAATGTGAGATTTTTTGGTTCCAACCGCCGTCTCTTTGTATGACGCAGAGTAGGTGAACGGATGATCTCCACGTGTGGAGGAGGTGCGATGGTGTGGGGTGCTTTGCTGGTGACACTGTCAATGATTTATTTAGAATTCAAGGCACACTTAACCAGCATGCCTACGACAGCATTCTGCTGCGATACGCCATCCCATCTGGTTTGCGCTTAATGGGGCGATCATTTGTTTTTCAACAGGACAATGACCCAACAAATCAAATCAAATGTATTTATATAACCCTTCTTTACATCAGCTGATATCTCAAAGTGCTGTACAGAAACCCAGTCTAAAACCCCAAACAGAAAGCAATGCAGGTGTAGAAGTACGGTGGCTAGGAAAGACTCCCTGGAAAGGAAGGAACCTATGAAGAAACCTAGAGAAGAACCAGGCTCTGAGGGGTGGCCAGTCCTCTTCTGGCTGTGCTGGGTGGATGCTTTGACAAATGTTGCACAACTCATCGTTAATAATTTGCCTCCTTTATTATGCATGACGTTCGCATATGAAATATTTCTGAAGAATCCATGAAGGCCTCATAAATGGCTAACTTAGCTATCAAGCACAAAGATTCTTCCTCTCTGCTATCCCTCCCAGGGTGTCCATCATTTACGTCACCCAAACGGACATTGAGCTGCGCGTGCGCAATGTGCAATGTAAAAGTGCTTGGGCACTTCCGGCTCGCCTCATTCGCGAAACAGAACAGTGGCTAGGCTCGTAATGGCTTGAAAGAGCCAAACATTATATAAAGTAAGAGGTGAGTTTATCGTTATTGACAATTACATATGATGATAAAATAGCTAACATAATTCGATTAGTTTAACTAACGCGTTGTGGTTAAGCTTCCTTGCCAGCACTTGTGTGGCTCAGCTGTCTGATTGGCAAGCTGAGAAGCTCATGCTAGCTAACTGTCTGCAATTAGCTGGCTAGTTACGTATTTCTTTGCCGGTGCCACGTTGATTTGTTGTAGCCACTTCCTAAATTATTAATGCACATTCTGTAATCGGCAAACTACACACCGGTGTTGCCTAGTTAGGTAACATCAATGACTCATACTTAACGGTTGTACCTAGCTTAGTTAGCTTAATCGATTTTGATTTAACCCAGCTGTTGCCTAAACTGGGAGTCGTCTAATTTAACTAGCAGGTAGGTTAGCTAACTAGTTGGATGTGTGTTCTATCCATTGCATACAGTAAGTTCTCTCTATTAGAAGAATCAACTTGAACTTGAAAGAGTGAAGAGAAACGATGGCGTGTGCAATGATACCTCTTGATGAGCAACAGGTGACAGAGGCTACTGGGCCTCTGGGAAAGGAGCGCACCCTGCCAGCCCTGGTAAGACAGCCAACATTAAAAACCATCTGACACTGCTTCCTCGTGTACATCATGTCCATAGCTGTGGTTGTCACATCACAAACGAACTGCGTTGTGGTATGTTATCTGCATTAGTTAGAGTTTGCTACTGTAAGCTATCATCGAAGTCTGTAAATTCCCTTTGGTTATGTGCCAGTTCATCAGACCTATTTTACTGTCCTAGTTGTTTTCTCATCATATCCCCACTCTAGTATATGTTTCCCTCAACTGTAGAAGTTAAGCTATATATCAGTGTGTTTGCCAATGTCTGATGTCCCTGAACCATTGCCCACTGTCCTTGTGTTGCCATGGCAGCATCCAGACAGGAAGGAGGAGCGGTGTTTTGTGACTTATAAGCCCCCTCCCGAGGACAGCTCCCCTGCTCAGGTGGAGGAGTACCTGGAGCATGGCAAGTTCATCACTGAGGACCTGGACTGGCTGCTGGCCCTGCGACATGACAAGTTCTGGTGCCAGGTCAGTCACTGTGGCTGTCATACACCATATGATGTGGAGACGGGAGGTTTTGACCTAACCAAAAATAATCTAAACCCATTGTGTCCATTATTAAACCCCCCTTCCCCCAGGTGGTATTTGATGAGTCATTGCAGAAGTGTCTGGATTCCTACCTACGCCACTCCCCTCGGGGATTAGACCCCTCCTCCTTGCCCTCCTCCCCGGCCGTTGCTGACATGCAGCGCTGCATCCACCGAGCCGTCTTTATGACCTTCCTCAGAATGGCCACGCACAAGGAGTCCAAGGTACCGCTGCTTTCTAGGTATTCTGGGGGTCTGTCTGTTTCTGATAAGGCAATGATGTAGTGTTGTTGAATGGAGAAACTGTCTTATGCACGTCCAGATAACTTGGCTCATATTTAAAGGTCATGTTTAGACGGCGTTAGAGACAAGTTATATTTAACCTCTGTTAGAGGCAAAGAATTTTTGGAACATTAATTATTCTCCGTCCGACTCTTGTATTGAGAGGATAATTGTCTGACTGAACATAACTGTTATCTCCTGTTTTCTCTTCTCTCTCAGGAGAGCTTTATAACTCCGACTGTGTTCGGAGAGATCATTTACAACAACTTCCTGTTCGACATTCCCAAGATCCTGGACCTGTGTGTTCTGTTTGGGAAAGGAAATGCCCAGCTGCTCCATAAGATGATAGGTGAGCTCAGCAATGGGCCCTTTCTCAGGTGGAGCACTTTACCTGCTCAAATGGATCTAGAACAGATTTTTTTTTCTCAATTAATGACATCAATGTCTTGTTTATCTTCCAGAAAACATCTTCACCCAGCAGCCGTGTTACTATGGAGACCTTGATGAGGCTGTTCTCTCAGTCCTACAGGTAAGAAGCACAATCATTCAATACACTCCATTTCAAAAGGCTTTCTCCCATTTTGTGCTCTTTGAAAATAATCTAGGTGACGCTGAAATTTGACCTCAATTCAAATTTAGTGTCACGGCATTTTAAGACGTCTCAGCCTGCACTTTGTAGATAATAGGGTGCCATTTCAGACTTGCCCTTTGTCTCTCCCAAAGGTGTTAGACACTATCCTTGCTAAGTGTGGTCTCCAGTGTGAAGGAGCCACTGCCATCGAGCCTCTGAAGCTCAGCTCATCCGGCCGACCCACCGCCATGACCATGAGTCAACAGGTTATGATAAATATACTGCTGATGCATGACCGACTAGATAGACCACAGTTATAAAGTAAAGTCCACTGCGTGTCAGATATTGGTGTCTTTAAAACATGCCAGCTGAAGATTAAAATCTCTTCAATGAGTCATGGGTTTGTTTTAACTGATTGTTGTGACTGGTTGTGAAACCTCTTCCATCTCCTCAATGAGTTGACATTCTCCTAGTACAGGAGTGACTGGTTCTGACTGGTTGTGCCTCCTCTTCCAGGACCTAGTGGATTTGGTGCTGTATCTGTGTGACACCTGTACCACCATCCAGGCCTTCCTGGACATCTTCCCTGCTGCCTGCTCCACCTTTCACTGTCACAGCTTCCTCAACAGGTAGCGTGCTCGCTCAAACACACACCTTCCACTCAGTTTCCTCAACAGTTTGAATTATTTTATTTGATAAACCTATACAGCCAAGAACAATCTGTATTTAGCTCGTTTCCCACCACCACTATTCAACTACACTGTTTCCACGGCGGTGGAACATTTGTTTATTTCAATATTGCATTTGTCAGAATTGATCACTTTTTTTGCTTTAACTTTTACCTTCTTATTCTTCTTAGATTAGCCTCATTCTACGAGGTGGCTGTGCCTGACATAGAGAAGGCTGTGAGGAAAAGAAACTTTGACGACGACAGGTGTGTCTCTGTTCATAGACGTGTGCTTTTGCCTGAACATCAGACTGTTACCATGCTTACCCCATGGATATCAATCTGAAAGAAGTTGCTGTAAAAAAAAGACTTAGTCTCTACAAATAAAATTATATTTGAGGTTACTTTCCCGGTTGGTTCTTTTGGCGGTAGGGGGTGGAGATGGAGTATCCACAGGAAAGTGTTGTTTACCAAACTTTTTGAAAGTCTGAATATACTGGAAGTCGTCTGAATAACACTATTCTGTGGATATTTTGTCTCAGTTTTCAAGCAGCAGAAGGACAAAATGCACCGACAACCGGTAGATCAAGTTTAAATGTAATTTTATTAAACATTCTGGCTTATAAAGACAATGCACACATGGCTGTATATACCATTTTTAATAGTGTATTACAACCTGATTAATCATGTATGTGTGTGGGGGTACTGTGCATGGTTTACATACACTTAGGTTGGAGTCATTAAAACTCGTTTTTCAACCACTCCACAAATTTCTTGTTAGCAAACTATAGTTTTGGCAAGTAGGCAACATCTACTTTGCATGACACAAGTCATTTTTCCAACAATTGTTTATAGACAGATTATTTAACTGTATCACAATTCCAGTGGGTCAGAAGTTTACATACACTAAGTTGACTGTGCCTTTAAATGGCTTGGAACATTCCAGAAAATGATGTAATGGCTTTAGAAGCTTCTGATAGGCTACTTGATGTCATTTGAGTCAACTGGAGGTGTACCTGTGGATGTATTTCAAGGCTTACCTTCAAACTCAGTGCCTCTTTGCTTGACATCATGGCAAAATCAAAAGAAATCAGCCAAGACTTCAGAAAGATAATGGTAGACCTCCACAAGTTTGGTTCATCATTGGAAGCAATTTCCAAACGCCTGAAGGTACCACGTTCATCTGTACAAACAATAGTACGCAAGTATAAACACCATGGGACCACGTAGCCATCATACTGTTCATCAAGGAAGAAGCCACTGCTCCAAAACCACCATAAAAAAGCCAGACTACGGTTTGCAACTGCACATGGGGACAAAGATTGTACTTTTTGGAGGATTGTACTTTTTGGAGAAATGTCCTCTGGTCTGATGATACAAAAGTAGAACTGTTGAGCCATAATGACCATTATGTTTGGAGGAAAAAGGGGAGGCTTGCAAGCCGGCTAACACCATCCCAACCGTGAAGCATGGGAGTGGCAGCATCATGTTGTGGGGGTGCTTTGCTGCAGGAGGGACTGGTGAACTTCACAAAATAGATGGCATCATGAGGAAGCAAAATTATGTGGATATATTGACGCGACATCAGTCAGGAAGTTAAAGCGTGGTCGCAAATGGGTCTTCCCAAGCATACTTCCAAAGTTGTGGTAAAATGGCTTAAGGACAACAAAGTCAAGGTATTGGAGTGGCCATCACAAAGCCCTGACCTCAATCCCATAGAACATTTGTGGACAGAACTGAAAAAGCGTGTGCAAGAAAGTAGGCCTACAAACCTGACTCAGTTACACTAGCTTTCTCAGGAGGAATGTGCCAAAATTCACCCAATTTATTGTGGGAAGCTACCCAAAACGTTTGACCCAAGTTAAACAATTTAAAGGCAATGCTACCAAATACTCATTGAGTGTATGTAAACTTCTGACCCACTGGGAATGTGATGCTGAAATAAATCATTCTCTCTACTATTATTTTGACATTTCACATTCTTAAAATAAAGTGGTGAGCCTAACTGGCCTAACACAGGGATTTTTTTACAAGGATTAAATGTCAGGAATTGTGAAAAACTGAGTTTAAATGTATTTGGCTAAGGTGTATGTAAACTTCTGACTTCAACTGGATGTTCTGTGTATGTACTGTGCATGTATGGACCGCGCCTCTTTTTTGTATCCGTGTGTGTGTACGCACTTGTGTGAGTGACTGACCCCCTCCCGTGCCCCCTGCCAGTCTCCAGGAGGACCTGTGGAGGAGGGTGTGTCACGCCCGGAGGAGGATGGTGGAGATGGCACACCTGCTGCTACAACACACCTGCCTACAGCCCATACTAGAGGGGTCAGAATAAAATGCCTTTATCTCTTTCTATTCTCTTTTTCATCCTTTCTTTGTCCACCTACCAAACCTTCATGCTGGAATGGGGATCCCTAAAATTCAGATTTTCTTTTAGTATGGTGATCATATTTGCTCATAGCCTTCCTGCAGCCTTTGAACATTCTTGTTCATTTGTTTTTAGCTCAGAGAACATTCAGACATTTGTGGAGGAACTCCTGCAGCATTTCACTACTTTCCTACCAGAGAAGAGGTACAGTGCATACTTGTTTGAATCCTGATATGGGAAGAATTTCCTTTTTGAAGGGCCATAAATGTCTTCAATCAATATTTTTGACCATTGCATCCCTGACCTAATTAATAATAGAGTTTTTGTATGATAACTGCTGTTAGGAATGCTGTGTAACTAATTGGAAGTTGTCCATTGAGGAGATAAAGGATGTTTGTTTATGCCATCCTTGTTGCTGTCTCAGGTTCCTATTAGACTACGATGAGCAGTTCCCCATAGCTGATGATATAAGTCTTCTACAGCAGGCCTTTCCTCTCCTGTATCCTTCCTCCACATGGTCTCACACACTCAGACGCATGTTCCTCAATGAGTCCACCAGTCAGCCACTCAGTCTTAGAAACATACACATCCCCCTCATTGGAAGAAACGTATCCATCCATCCAACCTAGAGCAGTGATATTAACATACCTCCACCACCCTTTCCTCCAGCACTGCCTGTTGTCTTTCCTTAACCCTCTCTCCCTGTCAGAGATGAGACTAGGACATCATATCTGCTCCAGGGGGTGGAGGATGCCTGGGACAGCATCGGCCGGAGGAGAACCCAGGACAGACCCCAGCAGACACACTCCTCTGCCGGGCTGACTGGCCAGGGAGTAGAGGTTGGGGCAGGGGCCTGGGGGGGAGAGATGGGGATCAGAGAGCCAGGGGAAGGAGGGGAGACCCCCAGAGGAGCACAGGCCATGCGGGATATGCCCCATAAAGGAGACAACGTGAGTTCTGAATAGGGGATACCAGTTTGTGCAAATGGGGTGGGGTGAGCTGTGTTGTAGTTTGTTAGTTAAACCGCCAAAATAATGGGACCATACTTGCGAACATAAGTGACCATTTCAATTTAAACCGTTTCTCTCCGACTCGTAATGCGTATCGGCCAATTCAAATAGTCGATTTACTTGCACGTGACAGAACGCTAAATTGTAGCTGGTCCCATCAGATAACATGGCATATATTAGCTTTATGCTAACCTCACCAGGTGGCAGTGATTATATCTTGGAACATGTTCTTCATCAGCCTATCAAAGATCTTAGACTTTATATGCGCCAACCAATGGCATTTCTTAAAATAGGTTGACCCTGACCACGGGGTATATTTTAAACCTACAAATTAAAGGTTTACTTTTGTTATGTTGGTCTATAACAAAATGTTGTGCCAATATTGCATTGACGCATCCTTGACTACATTTACATTACATTTAAGTCATTTAGCAGACGCTCTTATCCAGAGCGACTTACAAATTGGTGCATTCACCTTATGACATCCAGTGGAACAACCACTTTACAATAGTGCATCTAAATATTTTAAGGGGGGGGGTGAGAAGGATTACTTTATCCTATTCTAGGTATTCCTTAAAGAGGTGGGGTTTCAGGTGTCTCCGGAAGGTGGTGATTGACTCCGCTGTCCTGGCGTCGTGAGGGAGTTTGTTCCACCATTGGGGAGCCAGAGCAGCGAACAGTTTTGACTGGGCTGAGCGGGAACTGTACTTCCTCAGTGGTAGGGAGGCGAGCAGGCCAGAGGTGGATGAACGCAGTGCCCTTATTTGGGTGTAGGGCCTGATCAGAGCCTGGAGGTACTGAGGTGCCGTTCCCCTCACAGCTCCGTAGGCAAGCACCATGGTCTTGTAGCGGATGCGAGCTTCAACTGGAAGCCAGTGGAGAGAGCGGAGGAGCGGGGTGACGTGAGAGAACTTGGGAAGGTTGAACACTAGACGGGCTGCGGCGTTCTGGATGAGTTGTAGGGGTTTAATGGCACAGGCAGGGAGCCCAGCCAACAGCGAGTTGCAGTAATCCAGACGGGAGATGACAAGTGCCTGGATTAGGACCTGCGCTGCTTCCTGTGTGAGGCAGGGTCGTACTCTGCGGATGTTGTAGAGCATGAACCTACAGGAACGGGCCACCGCCTTGATGTTAGTTGAGAACGACAGGGTGTTGTCCAGGATCACGCCAAGGTTCTTAGCGCTCTGGGAGGAGGACACAATGGAGTTGTCAACCGTGATGGCGAGATCATGGAACGGGCAGTCCTTCCCCGGGAGGAAGAGCAGCTCCGTCTTGCCGAAGTTCAGCTTGAGGTGGTGATCCGTCATCCACACTGATATGTCTGCCAGACATGCAGAGATGCGATTCGCCACCTGTGGAGCGAAGCGGACTAGGCTCCTAGCATATGAGAAAATGTCAAGTTTTTGTGTGATACAGCCTGGAATCGAACCAGGGTATGTAGTGACACCCCTAGAACAAAGATGCAGAGCCTTAGACTGCTGCGCCACTCATACAGCGTTAAAAAAATAAAAAATAAGAGCCTATGGCTCTTTGCATTTGCCAAATAGCAGTCATGTAGGCTACCATTATCACCTTTGCTTCTAAGCGGTTCTCTCGAAATACAATTCATAATTTGACCAAATGTTTAGAAAAAGGTCATTTCATGTAATCTGTGAAGGAAGAAACCACCTGGGAAAAAGTGGTAATCAAGTGAGGTACAAAACAGATTTTCACAAAGTCAAAATTTGTGAATTCTGCCACGATGCTCATATCTAAACCAAAGTAGATTGAAGATTTAAAAAAAAAAGTTTTACAAAGTGCATCCTTGAAAGCTGTTGGTTAATATAGTAATGTGTTTTCCTTGGGGTAAGTTGAACCGATGACTACATTTTTTACATTTTATGCATAGTATTTTTGCAATGTAATGAATGTTTGTTACAGAGCAGACATCATCATGTAGAAATGGAAAACCAGGTTATTGAGAGAGCAGCTAAGGAAGTGAGAGAAGGGAAGAAGTCAGCATTTCAGCAAGTGATGAACATCCCAGACAACTGGTCAAGAAATACATTTAGCAGATACACTACATGATCAAATTATGTGGACACCTGCTTGTCAAACATCTCATTCCAAAATCATGGGCATTAATATAGCATTGGTGCCACCTTTGCTGCTATAACAGCCTCCACTCTTCTGGGCAGGCTTTTTACTAGATGTTGGAACGTTGCTGTGGGGGCTTGCTTCGGTTCAGCCACAAGAGCATTGGAGAGGTCGGGCACTAATGTTGGGTGATTAGGCCTCAGCTTTCCAATACATCCCAAAGGTGTGCTTGTGTGGTACACCACCGCCACCAGCCTGTGCCATTGACACGAGGCAGGGTGGGACTCATGCTGCTTACTCCAAACCCTGACTCTGCCGTCAGCATAACGCAACAGGAACTGGGATTCGCTGGACCAGGCAACGTTTTTACACTTCTCAATTGTCCAGTGTTGATTGCGTGCCCCTGAAGCCACTTCTTCTTGGTTTTAGCTGATAGGAGTGGAACCCGGTGTGGTCACCTGCTACAGTAGCCCATCTGTGACAAGGTTCGATGAGTTATACGTTCCGAGATGCTGTTCTACACACCACTGTTGTACTGCGCCGTTATTTGCCCGCTTGTTAGCTTGCACAGTTCTTGCCATTCTCTTTCGACCTCTTTCATCAACAAGCTGTTTGTTGCACCACTCTCAGAAACCCTAGACGCTGTCGTGCGTGAAAAGCCCAGGAGGGCAGTCATTTCTGAGATACTGGATCCGGTGTGCCTGGCACCAACGATCATAAAAGTCGATTAAGTCACTCGTTTTGCTCATTCTAACGTTAAATCTAACAGTAACTGAAAGCCTCAATGCCTGCCTGCTTTATATTGCAAGCCACGGCCACATGACTCACTGCCTGTAGGAGTGATACATTTTCTCAAACTGGGTGGTGTACCTAATAAACTGGCCAGTGAGTGTATAATCCTACTGTACACTTTAATGCTCATCCTCCTCGAGTCAAGTAATGCATATGTGACAAAGCAGATGATTAAAAATGCATATAAAATGTTTTAGGCCTACATTTAGGTGTACACCTCCATGTAATAAAGCCTATGCTATATGATTATTAGTGTTTGTGTGCAAGGCTGAAGAGAGAGCTCCTTAATAATAAATGCAATCTTAATTTTCAAGCTGTTGGCTACGTCCCTTTTCAACACACTAACACAATGCATGTAAATCTACATTTCAAATGTGAGGACTCGTGTGATTGGAACTCATGCCACAATCTGCAACGATTATGTGGACTGGGCACTTTACACAGAGCGCAATTTGACCAGTTAGTCAAATATAGTTGCTTTGATGATCAGGACATGCTGTTGTGGGTATGTTAAGGACGCTTCCGTGAGCAAGTTTTTGGAACTCGTCCAACTACATCAACGATTTTAATTGGCTGATGCAGAACTTGTTCCAGGATATAGTCACTGCCACCTGATGTGGCTAGTTTAGGGCTAATGTGTGTGATGTTATCTGATGGGACCAGCTACAATTTAGTGTTCTGTC
Source organism: Oncorhynchus gorbuscha (assembly GCF_021184085.1). Taxonomy (NCBI): domain Eukaryota; kingdom Metazoa; phylum Chordata; class Actinopteri; order Salmoniformes; family Salmonidae; genus Oncorhynchus; species Oncorhynchus gorbuscha. The sequence goes on along the minus strand of NC_060176.1, from coordinate 36,437,310 downwards.
ACATGCAAGTAAATCAACTATTTTAATTGGCTGATACGCAACTACATTTAAATGGTTGCTTATGTTTGCAAGTATGACCTCCAGATTTGTAATTTTAGCAGGCAAAATAATACACAAATATAACCAAATCATTATGAGAGCTTACCTATCCTATATGAGACCATACACAGTAGATTCAGTCCGGTGTAGATGCTGTTGTAATAGTGTGTGTCCGTGTCTAATATGTGTTATGTTATCCAGGGTGCTGCGTGTACGATCAGTGCGGGGGAGCTGGAGTCTCTGTTAACCCACATCAGAGACCTGCTACCAGACCTGGGAGAGGGATTTCTACTGGCCTGTCTCCACCAGTACAACTATAGCTCTGAATTGGTCATTAACTACATCCTAGAGGACAGACTACACCCTGATCTGGACAAACTGGATAGAGCCATGCCCAGGTAGGGAGAGGGGTGTGTGTGTTGGTCTGTGTGTAGACAAACAAAGATACACAAGCTGAGTCGTGCTGCGCTGGCCTGGTTACGCATCCACCATAGTTGTGGGAACTGTGCTGGAAATAACAATGTGAACGGAAAATGACAGCCAGCACCGGTTGAGTAGTCTGAAAAAGGTATTAATGGTGATGTTCGCCTCTCTCTCCAGGCCGGTAAAGGAGGAGCTTCCTCCTGTACTCAGCACCAGGTCCAACGTGTTTGACGATGATGAGTTTGATGTCTTCAACAGAGACCAGGTGGACATGACTCGCGTCTGGAAGGGCCGGAGGTGAGAAACTATTGACTATTTAATTGTGGCCAAGATGATGACTCGGTCACAGACCATTTCCTGTCCTGTCTTGTCACGCCAAACCACACCCAAAATGTAAAAAATCCCAAGTAATTCTTAGATAAATACCAGGTCAATAGTGAACTGTACAATAAAGCCTGACCTCTGTATCTTTGTGTGATCTATAATCTCTGTATATCTGTCTGTGTTGTTTCCCATCAGGAAAGGAGAAAGTGTGCGGGACCTGCTTAATGACAAGCAGCACATAGCAGAGCAGAAGGAACGCTACCTGACCTATGAGACCGTGGTGGATGAGGTCATCGTGACTCCCAGCGAATCAGGAGCCATCGACAATCTGAACGATTATGATGATGAGTATGATGACACATATGACATCAACCAAGTAGGAGCCAATGATCTGGACGGAGACTCCAACCTGCTCAACCGCAGGTAACATACACACCTGTTTACTAATTATGATTTTAGCTAGTCATTATGCTGATTTAGACTAGAGCCTCCCATCTGAGTTTGGTTGCTCAGTCTCAAGGTTTCTTCCCTCTTGCCAAGGTGCTACTGCTTGCCTTTGAGATCGAGCTCTGGTTAATGAAAACACTTTGACAACTCTTGTACCACATTTATGTAAAAAGGGCTTTATGAATACTCTTTATTAATTGACACATCCTCTCTCTCCCTTCCACAGGCCGTTCACCATCCCTCAGGTCCTACGGCAGGGAGGCAGACCACAGATGCAGGAGGAGAACATAGAGGAGGAAGAGGACGAGAAGGTAGGTTGTATAGAAATGGATTGTACTGTATAGAACAGTGGTCACCGACCGGTCGATCTTCAAAGCATTCCTAGTCGAGCACCAAACATTTCTGTAGAAAAGCCTGCGATAAAGGCTTGCGCTCCTTCATTTTGTATTCGTGTTGTGGTGTTGGTAGTAGGTGAACTTGATTCAGAAGCCCTGCGCACTGGGTTGGCAAAGTGTTCCTATTTTGAACCATTTAATTTGTCTGAAAAGACAAACTCCACCTACCTGGCGGACTGGGAGATCTGGAAGCATACAGCTTCCACGACCCCAGCAAACATTTAAAACAATGCCCAGAGAGACTGTCAAAGAACACAGCAAAGAGCTGCTATTTGTTTTGAGTTGGTTCATGTCTTAGGTTTTTATTCAGCACTGTCAACACTGTTTTTATTTAACACTATTACAAAACATAAAACACGCTTATCCCTACTTCCACTTGCACCGCAATGAATGAGTAGCCAAGTGTATCGATTAGCCCTGTGTTTTTATTATTTATTAGCAGCTCGTCATGTCTTTTTTTTAATATTGAGGAGAGTTTCAATTTCTCTGGTCATAGAAAAAACATGAATTTATGCATGAGGCAGATGCGGTTTCAAGTTTCGGACAGTCTTCCACCGGATGGCATCTCTCTCGTCAATCTTACCGGAAGAAAGGAAGGAGAGAGCAGGCACTGTGGAAGGCAGACCCTATGCTGCTTTCTCCCTTCCTCCGCTGAGACTAATGCCAAAACTAAAACAACTGGAAACTCTGAAATCTGACTTCAGTGCTGGGAACTCAATTTAAAAATAAATAAATAATAATAATAATACATGATTATAGTAAAAAGATCAGACTGGGAAAAAATTCAAAAAATCTGAGCGGTTAGAGCTCGGTTTGCTTTTTGACTGCAAATGTGATCTTCACTCAAAGGTGACCACTGTCGTGACGTGGACTTTTCATCAATGTGATGACTGTTATATCAAATAAATTCTGTGTAATTATTATTACTTGATTAAACTAATCGTGTAACATTAATTAAGAAGTTGGGGCACCACGGGAAAATGTTTAACTATTTCCAGATATTTTCAAAGCTTATCGATTAGTCACGTATTAATATATTATTACCTCATCAGTCATTCTGAACGTCGTAATTCCTTGTAGTCTGCACTAACCCTACTTTATTGATGAATCAGCGATACACAAATTGGCTCAATTATTTATTTACTAACTAATTAAACAATTACACACTAACATTATACAGTAAATAGTCTCTAGAAGACTATCAAAACAGGACATTTTGGTTATAACACGGTGGGGAATTCAGAGGGGGGGGGGGGGTGGACAAAGGAGTTACTCTATTGGACATTGAGAAGCTTCGCTCACGAAAATACAAAATCTTAAGCACTATGATAGCCGTTCATTTGTGGAAAAAAGAGAATACAATTTATATATTTACGATTGAGCTGTCCTTGAACGTCAATCCTTTGGTCACGGAGATGTTGGGTGTATGACTCTGGTTTGGCCACCAGAGATCACCATGTCCTTAGGTAGAGCTCCTGGTCGTACTGGTGGTAAGAATGGATACCTTGAAGTACCCTGTACAGTAGTTCTAAATTGATCTTGTTAGAATTGCTTCAGAGGTTGTCGGTGTTCTCATCCCTAGGCTACGTACATAAACTATTTTTTATAAAACTATTTTCTCATTTAGAAGACAAATCTTTTTTCTGTCTTTTCAAAAGTATTCTGACACTTAATCATACATTTTATACAAATTCAGATGCACACCTCATAATTGAGAAGTGTAGACAGAGGTACCGTTATGTGGTTCTACCATCTTTCATGATGTCACAACATTAAAAAGAACCCTCATGTTGAATTTGTTTTAGTCTCCACTGACCATTTCCACATTCTCAAAAATTGAAATATTGTTTAATTCTCCAATTTGGGGGAGGTAGTAGAACAAAGGACCTTCTCCTGCCAAAATTGTAATGTCTTTCCCTCCATACTGCTTGGCAAGGGAAGGTATTTACAACCATCATAAAACTGGCCAACAGCCCCAGGAGAGGGCACCCCGATCTCCATTTCAGGATTGACAACTTGTATAGAACAATGCTGGTTCACACGAACCGCTATGGACTTCTCTGATGTAAGTTAATAGCAATACCTACCACTTTCTTCAAATACCACCCTTGATTCCTGTTCTTTATTATTCAAACTATACGGCTGCTTGCCTTATTATGATCAACAATATGGGCATGGTAAGTGTTATCTATTTATTGTATGGCGCTGTTTAAAATCTTGCCCACAAGATGACCTAAGGCTGTCTATGTACCATGTCTTGATATCCAGATGATTTTAGGTTTGACAAAGTTGAACCAGTGGCTATGCTGTAGTGTTATTCTTATATCTAGGTTAAGCTGTTTAGATGGATTAGTATGTGTTGTATCATTAACCCTTCACATGGTTTGTGTTCTCAGGAAGACGCTGTGAAGAGAGACCAGTTTGTTCAGGACCCAGCTCTGCTGAGAGAGAGGGCAGAGGCCAGGAGAGCTACCATGCAACACAGGAAGGGGTACGGAGACACACACACTAAGTTCTGCTACATGTCTTACAATGTAAGACATTCTAAATTGAGGTTAGCTTATGAGAAATGTGTGCATTTCCCATTTGAATCCCTCTCTCCTCCTCCTAGGTACCGTCCGGAGCCTGCCAGAGAGAGAGACGTGGTGGGTAAACCTAAAGGCCAGGGCCAGTCAACAGAGACCCTTCTGGACCGACGCAAGAAGGAGGCCCACAAAAGCAGGGGAGCCAACCACAACCGCAGGGCTATGTCCGACCGCAAGAGGAACAAAGGAATGATCCCCTCCTGATAGGTGTTGCCATGGAGACCAACTGACCTAGCGGACGGTGCGTACAAGACGGGACGACGTGGAAAGGAAGGAGAGAGAAAGATAATCTGGGCTCAAAGGTCATGAGCCCTGATTGATGTCCCCTCCCAGAGTCCTCATCAGTCAGATTCTTTCTACCGGGATTCACTGACCAGGCCATTTTTATAGGCCTTGTTCTGTTCTCTTTTAGCAAAGACATTCTAGTTTTCCATTTTCTATTGCAAAGGGACACCAATGATTAGTTCCATAACAGAACAGAACTTTGGTTGCCAAGTGGCCTGTTGGTGGAATGTTTAGAGACACATTTGAATGGTTTAGTTTCAGTTGTTTAGTCCAATATTGTAGATTGATTCAGTTAAACCAAAGTGCTGACTGAATGACAAGATTTATTTTTGCCATGTAACAAATCCATTTATTAAGATTTGAAGTGATGGAATCATTAGCTTTGACATGGTCATCAAATGAACAAGGAACATATGAGTAAAATGAGAGCGAGGAGACTCCAATAGGACGAGAGAACCAGTGCGACCGGCCTGACTGTCAGACTGAAACCACTGTCTGCTGGATCTAGAAGAACAATGAATGTCAGTTAAATACAGGACTAGACATCAAAATGACAGGCAGGCCAGGACCAGGGGTGGCAGCGTGTGTGTGCAATGTCTGAAAGAAGTGAGTGTCTGTGGTAGTTAATATCTCCTCACCCAGCCAATCCCCCCACTCACCATGGTTCAGCCTCAACCCAAAAAGTGAGCTGCTATAACAACAGTCGTGTGTGTGTGTGTGTGTGTGTGTGTGTGTGTGTGTGTGTGTGTGTGTGTGTGTGTGTGTGTGTGTGTGTGTGTGTGTTTAGAAGTGCAGCCTAAGAGGCCAAATGTCCCTCAGACAGACATCGAACAGCTTCTAGAGGCTTCTGACTCTCCATGCACAACTACTTTATAACAAGAGAATCCTATAGAAAGATCTATAAGAGCATTTTTGTACAAAAAAAAATACAATTAGCTTTTTGAAGTTCTCTTTCAAAACAAACAAAATAATAAATACATTTAATACTGTGGTTAGAGCTTTTCCAATGGAGTATTTCTGTGGGAACTGGGTGTTGACTTTAAAATGTTCTAGTGGCAACATAATACCATAGGATGGTGAAAGATGGAAACTGCAGCTATATTTCTCTAGTGATTAGCTGATGTGAATACTCTAGGTGTTGCTAGATTTTTTTACATTTAATTTAACCTTTTATTTAACTAGGCAAGTCAGTTAAGAACAATTCTTATTTACAATGACAGCCTGTGGGATGTGGTTGAGTGAAAGTGGTTGATACAAGTTGACTCCATTTGACCTTTCCATACTATACACGGTCAAGTCTGTTTCAGTTCTACAAGGTCACTGGTTTATAATAAAATAATTTAAGGACTACAAAGGATTAATATAACATAAGTACTGTCAAGTAGTACACTCTTAAGTGCGGCTGTGTTTGTAACATGCTGTGTCTGTCTCTGTACAGCTACTCTGGTTATCTGGTATTTACCTCACAGAGCAGTCTCTCTACAGAGTTTAACAAATGTAGGGGTAACAATTTAATTGTTACCCCTACATAATTAATCCCTGCCCTTATTCATATTAATTCAGAATTAACAAACTTTGAAATTGGACTCAGAGTACACAATAATCGTCTGGATGAAATTAGTCCATCTACACAAATTTAAATTAACTTTTGAGATTATACTGACCCTGTGATATGGTGGAATATGGGCCCCACATGACCAGATGCGTTTTGAGGCCAGTTAGCAACACACTGTTATCCATGCTTTGTACCATATTGCATTTAACATCCATGCAAATATACCTAGCTATATCTTATTTTTTTTACATTAAAATGCCTTGGACTTCATTCATTTCTCTGTAAAGAACATACATGGAATTCCACCAGATTCACAGAACATTAGAATGTCCTAGAATTCTCCACATGTATAGACACTTTCACCATGAGGCACCAGTACTCTATCACACATACAACGAGAGAGAGGTGGGTGGGAGAATAGAGTAACGTCATTGTACAGTATGTTATCCCAGGACGAAAGTACTGTTTGTTTCAACACCAGTACGGTAACATTTGTTTTACAGTACCACATAAGTGAAGCTGCTTCAGGATTGGCTGTCCACAAAAGGTCAGAGGTCAACATTGTCCAATAAGAAGGCCAGCTGCTGGGAGGAGCTCCCCTGACCACAATCCAGTGCAGGAGGAAGAGGTGAGGTCTGGAACTGCTACTGAAAACAAGTCACGACAGACTACAAGACTTCAAGATCCCAATGTTCTGGGCCCAGCTTTTCAGAAGTTATCTGATCGGATTCTGGAATCGGACAGGATTCAAAATTATTACAAAAGTGTAACTGAAAAATGTGATTATGATCCCCCGGATAAGGATTTGGTAATCCAATCTGACCTTTAATCATGTCATTTTTTAAATCATGCCAAAACTCTAAAAGATACTGATTAGGATAGTTTTGATGCCAAAAACTGGGATTATCTTGATCCCCCATTCATGTAGTTCACTCATCTCTGTTATCCTATGACAGTGTAGAAGTGGTACCACAATTTGTCCAGTAGATGGCAAGATTTAGGCCTGTTCAAAACACTGAAAATCCAAATTCTGTGATCTTGATATTGTGTTATCTGGATCAGAATGATCCTGATTTTTTTCTGAAAACTGGCTCAAAAACAGCCAGATTGATCTGAAACTGGATAGCAAAAATGGGGATTACAGAATCGAAATTCTGATACAGATTAAAAGTTTTTAAAAACTGGTCCCTGGTCAGTGGGGTGAGGAGTTGGGCCAAGGCTACCATTAGCTGTCTCTACAGAGGTTACCTGTGGATGGAAGGGAAAGATGACAGTCAAAGGGAATAGCTGATTAACCCGGGTACCAAATACAATCACCAACGCTACATTAGATTTCAAATGTGTTGATTCCATATGGCAAATAAAGTTGCACTTAAGTGTACAGGCAAGTAGAGATCTGACTAAGTATGCTGTGTTTACACAGGGGGCAGGTCTATAACTTACTGAGTATGCTGCGTTTACACAGAGGACAGGTGTGCTGCAGGAGCAACCACGGATCCACACAGTCCCTGTGGAACTCATGGAGGCAGGGCAGCACGCGAAGACACTGCAACACACAGTCACACACCACCAGGTGAGTTCGCATACTACTAACACTCTTGTGTCTAAAAGTAGAATTTACAGAATTTCTATGTGTTATACATCTTACTTTCTATGTAACATATTACATGTTTGTGTGTGTTTCTGAGTAGTTCCAGAGGAGGATACTACAAAGCAGGATCAACGTGTTAACGGCAGCTAAAAAATATTTTAAAAAGAGCCTGAAATAACTTGATTTTCTGGTTCATTAATGCTGGAATCACTAAAGCAGTAATTTGGACTGCTAATATATTTTTTAAATATGCCCCCCTTCATCTTTGACTTTTCCTAAATAAGTCTTTAAAACACACCGTCGCTGTTAGAATCTTAATATCACAAACAAAAATGTAAAAATGATACATACACTATATCAGTCCATCGAATCCAAACAGTCTTATCAGTCTACTCTGGCCTATTTGGAGTACACAGTGAGGGCGTGCACATTTTACAATGGCAAGAAGACCAAGATGAATAGATGCACATGCTGCGTTAGCGTTACTACAGCGTCACTACAATCTGAATGAAATCGACACAGAAATGACATCTCTGATGATTATTCTTCCTGATTCTGAGCCTCAGCCTAAACCTCCAAGGCCTAAGTGCAAAAAAGCCAGACCGGTGCGCACTGAGCAGGTGCCCGCGCCACCAACAAATTAAAATGGTGAGACAGGAGAGAGGAAGGGACAGCACCGCTTGGATAGAACAAGCAGGTGACAATGCTATGGGGCGATTATCAGCACAAAATGTCATCACAAAGAGCAGGCCCTACATCTCAAGCAAAAAAAACAGCATAGGCAACACACTCACCAGCTGACAATTGACTATTTTTGACTGCTGTCATATCGACACATTAATTATAATGCAATTATTGCTTTTGTGCCAACTTTCGCTATTTATCAAGAACACCGCTCTTATAATGATGTTTAGGATACTGACTGTGCGTCTTGCTGACCGTGAGTCTTGGACGTTGGGGTATTTATTTTATTTTGACGTAATAAAAATAAGCTGTTACCGCATTCCAACAAGCTTTCCGTTTCATAGTTGTAACTAAGGCACTCCACGAATAAAATTGATTTTACACTTGAATTTGTGTTTTTTTGTTTTTACATATAGCCTACAGTAACAAAATAATGAAAATGCAACTTTATTATTTTACATTTTAATAAAATGGTAATCTAATGTTACCTAAGACCTTCATAAACACAACCAAATTATTATTTTTGCGATAGTATATATGAAATTTATTAATTACACTGTTAGAATGTTGCAGTAAAAATGACTGCTCATTAACTTGAAAGGTGGGGTCCCTCGAGGCCCATCTGTTCTAGTGTTAAGATAATCTTATATATGAGTTTTTTGTTGCCGAGTCAATTTGACCATGCCCAAGTCAAGCTTAGCAGTAAAAAAACAACAATGCTATTTAAGAATATTTAGACAAGTTAGCTGGTTAACTCTTTGAGCTTTGCTTTGTAGTATAACCTTCAGGAGTCAGTCAGTCTGACCTGGTTGTTGTTGAACTGTTCCAGACAGACAGCACAGTTGTCTGTCTCTAGCTGCGCTGGGTCACACCACGGTTTGGGCTGCCGGTACATCCTGGTCTTCAGGGAAGACAGTCTCTTCAGGATGTCCTGTTTTGGTAACTGTAGGAATGGTTAAGTCATGAATATTATGGTGGATGTTTCTACATTGTTAATTTTAAAGCATCTCATTGAAATACTGTCGTTCAGTGTCTATTTACTTAAATTTGTTCTAGATTAGTGTGTCTGCTAATTGCTGAATGATTAAAAGAGGAAAATGGTTCAACTCTACCTCCAGGTCGTCATTGAGTTGGTTGTCCTGGTACTGCCATCGAGCCTGAACTATGACCCCTGTACAGAGGATCAGAGCCACCAGTAGGACTGTGTTCCACAGCTGATGCAGGTACTTCTGGAGGACAACACATAACAGGACCGAGCACGAATGTTAACCTACCTCTAAATCATTTGTTTACGTTTGTCACACAACAGAGATATAGGAAAAAGCAATGAGTTGCACGGATCAGTGATTTGTTAGATCTAGCCTGTGAGGAGTTGTAGAGTAAAATTCAGATTATTTTTGGTTGCAATGTCATTTATTATTTATTTTGTTGTCCCTATTCATCTGTATGTATGCCATGGTGTTCACACCTGGACCTGCGAGTTGGTCTCTCCGGTGCAGATGACCCCCTGCCACTCTCCATACAGACCGCCTCTGGAGAGACCGCACGTGGACCACAACGTCAGGGTGGCCCCCTACAATACCACCGGAGAGGAGGTTTTACACACATCCAAAGTAATAACATGAGCTGGACAGTAGAGTGATACAATGCATAGAAAACTGGAAATGTCCACTGACTATTTTGCTGTTCTCTCAGGTGATAAAGTTTATGGCACAAAATATGATCTTACCAAGTTGTCCTGTAGAATAGTCTTGTATGTGATTTTCACAGTAGCATGAAGGCCCCTATGAAATAAACCATAGAGTTAACTCACTCAGTGTCTCTATATTAGTCAATATGCTATAGTATATTCATACAATCAAAGCTATACTCCCGAGTGGCGCAGCGGTCTAAGGCACCGCATCTCAGTGCTAGAGGCGTCACTACAGACATCCTGGTTCGATTCCAGGCTGAATAACAACTGGCCGTGATTGGGAGTCCCATAGGGCGGCGCACAATTGGCCCATCGTCGTCCGGGTTTGGCCCGGTGTAGGCCGTCATTGTAAATAAGAAATTGTTCTTAACTGACTTGACTAGTGAAATATATACACAGAGAGGGATCCTTGTGTAGACTAGTATTGTTTAGTTTTCCATCACTGTGGTACCTGAGGAGTGCTCCGATAAGCTTGGTAACATTTTCTGATGTCTGGATCACAATGACTGGCTTAGAGAGGACTTGGGACAGATCCATCTAGAAAGAGAATACAGGAGAGAATAGTAGTTATCATAGACCATATATCATTGTTCTATCTATCTCTATCTCTATGGGAGTTATACTGTAAAGCAGTAGTAGAGGAGTGGTTACTCTAACAGCTGACAATTATAGAGCAACATTGGTGTTATGCTCTATAGTGGTGGTTACCAACCCTGGTCCAGGAGAGCTACAGGGTGTGCAGGCTTTTGCTCCAGCCCAGCACTAACACAGCCAGTGTGTAAGAAAATGACTTTTACCTCTCTGATAGTGTTCTGATTGAGGGCTAGGATGATGAGTGCAGAAGCCCCCAGGACCAAGGCTCGTTTCATCTAACAAAGAGAGATAGTGGTTATACTTACTTCAGACTTACTTTACCCACACTGATATATTTGCATGTGTTAAAAGTGTGTAAAAAATATATAAATCATATTTCATGCGGAAACCCTCCTACTAAACACTATTCACTAAGTTAAAGATGTATATTTAGGTTAACATTTTACAGTATTGCCATTCTATTTTTTAAATTTGAAAATCATCTTTGTTTAATAATTTCATATTAACATGTGATAAGACCACACAGAGGGCCAGAGATAATTACAGACACCTGTACAAAGTACCCAAAAGGCCCATTAAATGTCATGTGATAGATTACAATGATAAAATCCTGGATTTAAAAAAAATCTGGTAGTTCCCTGGTAAATTTCCTTTAATATACCCTCCCTTTGCAACCATAGGTGAAACTCTGTGGTGCTGAAGAACAGATATAACATTCAGACAGTTATTCATCTCTCACTAATCACGGTATAGTTTGTTGTGTGTCACAATACTTATTTCACCAAATATACAAATTATTCAACAAAACAGTAGACTGACTGTTCTTCCCATGCCCATGTGAGTGATTCCTCACAAAACCAGGCCAAACAAAATATTTTGGGGATTATCACTAAATTGAATCCATAAAATCATCCTTTGGAGGAAGGAATGTTGATGTACACCAAGTATACAAAACATTAAGAACACCTGCTCTTTCCATGACAGACTGACCAGGTGAAAGCTACTGTATGATCCCTTATTGATGACACTCGCTAAATCCACTTCAATCAGTGTAGATGAAGGGGAGGAGACGGGTTAAAGAATGATTTTTAAACAATTTACCAGTAGGCCTATGGTCTCATAAGTCTTCTCAAGTACCCCCTAGAGATAGACCAAGTACACCCAGGGGTCATAGTACCACTGGTTGGGAAACACTGAGCATATTATGTTCAACAATGTATATATTTTTTAAGTTACCAACTCAAAATTTTATATTTTCAATATTCATGTTTACATTTTATTAATAAATGAATGTACAAAAATTGTATTTAAATCAAAATACTACTCATATTACAGAACAAGAGTAAAGCTTAATATGAAATATAATGTTGCTTTGTAGCACCTACAGATCATGGAGTCTTAAAGGAAGCCTAGGTAATGCCAGAAACTTTGATAAATTATTTTTCAATTATGCTTTTAGATACAAATGTCAAATATATGTCAACAATCCTTCCTTCAAAGAATCATTCTATGGATTACATTTTGCGAAAATCCCCAAAATCATGGTCTTTTTTTTGTCTTGTTTCCTCCCTGAACTCACTTTATTGACAACGGCAGCAGCAAAGGATTCCTGGCTGTTCCCAGCAGTGGAAGCTTTGCTCTCCTCCACTTTGACAGGCACCACACCTATCCAGGGCTCCTGGTCTTTGGCTTGGACACCCCCACCTTTATCCTGGCTCACCTGCGGCTCCTCATCCTGCACCTGAACAATGGCAATTGGAAACACTGGGGTCGTTATATGATTGTTACTGGGTAATATCATAGACGTATCCTATGCAGACATTGCATGCTTGATGATTCAACATGCAATGGTGAAAATAACACATTTTAAGCTATTGCTAGACAATATAGAGTACTGTATATATGCACTGTATATGTTATTTTCTCAGTAACTAATGTTTATATCCATATCATGTTGCACACACAAATCCAGTGGTTTTACATAGCAGAGCCTAGCTAGCTGTAACATCACTCACTAATATGAGGTCCCCTTCGAGATCATTCTCTTGTTGTTGATTGTGTTTGTCGGGTACGCTGCTGCTTTCCCAGTTCGCTTCGAGCACTTCGCCTTGTAGAACGGTGCTGACATCTGGACGTTCTCTCATCAGAACCTCGACCAAGGCGACCTGAGCGCCCGTAACTAGCAGACACGACAAGAACGAAGGAGCCGAGACCAGAAACACCACGGTAAAATAGCAGCAGCTTGCAGACATGGCCGAAGAAACGCGTAAAATAAAAATATTATAAAAATAAATAATCTTATCAACTGTCAACCATTATTTTACAGAACCAACTAAGTTACTGTACTTTTTGGCTTGGACCCCAAAAATGTAAGCAAGAACACTACTTCCTGTAGAACAGGAAGCTGAGATGTGAGTTGACGTTTGCTTGCAAATCTGCCATCTACTGGGAAATTGAGAAAATGCTTGTTTTAGTGAATATATAACAATAATACAAAAATGGTGTATTGTGCTTGTTTCCATGCCCAAATGCAAGGTGTGGACTGATATTGCATGGTGTGTAGTAATGTAATGTTTATTTTTTTGATGCAAACCCGAGTTTTTATTGTGTTGCATAAAAACAACTTGTGTTGGTATGTTTTATTGTTATTTTTGAATGAACCCACTGCGAAATGTGCTGGATCAGGTTGGGATACTGGCCCTTTAAATGGGCGTGTCCTCTCGTGTTTACGCTTTTTAGGGTTTCGAAACCCAGAGACGCAACTTCGCAAGATTTCCGGGAACGGTTGAGAAACAGACCAGTCTGGGGTTTGGGGTTTGAGAAGTCAATGATATAAATTAAATATTCTTCCTTAGCTGTTGATTTTCTCAAAATCTAAAGATATAACCTAGATTAGATCCGATGTCCTTAAGTAGTTGGGCATGTTAGTACTCCAAGCTCGCGAAAGTGACAAACTGAAACGTTTTCATTTTCGTCAAAAACAACGTTATATCGACGGAGTGCCGTTGATTTGACGGCCTGCACATGCGTAGTTCGGCACGAGTCGACTGTTGTTGACCATGGCCTGTTTCTACGCATGAGTTTAGTGAGCCAACGTCGCCATCACGTCGCCTACAAGTGTGCTCTGGGATTTATACTGAAGAAGCAGTTTTAGCACATCTCCATAGTGTACTGTCTTTGATACGGTCATTGCTTTTTACGACTTGACTGACAGGGATGAAGAGGATAACGTTGCCCTCGTAGAACAGCTTCACACAGTGGGATCAGTCCAGCGACGAGGGCAGAAAAGTGCGTGGCATCCTCTTCGGGTCTTCAACTGCAATTAACGGAATAAAAACTGCCATTGTATCTTGTTTTGCTTTAACAGACGTGATGAGTGGCAGGGTTGGCGACCTAAGTCCGAAGCAGGCTGAGGCATTGGAGGAGGTGAATTGCTGTACTGTATCTCTGTCGCATTTATTTATGTTTGACCTGACGATCCGACAGTCATTGATGCTTTTGGAACTTTGAACCTTCCTATCTTTTCCCACCACACGCATACAGACAGTGTTGTCTGCAATTAACGTTACAGGATATGATTATATGTAGAAACATGTCATGGCTACAATACGCTGTAACCTATTTATGAATTTTATCAAGCTTTTCCTTCTGAGGTTTCTCTGTAATACGGGTCAGTAAAATTGATAGGTGATGAAAATTATGGAACCACCTAACTGGGTAAAAAAAATCTACCCTAGGCCTATTATTATATGAATTATCATGTTATTAATAATTAATTATTTATGTAGTTGTAATTTACTGTATAGAATTTAGTATATGTATCTCCCTTGAAAGGTTTGGTTCTAGTGTATGATTTTAGTTTCATTTCCTAAAATATATGACTATTTGAGATGTGAGTGGAAAAACGTATTGAACTTACTGTGACCAATGTGCTTTGTTTTTAGAGATTAACTTCCACACAGAAGTCTGAAGCTTTCATGTGGCTTATAACAATTCATTTCACATGCTTGCTTCCATTTGTACCACTAAACCCATATGTGCATCCTCACTAATACACCTATACCCCTTTTGGCCCTCTCGCTCTCTTTCTCTCTCTCTCTCGCTGCCCCCCTTTCTCTGTCTCTCTCTGCCACCCGGTTTTTATCCTTGGGCAGTTTCGAGAGAGGATTCAGGATGTTCTTCCACTACTTCCTGCTCAGCATGACCACTTCCTGTTGCGCTGGCTCAGAGGTAAGGCAGACTAATTAACCGCCTGTTGCTTCACCACGGGGTGCTTGGAACTGGAATGATCTGTTCTTATAGGAGAGCTGCAAGGCCGTTAAGACCATGCCTGGGTATGGTCAGACTCTCCAGTCCAGTCTAGCTTGGCTAGATAGGCTTCTGAAGACTGTGATTATCATCTTTGATGGATACGTTGTTACACAGCAACAGATATTTCAGCTTCAACCGAACAATTCAACAGTTAAAACTCAATGGTTTTGCAAATAGAGAAGTTATCAACTGGTTTTGGAATGGTTACTGACCATGAGAAAAGTTACAACACCTACAGTAAATGCTTTCAGTTGTGTGCGGTTGGGGGTGGAAGGTGTTTGTAAGGTTTGAGAGAGAGGGCTATCTTTATAACTGGTATATAACTAATAACTTTTGAATACTTGGCTAATAGCTGGTTAACATGGACATGAACAGTGTTAGAGCTTTCGTTTAAATTCTTCACACGGTTGCAAATGACAGTTACAGGGCCTGCGAGAAAGAGAGAGGTCTTTGGTCTAGCGTTGATTAGTGGAGTGACAGGTTGTAGTAACACAGCGAGTGAGAGGCAGGCGTTGTAAAGAATGCCTTGTTCTACATTGGAATAGATTGGACTCACGTAGGCTCTCTGAATCCTTATAATCTAGGACTAATCTAGGGCTTATTGCATTAAACCTGTAAAACAGTGACTTGTGCATTATTAGTTATGGCAGCTTAACATACGCTTAGCCCTTCCACTCATGGTCTGTGTCTTTCAGGTTTTCATCTATAACTCTTCCTATTCCATCTGTAATTAGAAAGAGCTTGTGTTGATCCTTGGCAGATCATAAAGATCTAGTCTAATAATCAGAGCTGCACTCACTGCATAGATTTTTTAATTTATTTGACCTTTATTTAACCAGGCAAGTCAGTTAAGAACAAATTCTTATTTTCAATAACGGCCTTGGAATAGTGGGTTAACTGTCTGTTCAGGGGCAGAACCTTGTCAGCTCGGGGGTTTGAACTTGCAACCTTCCGGTTCCTAGTCCAACTCTCTAACCACTAGGCTACCCTGCCGCCCCAAGAAATGTATAGAAATGGTCGAAATGGTCTTAATGGTCGACTTTGGGCAAAAGCACAAAAATAACGGCTTTAAACTGTATAACTGATCAATGCACCATCATATCAGGTCATTTATTGCTTATAAACCAAACATATTTATGAATAAGATATTTGGCTACAGAAGTGCAATTTCTTACTGATCTTTACAGCTTCAGTCCAAAAACAAATCCTTTGAAATGATGTCTACACATACTGGAAGAGTTACTGGCTAGCTACCGTGACTAGCTTAGCTAACGAACTAGCTAGACTATATATGTGGATGTTCCAGGACTGCCGTTCAGAAGAAGAGATTTAATTTCACTGAGTTCTCCCCATTTGTTTGCACTATTTAGATCAATGTTTTTTCTGTGATCGAATCAACATATCAGCCAATGCAACAAACCAAAACAAATGAGATTGAGTCTGTGATTTTGTTGTAGGCAGGGCCATAGCGCAGTGGAGTAGAATAAGAGCGTCTGCTAAATGACTTAAATGTAAATGTAGAATTCTATTGGCAGAGGGAGCCCAAGAGTGTTCTTTCACCCACATGAGCGGTCTTTCACCCACAAGTGACTGCGCTTATCAGATCAGAGCGCATTTGTTGTTCTTTTCTAGTTAGCAAGTTATTAGTCCAGTTATAGATAGATATAGGTCAACAATGGGGAGTTCCTGCTACAATTTACAGTCACCTATTTGGCCCAGTTACAGAACAAGTAAGTCATTAATTCATGTCAAGCCCATCGTAATGTAAAAAACGTTTTTTTAAATGCAATGTAGGCCTGCATTGAACACCTCATACAGTATAGTCTACTGTAGGCTATATCATAGAAATTAAAACCTATTTCCATGTGAAAATGTTATGGGATTTGCTTAATTGGTTTTGTTGGTAGGCCTACATTATGTTCAAATAGCAACAATTACGGGCCTCCTGAGTGGTTCAGCGGTTTAAGGCACTGCATTGCAGTGAGGTGTCACTACAACCCCGGGTTCGATCACAGGCGGTGTCACAGCCGGCCGTGACCGGGAGACCCATGAGGCGGTGTACAATTGGCCCAGCATCGTCCGGGTTAAGGGAGGGTTTCACTGGCCGGGATTTCCTTGTCCCGTCGCGCTCTAATGACTCCTTGTGGCGGGCCGGCACCTGCAAGCTGACTTCGGTCGCCAGCTGGATGGTGTTCCCTCCGACACATTGGTGCGGCTGGCTTCCGGGTTAAGCAAGCACTATGTCAGAAGCAGTGTAGCTTGGCAGGGTCATGTTTCAGAGGACGCATGGCTCTCGATCTTCGCCTCTCCCGAGTCCGTAGGGGAGTTGCAGCGATGAGACACAAAATTCGGGAGAAAAATGGCTAAAAGTACATATATATATATATATAGACTATTGGCTCCTGTCTAAAACTGTAAGGTTACAGACTCAGTGTTCACTGTGCACAAAATTCTCACAATGTTCAGGTTTTCACTCACATTACATTTAAGTCATTTAGCAGACGCTCTTATCCAGAGCGACTTACAAATTGGTGCATTCACCTTATGACATCCAGTGGAACAACCACTTTACAATAGTGCATCTAAATATTTTAAGGGGGGGGGTGAGAAGGATTACTTTATCCTATCCTAGGTATTCCTTAAAGAGGTGGGGTTTCAGGTGTCTCCGGAAGGTGGTGATTGACTCCGCTGTCCTGGCGTCGTGAGGGAGTTTGTTCCACCATTGGGGAGCCAGAGCAGCGAACAGTTTTGACTGAGCTGAGCGGGAACTGTACTTCCTCAGTGGTAGGGACTGTAGGAAATAAATTTAAAACCATCCACAATAAAAACATTTTTGAAATGAGCTAATAGAGCAGGCCAGAGGTGGATGAACGCAGTGCCCTTATTTGGGTGTAGGGCCTGATCAGAGCCTGGAGGTACTGAGGTGCCGTTCCCCTCACAGCTCCGTAGGCAAGCACCATGGTCTTGTAGCGGATGCGAGCTTCAACTGGAAGCCAGTGGAGAGAGCGGAGGAGCGGGGTGACGTGAGAGAACTTGGGAAGGTTGAACACTAGACGGGCTGCGGCGTTCTGGATGAGTTGTAGGGGTTTAATGGCACAGGCAGGGAGCCCAGCCAACAGCGAGTTGCAGTAATCCAGACGGGAGATGACAAGTGCCTGGATTAGGACCTGCGCCGCTTCCTGTGTGAGGCAGGGTCGTACTCTGCGGATGTTGTAGAGCATGAACCTACAGGAACGGGCCACCGCCTTGATGTTAGTTGAGAACGACAGTTTGTTGTCCAGGATCACGCCAAGGTTCTTAGCGCTCTGGGAGGAGGACACAATGGAGTTGTCAACCGTGATGGCGAGATCATGCGGGCAGTCCTTCCCCGGGAGGAAGAGCAGCTCCGTCTTGCCGAAGTTCAGCTTGAGGTGGTGATCCGTCATCCACACTGATATGTCTGCCAGACATGCAGAGATGCGATTCGCCACCTGGTCATCAGAAGGGGGAAAGGAGAAGATTAATTGTGTGTCGTCTGCATAGCAATGATAGGAGAGACCATGTGAGGTTATGACAGAGCCAAGTGACTTGGTGTATAGCGAGAATAGGAGAGGGCCTAGAACAGAGCCCTGGGGGACACCAGTGGTGAGAGCGCGTGGTGAGGAGACAGATTCTCGCCACGCCACCTGGTAGGAGCGAACGGTCAGGTAGGACGCAATCCAAGCGTGGGCCGCGCCGGAGATGCCCAACTCGGAGAGGGTGGAGAGGAGGATCTGATGGTTCACAGTATCGAAGGCAGCCGATAGGTCTAGAAGGATGAGAGCAGAGGAGAGAGAGTTAGCTTTAGCGGTGCGGAGCGCCTCCGTGATACAGAGAAGAGCAGTCTCAGTTGAATGACTAGTCTTGAAACCTGACTGATTTGGATCAAGAAGGTCATTCTGAGAGAGATAGCGGGAGAGCTGACCAAGGACGGCACGTTCAAGAGTTTTGGAGAGAAAAGAAAGAAGGGATACTGGTCTGTAGTTGTTGACATCGGAGGGATCGAGTGTAGGTTTTTTCAGAAGGGGTGCAACTCTCGCTCTCTTGAAGACGGAAGGGACGTAGCCAGCGGTCAGGGATAAGTTGATGAGCGAGGTGAGGTAAGGGAGAAGGTCTCCGGAAATGGTCTGGAGAAGAGAGGAGGGGATAGGGTCGAGCGGGCAGGTTGTTGGGCGGCCGGCCGTCACAAGACGCGAGATTTCATCTGGAGAGAGAGGGGAGAAAGAGGTCAGAGCACAGGGTAGGGCAGTGTGAGCAGAACCAGCGGTGTTGTTTGACTTAGCAAACGAGGATCGGATGTCGTCGATCTTCTTTTCAAAATGGTTGACGAAGTCATCTGCAGAGAGGGAGGAGGGGGGGGGAGGGGGAGGAGGATTCAGGAGGGAGGAGAATGTGGCAAAGAGCTTCCTAGGGTTAGAGGCAGATGCTTGGAATTTAGAGTGGTGGAAAGTGGCTTTAGCAGCAGAGACAGAGGAGGAAAATGTAGAGAGGAGGGAGTGAAAGGATGCCAGGTCCGCAGGGAGGCGAGTTTTCCTCCATTTCCGCTCGGCTGCCCGGAGCCCTGTTCTGTGAGCTCGCATTGAGTCGTCAAGCCACGGAGCGGGAGGGGAGGACCGAGCCGGCCTGGAAGATAGGGGACATAGAGAGTCAAAGGATGCAGAAAGGGAGGAGAGGAGGGTTGAGGAGGCAGAATCAGGAGATAGGTTGGAGAAGGTTTGAGCAGAGGGAAGAGATGATAGGATGGAAGAGGAGAGAGTAGCGGGGGAGAGAGAGCGAAGGTTGGGACGGCGCGATACCACCCGAGTAGGGGCAGTGTGGGAAGTGTTGGATGAGAGCGAGAGGGAAAAGGATACAAGGTAGTGGTCGGAGACTTGGAGGGGAGTTGCAATGAGGTTAGTGGAAGAACAGCATCTAGTAAAGATGAGGTCGAGCGTATTGCCTGCCTTGTGAGTAGGGGGGAAGGTGAGAGGGTGAGGTCAAAAGAGGAGAGGAGTGGAAAGAAGGAGGCAGAGAGGAATGAGTCAAAGGTAGACGTGGGGAGGTTAAAGTCGCCCAGAACTGTGAGAGGTGAGCCGTCCTCAGGAAAGGAGCTTATCAAGGCATCAAGCTCATTGATGAACTCTCCGAGGGGACCTGGAGGGCGATAAATGATAAGGATGTTAAGCTTGAAAGGGCTGGTAACTGTGACAGCATGAAATTCAAAGGAGGCGATAGACAGATGGGTAAGGGGAGAAAGAGAGAATGACCACATGGGAGAGATAAGGATCCCTATGCCACCACCCCGCTGACCAGAAGCTCTCGGGGTGTGCGAGAACACGTGGGCGGACGAAGAGAGAGCAGTAGGAGTAGCAGTGTTATCTGTGGTGATCCATGTTTCTGTCAGTGCCAAGAAGTCGAGGGACTGGAGGGAGGCATAGGCTGAGATGAACTCTGCCTTGTTGGCTGCAGATCGGCAGTTCCAGAGGCTACCGGAGACCTGGAACTCCACGTGGGTCGTGCGCGCTGGGACCACCAGATTAGGGTGGCAGCGGCCACGCGGTGTGGAGCGTTTGTATGGTCTGTGCAGAGAGGAGAGAACAGGGATAGACAGACACATAGTTGACAGGCTACAGAAGAGGCTACGCTAATGCAAGGAGATTGGAATGACAAGTGGACTACACGTCTCGAATGTTCAGAAAGTTAAGCTTACGTAGCAAGAATCTTATTGACTAAAATTATTAAAAATGATACAGTACTGCTGAAGTAGGCTAGCTGGCAGTGGCTGCGTTGTTGACTTTGTAGGCTAGCTGACAGTGGCTGCGTTGTTGACACTACACTAATCAAGTCGTTCCGTTGAGTGTAGTAGTTTCTACAGTGCTGCTATTCGGGGGCTAGCTGGCTAGCTAGCAGTGTTGATTACGTTGCGTTAAAAGAACGACAATAGCTGGCTAGCTAACCTAGAAAATCGCTCTAGACTACACAATTATCTTTGATACACAGACGGCTATGTAGCTAGCTATGTAGCTAGCTACGATCAAACAAATCAAACCGTTGTGCTGTAATGAAATGAAATGAAAAATGTGATACTACCTGTGGAGCGAAGCGGAATGCGACCGGGTTGTTGAGTGCGGAAGTTCTATTCAGTAGACGTTGGCTAGCTGTTGGCTAGCTAGCAGTGTCTCCTACGTTAAGGACGACAAATAGCTGGCTAGCTAACCTCGGTAAATTAAGATAATCACTCTAAGACTACACGCTCTAAACTACACAATTATCTTGGATACGAAGACAGCAAAGACAACTATGTCGCTAGCTAACACTACACTAATCAAGTCGTTCAGTTGAGTGTAATAGTTTCTACAGTGCTGCTATTCGGTAGACGGTGGACGTTTGCTAGCTGGCTAGCTGCTGGGCAGATAGCAGTGTAGACTACGTTAGGACGACGAAATACGAAGTTGCAATAGAAGTGCTGACTGTTTCACTTTGTTGTCCTCTTTCTTTTCCTTTTTCTTCTGTCCTTCTTTTGTCCTTATTTTGTCTTCCTTTCTTCTGTTAACTAGATATTTGTTGTTGTTATTCTTTGTAAGCTAGCTAGCTTCTTCCAGGAGAGTCCCTAGCAACTGCTTAGCAACAAGTAAACAATTCTGCTAGCAATTCACCTAGCTAAGATAACTGTACAATTTTATGAAAAAAAATAGTTAATTTTTCAAAAGCCTGTCTTGTTTAGTTTGTTCCTTGTTTTGTCTTCTATTGAATCTTGCAGTTTTCTCTTGATTTTTTCGATGTACTTCACTCTAAAAAAACATTTAAATCTCAATAAATACAGGAGCTCATTTTTCAGCAGCTGCTCAATTTAGAACTCCGGAATTTATACCTGTCTAAAATAAATAATGGATTTATTGTGATGGTGTAGGCTATATTAAATTGATTTATTATACTTTTTAAAATGTAGATGATCCAATAGCTTTGCATCAGTGGCTTGTAGGCTATGCGTGGAAGCCAGGAGATGCTAAACATGTTTATGTTAATTAACGGTCAATTACCGTGAGACAGTTATTTCCATGATAATCACCGGCTGACAAAATTTCATGCCCTAGCACTGACCCACCCCATTTCTGTTTAAAATTTGAGAAAAGCGGAGTTGACCTTCAATTGGTTAGACTGAGTCGACATGTTTGAATTTGGCAACCATCCTCTCAGTGTAGAGAGGGTGAATGAATGGGCTGCTCCCGGTTAAATTGTGCATAACAACAACAAAAAATACTCTTAAATGGTTAAACTAGTGGGAAATATATGTGATTATTGTACAAATCTGTAAGTTTGCTTTATTTACTATTATCCTAAATTAAAATATATAATTATTTTGGCCATATTTAATAAGTTTATTTTACGCTACTTTCCTACATTACACAAGCTCATGTTTTGACCATATCGGTTTGGGAGGATTTAGACATTCTTTTTACCTCAGATTGGTGATGTTAGTAGAAAAGTTTATAGTCAGCACGATGACACAAGATGAAATGCTTAAAACAGATCAATATATTTGGTTTTGTACTGTTGATTTTGTCATACATGCTGGGGGTTGCAGGACATTTTCGAACTCAAATTGCACGTAGAAATCGGGGTGGTCTCTATAAATGTCGCTGGCCTCACACCAATACACAGATTTGAGAATCAAACTATCTCTCAAATAACAGCCAGCCCTAGTCAGTGTTGATATCCTATGTCGGGTCGTGATGTGATTCATTGAAGTTAAATAACAAAGCAACTGATTTGTTCCTTCCCCATTTCAACAGCCTCTCAGAATCTCCATCTGAGATTCCACTGCCTTCAGCAAATTATCTTCAAACCACTGATGTAAAAAAATATTCTCTGATTCAGTGTCCTTTGAATAGTGTTAGTTTAAACAGTGCATACAACCCAAATGTTTGCCCTCTCTCTATTGATTTCAATGTGATATCGATATAAGTGAATAACAAAATAGTGTTGCGTTTACCTTTCCGTGTTGGCAACCCACTTGAAACAAAATGCAACAATCCAAAATGTAACTGGCTGTCTTCTACAAGGTGCCCTCTAAGTGGTGATATACATTTTATTCCCAGATTCTGTGTTTTTTCAGTAGTGTTAGTTTGAACAGGATGTGCAAACTGACTCCACCCATCTTGTTCTATTGATTTCAACGCAATATCAATATTAGTAATTGACAAATCAGTGTTGCGTTTCATTTTGGCGAACCTCAAATCAAAATGCACCACTCAAAAATGTAGCTGACTGTCTTTAGTAAGTTGTCCTCTAACCAGTGATGGTAACAATATTTCCAATTTCTGTGTGTTTTTTTAGTTGTGTTAGTTTTAGCAGCGCATAAAACCTGATTTTCATCCCTAATCGATATGAGTGATTTAATGCGACTTATCAAACCAACGGGGTTTTGGGGCGTATACAGTACATAAGGTGCTCGTTTAAAAAAATAATACAAGTAATATTATTACTATTGTGACACATGTACAGTGGGGTCTGAAATTATTGACACCCTTGATAAAGATGAGCAAAAAATTACTGTATTAAATAAATAATTCCAAATACTGAGCTAAATTGTATACTACATTTTTTTGTGAAATTATATTATTTTATACTAATACAATTGCTCAGAGGAAGATATTTTGTTTATAAAGTAATACTATTTTTGTCAAAATGATTGACATCCCTGTTATCAATACCTTTCAATACCTCATCTTGCGAGGATAACGGCACTGAGCCTTTTTCTAAAATGTTTTATGAGTTGGAGAACACATTGGGAGGGATCTTAGACCATTTCTCCCTACAGAATCCTGTGCATATGGACTGTCCTCTTCAATTTAAACCACAGGTTTTCAATTCCGGAGACTGAGATGGCCGTTGCAAAATGTAGATTTTCTGGCCAATTAACAATGTCTTTGTGGATTTTTATATGTGTATATGTGTGCTTCGTGTTATTATATACAAGCGCCCAAGACTAGTGAATGCTCTATTTTCATGTCATCTGACCAAAGCACCGGTTCCATTATTAAAGTGACCAGTGATTCTATGTCTATGTACATAGGGCAGCAGCCTCTAAGGTGCAGGGTTGAGTAACCAGGTGGTAGCCGGCTAGTGATGGCTATTTAACAGCCTGAGGACCTTGAGACAGAGGCTGTTTTTCAGTCTCTTGGTCTCAACTTTGATGCATCTGTACTGACCTCACCTTCTGGATGATAGCGTGGTGAACAGGCTATGGCTCGGGTGGTTGATGTCCTTGATGATCTTTTTGGCCTTCCTGTGACATCGGGTGCTGTAGTTGTCCTGGAGGGCAGGCAGTGTTCCCCTGGTGATGCGTTGGGCAGACCGCACCACCCTCTGGAGAGCCCTGCGGCTGCAGGTGGTGCAGTTGCCGCACCCGGGCAGTGCAGTTGTCGTATGCACACATGGTGGGTTTGGCATCAAAATGAGAATGCATGTGTCGTAAATAACCCTATACCTATTGTAAAATATGGTGTTGGATCTTTGATGCTATACGGATATTTAGCTTTCTCTGGTCCTGGGGCCCTTGTTAAGGTCAACAGCATCATGAACTTTACCCAGTACCAGGATATATTATCCAAAAACCTGGTTGCCCCTGACAGAAGACTGAAAGTTGGCCGCAAGTGGATCTTCCAGTAAGACAATAACCCCAAGCACACATCCAAAGTCCATAAAGAAATTGTGGTTAGAATTGAAGAGGGCTGTCCATAAGTGTAGACGAAGGATATGAAGCATCTAGAAGGTTTCTGTATGGAGGAATGGTTTAATACCCCCCCCCCCCCATGGTTTAATACCCCCCCCCCCCCCCCCACCCACCCAATGTGTTCTCCAACTTATAAAACATTTGAGAAAAAGGCTCAGTGCCGTTAACCTGCAAGATGATTTTGACCCCTACCAT
Source organism: Oncorhynchus gorbuscha (assembly GCF_021184085.1). Classification (NCBI taxonomy): domain Eukaryota; kingdom Metazoa; phylum Chordata; class Actinopteri; order Salmoniformes; family Salmonidae; genus Oncorhynchus; species Oncorhynchus gorbuscha. Next base: position 36,412,456 of record NC_060176.1, on the reverse strand, counting down.
TGCTCCAGAACACAACAAGGGGGAGTCAGAGCACTCATTATGCATTTGGGTCCCAAGGTTTTTATGACCAATGATATTGAGTGGTTCCAATGGCGGATTTTGACGCGAGCCACCCGTGCCTGGTGGCGTTCTTTAACAAAGATGGCTGACAAAACATTACGGTGGAACCAAATGTAAGTTGTTGTAACGTCATAACGAGTCAAGCAAAAAAATGTACAATTGATAGGAATATGTTAGTTAATGTAGAGACAAACGTTTGTGCATATTTTTTTGTCATGAAGTTAATTTACAAAAATTGCTATTTTGCAAGTTATCTGACTAGCTAACATTAGCCAGTGTTAGGAGAATGAATTTGTAATTCGTGTTTAATGTTTTTAGGGACTCCTGAGAAAACCAGCAAAACAGGCTGTCCATCGTGTGAAACAGTAGATGTAAATAATCTACCTAGCTAAAGCATTTACTGCAAATTGAATGTACAATTGTGTAAGCTTGCCTTGCAATGCAGCTGAAGTAACATAGCTAACTATTTATTTGCTTATTGTGTAGTGGAGGATACAAATAACTGTATGCCTATGGATGTGTAGCTAGCTACAGTGTGTAGCAGATCTGTATATGGACCCTAAAACGTTAGGCTCTGAACTAATATTTATTCCAATCTATGAACCTCAGCTATCATAGTTGTTGTATCAAATTCAAGTCTGAATGACATTAATGAAGCCTATGTGTAACCGGTGTGAAATGGCTAGCTAGTTAGCGGGGTACGCGCTAATAGCGTTTCAATCGGTGACGTCACTCGCTTTGAGACCTTGAAGTAGTTGTTACCCTTGCTCTGCAAGGCTGTGGCTTTTGTGGAGCGAAGGGTAACGATGCTTCGAGGCTGGTTGTTGTTGATGTGTGCAGAGGGTCCCTGATTCGAGCCCAGGTAGGGTCGAGGAGAGTGGCGCAAGCAAAACTGTTACACGGGCACCGTTTTAATCAGCAGAATCTCCTCAATGTAATTATGTAAGTCTGGGTAGTGAGTTCGTTTGTCATCAATCGCTAGACCAGAAATAGTCAGAAGTTTTAATTTTTCCCTACTTTTTCATTACGCAAACATTAGCACAGTTTACTTTCTACACAAGTTGTTTTTTTCCAGTTTCGTCCTATGAACAGACTGTAGTGGGAAAATAAAAAGGGTTACATTTTTATGGAATTCTAAGCATCACTCCAGTCAAAACAGGCCCTGCGATTGTTTGATTCCATCAATTTGCTGTTCCAGTTTAGCCATCGTTCTTAAGCTGTTTTTCAGCCTTGGGTGAATTTTTTAAGGACAGCGTAACTAACAAATTGTCAGCCAACATAACTTTGTAAGGTAACTTATTTGAAAAGCCATTACTTTGTTACATTGAGTAGCAAGCTACCCCTTGGTCGTTAGGGCAAATCTGGTCTATAATAGGAGGGGGTTTGGGACAGAGCCACTGCTGTCAGCTGGCCACTTAATCACCTTAGCTATTAGAGTATTAGATAAGCTGCTTAGTGTCCTCTCTCCCTTCTGGGTCAGTACCGTATGGTGGCTGCTACTATACAGGGGAAGTCTGATGTAAGGTGTTGACACACAGTGGAAGAAAGCTTCTCAGTCAGGCGACTGGCTGCTCTAATCTCCATAAAGAGCCCTAATGGAGGCTAACTACAGTCTGTTGTTACGGTGAAACCGCCAGCCCTACCCTGCTCATTTACTGACACCTGGACTGAGGAAGAAATTAGTCATGTCCAGATTTATAGAGGGAGATGAAAAGAGTGCCATTTGGGACGCAGCCAAATGGCAAAACTGAAGACTCTTCCTATGAATGAAAAGGGGACTTGGGGTCATTTCCTGCTTGTTTGCTTGTGGTTAGTTATCTAATGTTCATGTTTATAATGTTAGTTGTGGAGGCCAAAATGCTCCATGTTTCTCAAATAGAATGTCCTTCATATGTTACATGTTAAATAACAGCATACACACAAACACAAAATCACTGTCAGCTCTGATCTATAACCATGGTGCCATGGATATTATTCACACCCACTCTCTCTCTCTCCATTTCATCTCTCTTCTCTCTCCCCTTTTCTCTCCCCTCACAGCCAGGAACTTCAATGTCAATAAGTCAGAAGCCATGCTTCGAAAGGTAGGCTAACACTCCCCCTCTCCTTTCCTATGTTGCTATTGAAACATATATGACTAGTTCTGTTGTATATTTTCATTGCTGCCATTAGAATACCCCTGGTGTGACCAACGGTTTATCTAGCCAGTAATCTGAAATACTGTGGGGAAAAGCCATGTGGTAAATATCAGGAATGTAGCCTAACCACAATACAATACAGGCGCTTTCAAAGAGTGGATTGCGTCACATGAAAGTGCTGCTTAAAAAACTGAAATACATCCATCACATTCATTTGATTAAACACCTTTGCCAAGCCTATGAATGCTACTGTGCTCAGAGTGGGGTAATTAATGCCAAAGGGCTAATTGAGCCACCCCTTGTTTCTAGGAAACACAACATTAATCATGTGACCAAATATTTAGGAAGAGGTCATAAGTTAATGGCATCTGTGAAGGAAGAAACCACATAGAAGTGGTAAGCAAGTTAGGTCCAAATGGATTTTCACAAAGTCCAATTCATTTGTTGTGTTATATGTTTCATGATGCTAATATCTAAACCAAGAAGATTGGTTTAAGAATGTTTTATACTTCAGTTGGGGTCCTAAATATAGCATGAGGTCCTAAACCTAATATGAAAATGCATCCTTGTAGCTGTGTGGGCTAATTTAGTCATAATGGTTTCTTTGGGGTAAATTGTGCCAATTGGGCCTCCCGGGTGGCGCAGTGGTTAAGGGCGCTGTACTGCAGCGCCAGCTGTGCCATCAGAGTCCCTGGGTTTGCGCCCAGGCTCTGTCGTAACCGGCCGCGACCGGGGGGTCCGTGGGGCGGCGCACAATTGGCCTAGCGTCGCCCGGGTTAGGGAGGGCTTGGTCGGTAGGGGTGTCCTTGTCTCATCGCGCACCAGCGACTCCTGTGGCGGGCTGGGCGCAGTGTGCGCTAGCCAAGGTGGCCAGGTGCACGGTGTTTCCTCCGGCGCATTGGTACGGCTGGCTTCCGGGTTGGATGCGCACTGTGTTAAGAAGCAGTGCGGCTTGGTTGGGTTGTGTATCGGAGGACGCATGACTTTCAACCTTCGTCTCTCCCGAGCCCGTACGGGAGTTGTAGCGATGAGACAAGATAGTAGCTACTACAACAATTGGATACCACAAAATTGGGGAGAAAAAGGGGTAAAATTCAAAAACAAAAAACAAAAAACTTTACATACCTCATACAAATGATGATTACATTTAGTCAGTTTTATGCATAATATGAATAGTACTTTTGCAATTTTTCATGCATTTGAACTCAATACATTGCATTTTTATTGTTACAGAGCTGACATTATCATGCCTCATGCATTTTACATCACATTTACATTTAAGTCATTTAGCAGACGCTCTTATTCAGAGCGACTTACAAATTGGTGCATTCACCTTATGACATCCAGTGGGACAGTCACTTAACAATAGTGCATCTAAAACTTAGGGGGGGGTGGGGTGAGAGGGATTACTTAACCTATCCTAGGTATTCCTTAAAGAGGTGGGGTTTCAGGTGTCTCCGGAAGGTGGTGATTGACTCCGCTGTCCTGGCGTCGTGAGGGAGTTTGTTCCACCATTGGGGGGCCAGGGCATATCATGCATACAAATGTAAAACAAGCAGGGATCGTCAACCTTTTTTTCCTGAATACAAAGTGTTATGTTTGGGGAAAATCCAATACAACACATTACTGAGTACCACTCTCCATATTTTTTAGAACACCTACTCATTCAAGGGACTTTCTATATTTTTACTATTTTCTACATTGTAGAATAATAGTGAAGACATCAAAACTATGAAATAACACATATGGAATCATGTAGTAACCAAAAAAGTGTTAAAAAAATCCAAATATATTTTATATTTGAGATTCTTCAAATAGCCCCCCTTTGCCTGGATGACAGGTTCCAACCACCGTGTCTTTGTGAGACGTGGTGTGGGTTAACGGATTATCTCCGCATGTGTATTTCCCACCGTAAAAGCATGGATGAGGTGTTATGGTGTGGGGGTGCTTTGCTGGTGGCACTCTCTGTGATTTATTTAGAATTCAAGGCACACTTAACCAGCATCACTACATTTACATTTAAGTCATTTAGCAGACGCTCTTATCCAGAGCGACACTACTACCGCATTCTGCAGTGATACGCCATCCCATCTGGTTTGGACTTAGTCCCACTATAATTTGTTTTTCAGACCCAACACACCTCCAGGCTGTGTAAGGGATATATACCAAGAAGGAGAGTGATGGAGTGCTGCATCAGATGATCTGCCCTCCACAATCCCCTGACCTCAACCAAATTTAGATAGTTTGGGATGAGTCTGATCGCAGAGTGAGGGAAAAGAAGCCAACAAGTGCTCAGCATATATGGGAACTCCTTCAAGACTGTTGGAAAAGCATTCCAGGTGAAGCTGGTTGAGAGAGTGACAAGAGTGTGTAAAGCTGTCATCAAGGCAAAGGGTGGCTATTTGAAGAATCTCAAATATAAAATATATTTTGATTTGTTTAACACTGTTTTGGTTACTACATGATTCCATATGTGTTATTTTATAGTTTTGATGTTTTCTATTATTCTACAATGTAGAATATAGTAAAAATAAAGAAAAACTCTTGAATGATTAGGTGTTCTAAAACTTTTGACTGGTAGTGTATGTAAATGAGATTATTCTGTATTTCTTTTTCAATACATTTTCAGGCTGTAACACAACAAAGTCTGGGAAAAGTTAAGGGGTATGAATACTTTCTGAAGGCACTGTATACGTTTTTTATCAACTGTAATAATCGAAAAGGCTGATGTCAGGAACTGATGTCAACACTCTTACTCTGAAAATACAGGCCCAGAGTAGTGCTGTATGCCGGGTTCAGAAGCCCTGGCCTATTTCTTAGTTCTGAGTGATTACTGATTTTTGAGGTTGGTTCAGTTTCGTTTTGATTATTAAAAAAATATCACGGCTTTCAATTATGAAAAAAATGTGTGATGAAAATAATGATGTTACAATGATTTTAGAGCTTTTTAGTGTACATTTCAAAGCCAACAATAGTGAGCATTCAATTGCCAAAATATTGGACATTTTTCAGTTGTGTATATTACTTTATTTTTATTTGATGACTTTATTATTTTTAATTCCTTAAAGTAATAATCTCATCTCTGCTCAGGTAGTAGTCAACCATCCATCTAGCCAGGTCATCTATCGTTATGTGCTCCCCATACTGTACTGTCTTTAGTCATCCTATTTAGCTAACCTGCCTAAGTATGCTGCAGAGCGGTCTGACAAAATAAACTAAGCAAAAAAAGAAATGTCCTCTTACTGTCAACTGTGTTTATTTTCAGCAAACTTAACATCCGTAAAATTTTGGATGAACATAACAAGATTCAACAACTGAGACTAAAACTAAACAAGTTCCACACACATGTGACTAACATAAATGGAATAATGTGTCCCTGAACAAAGGGGGGTCAAAATAAAAAGTAACAGTCAGTATCTGGTGTGGCCACCATCTGCATTAATTACTGCAGTGCATCTCCTCCTCATGGACTGCACCAGATTTGCCAGTTCTTGCTGTGAGATGTTCCCCCACTCTTCCTCCAAAGCACCTGCAGGTTCCCAGACATTTCTGGGGGGAATGGCACTAGCCCTCCCCCTCCGATCCAACAGGTCCCGACGTGCTCAATGGGATTGAGATCCTGGCTCTTCGCTGGCCATGGCAGAACACTGACATTCCTGTTTTGCAGGAAATCACTCACAGAACGAGCCGTATGGCTGGTGGCATTGTCATGTCAGGATCAGCCTGCAGGAAGGGTACCACATGAGGGAAGAGAATGTCTTCCCTGTAACGCACAGCGTTGAGATTGCCTGCAATGACAACAAGCTCAGTCCGATGATGCTGTGACACACCGTCCCAGACCATGACGGACCCTCCACCTGCAAATCGATCCCACTCCAGAGTACCGGCCTCGGTGTAAAGCTCATTCCTTCGACGTTAAATGCAAGTCAGACCATGAGACAAAACCGCAACTCTTTAGTGAAGACCTCTTTTTGCCAGTCCTTTCTGGTCCAGCGACGGTGGGTTTGTGCCCATAGGGGACGTTGTTGACGGTGATGTCTGGTGAGGACCAACAGGCCTACAAGCCCTCAGTCCAGCCTCTCTCTGCCTTTTGCTGACAGTCTGAGAACTGATGGAGGGATTGTGCATTCCTGGTGTAACTTGGGCAGTTGTTGTTGCCATGCTATACCTGTCCCATAGGTGTGATGTTCAGATGTACCGATCCTGTGCAGGTGTTATTACACGTGGTCTGCCACTGCGAGGACGATCAGCTGTCCGTCCTGTATCCCTGTAGCGCTGCCTTAGGCGTCTCATAGTACGGACATTGCTATTTATTTGCCCTGGCCACATCTGCAGTCCTCATGCCTCCTTGCATCATGCCTAAGGCACGTTCAGGCAGATGAGCAGGGACCCTGGGCATCTTTCTTTTGGTGTTTTTCAGAGTCTGTAGAAAGGCCTCTTTTACTGTCCTAAGTTTTCATAACTGTGACCTTAATTGCCTACCCTCTGTAAGCTGTTGGTGTCATAATGACCGTTCCACAGGTGCATGTTCATTAATTGTTCATGGTTCATTGAACAAGCATGGGAAACAGTGTTTAAACCCTTTACAATGAAGATCTGTGAAGTTATTTGGATTTTTACGAATTATCTTTGAAAGACAGGGTCCTGAAAAAGGGACATTTATTTTTTTGCTCCTGTTTAATTTGACTAGTTCTTCAAAGTAGATAAGGCAAACTTTCTCCGTCCCTCTCGTTGTTTGTTGTGTACATTCCACCCCCATGCAGTCTGTTTATTTGACCTAATTTAGCAGACGTAAAAGTGTATCCGTCCAGAGATCTGTATATAATGACGAGATGCTCATGTCTCCACGCTAACAATGGGAGTCGTTGTCCCAAAGGCAGGAAGGAAGGCAACAAGCTTAGTTCCAAAATAAGCCCATAGAATTACATTGTGCTTATTTTAGATAGAATTTGTCAAGAATGAAGCTTCTCACTTTGCCTCTTCCTCTCTAATCCATCCGTCTGAGCCAGAAAAAACTTTCACAATGGAATGTGGTCATTGTAGTTCATTACCGCATTTCTGCAGACTCCTACTAGGTTTAATATTTGTTTAATGAAAACTACAAGTCCCTTCAGCCCAGTGTCCACATGGTCCTTGACTTGATTTTTCTCGTGAATGGATCCATTTTTTTCTAGAGAAATGGCACAATGGGCTCGCAAAAAAACACATAACTAAATGGAATTCAAGTAATTGAACCAATGACAGTCAATTAGTTGTTTAATAACCCCTTAAATGATGAAAGGTCAGTTAATCGCTCAGCTCTATCATTTCCTGAAGTGTGTAGTGTATTATCCCCTTTATGCTGATGTGGTATTTACATTTACATTTACATTTAGGTCATTTAGCAGACGCTCTTATCCAGAGCGACTTACTTATGCAGGTTATTGTCACACTGGCAGTCTAAACCTACTGACCCACTTAACTCACAATAGTCACTGTTCTCCTGACACAAACAGAGTGTTTGTGTGCGTGAGAGAGAGATATTTCAATCCATTACATGTAAAACTATTGGAGCCATTCATGTTCTGTCATGCTTTATTCCCAGCACCTTGACTTCAGGAAACACATGAAAGCAGACACAATCACCACAGAATGGCAGCCTCCAGAGGTATGACAGTCTGTTATCACACTTATTCAATTGACCTATTAGCAGAGTATATATTTTTTAATCTTTTTCGATTATTAAAATATCAAATAGGCCTAAATACTGAAATAGTTGAAATTTGACTGTATAATTGTGCCATGTTATTAGTCTGTTACCATGGTGTTAATAGTGTGTTTCCATTGCATTTGTGTCCAGGTTATTGAGAAGTACCTGTCTGGTGGGATGTGCGGGTTCGACCGGGAGGGAAGCCCCATCTGGTGGGATGTCATCGGCCCTGTGGACCCCAAGGGCCTCTTCCTGTCTGCTTCTAAACAGGACTTCATCAAGTCTAAGATCAGAGACTGTGAGATGCTGCAGAAGGAGTGTGACCTGCAGTCTGAGAGGGTATGAGGAGGTTTCATTCATATAAATATAATTATTAGAATGGGGATTCCCATTTAAATCAATGTTGCCACTATCTATGGTTTTCAGTATTATATGTGGAGGGTGGGTCAGGAGTTTTACATGAATATACAGTATGTTTGACAAGACCAGGAAAAACCCCTGGCACCAACCTTACTGAGATTCTATACCACTAATGAAGTGTTCCTGTAGAATCTTTATCATCCTAGTTGAATACCCTACCTATGGTCACAGATCTGACATACACTATATATAGACAATTAGGCTATTTCAGCTCACCCATTACTGACAGGTGTGTAAAATTGAGCACACAGTCATGCAATCTCCATAGACAAACATTGACAGTACAATGGCCTTACTGAAGAGCTCAGTGACTTTCAACGTGGCACCGTCATTGGATGGCTCCTTTATAACACGTCAGTTTGTCAAATTTCTTCCCTGCTAGAGCTGCCCCGGTCAACTGTAAGTGCTCTTATTGTGAAGTGGAAATGTCTTGGAGCAACAACGGCTCAGCCGTGAAGTGGTAGGCTACACAAGCTCACAGAACGGGGCCACCGAGTGCTGAAGCACGTAACTCATAAAAATCGTCTGTCCTCATTTGCAATACTCACTACCGAGTTCCAAACTGCCTCTGGAAGCAACGTCAGCACAATAACTGTTTGTAGGGAGCTTTATGAAATGGGTTTTCATGGCTGAGCAGCCACACACAAGCATAGGATCACCATGCGCAATGCCAAGCAGCGGCTGGAGGGGTGTAAAGCTCGCCGCCATTGGACTCTGGAGCAGTGGAAACACGTTCTCTGGAGTGATGAATAATGCTTCACCATCTGGCAGTCCGATGGTCAAATCTGGGTTTGGCGGATGCCAGGAGACCGGTACCTGTCCGAATGCATAGTGCCAACTGTAAAGTTTGGTGGAGGAGGAATAATGGTCTGGGGCTGTTTGTCATGGTTCGGGCTAGACCCCTTTGTTCCAGTTAAGGGATTTTTTTACACTACAGCATACAATTACATTCTAGACAAGTCTGTGCTTATAACTTTGTGCCATCAGTTTGGGGAAGGCCCTTTCCTGTTTCAGCATGACAGTGCACAAAACATCTGATATATGGCTTTTTCTTTGCAACTCTGCCTAGAAGGCCAGCACCCTGGAGTCGCCTCTTCACTGTTGATGTTGAGACTGTTGTTTTGCGGGTACTATTTAATGAAGCTGTCAGTTGAGAGCTTGTGAGGCGTCTGTTTCTCAAACTAGACACTCTAATGTACTTGTCCTCTTGCTCAGTTGTGCACTGGGGCCTCCCATTCCTCTTTCTATTCTGATTAGAGCCCGTTTACACTGTTCTGAAGGGAGTAGTACATAGCGTTGAACAAGATCTTCAGTTTCTTGGCAATTTCTCACATGGAATAGCCTTCATTTCTCAGAACAAGTAGAATAAAGTTATTTGTTTCTGGCCATTTTGAGCCTGTAATCAAACCCACAAATGCTGATGCTCCCAGATACTGAACTAGTCTGAAGATGGCTAATTTTATTGCTTCTTTAATCACTACAACAGTTTTCAGCTGTGCTAACATAATTGCAAAAGGGTTTTACATTTAAACTCAGTTTTTAATCCTAGTAAACATTCCCTGTCTTAGGTCAGTTAGGATCACCACCTTATTTTAAGAATATGGAATGTCAGAATAATAGTATAGAGAATGATTTATTTCAGCTTTTATTTCTTTCATCACATTCCCAGTGGGTCAGAAGTTTACATACACTCAATTAGTATTTGGTAGCATTGTCTTTAAATTGTTTAACTTAGGTCAAACATTTTGGGTAGCCTTCCACAAGCTTCCCACAATAAGGTGGGTGAATTTTGGCACATTCCTCCTGACAGAGCTGGTGTAACTGAGACAGGTATGTAGGCCTCCTTGCTTGCAGATGCTTTTTTTGTTCTGCCCACATATTTTCTATAGGATTGAGGTCAGGGCTGTCCTTAAGCCATTAGGCCACAACTTTTGAAGTATGCTTGGGGTCATTGTCCATTTGGAAGACCCATTTGCGACCAAGCTCTAACTTCCTGACTTCCTCATGATGCCATCTATTTTGTGAAGTGCACCAGTCCCTCCTGCAGCAAAGCATCCCCACAACATGATGCTGCCACCCCTGTGCTTCTCGGTTGGGATGGTACTCTTTGGCTTGCAAGCCTCCCCCTTTTTCTTCCAAATATAACGATTGTCATTATGGCCAAACAGCTCTATTTTTGTTTCATCAGACCAGAGGACATTTCTCCAAAAAGTACGATCTTTGTCCCCATGTGCAGTTGCAAACTGTAGTCTGGCTTTTTTATGGTGGTTTTGGACCAGTGGCTTCTTCCTTGCTGAGCGGCCTTTCAGGTTATGTCGATATAGATACTTTTGTACCAGTTTCCTCCAGCATCTTCCCAAGGTCCTTTGCTGTTGTTCTGGGATTGATTTGCTCTATTCACACCAAAGTACGTATCTCTAGGAGACAGAAAGCGTCTTCTTCCTGAGCGGTATGATGGCTGCGTGGTCCCACGGTGTTTATACTTGCATGCTATTGTTTGTACCGATGAACATGGTACCACTGTTTGGAAATTGCTCCCAAGGATGAACAAGACTTGTGGAGGTCTACAATTTTTTTTCTGAAGACTTGGCTCATCTCTTTTGTTTTTTCCATGATGTCAAGCAAAGAGGCACTGGGTTTGAAGGTAGGCCTTGAAATACATCCACAGGTACCTTCAATTGACTCAAAATATGTCAATTAGCCTATCAGAAGCTTCTAAAGCCATGACATCCTTTTCTGGAATGTTCCAAGCTGTTTAAAGGCACAGTCAACTTAGTATTTGTAAACTTCTGACCCACTGGAATTGTGATACAGTGAATTACAAGTGAAATAATCTGACTTCTGACTTCAACTGTGTATATATATATCTGTTGGGCTTTAGCTTAGGTTATCCTTTAGAGTCAAGTATATTTGTCTAGGCTCAGTTGTTCTTTGACTAGCACCATTCACTCTCGCTGTCGATGTGTCCAATGTTATACCTTCTAATAGTAACTGTATCCACTGGTGAATTGGGAGAGAGTGAGGTGATTGCGATCTAAGAGCCAAAATCTTTTTTTGTCCACGTACTTTTGGTCATGTAGTATACATTTATTAACACTTTTCCTCTCCCTTCCACTTTCTCACTCTGTTTTCTGCCTTCCTTCTCATCGCTCTCTCTCTTTTCCGTCCTCTCTCTTTGTCTCTCCATCTCCATCTGTCTCGCTCTCTCCTCCAGCTCGGGAGGCATGTGGAAGCCATCACTATGATCTATGACTGTGAGGGTCTGGGTCTCAAACATTTGTGGAAGCCTGCCATCGAGACTTACGGAGAGGTATACTAAATGTTGTGTCTTTACTATCATGAACTGAAGACTGATAGTTTTTATCAAAGATTCTCTGTAAATAGTTACTACGCGATCAACTGATTAATCACGTAACTAATTAATTAGGAAGTCGGGGCACCAAGGAAAATTTTTCAGATTACAAAGTTATCATTTCCTAAAATAACCTTTCAGATATTTTATCTGATCAATTAGTTTTTGAATGAATTAATTATTTACTTTACCTCACGTTAATCTCATTCCAAAAAATCTGCACGAACCCAGTCTTCACTACTATCCATACACCAATTGTCTTAAATCATTTATTTATTACTAACTAAATAATTCACAGAAATGCATAAACAAACAAACAAACAAGGTAAATGTAATGATAAGGAAAATGCGCCCTAGTGGGCTAAACCGGCATGGCGGCTTGTTAGATAAAAGGGGAAGTGGGGGTTGACTAAGAAGTCACTACAAAGTGATAACTATATCAATTGAAATGCTAAATCTTAGCACATGAACGCTCACTCAGTCGGGAACAATTGCAATCAATATATATATTTACGCTCTGTGTCGTCTTGATCACTGGTGAAAAGTTCATTTATTTTGTAGCATTGTCAGTCTCTCTCCCTCTCTTTCTCGGTTGTGTTTAGAGGGGATTGTTCAGAGTGACATTCGTTATAGAATTGATGTTTCGGTGGTTGTCGTTCTTCGCGTTCAATGATGCCGAATTCCTAGCTGCAGACTAGTAATCAATATCAAAGACTTGTTCTTATTCTGTCGGTATCGATGGTTTTAAGAGTTTAACCACGCGGTATGGTTAACTTCTTTGTGCTATCTGAGACGTCTGCGTCCCACCCAGCCAACAGGAAATGCAAATGCGCTACGCCAAATGCTAATAGCACTCGTTAAAACTCAAACATTCATTAAAACACACATGCAATGTACTGAATTAAAGCTACACTCGTTGTGAATCTAGCCAACAAGTCAGATTTTTTAAATGCTTTTCGGAGAAAGCATGAGAAGCTATTATCTGATAGCATGCAACACCCCGAAATACCTGAAGGGGACGTAAACAAAATAATTAGCATAGCCGGCGCTACTCAAAACGCAGAAATAAAATATAAAACATTCATTACCTTTGACGAGCTTCTTTGTTGGCACTCCTATATGTCCCATAAACATCACTATTGGGTCTTTTTTGCCGATTAAATCGGTCCATATATACCCAAAATGTCCGTTTATGAAGACTGTGATCCAGGAAAAAACACTGTTTCAAAACGCAATGTCATTTTTTTTTTATTAAAAAAGTTGCCTATAAACTTTGACAAAAGACTTCAAACGACTTTTGTAATCCTACTTTAGGTATTAGTAAACGTTAATAATCTATCAAATTGATCACGGGGCGATGTGTATTCAATAGCTCCACGTCTTCAAATGATGGTCGAAAATCTCTTCCAAAACATCCTGTCGTATACCGGATGACAAGGGGTGTCTCTTCTTCATTTGACCAAGGAACAACCTCCAGGCAATTGCCAAGACTGGCGACATCTGTCGGAAGCTGTAGGACTTGTAAACTGGGAGCCATCTATTTTGCTGTGCCAAAGAGGCAACTGGCGCATTGATTTTTTTCTCCCCTTTTTGGTGATCAGTTTTCCCTGGGCTTTTTCACAAAACACATGTTCTGTTATAGTCACAGCCGTGATTTCTATCCACACATACTAATCATATGCATATACTATATTCCTGGCATGAGTAGCAGGACTTTGAAATTTTGTGTGATTTTTAACAAAATGTTGATAAAATAGTCCCGAGCTCTAAGAGGTTAAAAGATTCAGCAATGGTCTACAACCTTTGTTCCCCTCCTAATGGAGAAAAACATGGTCTGCAACCTTTAGCCATCTCGTAATTGAGGTAAGCTCGGTCTGCTGATCGAAAACCCGAGTGGGGTTTTTATTTGGAATGGCAGAAAAGGCTGTCCCAGGATGTCTGACCCTAACTGGGCTCAGGGGCGGTCCTCTGATTTAGTTCAAATCAAAAGGGAATTGTATTTTTCTTCATTAAACAGTCCAAAATCATATTACACAATTATACAAACAGTATCATACGCACTCATTCATCTTATACAACAATTAGATGTAAACCTCATATCTGAGGCTATTATACAAACAGCGTTACGGTAATGTGGCTACACAGTCTCCCATGAGCTTTCCCAAGTTGTGACAAACGGACCAGTTCGTAGCTGGATTCTTCACCGATCCTCTATACTCTCCCTGGAACATGAAATTTGTTCGTACCTCAAGTTCTGTGAGGTGGAAGGATTTCCTTTGTCCTCTATGAAAGTTTACTCTCTCTCTACTATGTGTCCATGAGGAGATCCTTTCAGCAATTTACTACCTCTGACCACAGCAGCCTAGTTGAAGGAGGCAAGGGGGATGTAGGGAGAGGGGGATGGGGGTTGCTATACCCAAAGAGGCCAACGTCATGACAACGCACACACACACACAGAGAGAGTTCTGTTGAATCCATAGGGGGGGGGGTGATCTGAGATGATACTGTCTGATCAAAGTGTTGTATCCTTACAGATCCTGACCATGTTTGAGGACAACTACCCTGAGGGCCTCAAGAGACTATTTGTCATTAAAGGTAAGTTTCACCACCACTTTTTGTCATATCAATCTATTATATTTGGATGTGGAGAAATGATCTGGAGAAGACCAACCATGCTATCGTTTCTTTGTTCATTTGAAAAAGATAGATCCTAAAGAATCCATGAATAATGGACACAACTCTTTAAACATCGAATCCGCATTTGGGGAAACAGAGCCACTGTTTGCCCCACCAACTTTGTTATTATTTTGGTTTTGTTGATGAAACGGAGAAGAGGAACGTCCGGCAGTATTTATAAAAAATATATATTTAAAAATGCAGTTCATATTCTGCTGTTTTACTACGCGTGCAATGATATCTGAGGGAAAAGAACCATCATCATGTTTGCAGTAAATTCTTTGTTGTTGTAATATCCCAAACGGAGGTGGCAATTTCACCAATTAAGGATTCCAGAGGGAGATGTTACCCCTTAGTATCCCAGTAGTTGTAACGATCGTCGTAGGTGGAAGAAGGAGTAGACCAAAACGCAGCTTGGTAAGTGTTCATGTTGTTAATTTAATCAAAACTGAACACTAAACAAAATAACGAGAACGAAACAGTTCTGTCAGGTGATACACACAAAACAGAAAACAAACTACCCACAACGCAAGGGCGAAACCAGGCTGCCTAAGTATGGTTCTCAATCAGAGACAACGATTGACAGCTGCCTCTGATTGGGAACCATACCAGGGCCAAACACATAGAAATACAAACATAGAATACCCACCCATATCACACCTTGACCAAACTAAAAATAGAAACATACAAAGCAATCTACGGTCAGGGCGTGACAGTAGTAAACTTACTTATGTTGTGTGTCTCACATCTCTCAAACCTTATTTAGACAGCATTGTATCACACTTGTTCTCTCTTTTCCCACTCCTTAGCCCCCAAGCTCTTCCCCGTGGCCTACAACCTCGTCAAGCACTTCCTTAGTGAGATCACCCGCAACAAGATCATTGTCCTGGGTGGTAAGACACTTCCGTATTTCCATTTGAATGTTCCCATAAAAATATACTGTTCCAGAATGCTGAATCATGTCGGCTCTATGCATGGCATTTCTATTACAGTAGGAACATTCCATACGCTGTGAATACATGCAGTATATGGTTGCATCGTCTCTAACTCTACCCAGTTTAACCCTTCAGGTCAGTAAAGGTAATGAATGCACTCACTGTAAGTCGCTCTGGATAAGAGCGTCTGCTAAGTAACTCAAACGTAAAATGGCAATATCAGTCTATCTTTACCTGTCTGTTCTGCAGCCAACTGGCAGGAGGTATTGCTGAACTACATAGACCCAGAGCAGCTTCCTGCTGCGTACGGAGGGAAACTCACCGACCCGGATGGGGACTCTCGCTGTAGGACCAAGGTGAGCTCACACCACCAGGAAGTGGGTTGCTTTTTTTCATGACCCGCCCCCCCCCCCCCCCCCAAAAATGTGACGAGAGATGTCCAATGCTGTAGTCATTGCTGCTCTTCAGTAGATTTAGGAGAAAAAAATGTATTTAATTATATATGGCGACAACAGTTAGGGCTTGCAGTGCCACCTATTACTAGTTGCTCCACACCTGCCTAAGGGCTTTTGCAGTAGGAAGGACTCAACATGCTGCAATATTGAAGCCATGCTGTGAGATGAGAGCAGCTTTGCTTTGCTGCCTGCAACCACAAGATGCTGCAGGCAGGGCTAATAACGTTCCTAAGATACATCCAGCTACTTGTGGGGCCAGTAGAATTAGATGAGGATTCTCTGTCAGACTGTTGGACTTTGTATGTGTGATACATTGAGATTGTGGACTATATATCACCATGAAATAATTCACAATGAGTCTCGAGTCTTTTTATTCCTTCTCGTCATTGAGATGTTATAGGAGTTCCAGATGGCTTCCTTAGAGTCTGCTTCAACAGTTACAGTCTGCTGATTGGGTATTTTTCGAAGACAATGCCGCATGGATATATCATGGATCTGCTTATTTTTGCTCTTCAGTTCAATTCTGCCTTGCCACAAATTACCTTGCTGCCAGCCAGCTACAACCTCTCAATGGCTCTGTAGTCATCTACCTGCCAGTAAATGCCATGACAGTTGAGTCTAGATGCATTTGAAATGTTCTTACCTAGGAAACTGACCCTTGCTCTGATGTCTCTGTAGATACATAGGTAGAGATGTCTTCCTAACCTGGAGAGGAGCAGGAGGAGTAGGAGGACAGGTCTTTGTCATCCCAAATGAGACCCAGGAAATGACCTTTTGAAATCTTCCGGAAGACTAAGATTCCACGGACTGAAATTCTCCCTAATTTCATGATTCCATTTTACCCAACTGAGTAATTTAGTCTTTCAGCACAGGATTGAACAGAAACTTCAGCTTTTATCATTAGTAGCTATCCTATGGGGTTCTATGGAGTGTTTAGATCAGGGACTTAGGTTAACCCAGAACGAAATTATTGCGTAATTTGGTCAGATGCCATCTGTTAGGTTCTAAACAAACAGAGAAAAACTCAAACGGACGACTAGAAAAAGCTCAAACCCAAGTTTATTCACCCACTGGGTCATACAGCTGCAAAGACAAGGTATGATTACACAAGCACATATAACCTCCTACTAGGCAGGGTCAACTCCTTACACATCTAGACAGCCAATACATCTCTGTTGCTAGGCAGGAACTTATTGGTTCCTCTCACTGGGGTAGTCATGGCCCTGCCTGATGCTAGAACCTTCGTGGGTGTGGAAGTGTATGTATATGAGGTAGAACTATAGTAGGAGAGTCATTGTGGTGGGCCTCCTTCCCCAAGGTTTCTTCTTACTTCATCTGTTGACTTGACCTCGAGTCGAATTCCTCACTCGTCCCTTGTTCCACAGCCAGTCTGCCTTATCAGAGACTAACTAGACTGTTGCCCTTTGCCTCCCTCCTTACGAACAAAAGATTTACTTTCTGCACTTCCCCCTTGTCTCACTCAGTAAATTTTCATACACCAAATTCTTATCCACCCTTCATTGACCCCGACATATACATTCCTTATACATGTCAAATAATCAATAAGTTCTCATATGGTAACAGGAATAAGTATAATTCAAGCTACAATCCAACAGTCCCTCTTTTTTTAATAGTATCTCCATACTGTTCAACAATTAGGGTAGCCTAGTGGTTAGAGCGTTGGACTAGTAACCGAAAGGTTGCAAGTTCATATCCCCGAGCTGTCGTTCTGCCCCTGAACAGGCAGTTAACCCACTGTTCCTAGGCCGTCATTGAAAATAAGAATTTGTTCTTAACTGACTTACCTAGTAAAATTTAAAAAAAAATAAAAACGTAGAAATTACTTATAAATAAACAGAAAAGAAAACATAATTCATATTCTCAGTTGATTTGGATGTTTACACCTCAGAGACTTATGGCCTCAAACCTATAATCACACTATGCACCCTTTTACTCCCCCCTGTCTGCCATTACCCCTCCTGTTGTACAACTGATAATGACATTTCAGCTGGAGATTTTGACTCTCTTCCTCCTTCCGGTTCCTAAGAGATTGAAAGCAAAAGACTTGAAAAGAAAACACAATATATGACAAGTGTTAGTAATGCATTAAGCTATGCATAATCATATATGGCAAAAACTGTACCTTTGGATACTGTTCTGCTGGGGTCCACAAGAATCAAGGCTCAAAATACCTCCTCATGCTTGTACCCAGACATCCCCCATCAGGCTGCAGGTTTTATAGGAGGGGTTCCCACGCGATGTCATCCTCACTTTGGCCCTCTGTTTCCCCTGACAAGCCCCCCCCCCTCCTTTGTCTAGGATGTACAATGAATCTCTGTGTCTAGGCAGGTGGTGTTATCCACCCATCCCGAGTCCAGAACCTTTCGTACTCCTCCACACATCTCCCAGTCTTCTTATCAGTAGTATACATTATTGCACTTTGCCTCAGTCCATTGTTAATTACCTGGACTCATAAACAAACAGCTATTTGAGAATAAGCGACCCATTCCTACTCAAGTGAATATCATGAAAGCTAGAAGACAGTATTATAGGGCAATAGTTCACAATCTACGGTATAAGCGATATCATATGACTCCTATCTCCCTTATGGGAACATTCTGTCTCTGAGACAGGCCATCGTTGTACTTTGCCTCCGGCCATAAATACATTTGCACATAGATCATTCCATCTAAACCATAACACACTCATTACTACTGCTAGGCCACTTACAGTGGGGCAAAAAAGTATTTAGTCAGCCACCAATTGTGCAAGTTCTCCCACTTAAAAAGATGAGAGGCCTGTAATTTTAATCATAGGTACACTTCAACTATGACAGACAAAATTAGAAAAAAAATCCAGAAAAACACATTGTAGGATTTTTTTATGAATTTTCACTATGCTAAATCTTAATGCTAAATCTTAATCAGCAACACAAAGTTTTAATTACAGACAAAACAAAACATGATAATTTCTGTTTACAAAGAGGCTACTGTCCTCCACTCTTTGAATCACTTGTGTTGTAATCCACCCCAACCTTTACTGCATATACTATAACCAATATCCATTGGATATTCACTATTTGCTTCACACTCATTAATGTCTCCTATTTTAAGATTAATATTCACTAAATCGAGACAGGTCTAATTTTGGCCCATTGTAATCAAAGCAGTGTTCTATCGCCTGCACTGCGCTTAGACACGACGGCATTCCTCTTGCCAAGTCTAACCATTTTTAAAATGTAACTAGGCAAGTCAGTTAAGAACAAATTCTTATTTACAATGACGGCTTACCTCAGCCAAACCCGGATGACCCTAGGCCAATTGTTCACCACCCAATGGGATACAACCTGGATTTGAACCAAGGGCTGTAATGACACCTCTTGCACTGAGATGCAGTGTCTTAGACCGCTTTACTCCAGTATATGACTGGTCTCTCTTTTCCCCCCATGAATTTGCGTAACCACCATGCCCATGAACAAACTTTTTTTTTAAACTTTACAATTGTTTCTTTAACTCTATGAACAATTACTCACAATATTAAATCGGTTGCAACACTCACTACCAAGTTCCAAACTTGTCAGCGTAATAACTGTTCTTCAGGAGCTTCGTGAAATGGGTATCCATGGCCGAGCAGCCGCACATAAGCCTGTTCACCATGCGCAATGCCAAGCGCAGGCTAGAGTGGTGTATAGCTCGTCCCCATTGGACTCTGGAGCAGTGGAAACATTTTCTGGAGTTCTGAATCACACTTCACCATCTGGCAGTCCAACGGACAATCTGCCCGAATGCATAGTGCCAAGTGTAAAGTTTGGTGGAGGATAAATAATGGTCTGGGGCTGTTTGTCATGGTTCGGGCTAGGCCCCTTTGTTCCGGTTAAGGGAAATTTTTACGCTACAGCATACAATGACATTCTAGACAAGTCTGTGCTTATAACTTTTTGCCATCAGTTTGGGGAAGGCCCTTTCCTTTTTCAGCATGACAATGCTCCCCGTGCACGAAGTGAGGTCCATACAGAAATGGTTTGTCGAGATTGGTGTGGAAGAACTTGCCTGGCCTACAAAGAGCCCTGACCTCAACTCCATCGAACACCTTTGGGATGAATTGCGAGCCAGGCCTAATCGCCCAACATCAGTGCCCGACATCACTAATGCTCTTGTAGCTGAATTGAAGCAAATCCCTGCCACAATGTTCCAACATATAGTGGAAAGCCTTCCCAGAAGATTGGAGGCTGTTATAGCAGCAAAGAGGGGACCAACTCCATAATAATGCCCATGATTTTGGAATAAGATGATTGACGAGCAGGTGTCCACGTACTTTTGGTCATGTAGTGTGTGTATTTGTTGGGCTTTATAGTTTGTTTATTTCTATATGTTGGGCTTTAGCTTAGGTTATTCTTTACAGATTCAAGTATATTTGTTCAGGCCTCAATTGTTCCTTGACTAGCACCATTCATTCTCCCTGTTGATATTTCTAATGTTACAACTTCTAATAGTAACTGTATCCACTGGTGAATTGGGATAGAGTGAGGTGATTGCCATCTATGAGCCAACAACTTTTTTTGTGGCAGTGTCACCTGCCAACGGTAATCATCTCTGATTGATTAAGAGATTCAAGGAGCTATCATCGTTAAGTAACATAGTAGATGGAAAGCATTGAATATTTACATTCATGCACTTCAAACTGCAGCAGGGCACTCCCACATCATATGGAAGAATGTGACTACCTGATTTAGGGTACACCACTGTGAACAGTTGGGAGTTGGGGCCAATTTCATTGTAAAACAAATCCTTGGTGTTAAATACAGTCTGTGACAAAACTTTGAATATACACTGAGTGTACAAAACATTAGGAACACCTGCTCTTTCTGTGACGGACTGACCAGGTGAATTCAGGTGAAGGTTATGCTCCCTTATTGATGTCACATGTTAAATCCATTTCAATCAGCGTAGATGAAGGGGAGATGGGTTAAATAAGGATTTTCAAGCCTTGAGACAATTGAGCTATGAATTGTGTACCATTCAGAGGGTGAATGGGCAAGACAAAAGATTTAGGTGCCTTTGAATGGGGTATGGTAGTAGGTGCCAGTGTCGATTTTTCAAGAACTGCAATGCTGCTGGGTTTTTCACTCTCAACAGTTTCCTATGTGTGTGGTCCACCACCCAAAGGACACCCAGCCAACTTGACACAACTGTGGGAAGCATTGGAGTCAACATTGGCCAGCATTCCTGTGAAATGCTTTTGACACCTTGTAGAATCCATGCCCTGATGAATTGAGGCTGTTCTGCGGGCAAACCTCCTGTGTTCCTTGTGTTTTGTACACTCATTGTATACAGTTGAAGTCGGAAGTTTACACACACTTAGGTTTGAGTCATTAAAACTCGTTTTTCAACCACTCCACAAATTTCTTGTTAACAAACTCGGTTAGGATATCTACTTTGTGCATGACACAAGTAATTTTTCCAACAATTGTTTACAGACAGGTTATTGTATCACAATTCCAGTGGATCAGAAGTTTACAAACACTAAGTTGACTGTGCCTTTAAACAGCTTGGAAAATTCCAGAAAATGCTGTCATGGCTTTAGAAGCTTCTGATAGGCTAATTGACATCATTTGAGTCAATTGGAGGTGAACCTGTGGATGTATTTCAAGGCCTACCTTCAAACCCAGTGCCTCTTTGCTTGACATCATGGAAAAAAACAAAAGAGATGAGCCAAGACTTCAGAAAAAAAATTGTAGACATCCACAAGTCTTGTTCATCCTTGGGAGCGATTTCCAAACAGTAGTACGCAAGTATAAACACCATGGGACCACGCAGACGTCATACCGTTCAGGAAGGAGACACGTTCTATCTTCTAGAGATGAATGTACTTTGGTGCAAAAAGTGCAAATCAATCCCAGAACAGCAAAGGACCTTGTCAAGATGCTGGAGGAAACAGGCACAAAAGTACCTATATCCACAGTAAAACGAGTCCTATATCGACATAACCTGAAAGGTGCTCAGCAAGGAAGAAGCCACTGCTTCAAAACGCCATTAAAAAAACAGACTACAGTTTGCAACTGCACATAAGGACAAAGATCGTACTTTTTGGAGAAATGTCCTCTGGTCTGATGAAACTGTTTGGCCATAATGACCATCATTATGTTTGGCGGAAAAAGGGGGAGGCTTGCAAGCCGAAGAACACCATCCCAACTGTGAAGCACAGGGGTGGTAGCATCATGTTGTGGGGGTGCTTTGTTGCAGGAGGGACTAGTGCACTTCACAAAATAGATGGCATCAGGAGGAATGATAATTATATGGATATATTGAAGCAACATCTCAAGACATCAGTCAGGAAGTTAAAGCTTGGTCGCAAATGAGTCTCCAAATGGACAATGACCACAAGCATACTTCCTAAGTTGTGGCAAAATGGCTTAAGGACAACAAAGTCAAGGTGTTGAAGTAGCCATCACAAAGCCCTGACCTCAATCCTATATAAAATGTATGGGCAGAACTGAAAAAAGTGTGTGCGAGCAAGGAGGCCTATACACCTGGCTCCATTACACTAGCTGTGTCAGGAGGAATGGGCCAAAATTCACCAAACTTATTGTGGGAAGCTTGTGAAAGGCTACGTTTTGACCCAAGTTAAACAATTTAAAAGCAATGCTACCAAATACTAATTGAGTGTATGTAAAGTTCTGACCCACTGGGAATGTGATGAAATAAATAAAAGCTGAAAGAAATCATTATCTCTACTATTATTCTGACATGTCACATTCTTAAAATAAAGTGGTGATCCTAACTGGCCTAAGACAGGAAATTTGACTAGGATTTAATGTCAGGAATTGTGGAAAATCTGAGTTTAAATGTATTTGGCTAAGGTGTATATAAACTTCCGACTTCAACTGTAAGTATATGGATGAGCGATGGCCGAGTGGCATAGGCAAGGTGCAGTAGAAGGTATAAAATACAGTATATACATGTGATATGAGTAATGTAAGATATGTAAACATTTTTAGTGGCATTATTTAAAGTGCCATTGTTTAAAGTGACTAGTGATCTATTTATTAAAGTGGCCAGTGATCGGGTCTCAATGTAGATAGCAGCCTCTCTGAGTTAGTGATTGCTGTTTAGCAGTCTGATGGGCTTGGGATTGAAAAACAGCTTCTGTCTCTCGGTCCCAGCTTTGATGCACCTGTACTGACCTCGCCTTCTGGATGGTAGCGTTGTGAACATGCAGTGGCTCGGGTGGTTGGTGTCCTTGATGATCTTTATGGCCTTCCTGTGACATCGGGTGCTGTAGGTGTCATGGAGGGCAGGTAGTTTGCCCCCGGGGATGCGTTGTGCAGACCGCAGCACCCTCTGGAGAGCCTTGCGGTTGAGGGCGGTGCAGTTCCGTACAAGCTGTGATACGGCCCGACAGGATGCTCTCGATTGTGTATCTGTAAAAGTTTGTCAAGAGTTTTGGTGACGAGCCAAATTTCTTCAGCCTCCTGAGGTTGAAGAGGCGCTAGAGGAATAACCTTAATTTCTCCGAACCAGAATAGACTGACGAGTTTCAGAAGAAAGTTTTGTTTCTGGCCATTTTGAGCCTGTAATCGAACCTACAAATACTGATGCTCCAGATACACAACTAGTCTAAAGAAGGCCAGTTTTATTGCTTTTTTAATCAGAACAACAGTTTTCAGCTGGGCTAACATAATTGCAAAAGGGTTTTCTAATGATCAATTAGCCTTTTAAAACAATAAACTTGGATTAGCCTACACAACGTGTCATTGGAACACAGGAGTGATGGTTGCTGATAATGGACCTCTGTAGATATTTTAAACAATGATCTGTTTCATCTGACATTTATAGCTTATTTGCTGTAGAGGGAGATCAGACTGGGTCTGTGTGTACACTACAGGCTGATTGTGCACAGTCAGTCAAGTTTTAAAGATAATTTTTAACACCTTTACCGCCGACAGTGCCACAAATGCATTTGGATCAAGGTCCTGTTTGTGTCTGCAGCTATCCTCAGCTCAACATTTCCCATGGCTTGCTGTGTTATGCTAGACATGTAATGAATGGTCTTGTGTGATTTGACTGTGGACCAATGCTAATTGCCCTCTGCTTATGGTTGAGGTGAACCATCCCTCTCACCCTTCACTCACAAATGGAATACATCACCCCTTATTGCCCCCCGGTGGTTCTCAATTACTGCTGCAAGCAGCATTTTTAACTTCCGTCTGTGTTTGGTGTGTCAGTATTTCTCAAATCCTTGGTTTTCTTGAGCTGAGGGCTCAGACTGTTTAGGAAGATGAGATCATTAGCCAGTAAGGTGGTCTAAAGAAAATTGTTGGTCTTGTTATTATAGCAAATAAATTACAAAATTAAACTCTGAGGCTGATACTCTGGACTTTTATTTCTCAGCTGAAAGTATGTGAAGCTCAAAAAGCGTATGATAAAACATGTAACCGCAGCAGATTCGTAGTTGTAGAAAGTAAAGCTTTCTTTTTTATTTCCTCGTAAGTTCTTCCCTAAAAAAAATGTCCTGCTGACTTTCATAGCATTTTTATCAGCTACAGTACCTTGCAAAACCCCCTTGGTGTTTTTCCTATTTTGTTGAAATACAACCTGTAATTTAAATATATTTTTATTTGGATTTTATGTAATGGACATGCACAAAACAGTCCAAATTGGTGAAGTGAAATGAAATTACTTGTTTCAAAAAATAAAAAAATGTAATGGAAAAGTGGTGCGTGCATATGTATTCACCCCCTTTGCTATGAAGCCCCTAAATAAGATCTGGTGCAACCAATTACCTTCAGAAGTCACATAATTAGTTAGATTGCACATAGTTGAACTTTATTTAAGTGTCACATGATCTCAGTGTGTGTATATATATATATATATATATATATACACCTGTTCTGAAAGGCCCCAGAGTCTGCAACACCACTAAGTAAGGAACACCACCAAGCAAGCGGCACCATGAAGAACAAGGAGCTCTCCAAACAGGTCAGGGACAAAGTTGTGGAGAAGTATAGATCAGGGTTGGGTTATGAAAAATATCAGAAACTTTGAACATCCCATGGAGCACCATTAAATCCATTATTAAAAAATTGAAAGAATATGGCACCACAACAAACCTGCCAATAGAGGGCCGCCCACCAAAACTCACAGGCCAGGCAAGGAGGGTATTAATCAGAGAGGCAACAAAGAGACCAAAGATGACCCTGAAGGAGCAGCAAAGCTCCACAGTGGAGATTGGAGGATCTGTCCATAGGACCACTAAGAGCTGGGCTTTACAGAAGAGTGTCCAGAAAAAAATCCATTGCTTAAAAAGGCACGTGGGAGACTCCCCAAACATATGGAACAAGGTACTCTGGTCAGATGAGACAAAAATTGAGCTTTTTGGCCATCAAGGAAAATGCTATGTCTGGCGCAAACCCAACACCTCTCATCACCCCGAGAACACCATTTCACAGTAAAGCATGGTGGTGGCAACATCATGCTGTGGGGATGTTTTTCATCAACAGGGACTAGGTAACTACTAGTCAGAATTGAAGGAATGATGAATGGTGCTAAATACAGGGAAATTCTTAAGGGAAACCTGTTTCAGTCTTCCAGAGATTTGCAGGACAATAACCCTAAGTATACTGCTAAAGCAACCCCCCCCCCCCCCCAAAAAAAAAAATCCATTCTAATTCCAGGTTGTAAGGAAGGCAACAAAATAGGAAAATGCCAAGGGGGTGAATACTTTCGCAAGCCACTGTAACCCCACATTATCCATCCTCTTACTCTGTCTATATATATGTGTGTATTCAAGATCCACTATGCTGGGACAGTGCCTACGTCCTACTATGTTCGTGAGTCAGTGAAGGTGGACTATGAACAGTGTCTAACAGTCAGCCGTGGCTCCTCACAGCAGCTAGAATATGAGATCCTCTTCCCTGGCTGTGTGCTCAGGTGAGTGGGCCGATATTACTACCGCTATTTCTTTCTTTCTACCCCTCCCTCTTTCTCTGTCTTACCTCTCTGTAACCCCACGACTTGCCCTGTTCTATCTCGGCCTCCCTTACCTCCCTCCGCCTTTATTTTCCTCTCTCTCTATCTCTTTATTAACCTCCTTAACTCCAGTGCAGGGTGACCCTGCATCGAGTCCGATACCCACGTGGTTCCACGTGGTTGACCCGGAAAAATGTCAGTTGGTGGGTGAAATGAAAACGTTTTTTCAACCCACGGGTCGGCTCGCGATTCAGAACAATTATAATCCGGATCGAAACATTTTAAATCGATATAAAAATGGTTTACAAGACCCAGGACTTGTGTTGCATTGTGTTGCGAATTCCATTCTGTGAGCGATGAGGCAGACATATAAGCTAACACGCTGTGGATCAGGGAACTGTCCATTATTTGTGTGGTGCTGAAATGTATGTTTCGTCCTCCCACACAAGAATACTTTTTATAATAATAATAATAATAATAATAACTTTGCCATGTGTACTTTCCCTGGCTAGCTTAGCTCATGTGAAAATGGCCAACATAGGTATTTGTTTACGATAGGCTAATTGAGTTTATTATCAGTTAACTATTAAGCTACTCCAGGCATTCATTTGCAGCCTTTCTTAAATTATGGGTTGGTGGATCGCGATGTGTCCAGAGTAAATTTCGAATTATTTCATTAATTACTGGAATTGATTTGGCCAAGTGCGCTCTCTGCTTAGCAGCGGTCTCTGCTCAGTTTGGCAGCTGCGTTAGAGTGAGAGTGAGATGCCCGTGTGCTTCGCGGTTTACCTGATCTTTTTTCCTGCAGTTTTCTTGAAGATTACTCCGCGACACAGGCGATGCAGCGCTGTGGTTCAGCAGCAGATGATGCGCTGTCTGCCACTCACTTGTCATTTCCATTCGCCATCAATCACCGCTGTCATCAAATAGATTCATGCTAGCCACAAGTTCTGACTGAGCTCAATTGTCATGCAACGCATATACAGAGAGCGTTTCTCTTTCATAGAAATGTATAACGAAGAGTGCCCACAATGTGTTTTGTGCGGGGAAGTCCTTAGTAATGAAACGACACGTCCTGACCAAACATCCACAGCATGATGGTAAACCAAGGGAGTTCTTTCAGAACAGGGTAGCATGCTTCAGGAAACAGTGCTACGACAGTGGAAAAGTAAGTCAGCTAGCATGGCATTATCATTTTATAACAGGTGATGATAAGTAGAAGTAAGGGAGCACTAACTAACTTCCATAGTAGTAGATGTGGATATCTTTAGATATCCACATTTAGTAGATATCTTTCAAACAATCCCCTGGCCATGTACACAGCTAATAGCTATCATTTGCCAAAGCAAGCTAGCTACTGATAGTGCAACCCTAGTAACAGTACAAATGAAGATGAAAAATGCACATCTTACTGTATAAATTATTGTTGAAAACTGGTCTCTGTTGGAACTGTTGCTGTTAAAATACAATCATATTTTTTTTTATTCTTAACTGGAATAAACTGATTGAAGCAAGATGCTTTTTGAGGCAAACACAGCTGTCTCCTGCCTGACTGAGAAAGTAGTAGATGTTCTGGTCCAGTTTGGCACCACATACCTATGCGAGTCAGGTTTCTCAACTCTGACACACTTAAAACAAGTACAGAAACAGTTTCAAGGTTGAGCATGACCTGAGTATTGCACTGTCAAGAACGGAGCCCAGAATATACATGCTCTCAATAGGACTGTGTGTGTGTGTTTTCTGGTCTACGTCTGTGTGATGTGATCAATCAGTTTATTCCAGTTCAAAATAAAACATATGTATTGTATTTTTAACAGCAACAGTTCCAACCTAAACTTTCTTTCAACAATTTCTACAGCAAGATGTACAGTAGGCCTGATCATTGTTCATCTGTACTGATGCTTAGAGTTGCACTATCAAAAAGCCTGTGTGTGTGTGTTCTGTTATTCATGTGTGATGTGATCAATCAGTTTATTCCAGTTCAGAATGAAAATTATTTATTGTATTTTAACAGCAAACAGTTCCAACCTAGACCGATATGTAAGAGTGTTTTTAAAGGGGGAAAATAAACATTAATATATATGTATATGGATATTTAATTTCATTGCTATTTTTTTTACATTTACATTTACATTTAAGTCATTTAGCAGACGCTCTTATCCAGAGCGACTTACAAATTGGTGCATTCACCTTATGACATCCAGTGGAACAACCACTTTACAATAGTGCATCTAAATATTTTAAGGGGGGGGGTGAGAAGGATTACTTTATCCTATCCTAGGTATTCCTTAAAGAGGTGGGGTTTCAGGTGTCTCCGGAAGGTGGTGATTGACTCCGCTGTCCTGGCGTCGTGAGGGAGTTTGTTCCACCATTGGGGAGCCAGAGCAGCGAACAGTTTTGACTGAGCTGAGCGGGAACTGTACTTCCTCAGTGGTAGGGAGGCGAGCAGGCCAGAGGTGGATGAACGCAGTGCCCTTATTTGGGTGTAGGGCCTGATCAGAGCCTGGAGGTACTGAGGTGCCGTTCCCCTCACAGCTCCGTAGGCAAGCACCATGGTCTTGTAGCGGATGCGAGCTTCAACTGGAAGCCAGTGGAGAGAGCGGAGGAGCGGGGTGACGTGAGAGAACTTGGGAAGGTTGAACACTAGACGGGCTGCGGCGTTCTGGATGAGTTGTAGGGGTTTAATGGCACAGGCAGGGAGCCCAGCCAACAGCGAGTTGCAGTAATCCAGACGGGAGATGACAAGTGCCTGGATTAGGACCTGCGCCGCTTCCTGTGTGAGGCAGGGTCGTACTCTGCGGATGTTGTAGAGCATGAACCTACAGGAACGGGCCACCGCCTTGATGTTAGTTGAGAACGACAGTTTGTTGTCCAGGATCACGCCAAGGTTCTTAGCGCTCTGGGAGGAGGACACAATGGAGTTGTCAACCGTGATGGCGAGATCATGGAACGGGCAGTCCTTCCCCGGGAGGAAGAGCAGCTCCGTCTTGCCGAAGTTCAGCTTGAGGTGGTGATCCGTCATCCACACTGATATGTCTGCCAGACATGCAGAGATGCGATTCGCCACCTGGTCATCAGAAGGGGGAAAGGAGAAGATTAATTGTGTGTCGTCTGCATAGCAATGATAGGAGAGACCATGTGAGGTTATGACAGAGCCAAGTGACTTGGTGTATAGCGAGAATAGGAGAGGGCCTAGAACAGAGCCCTGGGGGACACCAGTGGTGAGAGCGCGTGGTGAGGAGACAGATTCTCGCCACGCCACCTGGTAGGAGCGACCTGTCAGGTAGGACGCAATCCAAGTGTGGGCCGCGCCGGAGATGCCCAACTTGGAGAGGGTGGAGAGGAGGATCTGATGGTTCACAGTATCGAAGGCAGCCGATAGGTCTAGAAGGATGAGAGCAGAGGAGAGAGAGTTAGCTTTAGCGGTGCGGAGCGCCTCCGTGATACAGAGAAGAGCAGTCTCAGTTGAATGACTAGTCTTGAAACCTGACTGATTTGGATCAAGAAGGTCATTCTGAGAGAGATAGCGGGAGAGCTGACCAAGGACGGCATGTTCAAGAGTTTTGGAGAGAAAAGAAAGAAGGGATACTGGTCTGTAGTTGTTGACATCGGAGGGATCGAGTGTAGGTTTTTTCAGAAGGGGTGCAACTCTCGCTCTCTTGAAGACGGAAGGGACGTAGCCAGCGGTCAGGGATAAGTTGATGAGCGAGGTGAGGTAAGGGAGAAGGTCTCCGGAAATGGTCTGGAGAAGAGAGGAGGGGATAGGGTCGAGCGGGCAGGTTGTTGGGCGGCCGGCCGTCACAAGACGCGAGATTTCATCTGGAGAGAGAGGGGAGAAAGAGGTCAGAGCACAGGGTAGGGCAGTGTGAGCAGAACCAGCGGTGTTGTTTGACTTAGCAAACGAGGATCGGATGTCGTCGATCTTCTTTTCAAAATGGTTGACGAAGTCATCATTTTTGTCTATATTGCATTTGTTTTAGGCATAAGGGCAATGAAATATACCAATATTTATGCATAGCTGCATATTTTGCTAAGCTTGGTTTTAACAGGAAAACACAGAATTTCTCATTTGGGTCCCAGGCTGAAAAGGTTTAAGAACCTCTGATTTAGACCATAACGCTGGCTATATCAAGTTTAAACCGGTGCGCTGGTGAATGTTTGAGCAGGCCTAGGTTATAGCCTACTAATTAATGTAGTTTTGCATCCTATATTCGATTCTGGGAATTGTTTATATGATTTTCAATTAAACAGTTTTACTATCTAAACAATATTGAATGTAAAGGTCTTGTTTTATTATGTCGGCTATAGGCTTTCATCAGGTAAGAAGGCTAATGAGAAGAACCTTTTTCAGAGCAATTTTAGTTGTCAATGTGCCACATCTCATTGTAAAAAAAAATGTATTTCGTTCTGGCATGGTTTCATGGCATAGTTTCCTTTTATCTAAATGTTGATTAGACATGCATATACATTAACTCATGCAGGGAGGGGAATAATAACCTATGACTAGTCATAGCCTTGTCATAGCCTATGAATAGTCATAAAAACGATTAAATAAATGAATGTTATTTGGCGGGTCACGGATCGGCTCTCGGAACAATTCTATGCGGGTGTGTCGGGATATATAATTATGTAATATAATATCTCTTCCCCCCCCCCCATGCAGGTGGCAGTTTTCTAGTGATGGGGCAGACATCGGCTTTGGGGTGTTTATGAAGGGGAAGATAGGAGAGAGGCAGAATGCAGGGCAGATGCAGGAGGTGGTTCCCAGCCAGAGATACAACGCACACCTGGTGCCCGAAGACGGCTCTCTCACCTGCAGCGAGCCTGGGGTCTGTGAGTACAGGACAGCTAGACAGAGACACATAAGCGATTTCTAAACTTTATACCCCTTTTACACTATCGTGCCATCCCAAACCAAACTGTGCTGGCTTGGGTATTTTCTTTTCACATTGCCTATTTTTCATGGTTCCAGCATCTTTAATGCTTGGTTTGATTAGTCTCAGTAGTGTGAAAAGCCCTACAGTGGGCTAGAACAGAGGTACAATGACACATGAAGACTTGGGTAGGGGCACATAAGAACCTAGTCCAGTGGTACTAGACAGAGATTGGATCTCGGCCTACCAGTATAACACTAGCCCACCGTGTGACTACTTTATACAGACCTGTGTCTTTGCCTGTTGGGTGACACTTTTCCTACTTCTGAGGGTATATCCGTGGTCAGTGGATCGTTCTGATAAGGAATGCGTTGTTTGCATCACCAAGTGTTGTCCAGGAAATAATTTATTCAAATTGTAAGATACTACCACCCCACCTCAAAATCAAAACCAATGTTTGTGCGCACACACTCTATTCTACTTCTTGTCTGCTTCCTGTCTGCAAGGCTGATTAGCTAGACAAAAAGGTGTGAAACACAGACATGTGTGTGCAAAGTTAGAACACAACATGGAATCCATGTTTGATTTTGATTTGGAGGGCGGTATCAGATGTCAATTAGATTGAATTCTTACTTGGGCACTGCTCAGAGACGCAAACGACAACTGTCTACCGATTGCGGATGTAAGCTCGGTCGTGGGAAAATTGTCACCAAACAAGCATAGGAATGGTCAGCAAATAACTAGCAAGGTGGGTGCATGTTATAAAGCTAGACCCAGGTTCCACTCAGGTCTAGAAACTGGGCAATTAAGAACCAGGCCTTGCATACAAGCACACAAAGAGGACAAGGGCCGGAGTAAAGGTGTAGGACTTGACTTAGGCGACATCCATGTTGTTTTCTTTCTTCTTCAGATGTGCTGCGGTTCGACAACACCTACAGTATCTTCCAGTCCAAACGCATCTGCTTCACCGTCGAGGTATTGCTCCCAGGCCAATCTCAGTCTCCGAAAAAACGGGCTGGCTCACAAGTGGAGGCCAGCAACCAATCGCAGTCTCCGAATAACCAGGGTGGGTCAGAATCTGGGGCCAGCAGCTAATTGTGACAGACTTTACTGAGCTAGAGCTAGTCTCAGCCCCGGCCATGGTCAGTGAAGTCAGACCTAAAACCACTGAAATAGACTCCAATGATCAGCACTGAGGTACTTCATCTGACAATGGGCCATTGTGCTGCTCACGAATGAAGGTATGTAGCTCTGGTCCAGTGCATTATATGCAGCTTGCTGATGCTGAGACTTCTACATCTGCAAGCCACACACAATGCCCTGGGCCAGAGCTAGAATGTACAATGAAGAGAAACAAGTCCACAACTCAGGGTTCCTGGAGTAGAGGAGATGTATTCAAACACGGACTGAAACAACTGGTTTACTTTCTACAATAAGTGTATGGCTTTTAAAAATCTATTTTATTTTAAAGACCAGGAAGTATATTATATCTGAATGTCATTGATGGTCCAGGGTGTATTATTTTGCAATGCTGAGAGCAGAGCAGCAAGACCTCAGGAGATATTTATTTCGTCAACACTCCTCTATATAACCATCTGTTCAAGTACAATCCCTTTTCCGTGGCAACAACTCACTATGGGCATCACCCTGTCTTTCTCTCTCTCAAGCACTGGGTGAATTTCAAGGTTTTTCCCTTGATTTCTCATGTCCTTGATTCCTCACCTTCTTCTCAAAAGGCAAGGAATAAGGAAATACTTTTGAGATGTACCCTCTCGCTCTCAATCTTTCTTCTTTCTGTCATGATTTATGAGTCATGACAAAATTAGGCCATTTTGAGTATGCCTTTACTTTTCAAAATCAACACAGTTCTGTTCAAATGAATATGTTGACATACTGGTAGTTTTATTTTCAGGGAAAACAAATCTATATTTTGTCCTTTAATTGTTAGAACATGAAAGGCAAGAAATCTTTGAGAATACTAATATCCACTGTCCAAAATCTGTATCATGACATTCCATTTTGTTGTGTAATCTTCAGCACCAGTGTTTTCCTGTATAGGGTTGCAATTTGCAAAATTCCAGTAACTTTCCCAGAATTCCCAGGATTTCCAGAAATCCGGGTTAGTGGTCTGGATTTCCTGCTTATTCCCTCCTGATTCCGGGAATTCTCCAACTGAGAAATCCAGAAAACCTAGGAATTTTGGGCAAATTACCGGAATTTTGCAAACCTTTTCTTGTATATCTATATGTAACAACAAAGACATACATGGTGTAAATGCTTGCCTTAAATACGTCAGTGTGTTTAAAGAATGTGCAGCACTCAACGAACTGGCCCGTATGGGCAGTTGAAACACTCAAAGATCTCTATTATATGTCATCTGTAAACTGTACTTATTGATTGAAGTCGTCTTCTGCCAGCATCTGGATAAAGTATTTTGCACAGTGAAAATCATGGAATGTAGCTAGCTATTATAGCCTTATTCGACGTTGGTTTGTGCTCACTGTTAAATAGATAATTTATGTTACCTTTATGTATTTTAGTAATGAGTAGGGGGAACAGTACCCACTCCGAAACATTGAAATTGTTATCTTTTTGTGAACATTTGTCAATCTTTTCTTTAGTTTAAATTGGAAACATGTAATTTATTTTTGTAGAATTCATGTAGTCAGTGCATATCTAATGTAACAGAAACCAATCTGAGCTGTTCCAATCTATTGGGAAAATAATATACATGTTTGAATCAACTTGACTGAATCTCGTCCACAAGCCGTCTCTCTTTCTCTGTCTAACCTATATGCAGATGTGGTAACAATTAAGCCTGGAGACTGAATATACAGTATACTAACTAAACAAGTACTTGGACATACCGTATGGTACAAAATGATCGCACTTTTAGATCCCTGACAGTACCTTAGTCTACAAAAGTAAAAGGTATGTCTGTGTCTTTCTCCAGTAGTTGTATCTATTGTCTGACATTTAGTTTTCTAAGCATTTTTTTTATTAGGAACATATACAGTTGAGGTCGGAAGTTTACATACACTAAATTGACTGTGTCTTTTAAATAGCTTGGAAAATTTCAGAAAATTATGTAATGGCTTTAGACATCTGTGAAGATGCTGGAGGAAACAAGTAAAAAAACTATCTATATTCACAGTAAAATGAGTCCTATATCGACATAACCTGAAAGGCCGCTCAGCAAGGAAGAAGCCACTGCTCAAAAACCGCCATAAAGAAGCCAGACTATGGTTTGCAACTGCACATACTTTTTGGAGCAAAGTCCTCTAGTCTGATGAAACAAAAATAGAACTGTTTGGCCGTAATGACCATTGTTATGTTTGGAGGAAAAAGGGGGATGATTGCAAGGCGAAGAACACCATCCCAACTGTGAATCACAGGGGTGGCAGCATAATTTTGTGGGTGTGCTTTGCTGCACTTCACAAAATAGATGGCATCATGAGGGAGGGAAATTATGTGGATATATTGAAGCAACATCTCAAGACATCAGTCAGGAAGTTTAAGCTTGGTTGCAATGGGTCTTCCAAATGAACAATGACCCCAAGCATAAATTTGTTGCAAAATGGCTTAAGGACAACAAAGTCAAGGTATTGGAGTGGCCATCACAAAACCCTGACCTCAATCCCATATAACATTTTTGGGCAGAATTGAAAAAGCGTGTGCGAGCAAGGAGGCCTACAAACCTGACTCCATTACACCAGCTCTGTCAGGAGGAATGGGCCAAAATCCACCCAACGTGTTGTGGGACGTTTGTGGAAGGCTACCCGAAATGTTTGACCCAAGTTAAACAATTTAATGGTAATGTTACCAAATGCTAATTGAGTTGTCTATAAACCTCTGACCCACTGGGAATGTGATGAAATAAATAAATTCAAAATTAATCATTTTCTTTGCTATTATTCTGACATTTAACATTCATAAAATAAAGTGGTGATCCTAACTGACCTAAGACAGGGAATTATTACTAGAATTAAATGTCAGGAATTGTGAAAAACGGAGTTTAAATGTATTTGGCTAAGGTGTATGTAAACTTCAGACTTCAACTGTAGGTGTTCCTTTTGTCCAGGTGGGAAAGGGCAGTGTTGAGTGCAATAGAGATTGCATTATCTGTGGATCTGTTGGGGCAGTATGCAAATTGGATTGGGTCTAGGTTTTCTGGGATAATGGTGTTTAGGTGAGCCATGACCAGCCTTTCAAAGCATTTCATAGCTACAGACGTGAGTGCTATGGGTCGGTAGTCATTTAGGCAGGTTACCTTAGTGTTATTGGGCACAGGGACTATGGTGGTATTACAGACTCAGTCAGGGACAGATTGATAATGTCAGTGAAAATACTGTCCAGTTGGTCAGCGCATACTCGTAGTACACGTCCTGGTAATCCGTCTGGCCCTGCGGCCTTGCGAATGTTGACCTGTTTAAAGGTCTTACATCGGCTACAGAGAGAGTGATCACACAGTCGCCAGGAACAGCTGGTGCTGTCATGCATGTTTCATTGTTACTTGCCTCGAAGCGAGCGTAGAAGCAATTTTGCTTGTCTGGTAGGTCGTGTCACCGGGCAACTCGCGGCTGTGCTTCCCTTTGTAGTCCGTAATAGTTTGCAAGCCCTGCCACATCCGACTAGTGTCGGAGCCAGTTTAGTACAATTCAATCTTAGTCCTGCATTGACGCTTTTGCCTGTTTGATGGTTCATCGGAGGGCATAGCGGGATTTTTGTTAAGCTTCCGTGTTATTGTCCCGCTCCTTGAAAGCAGCAGTTCTACCCTTGAGCTCAGTGCAGATGTTGCCTGTAATCCATGGCTTCTGGTTGGTGTATGTACGTACGGTCACTGTGGGGACGATGTCATCGATGCACTTATTGATGAAGCCAGTGACTTATGTGGTGTACTCCTCAATGCCATTGAAAGAATCCCGGAACATATTCCAGTCTGCTAGCAAAATAGTCCTGTAGTTTAGCATCTGCTTCATCTGACCACTTTCTTATTGACCGAGTCACTGGTGCTTCCTGCTTTAGTTTTTGCTTGTAAGCAGGAATCAGGAGGATAGAATTATGGTCAGATTTGACAAATGGAGCTTTGTATCTGTCTCTGTGTGTGGAGTCAAGGTGGTCTAGAGTTTTTTTTCCCTCTTGTTGCACATTTAACATGCTGATAGAAATTAGGGCAAGCTGATTTGAGTTTCCCTGCATTAAAGTCCCCGCCACTAGCAGCTCCGCTTCTTGATAAGCGTTTTCCTGTTTGCTTATGGCTGTATACAGCTCATTGAGTGCGGTCTTAGTGCCAGCATCGGTCTGCGGTGGTATATAGACAGCTATGAAAAATATAGATTCAAGATAGACTATAAAAATATAGTTCAGGAGTCTGTTGTTAAATAATGTGGTCTACAACTTAGATACTCTACCTCAGGTGAACAAAAACTTGAGATTTCCTTAGATTTTGTGCACCAGCTATTGTTTACAAATATACATAGTCCGCCGCCCCTTGTGTTACCAGAGGCCGCTGTTCTGTCCTGCTGAAAAAGCATAAAACCTGCCAACTGTATGTTAATCATGTTGTTGTTCAGCCATGACTCGGTGAAACATAAGATATTACAGTTTTTAATGTCCCGTTGGTAGGATATACGTGCTCGTAGTTTGTCTATTTTATTATCGATGAATTGTACGTTGACGGGGATGAGGGCCTTGTCGGGTGTCTGGAGTAAATACTTCCCGTCTGACTCATTGAAGAAGAGGAATTCCTTCAGAACGGGGTGAGTAATCACTGCCCTGATATCAATAAGTTATTTTCGAACATAAGACACTGTGACAGAAACATTATGTACAAATTAAGTTACAAATAACCCCAAAAAACACACACAATAGCACAATTAGTTACGGGATCGTTAAACAGCGGCCATCTCCTTCGGCGCCATTAACTTTTTATGGCTGCAGGGGCAGTATTGAGTAGCTTGGATGAAAGGTGCCCATATCAAACGGCCTGCTCCTCAGTCATAGTTGCTAATATTTGCATATTATTATTAGTATTGGATAGAAAACACTCTGAAGTTTCTAAAATGGTTTGAATTATGTATGTGGGTATAACAGAACTCATTTAGCAGGCAAAAACCTGAGAAATTCCACTTCCTGTTTTTTTCTGGAGGTGGCAGATTTTCAACCAAGGTCTCATTGAAATTACAGCCAGATATGGATGAGTTTTCACTTCCTATGCCTTCCACTAGATGTCAGCAGTCAATATAACCTTGTCTGATGGCACTAATGTGAAGGGGGGTCGATTGACACAGGAAATAGTCACCACAGCCATGAGTGGACCATGCTTTCACCAGGGGAAGGACTTGCGTTCCACCGCTCATCTGAAGTCATTCTAATTCTCCGGTTGGAACGTTATTCAAGATATATGTAAACAACATTCTAAAGATTGATTCAGTACATCGTTTGACATGTTTCTACTGACTGTTACGGAACTTTTGGACATTTCGTCACGTTATAGTGGACGCGCTTTGTGACTTTGGAATTGTTTACCAAACGCACTAGCGAATTGGACATAAATAACGGACATTTTCGAACAAATCAAGCATTTATTGTGGATTTGGGATTTCTAGCACTGCATTCTGATGAAGTTCATCAAAGGCAAGGAAACATTTGTCATGTATTTTCTGGTTTCTGTTGACTCCAACATGGAGAATAATTTGGCTACTGTTCTGAGTGCCGTCTCAGATTATTGCATGGGTTAATTTTTCCGTGAATTTTAAAAGAAATCTGACACAGCGGTTGCATTAAGGAGAGGTATATCTATAATTCCATGTGTTTAACTTGTATTATCATCTACATTTATGATGAGTATTTCTGTTGAAACGATGTGGCTATGCAAAATCACTTGATGTTTTTGGAACTAGTGAATCTAATGCGCCAATGTAAACTCAGATTTTTTTTTATATAAATATGAACTTTATCAAACAAAACATGCATTTATTGTGTAACATGAAGTCCTATGAGTGTCATCTTATGAAGATATTTCATGTTTAGTGATTAATTTGATCTTTATTTATGCTTTTTGTGAATTCTATATTTTGCTGGAAAATGGCTGTGCTTATTGTGGTTTGGTGGAGACCTAACATAATCGTTTGTAGTGCTTTCGCTGAAAAGCCCATTTGAAATCGGACAATTTGGTGGGATTAACAACGAGAATAGCTTTAAAATGATATAAAACACATGTATGTTTTACGAATTGTAAATATGAGATTTCTGTGGTTTGAATTTGGAGCCCTCTATTTTCACTGGTAGTTGTCATATCGATCACGATATCGGGATTGCAGCCATAACAGGTTTTAATGATGGCAGCTGTGTGTGTGCAAAGTTTATCCTGTGAAGCATGTCAATACTGGACAATATTTTGTATCAAGTCTGCCCAAATGTGCCGAATTGGCCAATTGATACATTGCAAAGTACATAACTATAGAGAACATTAAAACAATGATGTGCTAATACAAAATTTAAGTTTACACACTACCAGGAATGTCATACATTTATGGATCATTAGCTTATACACAAACTTTCACACATCTAGATGGCTGGGTGGGGTGGGTGCGGAGCCAGAGACAGCAGGGGTTCAAACTGTAGAACCCAGTTCCTATATTTGAGTATAAAAATATGTTTTATCAAACAAAACTATGCTACATTTTATCTCTGGGACCCTCAGGATGAAAAATCAGAGCAAGATTACTGAATGTAAGTACATTTTTTACCTTCAGAGGTGAAAGTATCAAACCATTTGCCGTGATAAAAATTGTTGTTGTGCACTCTCCTCAAACAATAGCATGGTATTTTTCACTGTAATAGCTACTGTAAATTGGACAGTGCAGTTAGATTAACAATAATTTAAGCTTTCTGCCCATCTAAGACATGTCTATGTCCTAGAAAGTTTGCTGTTACTTACAACTGTCATGCTGATCACATTAGTGCACGTTAGCTCAACCATTCCGGTATAGGGACCCACATCCTGTATACATTTCAACAGTATTGAGGTTATTTTTTTAATAAAATAAACTTTTACATTTGATTTGTTTAATCTCATATTGATGTCATGGCTTACAAATTCACACCTGATAGTGAGTCAGATGATTACTCCACTACTCCTATTGTCAGAGGGAAGGTTATTTGGTTTGGTGAGCATGCTGAGAGTAATGCAATGTCCAGTTGGTTTCACAGTTGCAGAGTGGGGACTTCTCAGTCATTATCTGATAGTGCTAGGAGTGCAGGGCTAGGTCAGAGCCCAGGTTGTTCTAATATGGGTACGTTTTTGAGGGGAGGTCCACACACGTCCACATCCAGTAGTGACACAAACACCATACCGTGACATGGTAGGCCAGTTAGGAGTGCAGATAGGTGTCTCCATAGTAGCCAGACTGATGT
Organism: Oncorhynchus gorbuscha; assembly: GCF_021184085.1. NCBI lineage: Eukaryota > Metazoa > Chordata > Actinopteri > Salmoniformes > Salmonidae > Oncorhynchus > Oncorhynchus gorbuscha. Next base: position 36,373,471 of record NC_060176.1, on the reverse strand, counting down.
CAGTTGGAGCCATCGATAAGAGTGGTGAGCGCCACAGTACATCACCAAGAGACACAGCAGTCACTGGTTCAGTGAGCCAGGAAGTTCTACAAGTGACTGTCCATGTCAAGTCTGAGAGAGAAACCAAAGTATTCAGAGGTCACAGCTCTGACAGTTTCACAGTTCAAGAGTCGGTTGAAATCACAAAAGCATACCTGAAAAAACAAAGATGTGATGAGCCTGATCAGGGCGAAGGATATCACGAAGAGGTTGATAGGTAAAGTTAGGGATGTTGTGAAGGTTGGGTTGTGGAGTGTGTGGAGGCCATGTCTTTACTGTTTGGATTGACGTCAATCCGCTTACTCGCATAATAACCAAGACTAAACTGAACTGTTGCGAGCAGTGTTGTGTGGTTAGGAGTTAGGCATCAAGTATATACCAGATCCTCAGAATGTAGTTTCTGATGCCCTGAGTCAAATGCCCTTTCATAAAGGTGTTGGCCACAGACTGCTCCATGAGTCCTACGAGAATATCCTCAGCGACGTTCATGCAGTGTTAATCGCCTCAGTCCAAGATGCCTTTGGGTGGTCAGTCACAATGAGTGGGAATCTGGAGCCAGAACACGGGCTGTGTAAATGGTGCAACACCTGCCTCAACTAATACCTCCTGGTCAAAGCACCTGAACTGCCTACTCAGAGAAGGAGCCTTGTGATGAGCAGCTCAACGACAGGACACTCTCTCATGTTTGGTTCTATGTGGAGAAACGCCGCAGACCCTCCAGAAAAGAAAGAGCAAAGGAATGAGTCACAGTCGTCAGATATTTGAAAAGCTGGGAAATAGCTTATTGTCAGTAACGACACATTGTATAGAGTCTCGAGATCAGATTGCAAAGACCAAACGGTTCCAATATGTCATTCTGGAGTCCTGAAGGGTGTCCACAACCACACCAGTCATCAGGATCAGTTCAGAAGCCTAAATTTAGCAAGACAGATTATTCTGGCTGCACCTTGATGCTAGGGACTATGTCTGTGGTTGCCAGCCTTGCATCGTCAGCAAACTGTTGAGCCTGAGGGTAGGGTCCCCCATAGAAAGTATCACCTCTACTATACCGTGTCAGCTGGTTTGCATTGACTTTTGGTCAGCCGAAGATTCAAGCAACAAGTCCATCGACGTGTTGTTGGTAACAGACCACTTTAGAAGAATGGCTCAAGCGTTCGCCTGCACAAAAGACCAATCAGCTAAGCAAGTGGCAAGAATCCTGTGGGACAGATTTTCATGTGTTCATGGATTTCCTGAGAGAATTCATAGAGACCAAGGGGCAAACTTCAAGAGTCAACTGATCAGCGAGCTACTCAGAGTGTCCGGTGTGAGGAAGTTTCACAACCTAGTGATGCCTCTTGCAATGAGATTCAGTGCCTTAGACCATTGCGCCACTTGCGAGCCATGACCAATATATATTGTCCTGCTAAATAGACATGTTGGGCTTTTGGTTTCTCCCCCTCTAAAAACAAAAATAAATATTTTGGCCTTTTTCATATTACAATTGCTTACTTTTGGTTATTTGAAATCTCCAAAATCTCATATTTTTTTTAACAAGGGGGGAAATGTAAGGAACTTCTGTCCACCCCCCTGGAGGCCTTTTGAAAACATGTTTTCTTAGCAGGACAATAGACATGTGGTCCATAAAACACCTCTCTGACATAGGGTCCAGCATATCTCTTGATGATGATCGGGCTCGGACTGACACGGTCCGCTTTATATAATTAACATTTCATTATTTATAGATGTTTACATATTTTCTCATTGTTTGTGATAAAAAATGAAGTTCACATTTAAGTTAAATTCTATAAGAGTCCTGTTTAAGTAACCAAACCAAGATGCATTGCAGTCAGACGTGTGTTTTGTCTTGTCCCGTGTAAATATATTCTTTTCCTTGTTTTTTCCTTATATATTTTAATATCACTTTCCATCTATGGACTGAATATACTCTCCTGCAACCCTCATCACACATTGTGGTACGGATGTGCTATTTCTATACTTTAATTAAGAACCAGAAACCCCATCAAAAGCTAGCCAGCAAACTGGCTACTAGCTAGTAATCAGTTAGCCATCTCCCGGCTAGCCGAAGAGGCCCATGAGCCACTCCTTGGGCTACATTACCTGGACCCTTGCCGACCCATCACGACTGGACTACCGACGTAATTCCGCCCGAGGGGTTTTTTCAACTGACCCCTCCGTCGTGACGTCCCATGAATGCCCACCCGCTAGCCTGCTAGCCGTGGCCCGCTAGCTGTCTAGAGCACATCGGACTGTTAGCTTAAGAGGCCCATCGGACAAATTCTTTGGCCACTGTACCTATTTTGCCAATTGGTCTGGTTTACCACACGGAGCCCTGCTGATCCGTCCTCTGAACCGGAACCCCCCAACAGAAGCTAGCCAGCTAACTAGCTACTAACAAGTAGTCAGCTCTAGTAGTCAGCTAGCCACTGCTAGCGGTCATCAGCTACCTTTAGCCCGGACAACTCTCGCCAGTCTGCACAGCACGACTCAAATCAGAGCAAATCGGACCTATTTTCCCCATATCTCCGGATTCCTACCGCAAGCGCTGAACCTTTTTGTAAATTATTTTTTTCCCTCACCTGGATCATCGCATCTAGCTAGCTGCTGTCCGAGTGGCCACTAGTGGCTAACCTCTCTGTCCTGAAGCAAGAACCAATCAGCCTGGAGCTATCCCTGCTAGGCCCATTTACCACACAGAGCCCTCCTGATCTGTCTCCCGACGTCACAGCAAGAGGGCGCCACAACAGACTTTCTTCTGTTGCGATGTCCCTCAAAGGCCCTTCTGCTAGCTTGCTTGTCCTGGCCGGCTAGCTGCCTGAAGCCACTCACTGGACTCCTGCGATCACTTGGCTATGCATGCCTCTCCCTAACGTCAATATGCCTTGTCCATTGCTGTTTTGGTTAGTAATTATTGCCTTATTTCACTGTAGAGCCTCTAGCCTTGCTCAATACGTCTTAGTTAACACTTTATTTCCACCTTCCACACAAGCGGTGACATCACCTGGTTTAAATGATATTGTTAGAGACAATATCTCTTTCATCGTCACTATACACAGGTTTACCCCCACTGTTTCACATCCTACCATACCTTTGTCTGTACATTATGCCTTGAATCTATTCTACCTTGCCCAGAAATCTGCTCCTTTTACTCTCTGTTCTGAACGTACAAGCCAGTTCTTTTAGCCTTTAGCCGTACCCTTATCCTACTCCTCCTCTGTTCCTCTGGTGATGTGGAGGTTAATCCAGGCTCTGCAGTGCCTAGCTCCACTCCCATTCCTCAGGCGCTCTCATTTGTTAACTTCTGTAACTGTAAAAGCCTTGCTTTCATGCATGTTAACATTAGAAGCCTCCTCCCTAAGTTTGTTCTATTCACTGCTTTTAGCACACTCTGCCAACCCGGATGTCCTAGCCGTGTCTGAATCCTGGTTTAGGAAGACCACCAAAACCCTGAAATTTCCGTCCCTAACTATTAAATTTTCCGACAAGATAGAACTGCCAAAGGGGGCGGAGTTGCAATCTACTGCAGGGATTACCTGCAGAGTTCTGTCTAACTATCCAGGTCTGCGCCCAAACAATTTGAGCTTCTACTTTTAAAAATCCACCTCTCCAGAAACAAATCTGCCACGGTCAACCCCCTCTTCAAAGGGGGAGACACTCTAGACCCAAACTGCTACAGACCTATATCTATCCTACCCTGCCTTTATAAGGTCTTCGAAAGCCAAATGAACAAACAGATCACGGACCATTTCGAATCCCACCGTACCTTCTCCGCTATGCAATCCGGTTTCCGAGCTGGTCATGGGTGCACCTAAGCCACGCTCAAGGTACTAAACGACATCATAACCGCCATCGATACTAGACAATACTGTGCAGCTGTATTCATCGACCTGGCCAAGGCTTTCGACTCTGTCAATCACCACGTCCTTGTCGGCAGACTCAACAGCTTTGTTTTCTCAAATGACTGCCTCGCTTGGTTCACCAACTACTTCTCAGACAGAGTTCAGTGTGTCAAATCGGAGGGCCTGTTGTCCGGACCTCTGGCAGTCTCTATGGGGGTGCCACAGGTCTCAATCCTCGGGCCGACTCTTTTCTCTGTATACATCAATAATGTCACTCTTGCTGCTGGTGATTCTCTGATCCACCTCTACGCAGACGACACCATTCTGTATACTTCTGGCCCTTCTTTAGACACTGTGTTAACTAACATCCAGACAAGCTTCAATGCCATACAACTCTCCTTCCGTGGCCTCCAACTGCTCTTAAATGCAAGAAAAACTAAATGCATGCTCTTCAACTGATCGCTGCCCACACCTGCCCGGCCGTCCAGCATCACTACTCTGGACGGTTCTGACTTAGAATATGTGGACAACTATAAATACCTAGGTGGCTGGTTAGACTGTAAACTCTCCTTCCAGACTCACATTAAGCATCTTCAACCCAAAATTAAATCTACAATCGGCTTCCTATTTCGTAACAAAGCATCCTTCACTCATGCTGCTAAACATACCCTTGTAAAACTGACTATCCTACCGATCTTTGACTTCGGCGATTTCATTTACAAAATAGCCTCCAACACTCTACTCAGCAAATTGGATGCAGTCTATCACAGTGCCATCCATTTTGTCACCAATGTCCCATATACTACCCACAATTGCGACTTGTATGCTCTCACTGGCTGGCCCTCGCTTCATACTCGTCGCCAAACCCACTGGCTCCAGGTCATCTATAAGTCATTGCTAGGTAAAGCCCCGACTTATCTCAGCTCATTGGTCACCATAGCAGCACCCATCTGCAGCACGCGCTCCAGAAGGTATATTTCACTGGTCACCCCTAAAGCCAATTCCTCCTTCGGCCGCCTTTCCTTCCAGTTCTCTGCTGCCAATGACTGGAACGAACTGCAAAAATCACTGAAGCTGGAGACTCCTATCTCCCTCACTAGTTTTAAGCACCAGCTGTCAGAGCAGATCACAGATCACTGCACCTGTACATAGCCAATCTGTAAATAGCCCATCCAACTTCCAATCACCATATTTGATTTATTTTGCTCCTTTGAACCCCAGTACCACCACTTGCACACTCATCTTCTGCACATCTACCACCCCCGTGTCTAATTTGCCATACTGTAATAATTTCGCCACGATGACCTATTTATTGCCTCACCCCCCTTATCCTACCTCATTTGCACACACTGTATATAGACTTTCTCTATTGTATTATTGACTGAATGTTTGTTTATTCCATGTGTAACTCTGTGTTGTTGTTTTTGTCACACTGCTTTGCTTGATCTTGGCCAGGTCGCAGTTGTAAATGAAAACTTGTTCTCAACTAGCCTACCTGGTTAAATAAAGGTGAAATATAAATCAAATTAGTAGTATTTTAGTATTTTGATAAAACAGGGAGAGAAAACAAGCGTTGCAGGCTGTGAATTCTGCAAACAACATTTCTAGGATGGGTTATTGGCAGGACAATCAACTTTTTCCTTTATTCAGATTACAAACGCTGACTTTAGGTTATTTGAAAACTAAATCTCCAAAATATCGTTATTTTTTAAACAAGGACTTGAAAATGGGATTGTGAGCTCTGCGAACAACATTTCCCGTCCGAGAATGGTAAATGACTAATTAATACATTCATTCAATACATTGGAATACAACATTAACCATTCATCCACCCATTATTGAGCAGGAGCTGAGAGGATCACCAAAACTAAAGGTATTTTGGTTTCAGTGCATTTTCTTTAAAAAAGGTTTTATATAGCCTATCAATGTGCAGGCATACTGTGTAATAGAATTGTTAATTGTGTACTAAAAACGTGACTGTGTTTTTGCAGAGCATACAACCATGCCGACAACCATCCGTGGAGATCAGTGGACAACAACAGGCTGCAGAGAAAAAATGCATGGTTCCGTAGAGTACCAACTGGGATTGGTCCCGAGGCAAATGTGGTTTCTTCATCAACATCTTTACGCTTTCTTTAATAAAATAAAGATACAAATACTCTCCAGCTTGCTTTGATCTGGGCCTGCAGGACGCAAATGTCTTTGTTTGTCAGACGAATCATTGGGTCGAAACTGCAGAACAGTTAGCAGGACAATATACAGTATATTGTGGCGAGGCGGTCTAATGTACCGCATCTCAGTGTAAGAGACTATAGTCCCTGGTTCGAATCCAGGCTGTATCACATCCGACTGTGATTGGGAGTCCTATATGGCGGTGCACAATTGGCCCAGCATCATCTGGGTTTTGACAGGGTAGGCCGTCTTTGTAAATAAGAATTTCTTCTTAACTGACTTGCCTATTTCAATAAAAACAAAACAATTTTGTAACGTGTTTTGTAAATATGAATTCACATTTGTGGTGCCACTAAATAAACAATGGAAACATTTTTTTTCCTTTTTTTTCTACTTGATCAGAACAAGCTGTAACTGGACTGTAGCATATTACATACTAAAACTGTTGTTATACTAAGGTTGTTATTCTGAGAGAAACAAAAATGACCTGGACGCCATGTACAATATTATAGACTCTAAAAGGAAACATTACCACTGTCTCTTGTGCATGTAATTTTCCTTTCATAATGCATCCTTATTTACAAAGTGATTATTATTATTAGATATTCTCACAGCGCACATTTGTAAATCCCAAATTCTAAAAGTAATTGGAACGGTAGATACAAATGATTTGTGACATTGTGGTTACAATAAAGAATGTAAACATGCTGTGTTTTTATTTACAGAAGTGATGGACAGCTGGAGGCATTTTGAAAACAGGTTTTCATAGGGGAGTGTAGCAGGTGTTGCCCATCATGCAAACAATGTTTCCTATCAAGGTGTGAAAATCCCACAATTTGCAATGTATTTGATGCTTAAGTACTCTAAAGTGTTCCATTTCTAACTCAAGACCTCATACAACAAATAATACAACAAACATTGTGGTTAAACTCAAATATACAATTGATAGAAAAATGTTTAACAAGTGGAAGGGTGAAAAGTATTATTATTATTAACCCTGCATTATAATTATATAAAAGCCCCTTAGACATTCTGTGTTTTTATTTACAGTAGTGATGTGCAGCTGGAGGCATTTTGTTAAATAAAATTTATATTTCCATTTTAAAAACCTCACCTAGCGAGGGTATCGTTTTCTTAGCATGGGAGGAGAATTCTCCACCTGGGCGGACTGTGAGAGGATCATGTACAACACAATGATATCCTTGGGCATGCAAATCTTCAAATCTGGTGGGTAAGTTGTCCCTCAGCTGCTTGATGAAATCTTCCATCACCTCTGTGACAATGCCTGGTCCCTCTTTCTTCAGTGTGCTGAAGTACAGTAGCCTTTCAGATGACAAGTCCAAATTGAACAACTCAAGCTTCCTAGTAAAGGCCTCAAATGTCTCCACCTTGTCCGCGACTGTTTCCCTCCTTGTAACTGCAGATTTAACCCGTTTAAGTTAGAATATGTCCGCAAAAAAAGCTGTGTGTGCAGCTTGCAGTTAACGATTTAATGTTTCTGCGTCAGGCCTGTATATGGGGCAGGAAGGCCACTAAAAGTTCTAGATTCATAATTAGTCTGAGATTGAATTATTTGCTAACAGCAATATTTTCATTGCAAATAAGACACTGGCTTTACATTGGGAAAAGATGGAGAGATGAAAGCATATCTCTCTGTACATTCTTCTCTGAAATTTCGATTTTCATTATCCACCTTTCTTCTTGATACTTTTTGAGTGTGACATTTTCTCTTGCTATCAAGTAAATTGTTATGAACAAATGTTGACGTTACAGAAAGTAGAGTAGCCTACATTAGGCTACATAGACCAACACACGCAGGGTGTGCTGCAGTATGATGCAACTTTTACAGGATGAACCTGTACAGTTACGGAAGGACCCCTTATATGCCAGTAGATGTGCTCTTCAGAAAAATCCTGAACGACCCAGCTGTGACCTGTGGAGGAGAGAGTGAATTCCATTCCTGAAAGAGGGAGAGATAATTCCTTACCTGATCCGGAGCCTGATGGAAGAACTCGAGAATGGATAACACAGCTACCAAGTGGAAGAGATGATTGAGAAGAACTCAGTGGGGCTTCAGCACCTCTGGTCTCTCAAGACTAAAAAGATACTCCGAAGAGATCCAGTGAACAGTTACAAGGGCTTGTCTGTTCACTGGATCTCTGACACTCACACTGAGCATTGTAGTGCAGTTACACAAGTCAGGACCAATATGTTGGTTGCATTGTCAGACCTGTTAACAGATTGATACACAGTGTGTCTAGACAAGACATTCTCAGTGACACTAAGCTTAACGTTCAAGCAGTTTGCAAGTCAGAGTTCAAAGATTAGGCAAAGCAACAGTTTGTAGTTACAATCTTTCAGTAAAGATCCCAGTTTTCTTTTTACTTTTGCACTTTATTTTATTGATCAGGGTCAGTAGTACACAGTATGAATAGGTTGTGTGGGGTGTAGATTGGTTGGAGAGTTAGGCCAACTATCTTTCCACTTCATCCTTCATCATGGATACGTCAGATGTTGTCAATTCAGTCTATGGATACCTACGAGTTAACAAGTGATGTACCCTTTACCCTATGGTTGTAAACTGTTGCTGAAATTCAGTGTGGATGGGTGTAACAGGGTTAGAAATGTCCCTGTTGACTGACTTTCTCCATTATTATTTGTTTTTCATGCTATTTGTGTGTTAAGTGACATCTACTGGCGTAATGTGGTACTGCAGTTATGTGGTTACATCCTTTAGTTTATTTGACAATTTCTTGAGGTATGTATTGTGCGCCAGGCTGTCCCTTGTATTTTGATATATTTTGGGAAAATAACTTGTTCTAAGCTGTAAAACCATGTTATCATGTATTGTGAGGGTTTATTTGGACTTCTGTCCAGTAAATGTAACTGTACGGACATTTTGGCAATTCGCCTCAGCTATATGCTAGCTAGCTCCGTCCACTATGTATTAATCAAATCAAATTTTATTGGTCACATACACCTGATTAGCAGATATTATTGTGGGTGTAGGGAAATGCCTGTGCTTCTAGCTCCGACAGTGCAGTAATATCTAACAAATTACAACGTATACCCAATACACACAAATCTAAATAGGAAATTGTATTTATTTATTTAACTAGGCAAATCGGTTAAGAACAAATTCTTATTTACAAGGATGGCCTACCGGGGAACAGTGGGTTAACTGACTGGGCAGAACGACAGATTTTTACCCTGTCAGCTCTGGGATTCAATCTAGCAACCTTTCGATTACTGGCCCAAAGCATAAACCACTAGGCTACCTGCCACCCCAGAAGGTGACGCTCTTATCCAGAGCGACTTACAAATTGGTGCATTCACCTTATGACATCCAGTGGAACAGTCACTTTACAATAGTGCATCTAAATCTTAAAGGGGGGGGGAATACTTATCCTATCCTAGGTATTCCTTAAAGAGGTGGGGTTTCAGGTGTCTCCGGAAGGTGGTGATTGACTCCGCTGTCCTGGCGTCGTGAGGGAGTTTGTTCCACCATTGGGGGGCCAGAGCAGCGAACAGTTTTGACTGGGCTGAGCGGTAGGGAGGCGAGCAGGCCAGAGGTGGATGAGCGCAGTGCCCTTGTTTGGGTGTAGGGCCTGATCAGAGCCTGGAGGTACTGAGGTGCCGTTCCCCTCACAGCTCCGTAGGCAAGCACCATGGTCTTGTAGCGGATGCGAGCTTCATCTGGAAGCCAGTGGAGAGAACGGAGGAGCGGGGTGACGTGAGAGAACTTGGGAAGGTTGAACACCAGACGGGCTGCGGCGTTCTGGATGAGTTGAAGGGGTTTAATGGCACAGGCAGGGAGCCCAGCCAACAGCGAGTTGCAGTAATCCAGACGGGAGATGACAAGTGCCTGGATTAGGACCTGCGCCGCTTCCTGTGTGAGGCAGGGTCGTACTCTGCGGATGTTGTAGAGCATGAACCTACAGGAACGGGCCACCGCCTTGATGTTGGTTGAGAACGACAGGGTGTTGTCCAGGATCACACCAAGGTTCTTAGCGCTCTGGGAGGAGGACACAATGGAGTTGTCAACCGTGATGGCGAGATCATGGAACGGGCAGTCCTTCCCCGGGAGGAAGAGCAGCTCCGTCTTGCCGAGGTTCAGCTTGAGGTGGTGATCCGTCATCCACACTGATATGTCTGCCAGACATGCAGAGATGCGATTCGCCACCTGGTCATCAGAAGGGGGAAAGGAGAAGATTAGTTGTGTGTCGTCTGCATAGCAATGATAGGAGAGACCATGTGAGGTTATGACAGAGCCAAGTGACTTGGTGTATAGCGAGAATAGGAGAGGGCCTAGAACAGAGCCCTGGGGGACACCAGTGGTGAGAGCGCGTGGTGAGGAGACAGATTCTCGCCACGCCACCTGGTAGGAGCGACCTGTCAGGTAGGACGCAATCCAAGCGTGGGCCGCGCCGGAGATGCCCAACTCGGAGAGGGTGGAGAGGAGGATCTGATGGTTCACAGTATCGAAGGCAGCCGATAGATCTAGAAGGATGAGAGCAGAGGAGAGAGAGTTAGCTTTAGCAGTGCGGAGCGGAGCGCCTCCGTGATACAGAGGAGAGCAGTCTCAGTTGAATGACTAGTCTTGAAACCTGACTGATTTGGATAAAGAAGGTCATTCAGAGAGAGATAGCGGGAGAGCTGGCCAAGGACGGCACGTTCAAGAGTTTTGGAGAGAAAAGAAAGAAGGGATACTGGTCTGTAATTGTTGACATCGGAGGGATCGAGTGTAGATTTTTTCAGAAGGGGTGCAACTCTCGCTCTCTTGAAGACGGAAGGGACGTAGCCAGCGGTCAGTGATGAGTTGATGAGCGAGGTGAGGTAAGGGAGAAGGTCTCCGGAAATGGTCTGGAGAAGAGGGGAGGGGATAGGGTCAAGCGGGCAGGTTGTTGGGCGGCCGGCCGTCACAAGACGCGAGATTTCATCTGAAGAGAGAGGGGAGAAAGAGGTCAGAGCACAGGGTAGGGCAGTGTGAGCAGAACCAGCGGTGTCGTTTGACTTAGCAAACGAGGATCGGATGTCGTCGACCTTCTTTTCAAAATGGTTGACGAAGTCGTCTGCAGAGAGGGAGGAGGGGGGGGGATTCAGGAGGGAGGAGAAGGTGGCAAAGAGCTTCCTAGGGTTAGAGGCAGATGCTTGGAATTTAGCGTGGTAGAAAGTGGCTTTAGCAGCAGAGACAGAGGAGGAAAATGTAGAGAGGAGGGAGTGAAAGGATGCCAGGTCCGCAGGGAGGCGAGTTTTCCTCCATTTCCGCTCGGCTGCCCGGAGCCCTGTTCTGTGAGCTCGCAATGAGTCATCGAGCCACGGAGCGGGAGGGGAGGACCGAGCCGGCCTGGAGGATAGGGGACATAGAGAGTCAAAGGATGCAGAGAGGGAGGAGAGGAGGGTTGAGGAGGCAGAATCAGGAGATAGGTTGGAGAAGGTTTGAGCGGAGGGAAGAGATGATAGGATGGAAGAGGAGAGAGTAGCGGGGGAGAGAGAGCGAAGGTTGGGACGGCGCGATACCATCCGAGTAGGCGCAGTGTGGGAGGTGTTGGATGAGAGCGAGAGGGAAAAGGATACAAGGTAGTGGTCGGAGACTTGGAGGGGAGTTGCAATGAGGTTAGTGGAAGAACAGCATCTAGTAAAGATGAGGTCGAGCGTATTGCCTGCCTTGTGAGTAGGGGGGGAAGGTGAGAGGGTGAGGTCAAAAGAGGAGAGGAGTGGAAAGAAGGAGGCAGAGAGGAATGAGTCAAAGGTAGACGTGGGGAGGTTAAAGTCGCCCAGAACTGTGAGAGGTTAGGGTGGCCGCGGCCACGCGGTGTGGAGCGTTTGTATGGTCTGTGCAGAGAGGAGAGAACAGGGATAAACAGACACATAGTTAACAGGCTACAGAAGAGGCTACGCTAATGCAAAGGAGATTGGAATGACAAGTGGACTACACGTCTCGAATGTTCAGAAAGTTAAGCTACGTAGCAAGAATCTTATTGACTAAAATGATTAAAATGATACAGTACTGCTGAAGTAGGCTAGCTGGCAGTGGGTGCGTTGTTGACACTACACTAATCAAGTCGTTCCGTTGAGTGTAATAGTTTCTACAGTGCTGCTATTCGGGGGCTAGCTGGCTAGCTAGTAGTGTTGTTTACGTTACGTTGCGTTAAAAGAACGACAATAGCTGGCTAGCTAACCTAGAAAATCGCTCTAGACTACACAATTATCTTTGATACAAAGACGGCTATGTAGCTAGCTATGTAGCTAGCTACGATCAAACAAATCAAACCGTTGTACTGTAATGAAATGAAATGAAAATGTGATACTACCTTTGAATGCGACCGGGTTGTTGAGTTCTATTCAGAAGACGTTGGCTAGCGTTGGCTAGCTGTTGGCTAGCTAGCAGAGTCTCCTACGTTAAGGATGACAAATAGCTGGCTAGCTAACCTCGGTAAATTAAGATAATCACTCTAAGACTACACACTCTAAACCTAAACAACACAATTATCTTGGAACGAAGATACGAAGACAGCAAAGACAGCTATGTAGCTAGCTAACACTACACTGATCAAGTCGTTCAGTTGAGTGTAATAGTTTTCCCAGTGCAGCTAATCAGTGGACGTTAGCTAGCTGGCTAGTGAAGACTACGTTAGGACGGCGAAATACGATAATTACGCAATTATCTTTGATACAAAGACGGCTATGTAGCTAGCTGAGAAGAAATTGCTAAGATTAGACTAATCAAACCGTTGTGCTATAATGAAATATAATGAAATGTAAAAAGTTATACTACCTGCGGGAGCGAAGCGCCGATGCGACCACTCGCTCCAAACCGGAAGCTACTTCCAGACACATAATGAGAGAACACCCCACTCTGACCATTTTACTCTCCCTGGCAGAGCTGGTTAGGCCGTTTTCATGTTATCCAGAGTGTTGATGACTTAAAGTGGGGCAAAAAAGTATTTAGTCAGCCACCAATTGTGCAAGTTCTCCCACTTAAAAATATGAGAGAGGCCTGTAATTTTCAACATAGGTACACTTCAACTATGACAGCCAAAATGAGAAGAAAAAAAATCCATAAAATCACATTGTAGGATTTTTAATGATTTTATTTGCTAATTATGGTGGAAAATAATTATTTGGTCACCTACAAACAAGCAAGATTTCTGGCTCTCACAGACCTGTAACTTCTTCTTTAAGAGGCTCCTCTGTCCTCCACTCGTTACCTGTATTAATGGCACCTGTATTAATGTTTGAACTTGTTATCAGTATAAAAGACACCTGTCCACAACATCAAACAGTCACACTCCAAACTCCACTATGGCCAAGACCAAAGAGCTGGGTTCAATTCTCGGGCCGACTCTCTTTTCTGTATACATCAATGATGTAGCTCTTGCTGCCGGTGATTCTCTGATCCACCTCTACGCAGACGACACTATTCTGTATACTTCTGGCCCCTCCTTGGACACTGTGTTATTAACTAACCTCCAGACGAGCTTCAATGCCATACAACTCTCCTTCCGTGGCCTCCAACTGCTCTTAAACACAAGTAAAACTAAATGCATGCTATTCAATCGATCACTGCCCACACCTGCTCGCCCGTCCAGCATCACTACTCTGGACGGCTCTGGACAACTCTGTCCAGAATACGTGGACAACTACAAATACCTGGGTGTCTGGTTAGACTGTAAACTCTCCTTCCAGACTCACATTAAGCATCTCCAATCCAAAATTAAATCTAGAATTGGCTTTCTATTTTGCAACAAAGCATCCTTCACTCATGCTGCCAAACATACCCTCGTAAAACTGACCATCCTACCGATCCTCGACTTCGGTGATGTCATCTATAAAATAGCCTCCAACACTCTACTCAACAAACTGGATGCAGTCTATCACAGTGCCATCCGTTTTGTCACCAAAGCCCCATACACTACCCACCATTGCGACCTGTACGCTCTCGTTGATTGGCCCTCGCTTCATACTCGTCGCCAAATCCACTGGCTACAGGTTATCTACAAGTCTCTGCTAGGTAAAGCCCCGCCTTATCTCAGCTCACTGGTCACCATAGATAGCAGCACCCACTCGTAGCACGCGCTCCAGCAGGTATATCTCACTGGTTACCCCCAATTCCTCCTTTGGTCGTCTTTCCTTCCAGTTCTCTGCTGCCCATGACTGGAACGAATTGCAAAAATCTCTGAAGCTGGAGACTCACATCTCCCTCACTAGCTTTAAGCACCAGCTGTCAGAGCAGCTTACAGATCACTGCACCTGTACATAGCCCATCTGTAAACAGCCCATCTATCTACCTACCTCATCCCCATACTGGTATTTATTTATTTATTTATTTTGCTCCTTCTCTACCATTCATCTTCTGCCGATCGACCATTCCAGTGTTTAATTGCTATATTGTAATTACTTTGCCACCATTGACTATTTATTTCCTTAACTTACCTCATTTGCACTCACTGTATATAGACTTTTTGTTTTCTTTTGTTCTACTGTATTATTGATTATTGATTGTTTGTTTTGTTTATTCCCTGTGTAACTCTGTGTTGTTGTATGTAATCGAATTGCTTCGCTTTATCTTGGCCAGGTCGCAGTTGCATATGAGAACTTGTTCTCAACTAGCCTACCTGAGGAGTGCTGAGGAGTGGAGGAGTGCTGACCGCCACCGCAGTGAGGCCCCCGTGTTTGTACCTCAGGACAGGGTCTAGCTCTCGACCCGAAACCTACCCCTCCGCTTGCCCTGCTGGAAGCTGGGGCCGCAGTGTGTGGGGCCCTTCAAAGTCCTGAGGAGGATAAGCAAGGTGTGTTATCGATTACAACTCCCTTCCTATTATCGTATTAACCCCTCGTTTCTTGTGTCTCTCCTCAGGCTGGTGGTAGCTGGTCCCCTGCAGGAAGGTGAGGTGCCGGAGGTCCCTCCGCCTCCTCTGGACATCGAGGGGTCCCCGGCATACACGATACGTGCCATTCTGGACTCGATATGCCGGGTGAGGGGCCTGTAGTACCTCGTGGACTGGGAGGGGTACGGCCTGGAGGAGAGGTGCTGGGTCCCGGTGGCGGACATCTTGGACCCGTCACTGTTGAGGGATTTCCATCGCCTCCATCGCCTCCACCCAGATCGTCCGGGTCACCCTCGAGGCCGGTGTCTGTCACAGCTCCTACCGAAGGTGGCTCCCCTTCCTGTTTGGGTGGCGCTCGGCAGTCGTCGTCACTGGCCTACTAGCTGCCACTGATCCTTTTCCCCCTTCCTGTTGATTGGTTTCACCTGTGTTGTGTTTAGGCTGATTAGTCTGGCTATAATTACCATTAGTCCCGCCTGCCTGATTGTTTTGTGTGACTTGTGTGCACGAATGAGGTTTACGTGTTTCCCATTTTGTGGGGTTTTGATGGACTGTTTAACTTAAGTCCCCGTGTTTGGGGCATTTGGTTTGTGTGCGTCCTGTCCTGTGTTTCGTGGGGTGGCTTATGTTCGCCGTTAGTGCATTAAATAGCACTCCCCTGAACTCTCTGCTTCCTGCACCTGACTTCGCACCCACTACACCCAGATCGTTACAGACAGGCGCAGGAATACGTAATATATGATTTTATTACTCCACCCAAAATACAACATGTCATGAGAAAAGGCAGGGAGACAAAGCCCAAAACAAACACATATATAAAATACACTGGGATGTAACCCAAACAAAAGAGTGAGGTTTAAACCTCTAAACATCAGCATCCTGGTGTCGCCTCTTCACTGTTGATGTTGAGACTGGTGTTTTGCGGGTGCTATTTCATGAAGCTGCCAGTTGAGGACTTGTGAGGCGTCTGTTTTTAAACTAGACACTCTAATGTATTTGTCCTCTTGCTCAGGTGTTCTCTGGGGCCTCCCACTCCTCTTTCTATTCTGGTTAGAGCCAGTTTGCTCTGTTCTGTGAAGGGAGTAGTACATAGCGTTGTACGAGATCTTCAGTTTCTTGACAATTTCTCGCATGGAATAGCCTTCATTTCTCAGAACAAGAATAGACTGATGAGTTTCAAAATAAAGTTCTATGTTTCTGGCCATTTTGAGCCTGTAATCGAACCCACAAATGCTGATGCACCAGATACTCAACTCAAAGGCCAGTTTTATTGGCTCTTTAATCAGGGCAACCAATTTCAGCTGCGCTAACATAATTGTAAAAGGGTTTTCTAATGATCAATTAGCCTTTTAAAATGATAAACTTGGATTAGTTTACACAACGTGCCATTGGAACACAGGAGTGATGGTTGCTGATAATGGGTCTCTGAACGCCTATGTAGATATTCCATTAATAAATCTGCCGTTTCCAGCTACAATAGTCATTTACAACATTAACAATGTCTACACTGTATTTGATGCTATTTTAATGGACAAAAAAATAGATTTTCTTTAAAAAACAAGGACATTTCCAAGTGACCCCAAAGTTTTGAACGGTAGGGGATGTGTATTTGTACGTATCTATTTGTATATGTATATGTATGCATACTTATATTTATATTTAAATATGTGGGTATGTGTATGTGCAGTTGAAGTCAGAAGTTTACATACACTATATAAATAATAATATATGCCATTTAGCAGACGCTTTTATCCAAAGCGACTTACAGTCATGTGTGCATACATTCTACGTATGGGTGGTCCCGGGGATCAAACCCACTACCCTGGCGTTACAAGCGCCATGTTCTACCAACTGAGCTATTTCTCTACACCTTAGCCAAATACATTTAAACTCAGTTTTTCACAATTCCTGACATTTAATCCAAGTAAAAATTCTGTGTCTTAGGTCAGTTAGGATCACCACGATATTTTAAGAATGTGAAATGTCAGAATAATAGCAGAGAGAATAAATTATTTCAGCTTTGATTTATTTCACCACATTCCCATTGGATCAGAGGTTTATATACATTCAATTAGTATTTGGTATCATTGCCTTTAAATTGTTTAACTTGGGTCAAACGTTTCGGGTAGCCTTCCACAAGCTTCCCACAATAAGTTGGGTGAATTTTGGCCCGTTCCTCCAGACAGGGCTGGTGTAACTGAGTAAGGTTTGTAGGCCTCATAGCTCGCTCATGCTTTTTCAGTTCTGCCGACAAATGTTCTATAGGATTGAGGTCAGGGCTTTGTGATAGCCACTCCAATACATTTACATTTACATTTAAGTCATTTAGCAGACGCTCTTATCCAGAGCGACTTACAAATTGGTGCATTCACCTTATGACATCCAGTGGAACAGCCACTTTACAATAGTGCATCTAAATATTTTAAGGGGGGAGGGGGTGAGAAGGATTACTTTATCCTATCCTAAGTATTCCTTAAAGAGGTGGGGTTTCAGGTGTCTCCGGAAGGTGGTGATTGACTCCGCTGTCCTGGCGTCGTGAGGGAGTTTGTTCCACCATTGGGGAGCCAGAGCAGCGAACAGTTTTGACTGGGCTGAGCGGGAACTGTACTTCCTCAGTGATAGGGAGGCGAGCAGGCCAGAGGTGGATGAACGCAGTGCCCTTATTATGGGTGTAGGGCCTGATCAGAGCCTGGAGGTACTGAGGTGCCGTTCCCCTCACAGCTCCGTAGGCAAGCACCATGGTCTTGTAGCGGATGCGAGCTTCAACTGGAAGCCAGTGGAGAGAGCGGAGGAGCGGGGTGACGTGAGAGAACTCGGGAAGGTTGAACACTAGACGGGCTGCGGCGTTCTGGATGAGTTGTAGGGGTTTAATGGCACAGGCAGGGAGCCCAGCCAACAGCGAGTTGCAGTAATCCAGACGGGAGATGACAAGTGCCTGGATTAGGACCTGCGCCGCTTCCTGTGTGAGGCAGGGTCGTAATATGCGGATGTTGTAGAGCACGAACCTACAGGAACGGGCCACCGCCTTGATGTTAGTTGAGAACAATACCTTGACTTTGTTGTCCTTGAGCCATTTTGCCACAAATTTGGAAGTATGCTTGCGGTAATTGTCCATTTAGAAGACCCATTTGCGACCAAGCTTTAACTTTCTGACAGATGTCTTGAGATGTTGCTTCAATATATCGACGTAATTTTCCTTCCTCGTGATGCTATCTATTTTGTGAAGTGCACCAGTCCCTCCTGCACAAAGCACACCCACAACATGATGCTGCCACCCCCGTGCTTCACGGTTAGGATGGTGTTCTTTGGCTTGCAAGCCTCCACCTTTTTCCTCCAAACACAACTATGGTCATTATGGCCAAACAGTTCTATTTTTGTTTCATCAGACCAGAGGACATTTCTGTCATGCAGGTGAATGAGGACCCAAAAGCGACTTGGCGAAAACAGAGTATTTAATCCAGAATAAACTTTACAAAACAAAAAGCATAATACTACACGTAAAGACGAGAACAGACTGGAGACTTGATCGAGAACTGCAGGTTGCCTCGGGAAGGCACTTGAACCTAGCAGACTCAGACACCTGCTCACCACGCAGCATCTGAGGGAAACACGACACGACAGGGCAAAACATAGACACAGCACGGTGAATTATAGATGAGGATCCGACAGGGCAGGTACGGGAAACAAGGAGAGAAATAGGGACTCTAATCAGGGAAAAGGATCGGGAACAGGTGTGGGAAGACTAAATGATGATTAGGGGAATAGGAACAGCTGGGAGCAGGAACGGAACGATAGAGAGAAGAGAGAGCGAGAGAGTGAGAGAGGGAGGGGAGAGAGAGGGATAGAAAGAGGGAAAGAACCTAATAAGACCAGCAGAGGGAAACTAATAGAATGGGAAGCACAGGGACAAGACATGATAATTAATGACAAAACATGACAGTACCCCCCACTCACCGAGCGCCTCCTGGCGCACTCGAGGAGGAATCCTGGCGGCAACGGAGGAAATCATCAATGAGTGAACGGTCCAGCACGTCCCGAGACGGAACCCAACTCCTCTCCTCAGGACCGTAACCCTCCCAATCCACTAAGTATTGGTGACCCCGTCCCCGAGAACGCATGTCCATGATCTTATGTACCTTGTAAATAGGTGCGCTCTCGACAAGGACGGGAGGGGGGAGGGAAGACGAACGGGGGTGCGAAGAAAGGGCTTAACACAGGAGACATGGAAGACAGGATGGACGCGACGAAGATGTCGCGGAAGAAGCAGTCGCACAGCGACAGGATTGACGACCTGGGAGACACGGAACGGACCAATGAACCGCGGAGTCAACTTACGAGAAGCTGTCGTAAGAGGAAGGTTGCGAGTGGAAAGCCACACTCTCTGGCCGCAACAATACCTTGGACTCTTAATCCTGCGTTTATTGGCGGCTCTCACAGTCTTCCCCGCAGACAAAGGCAGACCGGTAATGAAGTCTAGGGCGATGTGAGACCATGGTCGAGAAGGAATGGGGAGCGGTCTGAGACGACCGGCAGGAGGAGAGTTACCCGACTTAGTCTGCGCGCAGTCCGAACAAGCAGCCACGAAACGGCGCGTGTCACGCTCCTGAGTCGGCCACCAAAAGCGCTGGCGAATAGACGCAAGAGTGCCTCGAACACCGGGATGACCAGCTAACTTGGCAGAGTGAGCCCACTGAAGAACAGCCAGACGAGTGGAAACAGGAACGAAAAGGAGGTTACTAGGACAAGCGCGCGGCGACGCAGTGTGCGTGAGTGCTTGCTTAACCTGTCTTTCAATTCCCAGACTGTCAACCCGACAACACGCCCATAAGGAAGAATCCCCTCGGGATCAGTAGAAGCCACAGAAGAACTAAACAGACGGGATAAAGCATCAGGCTTGGTGTTCTTGCTACCCGGACGGTAAGAAATCACAAACTCGAAACGAGCGAAAAACAACGCCCAACGAGCTTGACGGGCATTAAGTCGTTTGGCAGAACGGATGTACTCAAGGTTCTTATGGTCTGTCCAAACGACAAAAGGAACGGTCGCCCCTCCAACCACTGTCGCCATTCGCCTAGGGCTAAGCGGATGGCGAGCAGTTCACGGTTACCCACATCATAGTTGCGCTCAGATGGCGACAGGCGATGAGAAAAATAAGCGCAAGGATGAACCTTATCGTCAGACTGGAAGCGCTGGGATAGAATGGCTCCCACGCCTACCTCTGAAGCGTCAACCTCGACAATGAATTGTCTAGTGACGTCAGGAGTAACGAGGATAGGAGCGGACGTAAAACGTTCTTTTAGAAGATCAAAAGCTCCCTGGGCGGAACCGGACCACTTAAAACACGTCTTGACAGAAGTAAGAGCTGTGAGAGGGGCAGCAACTTGACCGAAATTACGAATGAAACGCCGATAGAAATTAGCAAAACCTAAAAAGCGCTGCAACTCGACACGTGACCTTGGAACGGGCCAATCACTGACAGCTTGGACCTTAGCGGAATCCATCTGAATGCCTTCAGAGGAAATAACGGAACCGAGAAAAGTAACGGAGGAGACATGAAAAGAGCACTTCTCAGACTTTACGTAGAGACAATTCTCTAAAAGGCGCTGTAGAACACGTCGAACGTGCTGAACATGAATCTCGAGTGACGGTGAAAAAATCAGGATATCGTCAAGATAGACAAAAACAAAGATGTTCAGCATGTCTCTCAGAACATCATTAACTAATGCCTGAAAAACAGCTGGCGCATTGGCGAGACCAAACGGCAGAACCCGGTACTCAAAATGCCCTAACGGAGTGTTAAACGCCGTTTTCCACTCATCCCCTCTCTGATGCGCACGAGATGGTAAGCGTTACGAAGGTCCAACTTAGTAAAGCACCTGGCTCCCTGCAGAATCTCGAAGGCTGATGACATAAGGGGAAGCGGATAACGATTCTTAACCGTTATGTCATTCAGCCCTCGATAATCCACGCAGGGGCGCAGAGTACCGTCCTTCTTCTTAACAAAAAAGAACCCCGCCCCGGCCGGAGAGGAAGAAGGCACTATGGTACCGGCGTCAAGAGACACAGATAAATAATCCTCGAGAGCCTTACGTTCGGGAGCCGACAGAGAGTATAGTCTACCCCGAGGAGGAGTGGTCCCCGGAAGGAGATCAATACTACAATCATACGACCGGTGAGGAGGAAGGGAGTTGGCTCGGGACCGACTGAAGACCGTGCGCAGATCATGATATTCCTCCGGCACTCCTGTCAAATCGCCAGGTTCCTCCTGAGAAGTGGGGACAGAAGAAATGGGAGGGATGGCAGACATTAAGCACTTCACATGACAAGATACGTTCCAGGATAGGATAGAATTACAAGACCAATTAATAGAAGGATTATGACATACTAGCCAGGGATGACCCAAAACAACAGGTGTGAAAGGTGAACGAAAAATCAAAAAGAAATAGTCTCACTGTGGTTACCAGATACTGTGAGAGTTAAAGGTAGTGTCTCAAATCTGATACTGGGAAGATGACTACCATCTAAGGCAAACATGGGCGTAGGCTTGTCTAACTGTCTGAAAGGAATGTTATGTTTCCGAACCCATGCTTCGTCCATGAAACAACCCTCAGCCCCAGAGTCAATCAAGGCACTGCATGTAGCACCCGAACCGGTCCAGCGTAGATGGACCGACATAATAGTACAAGATCTAGATGAAGAGACCTGAGTAGTAGCGCTCACCAGTAGCCCTCCGCTTACTGATGGGCTCTGGCCTCTTACTGGACATGAATTAACAAAATGTCCATCAAATCCGCAATAGAGGCACAGGCGGTTGGTGATCCTCCGTTCCCTCTCCTTAGTCGAGATGCGAATCCCTCCCAGCTGCATGGGCTCAGTCTCAGAGCCAGAGGAGGGAGATGGTTGCGATGCGGAGCAGGGAAACACCGTTGATGCGAGCTCTCTTCCACGAGCCTGGTGACGAAGATCTACCCGTCGTTCTATGCGGATGGCGAGAGCAATCAAAGAGTCCACACTGGAAGGAACCTCCCGAGAGAGAATCTCATCTTTGACCACTGTGTGGAGTCCCTCCAGAAAACGAGCGAGCAGCGCCGGCTCGTTCCAGTCACTAGAGGCAGCAAGAGTACGAAACTCTATAGAGTAATCCGTTATGGATCGATCACCTTGGCATAGGGAAGCCAGGACCCTAGAAGCCTCCCCACCAAAAACTGAACGGTCAAAAACCCGAATCATCTCCTCTTTAAAGTTCTGGTAATTGTTAGAACAATCAGCCCTTGCCTCCCAGATAGCTGTGCCCCACTCTCGGGCCCGGCCAGTAAGGAGTGAAATGACGTAAGCAACCCGAGCTCTCTCTCTAGAGTATGTGTTGGGTTGGAGAGAGAACACAATCTCACACTGGGTGAGAAAGGAGCGGCACTCAGTGGGCTGCCCGGAGTAGCAAGGTGGGTTATTAACCCTAGGTTCTGGAGGCTCGGCAGGCCAGGAAGTAACAGGTGGCACGAGACGAAGACTCTGGAACTGTCCAGAGAGGTCGGAGACCTGAGCGGCCAGGCTCTCCACGGCATGGCGAGCAGCAGACAATTCCTGCTCGTGTCTGCCGAGCATGGCTCCTTGGATCTCGACGGCAGTGTTACGAGCGTCTGTAGTCGCTGGGTCCATTCCTCGGTCGGATCCTTCTGTCATGCAGGTGAATGAGGACCCAAAAGCGACTTGGCGAAAACAGAGTATTTAATCCAGAATAAACTTTACAAAACAAAAAGCATAATACTACACGTAAAGACGAGAACAGACTGGAGACTTGATCGAGAACTGCAGGTTGCCTCGGGAAGGCACTTGAACCTAGCAGACTCAGACACCTGCTCACCACGCAGCATCTGAGGGAAACACGACACGACAGGGCAAAACATAGACACAGCACGGTGAATTATAGATGAGGATCCGACAGGGCAGGTACGGGAAACAAGGAGAGAAATAGGGACTCTAATCAGGGAAAAGGATCGGGAACAGGTGTGGGAAGACTAAATGATGATTAGGGGAATAGGAACAGCTGGGAGCAGGAACGGAACGATAGAGAGAAGAGAGAGCGAGAGAGTGAGAGAGGGAGGGGGAGAGAGAGGGATAGAAAGAGGGAAAGAACCTAATAAGACCAGCAGAGGGAAACTAATAGAATGGGAAGCACAGGGACAAGACATGATAATTAATGACAAAACATGACAATTTCTCCAAAAAGTACGATCTTTGTTCCCATGTGCAGTTGCAAACAGTAGTCTGTCTTTTTTATGGCGTTTTTTGAGCAGTGGCTTCTTCCTTGCTGAGCACCTTTCAGGTTATGTTGATATATGGCTCGTTTTACTGTGGATATAGATACTTGTACCTGTTTCCCATAGCATCTTCACAAGGTTGTTCTGGGATTGATTTGCACTTTTCGCACCAAAGTACGTTGATCTCTAGGAGACAGAATGCGTCTCCTTCCTGACTGGTATGACTGCTGCGTGGTCCCATGGTGTTTATACTTGCATACTATTGTTTGTACAGATAAACGTGGTATCTTCAGGCATTTGGAAATTGCTCCCAAGAATTAACCAGTCTTGCGGAGGTCTACAATTTTTTTTCTGAGGTATTGGCTGATTTCTTTTGATTTTCCCATGATGTCAAGCAAAGAGGCACTTAGTTTGAATGTAGGCCTTGAAATACATCCACAGGTACATCTCCAATTGGCTCTAATTATGTAAATTAACCTATCAGAAGCTTCTAAAGCCATGACATAATTTTCTGGAATTTTCCAAAACAGTAATTATAAGTGAAATAATCTGTCTGTAAAACAATTGTTGGAAAAATTACTTGTGTCATGCACAAAGTAGATGTCCTAACCGACTTGCTAAATCTGTAGTTTGCTAACACGAAATTTGTGGAGTGGTTGAAAAGAGTTTTAATGACTCTCACCTAAGTGTATGCACACTTCTGACTTCAACTGTATATATAAATAAATATATAGAAGGATTCTTTTCTTTCTATTTTTTCCCATTATTTTTTGCTCTGTCATCTCATCCTTTTCTAAATATCTTTATTGAAGAGATTATTGTTTTCACTCAACTTTTTAATTACATTGTAATTACATAATCATAAATCATTATTTTAACACATCACCCCACCTCAGACATTCTCCCTTCAGACATTCTCCCACAAACCCCCGATTTGCCTTATTGCTAATATAAACTGATTATCAAAGTAATTAGAGCAGTAAAAATACATGTTTTGTCATACCCATTTTATATACCGTCTGATATACCACGGCTGTCAACTAATCAGCGTTCAGGGATCGAACCACCCAGTTTATAATACAAAACATTTCATGGAATAATAATGATTTCAAATATTTTCTTATTCAATAATAATTATATTTGGCTATGTGATCATTTAGAAAAGACAGAAGAGATACAGTCTTTTGAGGTCATTTAAATGTTCAAACATGTATTTTGGCTGCAGGGTAAGTCGATTATGTAACGAGATTGTATTCGCTTATCTTCAGTTGGCGGCTTGGGCACGGGGCATGTGGCGAGCATGCCCTCAAGCAAGCACAGCACATACGTACGGAATTTCAGTAAATAAAGATACTACTTTTTCGTGGAGAAAATATTCTTCAATAGAACGAAGGTGAGTTATATTTTAATCTTGGGCTTTATTACGCGCCGCGTTCGTTCTGTACCTATGGGTGAAGTATTCAGTATTTTTATTGCAAGTACTGAGCGAGTTGGAGCAGAGAATTAGGGCACAATGAGCGGCCTGAGCATCTCGGACGCACTGGTTGGATTAGGTATAGTTTGAACCCAGTGACTCCTGAAAGCTTTATAGAACAAACAGCACACTACGTTGTATAACAAGCTGCATGTATCTCATAAAATCTTTTCACTTTCCCAGCCTAGTGATGCCCACAATATGTCGAGAACAAAATGTTCCAAAAACAGGATATAGACTTTGTTAAATGTCCAACAGACCGTGATTACATCCCCAAATCAAACCAGCGCCGTGCACAATGCGTTTATGTAAGAGATGATGAATATAAGGTATTTTCTAGAGTGGATTTTCTATGGATAGGGAAAATTATAATTACTCTCTCCTCCAATGGGGTTCCATAGGCTAAATGCAAGTTGCAGATTCTTATGTTTAAATGTATGCCTCTACAGTCTTAGAAAAATGGTTTCAAATAGTCATTCGGCTGGCCCCATAGGATAATCCATTTTGGTTCCAGGTAGAACCATTTTTGTTTCCAGATAGAACACTTTTGGGTTCCATGTAGAACCTTAATGGAACAAAAAATGGTTCTCCTTTGGGGTTCTCCTATGGGGACAGCCAAATAACCCCTTTAGGTTGTACATAGCAGTGTGTTCTTCTAATATATTTGTTTAATAATGGAGCAATATGTTTCCATGTGAATTATTGAATAGGGTAATCCGCTGATTAAAAGTAGTCTATTCATATTGCTGAAGTGTCTAGAATAGGCCTGCTAGACAGTCTGTTGCACATTGACTAGTTTAGTGTGATACTGTATTCCAGTGGTATTCAACTCTTGCCCCGCGAGGTCCGGAGCCTGCTGGCTTTCTTTTCTACCTGATAATGAATTACACCCACCTGGTAAACTAGGTTTAAATCAGTGCCTGATTAGAGGGTTATTCCTTCATTAGGTGCTCATAACATCTCAGGAATCCTCAGCAATAAGCTGAAAGCCTAAGCTTTTTTGATGATTTTATATATTTTTCTAAATATTATAGACTACCTTTTCATATGTCACCTCTATGAAGCATCAAAATGGTGAATGTGCACTGTAGGATATAGACCAGAGCTGCCCAATCATGGTCATGGTGGGCCTAAAACACATCTGGTTTTTGTTTCTACCTGTAAGTTAATTGGACTGTGATTGTTATCTGTCAAGTACAGACCTCTCTCTATTTTATAATAATTAACAGACCAACCAGAAGCTTTTTGTACATACTGTAACCTGTTAACAAATAGTAATTATCAATGACATTTGCTTTTTTATTTGTTGTAATTTATTTTTCCACCTGTGGGTGGTACCAAAACATTGTTGTAATGTCAAATTCCACGCATATTTATGTATATTCTCTATTTTATATATCTTGATAAAGTTTGTAGTGTTGGTGCATGTATAATTTTAATAGTTATTTGTTTATAATTTCCTTTTTTAGAAATCTTTAGTCTGCTTTAGGCCAGATTGAAGAACAATCTGTCCTTAATGGCGATGTACTCTTATAATCTCCACCCAGCACAGCCAGACGAGGACTGGCCAACCCTCGGAGCCTGGTTCCTCTCTAGGTTTCTTCCTAGGTTCCTGCTGTTCTAGGGAGTTTTTCCTAGGCACCGTGCTGCATTGATTGCTGTTAGGGGTTAGCCTCTGCTGCATTTCTGTATAGCACTTTGTGACATTTGCTGATGTAAAAAGGGCTTTATAAATAAATGTGATTGATTGATTGATTGTCGTGCGAAATACAATAAAAATGCCTACAGTTCTCTCAATGTATACAAATGAGTTATGCTTTCTGTGTATCCAGATCTCATGGGGAAATGTGCGGACTAAGTGGCCCCTAGCTTCAAAATGATCTTTACTTGACATTGTTTTGATAATTATTTCATAACTTATTTTCTAGTGATATCCATATCCAGTCTTGCAGCGTGGCTACTAGACAGTGTAGAGTAGGCTACACTCCCATTCCTCGTGTGCGCGACGATACACCTGCCTCTTTCTTTTTACTCACTCTCGGTTTCCCTATACTGTGTTGTCGAACTCTTCCTTCCAAACGTGGGGGATAGCCTAGCAATTATTAGCTTTTGAGAACATTGTGAATAATCACCGCCTTGTTATGCCTTCCTGTTTTGAAATAAAATATTTTTGCGGCGCTTGTGCATTATAACTGCCCACTCGGTAGTTTTTGCTTTGGATACATTCTGTTACATTGATTGTACTATTTTTTTCTGTTTACTTTTGCATGATGGATCATGGTTACTTTCCTGATTTAGTTCGATAGTATTTCAAACGTGTAGCCTATTTTTTTTCGGCGGGGGGGGGGGTGACTTTGTTATTTAGGGCAAGACAGGGACTTCAATGTTATTTGCATGTCACCTGAGGCGGATTTACCATTAGGCAGAATAGGCAATTGCCTCAGGCCTCACATCATAAGGGCCTCTTGCATTGGGCATAATTACAAATAATACTAATAATAAAATAATAAAAGCTTGATGGTGCATAGATTATATAAGTCTTTACTATAGCCTATATATTAGTCAAGAGAATTTAAAGTATTTAAACTTTTCATTCATTTTGTTCTATTTATCTATACAATAGGCCATAATTGATTTTGGCCCATTAGGCCTGCCATATTCCCACATTGAAGGAGTGTTAAGTATTTTTTTGCTTAATAACCTTTAGGCCTACCTATACAAACATTTTTAAAAACAATTCTGCATCTCTCCCCAGCCCCAGTGGCTCTGCAAGTGTGGACAGGATATTATCCACTGCTGGCTGGATCCCCAGTCACCATCGCATGAACCTGATGCCACAGACTGGCCAAAGTCGTGTTTCTAAAAATGAATTCTAAAAATGAATTCAAAAGGCAACGATAAACACCTGCCTCTGATTGATAACCACTCCAGACAGCCATAGACTTTGCTAGATCACCCCAATAGCTACAATCCCGATACATACACACCAAAACCCCAAGACAAAACACACCACAATACAAAAACCCCATGCCACACCCTGGCCTGACCCAATACATGAAGATAAACACAAAATACTTTGACCAGGGCGTGACAGACCCCCCCCCCCTCCCTAAGGTGCGGACTCCCGAACGTACCTCAAAACAATAGGGAGGGTCCGGGTGGGCGTCCGTCCATGGTGGCGGCTCCGGCGCGGGACGTGGACCCCACTCAGTTAATGTCTTAGTCCCCTCTCCTTGCGTCCCTGGATAGTCCACCCTCGCCGCCGACCATGGCCTAGTAGTCCCCACCCAGAACCCCACTGGACTGAGGAGCAGATCGGGACTGAAGGACAGCTCGGGACTGAGGCAGCTCGGGACTGAGAGAAAGCTCGGGAGTGAGAGAAAGCTCAGGAGTGAGAGGAAGCTCAGGAGTGAGAGGAAGCTCAGGAGTGAGAGGAAGCTCAGGAGTAAGAGGAAGCTCAGGTGTGAGAGGAAGCTCAGGCAGGTAGATAGATCTACCAGATCCTGGCTGGCTGGTGGTCTCAGCAGATCCTGGTTGACTGGCGGATCTGGCGGATTCTCGCTGACTGGCGGATCTGGCGGATTCTGGCGGATCTGGCGGATTCTGGCCGACTGGCAGATCCTGGCCGACTGGCAGTTCTGGCAGATCTGGAAGAGTCTGGTTGACTGGCAGATCTGGAAGATTCTGGTTGACTGGCAGATCTGGAAGATTCTGGCTGACTGGTGGATCCTGGCTGACTGGTAGATCCTGGCTGACTGGCGGATCCTGGCTGACTGGCGGATCCTGGCTGACTGGCAGATTCTGGCTGACTGGCAGCACTGGCGGCGCTGGGCAAACTGGGGGCACTGGCGGCGCTGGGCAGACTGGCGGCGCTGGGCAGACTGGGGGCACTGGCGGCGCTGGGCAGACGGGGGGCACTGGCGGCGTGGGCAGACTGGTGGCGCTGGGCAGACTGGGGGCTCTGGCGGCGCTGGGCAGACTGGGGGCACTGGCGGCGCTGGGCAGACTGGCACCGCAGGGCAGACTGGCGGCGCTGGCGGCGCAGGGCAGACTGGCGGCGCTGGGCAGACGGGGGGCACTGGCGGCGTGGGCAGACTGGTGGCGCTGGGCAGACTGGGGGCTCTGGCGGCGCTGGGCAGACTGGGGGCACTGGTGGCGTTGGGCAGACTGGCGGCGCAGGGCAGTCTGGCGGCGCTGGCGGCGCAGGGCAGACTGGCGGCGCTGGGCAGACTGGCGGCACTGGTGGCGCTGGGCAGACTGGCGGCGCTGGGCATACTGGCGGCGCTGGGCAGACTGGCGGTGCTGGGCAGACTGGCGGCACTGGGCAGACTGGCGGCACTGGTGGTGCTGGGCAGACTGAAAGATCTGGCTGCTCCATGCTGACTGGCGGCTCTGGCTGCTCCATGTGGGCTGACAGCTCTGGCGGCTTCTTACAGACTGGCAACTCCTTGCAGACTGACAGCTCCTTACAGACTGACAGCTCCTTGCAGACTGACAGCTTGCAGACTGGCAGCTCCTTGCAGACTGACAGCTCTGGCTGCTTCATGCAGACTGACAGCTCTGGCTGCTTCATGCAGACTGACAGCTCTCGCTGCTTCATGCAGACTGACAGCTCTCGCTGATCCATGCAGACTGACATCTCTGGCTGCTCCATGTGGGCTGACAGCTCTGGCGGCTTCTTACAGACTGGCAGCTCCTTGCAGACTGACAGCTCCTTGCAGACTGACAGCTCCTTGGAGACTGACAGCTCTGGCTGCTTCATGCAGACTGACAGCTCTGGCTGCTCCATGCAGACTGACATCTCTGGCTGATCCATGCAGACTGACATCTCTGGCTGCTCCATGTGGGCTGACAGCTCTGGCGGCTTCTTACAGACTGACATCTCTGGCTGATCCATGCAGACTGACATCTCTGGCTGCCCCATGTGGGCTGACAGATCTGGCGGCTTCTTACAGACTGGCAGCTCCTTGCAGACTGACAGCTCCTTACAGACTGACAGCTCCTTGCAAACTGACAGCTCCTTGCAGACTGGCCGCTCCTTGCAGACTGACAGCTCCTTGCAGACTGGCAGCTCCTTGCAGACTGGCAGCTCCTTGCAGACTGGCAGCTCCTTGCAGACTGACAGCTCTGGCTGCTTCATGCAGACTGACAGCTCTGGCTGCTTCATGCAGACTGACAGCTCTGGCTGCTCCATGCAGACTGACATCTCTGGCTGATCCATGCAGACTGACATCTCTGGCTGCTCCATGTGGACTGACAGCTCTGGCGGCTTCTTAAGGACTGGCGGCTCCTTGCAGACTGACAGCTCCTTACAGACTGACAGCTCCTTGCAGACTGACAGCTCCTTGCAGACTGACAGCTCCTTGCAGACTGGCAGCTCCTTGCAGACTGATAGCTCCTTGCAGACTGACAGCTCCGGCTGCGCTGAACAGACTGGAGACTCCAGCAGCGCTGTAGAGGAAGAAGGCTCTAGCTGCGCTGAACGGGCGGGAGGCTCCGGCAGCGCAGGAGAGGCGAGGCGCACTGTAGGCCTGATATGCGTGGTGCTGGCACTGGTGGTACTGGGCCGAGGACACGCACAGGAAGCCTCGTGCGGGGAGCTGCTACCGGAGGGCTGGTGTGTGGAGGTGGCACAGGATGGGCTAGACCGTGAAGGCGTACTGGAGATCTTGAGAGCAGTGTTGGCACAGGACGTGCAAGGCTAGGGATGTGCACAGGAGGCCTGATGCGTGAGGCTGGCACCAACTTCACCAGCCGACTAACACGCACCTCAGGACGAGTATGGAGCGCTGACCCAGGTGCCATCAAATCCCCGACACGTTCCGTCGGGCGAATTCCATGCAAAAAGCACCAACACAGCAACTCCCTCATTTCTCTCTCCTCCAATTTCCCCATTAACTCCTTCACGGTCTCTGCTTCGCTCACCTCCAACACCGGCTCTGGTTCTGGTCTCCTCCTTGGCTCCTCACGATAAACAGGGAGAGTTGGCTCAGGTCTGACTCCTGACTCTGCCACACTCTCCCTGAGCCCCCCCCCCCCCCCCCCAATACATTTTTGGGGCTGACTCTCAGGCTTCCTTGCCAACCGTGTTCCCTCATATCGCCGGCTCCTCTCTCTGCTGATTTTTGGGGCTGACTCTGCTCTCCTCGCTGCCTCCACCTGTTCCACCTTTGGGCGGCTACACTCCCCTGGTTTAGCCCAGGGTCCTCTCCCGTCGAGGATTTCTTCCCATGTCCAGAAATCCTTATTTCGCATCTCCTCTTTGGGCTGCTCCTGCCTGTTGACACGCTGCTTGGTCCGTTTACGGTGGGTGATTCTGTAACGGTTTTCTAGGTGTGGTGAAGGAGAGTCGGACCAAACTGCAGCGTGTAGATTGCGATCCATGTTTAATGAACAAAAAACGTAACACGAATCTAAAACACAAACACTACAAAACAAAGAACGTAACGAAAACCGAAACAGCCTAAACTAGTGAAAACTAACATAGACAGGAACAAGGACACTAAGGACAATCACCCACGACAAACTCAAAGAATATGGCTGCCTAAATATGGTTCCCAATCAGAGACAACGATAAACACCTGCCTCTGATTGAGAACCACTCCAGACAGCCATAGACTTTGCTAGATCACCCCACTAGCTACAATCCCAATACATACACACCAAAACCCCAAGACAAAACACACCACAATACAAAAACCCCATGCCACACCCTGGCCTGACCCAATACATGAAGATAAACAAAAAATACTTCGACCAGGGCGAGACAGATTTCATTATATGAACTGTAACTCAGTAAAATATTTTAAATCTTTCAATGTTGTCTTTATATTTTTGTTCAGTGTAAGCATTGTCTTGGTGCGTTCACACTCTTAGGGTCGGTCCATGGGTCCCAAGCTCCTCGTCCACTAGGAAAAGGCATTGTCAGATTCAAAGAGTTTCTCCATGGTCTTGCCTGTCTCATCTGCCCCCTCTCCTGTCTCATTTGCACCATTTCTTTCCATTGTGCCTGAGGGTGCTTGTCAGAGGAGCCACCCCAATTCCATAGTTGTGTGTTGTTGTGAAAGTAATTGTGCTTGTAGTCGCTGGACCTGGGCCTCATCTGTGGGTGAGGGGGTCCTTTGTAGGCCGTGTCTGTCTTTGGGCCCATCCTAAGAAACAGAAAAGAAGCATTGAATGTAGCTTGGCCTACATATCCCCTCTCATATCAAAACAGCAGGATGTGATCTTCAAGTTAGATTGGATTGCTACATTTCATGTATATTTACCTGCTTATAATTAATTATAAATATTCAGGCTTTAGCTTTGTGAATTCACCATCTCAAATTGTAGAGCAGACATTGTTGTCACCCAAAGAAAACAATCAACACGTTGGATGAGTCAGTTTGTTATCTGGCTAGCATCCACCACTCTTCATGGCCAACTAGTTAGCTAGAAAACAAACAAAGTAACAAAACAGACATAGCCAGCGTGCTTCATAACATAGTGTGGCATACAAACTAAACAAAGTCCAAACAAAGCTACCTAGCTACAAATGGAATTCATAACAGGAAGCAATCAAGCTACAGTTGGTAGTGGTCATTTAGCTAGCAAGCCAGTTATCCAACTAACATTAACTGTGGGACAGGCAAGGGTTTCTGACTCAGTCATAAGCCAACTTTTTTCATAGCAAGTTCAACAAGGACTAAATTATCTTACCCGAACAGAGGACACAGGATAGGTGTAGTATTCCAATGAGATACTTCATTTCAACCAGTGGATAATGTGAAACACTTTTTTGAAATGTTATTATCCAGGTGTTATAAATACAAAATACATGATTATAAATATTATAATTGTAATATATTATAAATACAAGTTCAATATGTACTTCAATGCACATAAGAGGAGGTGGGGAGAGAAGTGTAGAAGACAGAAAAGGAAATAGATAAAACATAGGAGGAGGGAAGACAGCATATGATAAAGATGTACAGTGCTACCCTAATATTCTCTCAGTTCATCACAATTACATAGTGTCTCTAGCGGTATCTCCTAACCAGTTTTGGGATCCCAGTCGGCCAGGAGGTTATCTTAAGAGCGGGTGAGGTGGTGATGACGGGACTGGCTTCTTCTCTCACATCAAAACATACCTGCAGACGAGAGACAGATGGATAGAGAGAGAGCATGATTAAGCTTTGTTTTTTTTCATTCTAACACGGTCAGTCATCATATCAGGAGGTGAAATGGAAAGCTGACCATGAATCATTAACTCTACTACTACATCTCTATCTGTATTTCAATGTAAACCATCTCTTTAATAATACTTCCTGTATAATATAAGCATACTTTCCCTTATAACAAATCAGAAAAACACTGGATAGATAGATCCATGTGCATGTGTAGCATGTGACAATTGCAGGATCATATCAAGGATAGCATCACAAATTAATACATACAGTTGAAGTTGGAAGTTTACATACACCTTAACCAAATACATTTAAACTCAGTTTTTCACAATTCCTGACATTTAATCCTAATAAAAATTCCCTGTCTTAGGTCAGTTAGGATCACCACTTTATTTTAAGAATGTGAAATGTCAGAATAATAGTAGAGAGAATCATTTATTTCAGCTTTAATTTCTTTCATCACATTTCCAGTGGGTTAGAAGTTTACATACACTCAATTAGTATTTGGTAGCATTGCCTTTAAATTGTTTATCTTGGATCAAACGTTTCATGTAGCCATCCACAAGCTTCCCACAATACGTTAGGTGAATTTTGGCCCATTCCTCCTGACAAAGCTAGTGTAAAGGTTTGTAGGCCTCCTTGCTCACACACACTTTTTCATTTCTGCACACAAATGTTCTATAGGACTGAGGTCATCTTGAGATGTTGCTTCAATATATCAACATAATTTTCCAAACATAACGATGGTCATTATGGCCAAACAGTTCTATTTTTGTTTCATCAGACCAGAGGACATTTCTCCAAAAATTACGATCTTTGTCGCCATGTGCAGTTGCAAACCGTATTCTGGCTTTTTTGGCGGTTTTGTAGCAGTGGCTTCTTTCTTGCTGAGCGGCCTTTCAGGTTATGTCGATATAGGACTCGTTTTACTCCTTACGAACCACATAGCATATCATTACAGCAGTATGTACCGGTATGTTAGCTGTCTACCCAATGTTAGTACCTATACATCAAACTTGACAGTATATTAACTATAGGCTATTTAACTACCCAACATTTATTGACTTGATTATTCCTGTCATTCTTAGGTTCCCTAAATGTTATAGTCATTGTGCGTTCTCAATGGACATTCGGTGTGCTTTCGTAAATCCGCTCTTATCTACTCCGATTTCAGAGCACTCTCATCTGAGTGTACCAGACCGCAGAATAATGAATTGACGACCGCTAAAAACCCGTTGAATTTGCCGGTGTCAGTAAACATCGGCAAAAAAACGGACTGGTTAACACAGCAGCACAGTTACAGTCACTAACGCTCTGGTTAACACGAAAACTGCCTAACCAGCTCTGCTAGGGTAAGTAAAATGGTCCGAGGGGTCTCACTTGCGTCTGGAAGTAGCTAGCAAGCTAGCCAACATTAGCTTGGGTTCTTGACTGCAGTTGTAAGGCCAGAATGCTCAAATCAACCCTACTCCAGTGTGCGCTCCCGATAGCGAAACGGTGGGAATATACCCAGAGGGTTTTTCATTTTCATTGAATAGAAACACTATAATATTAATCAAATTAATTAAGCAAGTACCAGTCAAAATTTTGCACACACCTACTCATTCCAGGATTTTTCTATATTTTTACTATTTTGTACATTGTAGAATAATAGTGAAGACATCACAACTATGAAATAACAGGTATGGAATCAGTTAAGAACAAATTCTTACTTACAAGGACAGCCTACTCCTTCCTCCCCATCGGGGAATTGAACCCCAGTCTCCCACTTGCCTGCAATATATGCCAAGGTGAACGGTCCATAACGGATTATTCCATTGAGTTTCGCACTCTGCTGCCTCTTGAGTGGAACGAGCGTAATTTGGCGCTGCTCGCCTCGTTTTCTGGAGGGACTCTTACGCAGTGGTTAAGGATGAGATTCTCTCCGGGAGGTTCCTTCAGATGTGGACTCTTTGATTGCTCTCGCCATCCGCATAGAACGACGGGTAGATCTTCGTCACCGGGCTCGTGGAAGAGAGCTCCATCAACGGTGTTTCCCTGCTCCGCATCGCAACCATCTCCCTCCTCTGGCTTTGAGACTGAGCCCATGCAGCTGGGAGGGATTCGCATCTCGAATAAGGAGAGGGAACGGAGGATCACCAACCGCCATCTATTATGGAGTTGCTGGACATTTCCCATGTCCAGTAAGAGGCCAGAGCCCATCAGTAAGCGGAGGGCTACTGGTGAGCGCTACTACTCAGGTCCCTTCATCTAGATCTTGTTCATATGTCGGTCCATCTACGCCAACCGGCACATGCAGTTTTTTTGGGGCTGAGGGTTGTTTCATGGTACATAACAGGCCGTTTTGCCATGGTAGTCATCTTCCCAGTATCAAATTTGGACACTACCTTAACTCTCACAGTATCTGGTACAGAGACTATTTCTTTGATTTTCCGTTCACCGTTTCTGTTGTTTTGGGTCACCCCTGGCTTGTAGTCATAATCCTTCTATTAATTGGTCTAGGCTGTTTAATGTCTGCCATCCTCCCAGACTATCAAATGCTTCTCAAAGATACACTCTGGTGGTCAAACTACCAATAACTTGCATTAACAGAATAAATGGCTGACAATTAGATAACGTGCCACAGAATGCTGCAGCATCCCACAAGGTGTGCCACAGTATGACATAACTTTTAAAGGAGGAACCACTGTATCTATAGAGTACATTATGTACTCTATTGCTTTGGATGTGAAAGTGTCACAGACATATAGCTTGAACTTGATATTGATAACCCATTCACAAGTTGCATTGTAATGAGACAAGTACTAGTAAAAAGTGGGTGCTAGACATTGGTGGTGAATGAGGTCAGTTTTCCACTTACTATTTAAGCTCTTTGAGCATCTGGAAAAGCAATATATAAATGCAATCAAGTATTAGTATTATACTTCTGGTCTTGGGAGATGGAATTAGGACCCTGGGCTCAGCCTGGAGAATATCGCCGTCCCAAGGAAGAAATAGAAGCGGCTAAAACCGAGAGGCGCTGGTATGAGGAGGCAGCACGGCGACGCGGTTGGAAGCCGGAAAAGCAGCCCAAATTTTTTTTGGGGGGGGAGGCTAGAAGGGAGAATAGTTATGCCAGGTAGGAGACCTGCGCAAACTCCCTGTGCTCATCGTTGGGCTAGAGGGACCGGGCAGGCACCGTGTTATGCTATGGAGCGCACAGTGTTTCCAGTGCGGGTGCAGAGCCAGGTGCGGCACATATGCAAGTACAGGGAACTTTGTGGTCTGCCCGCTGATCTTATTTTCTGAAGGGTTAGGAAGGGAAGAGGGAGGGGTATACTATGTGGGGTATGCACTGGAACAGACCACATGGAAAGTGTTTGTGTATACAGTATGTGTGTGCTTTCATATATCCATTCCACATAGACTGTGGTCTATACATACTGTATGTGTTGATATTTATTCAGGTGTCCATACATGTGTGTGTGTGTGTGTGGGTTGTTTATGTTTCCATTCATAGTATGGGTGCGGGTGCATGCAGTGAGTGTTTTTTATATGAGTGTGTGTGCATATGTTTATTTAAGTATGTTTCAATGGTGCATATAGCTACACGTGCTCTCATTTCAAGTACAATACCCTGATCTATCCACTGTCTATTGTTCCCTCGTCTTCTTGGGATGGGAAGGGGGTGGGAAGTGTCTGGGTTGGTGGGTAGGACTCTGGCACATAGACTACTACTGTCATGTTTTGTCTTATATTGTCTTGTCATTTTGCTTTTCCTTCTGTTCGTTTTCCCCCTGCTGGTCTTTTTAGGTTCGTTCCCCTTTTTCTCTCTCCCTCTCTCTCTCTCTTCTCTCTATCGTTCCGTTCCTGCTCCCAGCTGTTCCTATTCCCCTAATCAATCATTTAGTCTTCCCACACCTGTTCCCTATCTTTTCCCCTGATTAGAGTCCCTATTTCTCCCCTTGTTTTCCGTTTCTGTCCTGTCGGATCCTTGTATATTGTTCACCGTGCTGTGTCTTTGTATCGCCCTGTCGTGTCGTGTTTCCCTCAGATGCTGCATGGTGAGCAGGTGTCTGAGTCTGCTACGGTCAAGCGCCTTCCCGAGGCAACCTGCAGTTTATTATCGAGTCTCCAGTCAGTTCTCGTGATTACGAGTGGTATTGTTTTTATGCTTTATTTACTGCTCCGATTTGTCTAGGAGTATTGCTATTTCCTTAAACTGGATTAAAGACTCTGTTTTCGCCAAGTCGCTTTTGGGTCCTCATTCACCTGCATAACAGAAGGATCCGACCAAGAATGGACCCAGCGACTATGGATTCTCTCTACTCTACTCTCGAGTTCCAGGGAGCGATGCTCGGCAGACACGAGCAGGAATTGTCAGCTGCTCGGCATGCCGTTGAGACCCTGGCCGCTCAGGTCTCCGACCTCTCAGGACAGTATCAGAGTCTTCGTCTCGTGCCACCAGCTACTTCCGGGTCTTCCGAGCCTCCGGAACCTAGGGTTAATAACCCACCATGTTATTCTGGGCAGCCCACTGAGTGCCGCTCCTTTCTCACCCAGTGTGATATAGTGTTCTCTCTCCAACCCAACACATACTCAAGAGAGAGAGCTCGGATTGCCTACGTCATATCACTCCTTACTGGTCGGGCTCGGCAGTGGGGCACAGCTATCTGGGAGGCAAGCGCTGAGTGCACTAACGATTATCTGAACTTTAAAGAGGAGATGATAAGGGTTTTTGATCGTTCAGTTTTTGGGAAAGAAGCTTCCTGGTCCCTGTCTTCCCTATGTCAAGGTAATCGATCCATAACGGATTACTCTATAGAGTTTCACACTCTTGCTGCCTCCAGTAACTGGAACGAGCAGGCGTTGCTCGCTCGTTTTCTGGAGGGACTCCACGCTAAGGTTAAGGATGAGATTCTCTCTCGGGAGGTTCCATCCAGCGTGGATTCTTTGATTGAACTCGCTATTCGCATTGAACGACGGGTAGACCTTCGTCACCGAGCTCATAGAAGAGAGCTCGCGTTAACTGTGTCTCCCCTCTCTCCGACACTACCATCTTTCCCCACTGACTCTGGTGTTGAGCCCATGCAGCTGGGGGGTATTCGCATTTCGACTAAGGAGAGGGAACGGAGAATCACCAACCACCTCTGTCTCTATTGCGGTTCCGCTGGTCATTTTGTCATTTCATGTCCAGTTAAAGGCCAGAGCTCATCAGTAGGCGGAGGGCGACTGATAAGCGCTACTAGACGGTCCTCTCCGTCAAGTACCGGTACTACCTTACCGGTCCATCTACGCTGGACCGGATCGGCAGCTTCCTGCAGTGCATTAATAGACTCTGGGGCGGAGGGCTGTTTTATGGACGAAGCCTGGGCTCGGGAACATGACATTCCTCTCAGACAGTTAGGGGAGCCCACGGTCATGTTCGCCTTGGATGGTAGTCCTCTCCCCAGTATATTATGTGAAACACTACCTTTAACCCTCACTGTATCTGGTAACCATAGTGAGACCATTTCTTTTTGATTTTTTGTTCACCTTTTACACCTGTTGTTTTGGGTCATCCCTGGCTAGTGTGTCATAATCCTTCTTTTGATTGGTCTAGTAATTCTATCCTTTCCTGGAACGTTTCTTGTCATGTGAAGTGTTTAATGTCTGCTATTTCTCCTGTTTGTTCTGTCCCCTCTTCTCAGGAGGAACCTGGTGATTTGACAGGAGTGCCGGAGGAATATCATGGTCTGCGCACGGTCTTCAGTCGGTCCAGAACCAACTCCCTTCCTCCTCACCGGTCGTATGATTGTTGTTCTGATCTCTTCAAGAAGCGTTTTGCATCCGCTCCTATCCTTGTTGCACCTGACGTCACTAAACAGTTTATTGTTGAGGTTGACGCGTCGGGGTGGGCGTGGGAGCCATTCTGTCCCAGCGCTCCGATACTGACGATGGGGTCCACCCTTGTGCGTATTTTTCTCATCGCCTGTCACCGTCGGAACGTAACTATGATGTGGCTAACCGCGAACTGCTCGCCATCCGTTTAGCCCTAGGCAAATGGCGACAGTGGTTGGAGGGGGCGACCGTTCCTTTTGTTGTTTGGACTGACCAAAGGAACCTTGAGTACATCCGTTCTGCCAAACGACTGAATGCGCGTCATGCTCGTTGGGCGTTGTTTTTCGCTCGTTTCGAGTTCGTTATTTCTTATTGCCCGGGTACTAAGAACACCAAGCCTCATGCTTTATCCCGTCTCTTTAGTTCTTCTGTGGCTTCTACCGATCCCGAGGGGATCCTTCCTGTTGGGCGTGTTGTCGGGTTGACAGTCTGGGGAATTGAAAGACAGGTTAAGCAAGCACTCACGCACACTGCGTCGCCGCGCGCTTGTCCTAGTAACCTTCTTTTCGTTCCTGTTTCTACTCGTCTGGCTGTTCTTCAGTGGGCTCACTCTGCCAAGTTAGCTGGCCATCCCGGCGTTCGAGGTACTCTTGCTTCTATTCGCCAGCGCTTTTGGTGGCCTACTCAGGAGCGTGACACGCGCCGTTTCGTGGCTGCGTGTTCGGACTGCGCGCAGAATAAGTCTGGTAATTTTTTTTCTGCTTCTGCTCCTGGTCTTGCTGGGTCCCAGTCTGTTCCCTGCCACCGCATCTCTCCTGTTCTTGTTCCTGCCCTTGCTGTGTCTCAGTCTGTCCCTAGTTGTTACTCTCCTGGCCTGTTTGGTCCTGTTTGCTCTAAAAAGCTTTCAGTTCTCTACCCGTGTCTCATTTTTTTTTTAGAGTAGTACCCTAGTTTCCCTTTTTATCGTTTTCCGTTACGGTCCTGAGGAGAGGAGTTGGGTTCTTTCTCGGGACGTGCTGGACCGTTTGTGATCTATGATTTCCTCCGTTGCCGCCAGTGTTCCTCCTCGAGAGCGCCAGGAGGCGCTCGGTGAGTGGGGGGGTACTGTCATGTTTTGTCTTATATTGTCTTGTCATTTTGCTTTTCCTTCTGTTCGTTTTCCCCCTGCTGGTCTTTTTAGGTTCGTTCCCCCTTTTTCTCTCTCCCTCTCTCTCTCTCTTCTCTCTATCGTTCCGTTCCTGCTCCCAGCTGTTCCTATTCCCCTAATCAATCATTTAGTCTTCCCACACCTGTTCCCTATCTTTTCCCCTGATTAGAGTCCCTATTTCTCCCCTTGTTTTCCGTTTCTGTCCTGTCGGATCCTTGTATATTGTTCACCGTGCTGTGTCTTTGTATCGCCCTGTCGTGTCGTGTTTCCCTCAGATGCTGCGTGGTGAGCAGGTGTCTGAGTCTGCTACGGTCAAGCGCCTTCCCGAGGCAACCTGCAGTTTATTATCGAGTCTCCAGTCAGTTCTCGTGATTACGAGTGGTATTGTTTTTATGCTTTATTTACTGCTCCGATTTGTCTAGGAGTATTGCTATTTCCTTAAACTGGATTAAAGACTCTGTTTTCGCCAAGTCGCTTTTGGGTCCTCATTCACCTGCATAACAACTACTTCTCAAGCTGCACTGAGATGGTGGTTGTTCAGAGAGTAAGGACTGAAGTGAAGTTAGGTTCAGATATTGTGTTCAGATATTTTGGTTATCTGACTTACACCCCTCCCCCCACACCAAGTTTAGCCACAAAATGGTTCCCCATGGTAGGCACTGTGTACTTATAGTTACACTTCCAGCACTATGGGTACAGCCTTATGGATGGAACCAACCCCCAATGGCAACAGGGCATGCTAGCTAAATGCCTGATTCAGTAAGTTGTTTAGTTGATTGTACTGAAGGTCACAAACAGAGATCCTACCTAACAGGTAATATCTATTGTTACTTCAAGTCAGTGCTACATTTTGTGTCATATTTTAGTTGACTGTCTAAAACAGCTTACAGGTAGCTTTAGGCTGATCAAACGTCATTTACCAACTAACCTAACGTAGCAGGTGTAAAATAAATGCCTGAAACTACATGCCCCACATTTTTTTTTGTATTAATTATGGATCCCCATTAGCTGCTGCCAAAGCAGAAGATCATCAAAGGTAAGGCATTAATTATATCGCTATTTCTGACTTTCGTGGCGCACATGCCTGGTTGAAATATATTTTTCATGCTTTGTATGCGGGCCTCAGATAATCGCATGGTGTGCTTTTGGCGTAAAGCCTTTTTGAAATCTGACACAGCGGCTGGATTAACAAGAAGTTAAGCTTTATTTTGATGTATTACACTTGTGATTTTATGAAAGTTAAATATATTAATTCTGTAGTTTGAATTTCGCACCCTGCAAATAACGCTACCATCCCACCTGCCAATAAGAAGTTAACAAGATTCAAGAACTGAGACATAAACTGAACAAGTTCCACAGACATGTGACTAACATAAATGGAATAATGTGTCCCTGAACAAAGGGAGGTGGGGGGTCAAAATCAAAAGTAACAATCAGTATCTGGTGTGTCCACCAGCTGCATTAAGTGCTGCAGTGCATCTCCTCCTCGTGGACTGCACCAGATTTGCCAGTTCTTGCTGTGAGATGTTACCCGACTCTTCCACCAAGGCACCTGCAAGTTCCCAGACATTTCTGGGGGGAATGGCCCTAGCCCTCACCCTCCGATCCAACATATCCCAGACGTGCTCAATGGGATTTAGATCTGGGCTCTTCGCTGGCCATGGCAGAACTATGACATTCCTGTCTTGCAAGAAATCACGCACAGAATGAGCAGTATGGCTGGTGGTATTGTCATGCTGGAGGGTCATGTCACCCTGACCATCACCCTTGTTGAGACAAAACCAGTGAATCAGCGAAGGGCACTTTTTTCCAGTCCTGTCAGGTCCAGCGACTGTGCCCATAGGCAATGTTGTTGCCGGTGATGTCTGGTGAGGACCTGCCTTACAACAGGCCTACAAGCCCTCAGTCCAGCCTCTCAGCCTATTTCGGACAGTCTGAGCACTGATGGAGGGATTGTGCGTTCCTGGTGTAACTCTGGCAGCTGTTGTTGCCATCCTTTACCTGTCCCGCAGGTGTAATGTGTGGATGTACCGATCCTGTGCAGGTGTTGTTACACATGGTCTGCCACTGCATCATTGCATCTCTCTGTAGTGCTGTCTTAGGCATCTCACAGTACGGACATTGCAATTTATTGCCCTGCCACATCTGCTTTCCTCATGCCACCTTGCAGCATGCCTAAGGCACATTCACGCAGATGAGCAGGGACCCTGGGCATCTTTCTTTTGGTGTTTTTCAGAGTCAGTAGAAAGGCCTCTTTAGTGTCCTAAGTTTTCATAACTGTGCCTTTAATTGCCTACAGTCTGTAAGCTTGTTAGTGTGTTAATGACCGTTCTGCAGGTGCATGTTCATTAATTGTTTATGGGTCATTGAACAAGCATGGGAAACTGTGTTTAAACCCTTTACAATGAAGATCTGTGAAGTTATTTGGATTTTCACTAATTATCTTTCAAAGACAGGGTCATGAATACGGGACTTTTCTTTTTTTGCTGAGTTTAGAACTAAGTTCTATTTTAGCACTTGGCTACGCAGACGCTTGCAAGCAGTTTGGATGAAATGATTGAATAACATGTAGGTGTATATTTATTTTGCAACATTCAGGCAGGCAAAATGTGCAGTATGGTCAGCATGTCAGAACAGCCCTTGTTGGGAGTTACCACAGGATAATTCCAGGGTTCTCAGGCATTATTGCTTAATTAAGTACAAACATTTTAAAGACCACAGGGATTTTATAGAATTTGATTCTATAAAAAGTGACATCATTCACATGCATCTGTTTCCAATTACATCTCATTGAATGTTGACTATTAAATAGAAAATAGCATCCACCATCTATTTCCTTTCTCTTCTGTTGTCCGAGTGAAGATAAAACAAGTTAGTTAGACACACAAGTGAGCATGAAAGATCGAAGCAGGATTATTGTTATTTGTTGTGACACGTGGATTAGATTAGATGACAATGACATCTCAGCAGATGTGTAATCTCCTCTTCTTCCCTGCACAGACGAGCCATGGTAGTCTAGACTATTGTTTGTTTTGTTGATCATGTTATGCACTCTGAATGATAGGGCTGAGAGATGTTTTCTTTGTTAGAATATATGACAAATGCATTAGATTAATATAATGAATTACGATAAACTACAACAGACTAATCAATCAAATAAATAGATAACAAGACATCATTTAATCACAAAAGATAATGTTACAATACTAATGTTAGAAGACACACAGATCACTCTCTCACATAGGTTCTGTAGATCTGCAAAGTAGTGCACAATCTGGTCTGCTGCTGGCTTTCCAACAAGTACTAAGAATTACACTCTCAGTTTGTTTGGCTAAATCTGCTCATCCACCAGTGACCTGTATTGTGGGTGTTGTAGTGTTAATAACCACTGATCTGTAGTCCTCCAGTGCAGTTTATGGCAGTAGGGATGGAGGCAAGTCATGTCAATGCTTTCCCTGTACTGTCTGGTACCATTACAGCCACATGTCAATATGCAATATGCAAAGATCTTATGGCTCAGTTCCATCGAACAGTTGAACTAGTGTTCTCCCAAAATAAGCGTCATGTCTATGTCATGCAACTGACCTTTTCAAAGGCTCCAGAAATGACAATGAGACATGCCTAGTTTTAATAAAAATAATAAAATAAATGTAGAAATATAACCACTTCTTTTCTGACTGAGTGATCCGAGTGATTCCCTTCTAACACTGCTCCATTGCAAGATGAATATATTTAAATGAGACTTCCCTAGTGAAATAACGATTTATTTAAATAAATAAATATGATGTGTCTTCACAGAGCTTATCTGTGATCTCTGGTGACTGACTGCTCTGTGTTCCTGTAGGAATGGAGTTCCCTGTGGACGGCCTGGCCAGCGTGACCCAAGAGGTCCTGGAGAGATCAGCCCAGGACTACATGAACAGCATCCTCCACAGCAATTCAGACTCACCTGCACATCTCACCCTCGCCAACAACACACAGGTAAACACTTCACCCTCAGCAATCCACACAGGTAAAGGAGCTTTGACTGCATTTGTGACCGACTAGCTCGATTCAGTCTTATGTAGCAAGTTTTGAAATTGTGTTTTTTACATTGGATCAAAGTACATACTCAGAGCTAGAGAATTGTATATCATACCATACAGTTGAGGAACATTGGTAAATTGATGAATTTATAACCTCACTTATGAGAAAATGTCCCTTGAATGTTTTGGTACACCTACTGGAGAGCTCTTCTTTGTCTACACCTATTCAGCATCGTTCACACCCTCTTAAGCTTTAGCCCCACGTAGCTCTTTAAGAATTTATGTGAGGCCATGTACTAAACAACCAAAGATTTCAAGTCTAACTGGTGTGTTCATAAATTCAATCTGGTGTACCAGAGTGTGTTTAGAGTGCGCTCTGGGCGTACCGTAAACGCAGAGTCAGATTGTCCGTTGGTATATTCAGAGCGTTTCACTCTCGGAGCGTTCAAAGCGCACCTTAGACGATTTGGCCGAGGAGTCGGGTTGATCCAAGCGTTCTGACCTAACAACAGCAGTCAAGCACCCAAGCTTACTGGCTAAGGTTGGCTAGCTTGCTAAATATTTCCAGACAGAACAGCTCACTATGACCATTTTACTCACCCTAGCAGAGCTGGTTAGGCTGTTTTTATGTTATGTTGGTGTCTGCAACTGTGCTGAGTTTTTGCAAACGTTTACTTACACCAGCCATATTCAACAGGTGTTGCGCATTTGTAAATGTGTCAGTTATTCTAACGAATTTACCAGCTACGTCTATTGAGAGTTGTCACAGTGGAGTCTTTTGATTAGACATTTAACTAGCTAGCTAAACAATTAACCATAATCCCAACTCATAATGTTACTACCCTGCATGAATCTGCAGGGAGCTAACCAACCAGGTTCAATGATAGCTAGCTAGCTAACATTAGGCTATAATTAGCAATGCAAATGGCTCTGAGATACGAATAATATTATTACACAGATCATGCATGTAACATTAGCTAGCAAGCCAGCCAGCTAACATTAACTAGCTAGCTAACAGTATGCTTTAACTTGAAATTAACCCAACTTTTTGACAAAATTAGAAATGTGTAATATCTGAAAATGTAGCTAGCTAGACAATCTCACCCGTATAAATGGATGGACGCTTCTCCCTCTCTGTCACGGATATCATGGT
This sequence comes from Oncorhynchus gorbuscha, assembly GCF_021184085.1. Classification (NCBI taxonomy): domain Eukaryota; kingdom Metazoa; phylum Chordata; class Actinopteri; order Salmoniformes; family Salmonidae; genus Oncorhynchus; species Oncorhynchus gorbuscha. Next base: position 36,328,569 of record NC_060176.1, on the reverse strand, counting down.
TGCCTTAGTTTGAAGATGTGATCCAGAGACAGCTGTTTTATACAACAGCCTTCTGTGTGTTCTCTTTTCGACTCCGTCTGCATATTTGCAATCAAACGCCAGAATTTTCTTCATCTCCTTAGCTATCATACTCCAATTCCACACTGTTGATATCGATTTCAAAAAACTTGATCCTCCGGAAAGTGGAGAGCGACCCCTTTGCAGTTCTACTACGTGATATCTTTAAAAACATTTTATTTTAAAGCTGCGTTAGAAAGGATTACAAACACATCAGCTCAGGTTTAGCCACAGAAAAAGAAAAGATCTTCCCTTTAGCCATGATTGGCGAACAATTGTATTTGTATTTATAGATGGCATACAAGTTTGTTATTAAGGCACATGGAAGTTGGCAAGTTCCAGAAGGCATTTCTACCAAAAAACGTTTACGTTCAAATGGCTCTCCTGTGAAGTAGTGACGCGTGACATACTCCTAATTTGCTGACATTTGTCATTGAATCTGCCTTGGCTAGATTTACATACTTCCAGTGCTACAGTTATTCCAGGTCCGCTTCGCCACTTTAAAACGACAAAACAGTTATATTATGAAATCTTCCCCTTTTCATAGGAAGTAGCCTATTTGATGGAATTGAAATGTACAGCTTCCCTAGAATTGTTCTACTATATGCTAAATTATACCCCAATAGATTAAATGGTTGAATTTTGATCTTGTGCTTCTGTCCTCACCCAGGTGCCCATTGGGCTTTCCAATGTGGGTTTCGTCCCTCTGTATGGAGCCGACCTGAGACAGAAAGTCCTCGCCCTGTTCTCCCTACAGGACCAGTTTACAGGTAAATGAGGTCTTATGAGGAAATTGTTGATGATGTTGACACAAAATGGAGACTGCTAATGGATAAACTGGACCCCCCCCCCCACCTAAGGCTAATGTAATGCCACTGTGTCTTTTGTGCCTTCAGGAACTGTAAAATTAATCATGAAAATGTTTACCAATTGTAACAGTTAACAATGTAATAATATGTATTTAAAAGCGGTACATATAGTATTTCTAAAAGTTTATTGTATTCTTAGTCTATATTCTTAGTGCATTCAGAAATTATTCAGACTCCTTCACTTTTTCCACATTTTGTTACATTACAGCCTTATTCAAAAATGTATTACATGAAAGAAATATCTTATCAATCTACACACAATACCCCACAACGTCAAAGCTGATTTTTTTTCTTCTATTGAAGGTAGAAAACAGAAATACTTTAAGTATTCAGATCATTTGCTCTGAGACACGAAATTGAGCTCAGGTGGATCCTGTTTCCATTGATCAACCTTGAGATGTTTCTACAACTTGATTGGAGTCCACCTGTGGTAAATTCAATTTATTGGACATGATTTGGAAAGGCACACACCTGTCTATATAAGGTCCTGCAGCTGACAGTTCACGTCAGAGCAAAAACCAAGCTATGAGGTTGAACGAATTGTCCATAGAGCTCCGAGACAGGATTAAGTCGAGGCACAGATCTTGGGAAGGGTACCAAAAAATGTCTGCAGCATTGAAGGTCCCCAAGAACACAGTGGTCGCCATCATTATTAAATGGAAGAAGTTTGGAACCACCAAGACCCTTCCTAGAGCTGGCTGCCCGGCCAAACCGAGCAATCGAGGGAGAAGGGCCTTGGTCAGGAAGGTGACCAAGAACCTGATGGTCACTCTGACAGAGCTCCAGAGTTCCTCTGTGGAGATGAGAGAACCTTCCAGAACACAACCATCTCTGCAGCACTTCACCAATTAGGCCTTTATGGTAGAGTGGCCAGATGGAAGCCACTCGTCCGTAAAAGGCACGACAGCCCGCTTGCAGTTTGCCATAAGGCTCCTAAAGACTATCAGACCATGAAAAGCAAGATTCTCTGGTCTGATGAAGCCACGATGGAACTCCTGAATGTCAAGCGTCACGTCTGGAGGAAACCAATACTCTGCTCATCACCTGGCCAATACCATCCCCAGCATCATGCTGTGGGGACGTTTTTCAGCAACAAGGACTGGGAGACTAGTCAGGATCAAGGAAAAGATGAACGGAGCAAAGTACAGATAGATCCTTGATGAAAACCTGCTCCAGAGTTTTAAAATTTTTTAAAAATTTTACCAGGCAAGTCAGTTAAGAACACATTCTTATTTTCAATGACGGCCTGGGAACAGTGGGTTAACTGCCTGTTCAGGGGCAGAACGACAGATACCTTGTCAGCTCGGGGGTTTGAACTCACAACCTTCCGGTTACTAGTCCAACGCTCTAACCACTAGGCTACGCTGCCACCCCAGAGTGCTTAGGACCTCCCCAAATACCCAAGAAGAATCAAGGCTGTAATCACTACCAAAGGTGTTTCAACAAAGTACTGAGTAAAGGGTCTGAATACTTATGTAAATGTGATATTTTCATTTTGTGAAGGGGTCTGAATAATTTTCAAATGTATTGTATGTAATTGTTGTGTGCGTTATCTCTATCAGCGGTGGGGCTGTACTTGTTGGATCGATGGTGGTCACTGGAGGACATCCTAAAAACAGCAGACCCTGCCAGAGATGGATGTGTGGAGGTACTCTTTGAAAACTATTTTAGGTGTATGTGTACTAATACACCACCTGGTTGTTGAGAAATAGCATGTGTAAGAGTTCTCACTATTGTTGCAGAAATTATTATACAGCTGCAAAAGTAAATGTAAGACACATCCAAGAGACAATAGGTATATATTTGTGGGTTTATTTTTTAAATGTTTTTTAAAAACAAGAATTAGATAGTATTGGGTCAGTGAATTGAATGAGACACACAGGGGTGCTGACTGATGTGGTTGTGTGTTTTGCTATGTGTTCCTCTATAGGTGGAGACTCTAGGGGAGAGGATAGTCCTATACATTTTGAATCGTGTGGTGTACAGAGCTATGGAAATGAGTTCAGACGAACTACCTTTCCTCTGCCACGGGGAGAGCGACAACGCCAAGATCCTCTGGAAAGACGGACAGGCAGTCGGCTTCTACTCAGTCAAACCTTCAGGTAAGGAACCTGGCATTGATATTGAAGATAAAAGCATTTGTGCTCAATTCTTGTCACACATCAGGTATTATGGAGTAGAGCTGAGTTCAAGTGTCTATGTGCTGTTTAGTAAACTATGGGTGACCTTTAATACTGACATTTTTAAATACAGAACAGCATATGTGTGCAAAACAAAGATAGTTCCTAACTCACAAAGCCAATGCGCATTTTCGCATAGACGTTTATACGTATTGTATTCTTTCCAATGTGTATATATACAGTGGCTCGAGAAAGTATTCACTCCCTTGACATGTTTTCTATTTTGTTGCCTTACAACCTGGATTTTAGGGGTGTCTGTATAATTTGATGTACACAACATGCCTATGACTTTGAAGATGTAAAATATGTTTTAATGTGAAATATACCAGAAATAAGACAAAAAAACGGAACTTGAGCGTGCACATCTATTCCCCCCCCCCCCCCCAAAGTCAATACATTGTAGAGCCACCTTTAGCATCAATTACAGCTGCAAGTTTCTTGGGTATGTCTCTATAAGCTTTGCACATCTAGCCACTGGGATTTTTGCCCATTCTTCAAGAAAAAACTCCAGCTCTTTCAAGTTGGATGGGTTCTGCTGGTGTACAGCAATCTTTAGGTCATACCACATATTCTCAATTGGATTGAGGTCAGAGCTTTGACTAGGCCATTCCAAGACATTACAACTGTTTCCTCTTAAACCACTTGACTGTTGCTTTAGCAGAATGCTTAGGGGTCATTGTTGTGCTGGAAGGTGAACCTCCGTCCCAGTCTCAAATCTCTGGAAGACTGAAACAGGTTTCCCTCAAGAATTTCTCTCTAATTAGCACCATACAACATTCAATTCTGACTAGACTCCCAGTCCCTGCCGATGAAAAACATCCCCACAGCATCATGCTATAACCACCATGCTTCACTGTAGGGATGTAGTTCTCCGGGTGATGAGAGGTGTTGGGTTTGCGCCAGACATAGCATTTTCCTTGATGGCCAAAAATGTCAATTTTAGTCTCATCTGAGCAGAGCACCTTTTTTCATATTTTCCCACACCCCTTTTGGCGAACACCAAATGTGTTTGCTTATTTTATACTTTAAGCAATGGCTTTTTATCTGGCCACTCTTCCGTAAAGCCCAGCTCTGTGGAGTGTATGGCTTAAATTAGTCCTATGGACAGATACTTCAATCTCCGCTGTGGAGATTTGCAGCTCCTTCAGGGTTGTCTTTGGTCTCTTTGTTACCGCTCGGATTAATGCCCTCCTTGCCTGGTCCGTGAATTTTGGTGGGCGGCCCTCTCTTGGCACGTTTGTTGTGGTGCCATATTTATAATAATGGATTTAATGGTACTCCGTGGGATGTTTCTGATTTTTTTTATTACCCAACCGTGATCTGTACTTCTCCAAAACTTTGTCCCTGACCTGTTTGGAGAGCTCCTTGGTTTTCATGGTGCCACTTGCTTGATGGTGCCTCTTGCTTAGTGGTGTTGCAGACTCTCAGGTCTTTCAGAACAGGTGTGTGTATATTGAGATCATGTGACAGATCATGTGACACTTAGATTGCACAAAGGTGGACTTCATTTAACTAATTATGTGACTTATGAAGGTGATTGGTTGCACCAGATCTTATTTAGGGGCTTCGTTGCAAAGGGGGTAAATACATATGCAGGCACGACTTTTCGGTTTTTAATATTTTAGAATTTTTTGAAACAACTTGTTTTTTTCATTTCACTTCACCAATTTGGACTATTTCTTGTATGTCCATAACATGAAATCCAAATAAAAATCCATTTAAATTACAGGTTGTAATGCAACAAAATAGAAAAATGCCAAGGGGGTGAATACTTTTGCAAGGCACTGTATACTGAATGAAAATGTAAATGCAAAATGCTGCAATTTCAAATAATTTACTGAGTTATAGTTCATATGAGGAAATCAGTCAATTGAAATAAATGTTATTAGGCCCTTATTTATGGATTTCACATGACTGGGAATACAGATATGCATCTGTTGGTCACAGATACCTTTAAAACAATGGGTCTCAGGATTTCATCACTGTATTTCTGTGCATTCAAAAAGCCATCAATAAAATTCAATTGTGTTCGTTGTCTGTAGCTTATGCCTGACCATACCATAACCACACGGCCACCGTGGGGCGCTCTGTTCAAAACATTGACATCAGCAAACCACTTGCCCACACAACGCCATACACCCAATCTGTGGTTGTGAGGCCAGTTGGATGTACTGCCAAATTCTCTAAAATGACATTGGAGGTGGCATATGGTAGAGAAATAAACATTAAATTATCTGGAATCAGCTCTGGTGGACATTCCTGCAGTCAGCATGCCAACTCCCTCAAAACTTGAAATATCTGTGGCATTGTGTTGTGTAACAAAACTGCACAGTTTAGAGTGGCCTTTTATTGTCCCCAGCACAAAGTACACCTGTGTACATTTAATTTTTTACCTTTATTTAACTAGGCAAGTCAGTTAAGAACAAATTCTTATTTTCAATGACAGCCTAGGAACAGTGGGTTAACTGCCTGTTCAGGGGCAGAACGACAGATTTGTACCTTGTCAGCTCGGGGGTTTGAACTTGCAACCTTCCGGTTACTAGTCCAACGCTCTAACCACTAGGCTACCCTGATCATGCTGTTTAATCATCTTATTGATATGCCACACCTGTCAGGTGGATGGATTATCTTGGCAAAGGAGAAATGCTCAGTAACAGGGATGTAAACAAATTTGTGCACAGAATTTGAGAGAACTACGATTTTTGTGCGTATGGAACATCTCTGGGGTATTTTATTTCAGCTCATGAAACATGGGACCAACACTTTTACATGTTGCGATTATATATTTGTTCAGTGTACATTCTATATATGTTTCTGACTATCTACTGTAGTCATGTGTCTCCATATGTTTTCCTGTTTTCCCTATAGGCAGCTTGTGCAGTACCTTCTTAACCCAGTGCTATCAGCTTCCTATCATGGACTCCATATTCGTCAGGAAGTGTCACCGTGACAACGGCCTGGGCCTTCAAATGCTGGAGAACTTTGTTGAATGTTTCAAAGAGGACTGCCTTGGGTTGAGATACCCCCTTTCAAAAGTTATGTACAAAGGTAATCATCAACCTTTTTTACTAGTTGTGGAATACAGGAAAAGGACCGAGCACGCCCCCATTCTCATCAACGGGGCTGCAGTGGAGCAGGTCTAGAACTTCAAGTTCCTTGGTGTCCACATCACCAACAAACTATCATGATCCAAACACACTAAGACAGCCGTGAAGAGGGCACGTCAAAGCCTATTCCCCCTCAGGAGACTGAAAAGATTTGGCCTGGGTCCTCAGATTCTCAAAAGTTTCTACAGCTGCACCATCGAGAGCATCCTGACTGGTTGCATCACTGCCTGGTATGGCAACTGTACGGCCTCCGACTGCAAGGCACTACAGAGGGTAGTGCGTTCGGCTCAGTACATCACTGGGGCCAAGCTTCCCGCCATCCAGTACCTCCATACCAGGAAGTGTCAGAGGAAGGCCATACAAATTGTCAGACTCCAGCCACCCTAGTCATAGACTGTTCTCTCTGCTACCGCACGGCAAGCGGTACCGGTGCACAGTGGCAGTTCTAGCTTGTATGGCTCCCTGGATGAACCCCCCCCTTCAACAACAAAAAGCACCATTCTGCACTAACTGTCATTTTTATTCAGACATTTGGAACAACACAAATAAATAATCATAACATTTAAGACTATATAAAAATATATATTTAAAAAAATATATATATATTATTCTATATATATAGAAAGAAGTAACAAAGACAAATAGAAACAAATTGTAGTATATAAATACAAATAAATGGCATTACTAATTGCATTAGTACTGTACAAAGTTAGAGGTGCGCTATTTGATAGATTCCCCTGCTCCCCCTACCTTATTATTATTCATTTTTATTCTTAACTTCTTAAAGCATTGTCGGTTAAGTTCCTGTTGTATTCGGCGCATGTGACAAATAACATTTGATTAGTTGTTGAAATACTTACAATGTTCACACAGAGAAATACAAGGATGGTTGAAAGATTTCAAAACATTCCCTATCCTCTCCTAACCTGCAGCCATCAGCCTACCAGTCCACTTCCTTAACAACTTCTTATCGTTTTCCAGTGTGTGGGAAGTACCTGAGCCTGTACCCGGCCGACAGAGACCTGCTGTGGGAGGTGGAGAGTGTTGGAAGACCCAGCCAGAGGACTAACATAGCCAACAAGATCCAGGCTATGGGTCTGAGCTGTATGTTTATCACAGATTTAAAATGGCAGACGTGCACATCCCAGACGTGCACAATATAGCCTAAGTGTCTATATTGCTGTACTTAGGATGCTAGAATGACACGTCACTGTATGTCTTGAACAGCGACATTTCTCACTAAAATTATGGAATTGTAACTTCTTCCCTCAGCCTTATCCAAGTACCTCCCCTTTACGGAGCACTCTGTGGCGAACCGTGTGGGGGCTGAAAATGAGGGGGTAATAGAGAAAGTGACATCACGCATACAGGAAGCCATGGAGTACACTGTTGAAATTGTGGTACATTTTTAAAATATAACAATAGATTTAATGTAAAGAATATAAAACATGTTGTGTGACAAATAATCTCTATTGTTCAATATTTATTTTAGTTTTGTGTTACTTTGACTTATAGCATTTGCAATGGAATGTTTATTGTTTTGCTTACATAATAACATACATTTACTTTGTTTATAGGAGGACGTTACACTGGTCAAAGTGACAAAGGGCAAGTATTGGTTGTTTCATGTACTGGATCTTTGTAATAAGTTCTAACATATGTTCTCTAAAACGACAGAGTTTCACCTCCTAACATCATTTTTTATGATGTTTCCAGAGAAGGAAGAAACGCTGGTTACATCTAGAGGCAGGAGCAGTGGCCAGAAATTCAAGAATATCTCGGAGGAAAGCAAATCAGAGGAAAGCAAATCAGAGAAAGTCATCAGGTAACAGAATGTGAATACTGCTTTGTTTCAAATGTTCATGTCTAGTAAAACACACAAAAAGTTAAATAACTATTGCCTAAAATGAAGGTCATTCACTTTGGAATATATGTGTGGTGTAGATTTGAGGACATTGAAGCAGAGGTGGATACCCCAAAAGAGAATCCAGTTTCAGAGCATCAGCAAGAGAATGAAAAAGTTGTTGCTGTAGCTGAATGCGACGAAGAGGAGTTAGCTGAGGTATATATAAATGTAATATGATTCGTAAACAATTCATCTGTTTTTCAAGTGTCCAGGAGTAAGGAGGCTTAAGTGACACAGGCTCTTTAAAAAGTGTATAATTTACAGGATGTCGTTGACATAGCCATAGAGGACATAGCAATTGAGCTTGATAATGTGTCCTCGGAGATTGAGGAGAGGGAGGAGGTTCCAAAGGAGGTGGCAGGAACCAATGAAGACAAAGAAGAGAACAAAGAAGAAACAGCCGAAGAATCCTCGAAGGAGGGGAAAAAAAGAAGAGGCAGACCAAGATCCACTCGTCTCACGAAACCCGTTGAGGCTGAGGAGGAGAGAGTGGAAGAGGAGCAGCCAGTAGTTGAGGAACATGCTGAGGAAGAGGAGAATATCTCACCAGCTGAGGAGGAAGAGGCAGCTCCAGTGGTAGAAACAAGAGTCTTGAGGAGAGGAAGAAAAAGCGTTCCACCTACCCTAACACCAAAATGCAAGTCCACAAGAAGAGGCAAACTGCCTGAGGAAGAGAAGGCGGAAGAGCCAGAGGAGAAAGAGGCAGCTGAGGAAGAAGAGGCACCATTAGTGGAAGCAATAACTGAGGAAGAGGAAACATTGGAGGAAGAGAAGAAAGTGGTGGAAGTAGAAGAAGAAGACGAAGAAACGGTAGAAAAACTAGCAGAGGTAGTTGAAGAGGCAGAAAAAGTGGAGGGGGAGGCAACAGCAGTGGATAATGTAGCAGATGAACCAGTAGAAAAACCAGTTGAGGGAGAAGAGAAGACCACACCACCTGAGGAGGAAGAGGAGACCCCAGTTGTAGAAACAAGAGTCCTGAGAAGAGGAAGAAAAAGTGTTCTAGTTACTACACCAAAATGCAAGGCCACACGAAAAGGCAAACAACCTGCGAAAGTGGAGGCGCCAGATGAAGAGTCAGCTGAGGAAGAAGAGGCACCAGTAGTAGAAGCCAGAGTTTTGAAGAAAGGAAGAAAATCTACCCCTGCCAAACCCAGATGCAAATCCAAACAACGCCACAAACAACTCGAGGAAGAGGTAGAGGAGGTGGCTGAACCTGTGTTGGATTCTGTGGATAAAATGGTAGAAAGAGAAAAAGAAGTGGAAGAAACAGCAGCAATAGAGAAGGGAGAAAAAGTGGAGCAAGATAAACCAGTGGAGAAGGAAATGGCAGAGGAGGAGGTAGCTGTAATAGTGGAAGAAGAAATGGTGGAGGAAGAAGATGAAACTGAAACGGCACCAGTGGGAGAGGAGAGTGTTGCAGAAGAAAAGGTGGAGGAGGAAGCAACAACTGGGGAAGAGGAAAATGTGGAGGAAGAGAAGGAGAAAACCGAAGCTGAACCTGAATCAAAGGAAGAGGAGCGTGCTGCAGAAGAAAAGGTGAAGGAGGTAGCAACAACTGAGGAAGAGGGGGAAGCGGAGATAGTGGAGGAAGAACAAATAGAGGAAGCTGAAGCTGCAGTTTCAGCTGAAACTCTTACTGTGGAAGAAAAGGTGGAGGAGGAAGCAAAAACCATAGAGGAGGAAAAGGTGGAGGAAGCAACAACTGAGGAAGAGGTAAAAGTGGACGAAGAGAAGAAAGAGGAAACAGTTATAGTAAAACTAGCAGAGGAAGTTGCTATGGTAGAAGAGGCAGAAAACGTGAAGGAGAAAGAAGAGGCTAGAGAAGTGGAATTAGTTGCAAATGAAGTGGTAGAAAATCCAGTTGAAGAAAATAACACCTCACCATCTGAGGAAGAGGAGACCTTACCACCTGAAGAAGATGCTCCAGTTGAAGAAACAAGAGTCCTTGGGAGAGGAATAAAAAGGGTTCCTGCTGCTCTGACTCTGAAACGTAGGTCCACAAGAAAAGATAAACAGCCTGCGGAAGAGAAGGTGGAGGAGCCAGAGGAGGAAGAGGAAGCTGAGGAAGAGAAGACCCCATTAGAGGAAACCAGAATCCTGAGGGTAGGAGGAAAATCAGCCCCTGCAACTGCCACACCCAGACGCAAATCCACACGAGCCCGCAAAGAACCTGAGGAAGAGGTGGTGGAGGCAGCTGAACCTGTGGCAGAAGCGGTGCAAGAAGAAAAAGCTGTGGAGGAGGAAAAAGAAGAGGAAGATAAGGACGAGGAAGCTGAATCTGCGCCAGTGGAAGAGGAGAGTGCTGCAGAAGAAAAGGTGGAAGCAGAAAAAGCAGAGGAAGAGGAAGGAACGAATCAGGAAGAGGAAAATGTGGAGGAAGAGAAGAAAGCACAAATAGTGGAGGAAAAGGAGAAAGAGGAAGCTGCTGCTGAAGCTACAACTGTGGAAGAAGAGAGTGTTGCAGAGGAAAGGGTGGAGTATGAAGCAGGTATAATAGAGGAAGAAGATATTGTGGAGGAAGAAAAGGAGTCAGCAGATGAAGAAAATATTGAGGAAGCTACAGCTGTGGAAGAAAGAGTGGAGGTGGAAGCAAAACACGCAGATAAAGAAAATGTGGAAGAAGCAATAACTGAGGAAGAGGAAAAAGTGGAAGAAGAGAAGAAAGAGGCAGAAAAAGAAATGGGAGAAAAACTAGCAGAGGTAATTGAAGAGGCAGAAAAAATGGAGAGGGAGGCAACAGCAGTGGAGAATGTAGCAGGTGAAGCAGTAGAAAAGCTAGTTGAGGAAGAAGAGAGAACCACAGCACCTCAGGAGGAAGAGGAGACCCCAGTTGTAGAAACAAGAGTCCTGAGAAGAGGAAGAAAAAGTGTTCCAGTTACTCCACCAAAATGCCAGTCCACACGAAAAGGCAAACAACCTGAGGAAAATGAGAAAGTGCAGGCACCAGATGAGGAAGAGGCAGCTGAGGAAGAAGAGGCAACAGTAGTGGAAGCCAGAGTTTTGAGGAAAGGAAGAAAATCGGCCCCTGCCAAACCCAGATGCATATCCAAACAAGGCAGCAAACAACCTGAGGAAGAGGTGGAGGAGGAAAAGGTAGAGGAGGTTGCTGAACCTATGCTGGATTATGTAAAGAAGAGGGAGGAGAGAGAAAAAGCTGTGGAGGAAACAGCTGCAATAGAGGAAGAAAAAGTGGAGCAAGAAAAACCAGTGGAGAAGGAAATGGCAGAGGAAGCAACTGAAATAATGGAAGACGAAATGGTGGATGAAGAGGAAGAGGAAACGGAATTTGCAGCTGAACCTGAATCAGTGAAAGAGGATAGTGTTGCAGAAGAAAGGGGGGAGGAGGTAGCAACAACCGAGGAAGAGGAAAAGATGAAGGAAGAGAAAGAAACAGAGATAGTGGAAGGGGAAAAAATTGAGGAAACTGAAGCTGCAGTTGCAGCTGAAACTATTACTGTGGAAGAAAAGGTGGAAGAGGAAGCAAAAAACATAGAGGAAGAAAAGGTGGATGAAGCAACAACTGAAGAGGAAAAAGTGGATGAAGAGAAGAAAGAGGAAACTAGCAGAAAACTAGCAGAGGAAGTTGCTATGATAGGAGAGGCAGAAAAAGCGGAGGAAGAAGAGGCACGAGTAGTGGAATGTGCTGCAGATGAAGTGGTAGAAAAGCCATTTGAGGAAGAGAAGAAGACATCACCACCAGAGGAGAAGGAGGAAGCGGAGCCTCCAGTTGTAGAAACAAGAGTCCTGAGGAGAGGAAGAAAAAGTGTTCATGCTACTCCGACTCCAAAACGCAAGTCCACACGAAGAGGCAAACAACCCGATGAAGTAGAAAAGGAGGATGAGCCAGAAGAGGAAAATGGATATAAAAAAGAGCCACCAGTAGTGGAAGCCAGAGTTCAGAGTAGAGAAAGAAAATCTGCCCCGACACCCAGACACAAATCCAAACGAGCCCGCAAAGAACCTGGGGAGGAAGAAAAGGTAGAAGAGACAGCTGAACCTGTGCCTGAAGCTGTAGAGGAAAAGATGGAGGAGGAAAAGGTAAATGAAGCTGCAGCTGAAACTGATACTGTGGAAGAAAAGGTTGAGGAGGCAGAAGCGATAGAGGAAGAACATGTGGAGGAAGCAACAACTGAGGAAGAGGAAAAGGTAGAGGAGGAGAAGGAAGCAGAAGCTGCACCTGAAACTTCACCAGTGAAAGACGAGACAGTGGCAAAAGAAAAGATTGAGAAGGAAATTAAATCTGTAGAGGAAGAAAAGGTTGAAGCAACAGTTGAGGAAGAAGAAACAGTGGAAGAAGCAACAACTGAGGTGACTGTGGTAGAAGAGTCAGAAAAAGTGGAGGAGGCAACAGAGGTGGAAAGTGTAGCAGAGGAAGTAGTGGAAAAGCCGGTTGAGGATGAGGAGAAAGCCTTACCACCCGAGGAAGAAGAGGGTAAAGTTGTAGAAACAAGATCCCCGAGGAGAGGAAGAAAAAGCGTTTCTGTTACTCCTCCAAAACGCAAGTCCACGCGAAGAGGCAAAGAACCCGAGGAAGAGGAGAAGACAAGAAAGGTTGAAGAGATGGATGAATTTGTGCAGGAAGCCGTGGAGGAAAACGTGGAGGAGGAGGAAGAAGAGGCACTGGTAGTAGGAGCCAACATTCTGAGGAGAGGAAGAAAATCTGCTCCTGCCACACCCAGATGCAACTCCAAACAAGCTTGCAAAGAACCTGAGGAAGAGGAAGTAAAGGGGGTTGAAAAGATGGAGGAGGCAGCTGAACCTGTGTCAGAAGCTGTGGAGGAAGGAAAAGCAGTGGAGGAGGAAATGGTGGAACAGAATAAGATGGAGACAGATGTTGCGATGGTAGAGGACGAAGGAAACACTGAAGTACAAGCAGACAGTGGTGCTCCTGAGGCAAAAGAAGAAGCAATCACACATCAGCCAGAGGAGGTTATGGCAGAGCAAACCAAGGAGAAGGAAGAAGAGGAGAACACAGAGGAGAAAACTACAGAAAAATCAAAAGAGGCAGCTGAAGTAGAAACAGCTGAAGCGGTAGTTGAGGTGGAAGAAGAGGTTGATAAGGTAATGGCAGAAGAGGCAAGCGTAGTAGAAGAGGAGGAAGTGGCCTCAGTGGCTGAGGGTGGTGTCAAGCCTGAGGAAAATGGAACAGAGAAGGAGAAGAAGGAAGAAGAAACTATTGAGGAGAATGGTATGGAAAATGTAGAGAGCGGTGAAACAGAGGCAGAGGATGGAGTCGGGGTCAAGGTGGACAACCTTAATTTACAGTTGGCAGAAGACGATGAGGAGGAGGAGAAAGAGGAGGGGGAGAAGATGGAGGTAGAGGAAAAGAGAGCTGCTCCAACTCAGAAGGAAGAGCTGAAGAGCTCTGCGGAAGAGGAGGCTCCAGTGGTTTTAACGAGAGTTCTGAGAGTGAGGTTAACTGCCACACCCACAACCACACCCAATTCCAAGGCCACGCCCCAGCGTAAATCCACAAGACACAGCAAAATAGTAACACCTGAGAAGTTCGATCCTGAGGTGGTCCTGCTTTCATCAGATCAAGAGCAGGAAGAAAGCCTTGTGGAAAAGAGACATCTACGTAAGAGAAAAAGCACAGGGCCAACACATGTTCACAGATCCCAGTGCCACAGCAGAACTTAGGCTGTGAAGACAGGTGTTTTTGTTCTCCTCTTTAAATATACAGCTATAGAGGAAAGATTTCACATGGGACCAGATCATTTCTTTTATCTATTTGTCAGAAGAAGAAAAAAATTGAAAAAATGCTTCCTGTTTTTATGTAATTTTCAGAGTCGATATGCTGCATATTTAATACCTTTTTATATTGTACGTACATTTAGCATTTTAAGTACAAATCTGTTTACTATTTTTTCAAATTGCAGCTGTCATTTTGACCTTAGTGGCGGGTAACGCAATGTGTTTCAGTAGGCTGGGAGGCTTTGGTTATCTGATAAATGTATAGTATTTTTAGGTTGAACGGATTTGAACTGTTTCTGTTGCAGTTTCTAACCGCAAAAATGATTCTATACAATTTTTTTGTAATCACAATTTAAACATGATCTTCTAAGATAGCATTTATTCTCTCAAAATACTACAGGGTGTATTTCAGCATACCATAATTCCAAACAGTGTCCCCTCAAGTATAACTCAACAACTCTATAAATAAATACATATATTTTTTACGTATGAATTTAGTTACACTTATTGTCATTAAGAGACATCTGATTTTGTTAGTCAGTCTCACTCAGAAATAATATTAAAACCTGCAAACATTTCTCTCCACCCTATGGAAAAATGTGTATAATTGCAGGAAATTATTTATAAAAATGCTCAATATTTTATCTGTCGAATTGCAAAATCTGTAGAATTGCAGCAAACTTGTTTTAAAACTGCAACATTTTCTCTACACCCATGGCAAAATGTGTAGAATTGCTCTAAATTAACTGAATTACGTATGCACAAATGGGTACGCAGACCCATGAGCAACTGCGGCACCTTATTAGTTCAGATTTTTTGTGGCCCCCACCCTCATCAAAGTTACCCATCTCTGATATAAATGCTGACAACACAGCTCTTAGCTCCCTCAGTAGATGCCTACTGGATAACTTATTGGTATTGCTTTTAATCTTTTTAAATGAATTTATCTTATTAACACTTTGTTCTAGCTAGCTATTTCTGTAGGTAGCTATCAAGTAAACGCAATGATAATAGATTAAATGTGATTAAATTACACATTAAATGTGTAATATGACACAAATATGATCATTTGTGTGTTTCAAAAGTGTAAAATATGCCCTATTTTATTAAGGGAATAATGCATTAAGCAAGTTTTATTTTTATTTTACTGCACATTTGAGTGACATTTCTCTTTGACATTTTTTATGGTTTCATTTTTACCCAATTACAAATGTTTTCAGTGGAACTGTCACGCTCTGACCAAAGTAAGCTGTTTTTCTCAGTGTTGGTTGGGGCATGATAGTGACTAGGGTGCGTCATCTAGGTGTTTGTATGTCTATTTTGGCCTGATATGGTACCCAATAAGAGACAGCTGTTTATCATTGTCTCTGATTGGGGATCATATTTAGGTAGCCATTTCCCCATTGTTAGTTGTGGGATCTTGACTATGTGTAGTTGTCTGGCAGCACTATTGTATAGCGTCACCTTTTGCTTGTTATTTTGTTTGTTTGTTCGGTGTTCAATTCTTTTAATAAAGAGAATGCACGCTGCGCCTTGGTCTCCTTCATACGACGAATGTGACAGGAACTCAGGATCTAAAATCACATTTGATGTTGTTTTTGTCTATGGTTAATTTCAACATAATTCTTGGTTTGAATTGTCAACACTGTCATGGTGTTACACTTTGTGTGTATTGAAATATTTGGTACACCTTGAACATAATGATATTTAGTGTTAAAAGATATAAAAATGAATACACACAAATATTTCCTCACTGAGCTGACGAGGCATAATATTTTAGTTCATTTGAAAAGGATGTTGTTCACAATATTGATTTATATACCAATAAATATGTATATCCTCACATTTTGTTTATTGTTAATTAACATGTGTCATTAAGGTTTGATGTACAGGAAGTTTAAATTTAGTAACACTATAGTTAAATCCACAGTAATACCATGGCCATACAGAACAGTTTGTAAAATAACATTTAACTGTTTAAAATATCACTTATAAAAGCTGTGATGTTAAACTGTAAATGTTTTATCTTGAGAGGTGAAAATATAGCTAGCTTAACTCTGAGTTTTTGTTTATGTGTTATCGTGTTTCAAACTTTGAATGCTTTCTTATACATCTCAGTGTTCCACAAAAGCACAAGCCATGTAGCCTGTCTTGATCACAAACATTTCCATATGTTGTATTTTATGACACACCTCTCGTTGCATAATTTGTTTTCATTAGGCAAGTCAGTTAAGAACAAATACTTCTTTACAATGATGGCCTAGGAACAGCAGGTTAACTAGCTGCCTTGTTCAGGGGCAGAATGACAGATTTTTTTACCTTGTCAGCTCAGGGATTTGATCCACCAATTTTTTGGCTATTGGCCCAACGCTTTAACCACTAAGCTACCTGCCGCCCCAAAAACAAAAGGGCAAAAGCGACAGAATTGATGCTGGCTAGAGAAAGGGACCTTTCTGGTGTCTTTTTGGGGTTATTTTCTTATTATTATTGTCTGAATTATAATATTTAAGTAACAACTTTAAGAATGATTACTGGCTGCATTCAACCTACAGCACTAGACTAAATTTCACTTGTGTCATCCTTGTGGTGCTTTCACTGATTTTACATAAAGGAAGCGTTCCTACATGATCAGTGGTGTAAAGTACTTAAGTAAACATACTTTATAGTACTACTTAAGTCATTTTTGGGGGGATTTGTACCATACTTTACTATTTATATTTTTGACAACTTCTACTTCACTACATTCCTAAAGAAAATAATGTACTTTTTACTCCATACATTGTCCCTGACAGCCAAAAGTACTCTTTACATTTTGACAGGAAAATATTCCAATTCACACTCTTATCAAGAGAACATCCCTTGTCATCCCTACTGCCTCTGATATGGCGGACTAACTAAACACAAATGCTTCATTTGTAAATTAATGTCTGAGTGTTGGAGGGGGCCCCTGGCTAACCGTTAAAAAAAGTATGAAAATTGTGTCGTCTAATTTGCATAATATAAAGAATTTGAAATTATTAATACTTTTACTTTTGATACTTAAGTATATTTTAGCAATTCCATTGACTTTTTATACTTAAGTATATAAACTCAGCAAAAAAAGAAACATCCCTTTTTCAGGACCCTGTCTTTCAAAGATAATTCGTAAAAATCCAAATAACTTCACAGATCTTCATTGTAAAGAGTTTAAACACTATTTCCCATGCTTGCTCTATGACCCATTAACAATTAATGAAAATGCACCTGTGGAACGGTCGTTAAGACACTAACAGCTTACAGACGGTAGGCAACTAAGGTCACAGTTATGAAATCTTAGGACACTAAAGAGGCCTTTCTACTGACTCTGAAAAAGACCAAAAGAAAGATGCCCTGTTGTAAAGGCAGGTCCTCACCAGACATCACCGGCAACAACGTCGCCTATGGGAACAAACCCACCATCGCTGGATCAGACAGGACTGGCAAAAAGTGCTCTTCACTGAAAACGTACGGTTTTGTTTCACCAGAGGTGATGGCCGGATTTGCGTTTATCGTCGAAGGAATGAGCATTACACGAGGCCTGTACTCTGGAGCGGGATCGATTTGGAGGTGGAGGGTCTGTCATGGTCTGGGGCGGTGTGTCACAGCATCATCGGACTGAGCTTTTTGTCATTGCAAGCAATCACAACGCTGTGCATTATAGGGAAGACATCCTCATCCCTCATGTGGTACCCTTCCTGCAGGCTCATCCTGACATGACCCTCCAGCATGGCAATGCCACCAGCCATACTGCTCGTTCTGTGCATGATTTCCTGCAAGACGGGAATGTCAGTGTTCTGCCATGGCCAGCAAAGAGCCCGGATCTCAATCCCATTGAGCATGTCTGGGACCTGTTGGATGGGAGGGTGAGGGCTAGGGCAATTCCCCTCAGAAATGTCTGGGAACTTGGTGGAAGATTGGGGGAACATCTCACAGCAAGAACTGGCAAATCTGGTGCAGTCCATGAGGAGGCGATGCACTGCAGTACTTAATGCAGTTGGTGGCCACACCAGATACTGACTGTTAATTTGGATTTTGACCCCCCCTTTGTTCAGGGACACATTATTCCATTTATGTTAGTCACATGTCTGTGGAACTTGTTCAGTTTATGTCTCAGTTGTTGAATCTGTTGTGTTCATACAAATATTTACACGTTAAAATAAACACAGTTGACAGTGAGAGGATATTTCTTTTTTTGCTGTGTTTACTTTTAGACATTTACTCAAGTAGTATTTTACTGAGTGACTTTCACTTTTAATTGCATCATTTTCTATTAAGGTATCTTTACTTTTACTCAAGTATGGCAATTGGGTACTTTTTCCACCACTGTACATAATAGAGTGTTAGCTTAGTTATCCAACTGATCTTGCATCTTTTCTGTCATCCTGTGAACCCGTTCATTGCTGCTCACAGGTATATTTGGAAATCTTCTTTTTCAAATCCTGCAGTGATCACATATACAAACTCTGTTACCACATCCAAAGGGAAGGGGGAGATACCTAGTCACTTGTTTAACTAAATGCATTCAACTGAAATGTGTCTTCCACATTTAACCCAACCCCTCTGAATCAGAGAGGTGCGGGGGGCTGCCATAAGCAAACAATGGGTTAACTGCCTTGCTCAGGGGCAGAACAACCGATTTTTACCTTGTCAGCTCTGGGATTTGATCCAGCAACTTTTTTGGTTAATGGCCCAACACTCTAACCACCAGGCTACCTGCCGTACATGATGCAATGGTGGTAACCCTTTTCTGCAAATGACCAAATCGCTCTTTAGTGGTGAAATGTTAATTATATTTTTCATAATTACTCAACTTTTCTTTTTTTTATGTCGAAAGTCTGGTGTTTCCATGTCAAGCGGTTTTGTTATATTTCTGTCCTCTGTGATACATATAAAATGTTATATTGGGATGCAAACTCAAAATGTAATACATTTAATCTCTATATCGGACATGGTGCAGGTGTCTTATTTTTTTAAGCCCATAACCATTTGTGTGAAATGTATACTTTAGTTTCAAAGTAGATTTGTTTAAGTTAAGACTACCAAGAAACACTTTGATTTAGCCCATTGCAGTAAAAGGTTGATGTATAACTACTAACGTTAGGTAGATAGCTAACATACTGGTACATACTGCTGTAATTATATGCTATGTGGTTCATAAGGACAGCGTCGCTAACAATTTGTCAGCCAACATGTGAGGTGTAAGGTAACTTATTTCAAAAGTCATTACTTTATTACATTGATGTAGCAAGCTACCGCGAGGGCGCGCTCTATCGACTCTGCGCTTTGAGCATGCTTTTGGCGCAGTCGATAGTGCGCTGGACTTCTGGCAAGAAGGTTGAGGGTTCGAAACCTGCTCCCTGCTTGTTTAATTTGAAGTCATGCACAATTATCAGTTTATTATTTGGTTTTTATTTCCGATTCAGTTAGAGACACGGTAGTGCATTGGGACACAAAAGCATAATCAGTACTCTAACTCCCCCTTGGTCGTTCGGGCAAATCTGGTCTGTGATAGGAATTGTTTTTCTTCACACCTAGCCTGGCTATTGGACTATTCTTTAGTAAAGGTTTTATAGTCTAATGTTCAGCTATTAGCCCCCCTCCCCAACTTGCAACAAATTGTTGTTACCATCTCATTCCTCGCCCTCTTCCACGTGTCATTCTCCGCCTGAGTGGCTCGCTTGTGGCGTGCTGGCAGGATATGGCAGCATTTCGGCTGTGCATCAAGAATTCTGCATAGCAAGTTTGTATGAAGGTCAGTTTATTAATTGTTACATGTAATGGTACATTTGTGTATTTTTCTCGAGACCAAAACTTTTTAAACATTTTCAATCAAAAATAATAGTTCTGAAAGCAAAAACGAGGCTTCAAAGTAAAACATTTTTTTTGCAATCAAATATTTTGTAATAGAGTCCAAAACTTTATACATTTCATTCCCCAAAAATATTTTGAGAACAAAAAATGTATTTGAAAACAAAACTACAATTTAATTTCGCTATCAACCCTCCACTTTGGCCATTTTTTGAGTGTTTGGCTACAACCAATACTGTTCAGCCTTTCTTTTCGACACAAAGGAACTCATAGCTGGCATCTCAGGTAAGCAGCACTGGGCGTTCTGCCGTCCAACTTTTACATAGCTAGTAGTTAGATCCTACGATCCAGTGTCGGTTCATTAATTCTACTATATTACATAGATACATACTGTACATACCGCTGAATGGTAAATCATGCTATTATTATTCTCAAGACATTTAGCTGCGAACGCCTGTTCTTGCCATTTTCAGTTGAATTCATCTAACTTTCTTTCATGGCAACTCTTAAGCAGGCCATGTCCTATTTGTTTCAAAGTCGATATATAATCATATTTCATGACAGTGTAACGGTTAGCTTGTTTACTGAAGGATGAAAGAACACTATTTGTCTGTCAGGGAATGCTACTCTAATATGTCAGATGAAGAGTTAGACCAGAAAGTCAGGGCCATTTAAGGCAAGGATGCCTCACGCGGGCTTTAGAATGGTCAAAGGAAGTCTTCAAGAAATGAGCCATCGTGTACAATGGCAAAGAGTTAGGGAGTCTTTGCGCGTGTAGATGGTGCAGATATCATTGCTAGCATGATCAAGTTTCGGTGCATCGCTCTGCACAAATACTCTATTCCTGCTCCCCTGGTTAATAGGTTAAACATTTAACTTTTAATTCCAATGCTTTTTTTTCAAGATACAACATTGTCATCTTTGGCGGTATAGATGGATTTTCAAGGAAGGTAAGTATATTATTTTGTATACATATTGCATATTTCCCATCAAATAATGAACAACCACAATACCAGCCTGGTGTTAAGCTTTCTTTATTGACGTATCCGCGACATCTGCCACTTTAGATTGAATGGACATATCTCAGTTACTGTTTTCATATCTACAAAAAAATAAGCTATTTTCTTTACTGCAGAGTGCGAGCTGATCAAGGGGTCAAAAATGTAGATATTGCCAGATGTTCACTGTCCGAGGAACAGGCCGTGGAAGCTTTATTGCTGGCAAAAGTGTCCACAACCAGAGGTAATTAAACTGTTCTGTGTTCTTTTTCTCCATCTCTGCCTGTCTTGTTGTATATGGAACCTGTCTCACAGGCATTAATTGAAAAACCCTTAAAATGTCAGCTGCTAATTTTCAGATTTATACCACATAAACACTCAGCCATTTTCACTGGACTATCAAGCCCCTGTTGCTGCCATGTCTTGATTTCACTGGGGGTTAGCCTTGCAATAACCAAGTGGTGAGACACATAGTCCTCTATATTTAGATGTTTCAGGCACACTCTGATAGGTGTCTGCGTCAGTCAGTAACCACTCACAGAGGCACACACAACTTGCATTTCTATAACCTCGGACCCACCACAGGACCAGAGATTAGGTTCCTCCCTCCACAAAACCTTTTATTTATGTGTTATTAAGAGTGGAACGCTTATGGGGAGATGTTTGGAGTGCTGTGACATGTCAGTGCTACAACTTGCTGCACAGTTTGGAGGAAGAAGGCTACCTTGACCTGTCGAATTCTATCCACCTCTTCTGTGTGGGATATGTGTTCCTACCTCATCTGCGGGCAGATCTGCAGCATTTCACAGAGTTCGAATAATCTCCCTTTAAGTACAGAGGCGAACCTGACACCTCACCAGCTGTTGCTGGTGTATTCAAATGATCAAGTCATCAAGGCAAGCTAACACAATTGTACATTCAATTTGCAGTAAATGCTTTAGCAAGCTACATTCTTTACATCCACTGTTTCACAAGACGACAGCCCGGTTCTGGTTCTCAGGAGTCTCTAAAACATTAAACAACACAAATGACAATTTCATACTCATAACACTAGCTAGCTAGTTGGCTAATGCTAGCTAGTCAGCTAACTTGCTAAATAGCGATTTTCGTGAATTAACTTTATGACAAAAGAATATGCACAATCGTTTGTCTCTACATTAACTAACATATTCCTCTCAATTGTACATTTATTGCTTGACTCATTATGACATTATAATTACTTACATTTGCTTCACCCGTAATGTTTTGTCAGCCTCCTTTTGCTGAAGAAAGTCACCAGCGACGGATGGCTCGTGTCAAATTCGTCATTGGAACCACTCGGTTATATGAAAACCTTGGGACCCAAATGCATAATGAGTGCTCTAACTCCCCCTTGTGGTGGTCTGGAGCAATGAAGCCATGACGCTGGATACATTTACATTTACATTTAAGTCATTTAGCAGACGCTCTTATCCAGAGCGACTTACAAATTGGTGCATTCACCTTATGGCATCCAGTGGAACAGTCACTTTACAATAGTGCATCTAAATCTTAAAGGGGGGGGGGTGAGAAGGAATACTTATCCTATCCTAGGTATTCCTTAAAGAGGTGGGGTTTCAGGTGTCTCCGGAAGGTGGTGATTGACTCCGCTTTCCTGGGGTCGTGAGGGACTTTGTTCCACCATTAGGGGGCCAGAGCAGCGAACACTTTTGACTGGGCTGAGCGGGAACTGTACTTCCTCAGTGGTAGGGAGGCGAGCAGGCCAGAGGTGGATGAACGCAGTGCCCTTGTTTGGGTGTAGGGCCTGATCAGAGCCTGGAGGTACTGAGGTGCCGTTCCCCTCACAGCTCCGTAGGCAAGCACCATGGTCTTGTAGCGGATGCGAGCTTCAACTGGAAGCCAGTGGAGAGAGCGGAGGAGCGGGGTGACGTGAGAGAACTTGGGAAGGTTGAACACCAGTCGGGCTGCGGCGTTCTGGATGAGTTGTAGGGGTTTAATGGCACAGGCAGGGAGCCCAGCCAACAGCGAGTTGCAGTAATCCAGACGGGAGATGACAAGTGCCTGGATTAGGACCTGCGCCGCTTCCTGTGTGAGGCAGGGTCGTACTCTGCGGATGTTGTAGAGCATGAACCTACAGGAACGGGCCACCGCCTTGATGTTAGTTGAGAACGACAGGGTGTTGTCCAGGATCTCGCCAAGGTTCTTAGGGCTCTGGGAGGAGGACACAATGGAGTTGTCAACCGTGATGGCGAGATCATGGAACGGGCAGTCCTTCCCCGGGAGGAAGAGCAGCTCCGTCTTGCCGAGGTTCAGCTTGAGGTGGTGATCCGTCATCCACACTGATATGTCTGCCAGACATGCAGAGATGCGATTCGCCACCTGGTCATCAGAAGGGGGAAAGGAGAAGATTAATTGTGTGTCGTCTGCATAGCAATGATAGGAGAGACCATGTGAGGTTATGACAGAGCCAAGTGACTTGGTGTATAGCGAGAATAGGAGAGGGCCTAGAACAGAGCCCTGGGGGACACCAGTGGTGAGAGAGCGTGGTGAGGAGACAGATTCTCGCCACGCCACCTGGTAGGAGCGACCTGTCAGGTAGGACGCAATCCAAGCGTGGGCCGCGCCGGAGATGCCCAACTCGGAGAGGGTGGAGAGGAGGATCTGATGGTTCACAGTATCGAAGGCAGCCGATAGGTCTAGAAGGATGAGAGCAGAGGAGAGAGAGTTAGCTTTAGCAGTGCGGAGCGCCTCCGTGATACAGAGAGGAGCAGTCTCAGTTGAATGACTAGTCTTGAAACCTGACTGATTTGGATCAAGAAGGTCATTCAGAGAGAGATAGCGGGAGAGCTGGCCAAGGACGGCATGTTCAAGAGTTTTGGAGAGAAAAGAAAGAAGGGATACTGGTCTGTACTTGTTGACATCGGAGGGATCGAGTGTAGTTTTTTTCAGAAGGGGTGCAACTCTCGCTCTCTTGAAGACGGAAGGGACGTAGCCAGCGGTCAGGGATGAGTTGATGAGCGAGGTGAGGTAAGGGAGAAGGTCTCCGGAAATGGTCTGGAGAAGAGAGGAGGGGATAGGGTCAAGCGGGCAGGTTGTTGGGCGGCCGGCCGCCACAAGATGCGAGATTTCATCTGGAGAGAGAGGGGAGAAAGAGGTCAGAACACAGGGTAGGGCAGTGTGAGCAGAACCAGCGGTGTCGTTTGACTTAGCAAACGAGGATCTGATGTCGTCGACCTTCTTTTCAAAATGGTTGACGAAGTCATCTGCAGAGAGGGGGAGGAGGGGGGAGGATTCAGGAGGGAGGAGAAGGTGGCAAAGAGCTTCCTAGGGTTAGAGGCAGATGCTTGGAATTTAGAGTGGTGGAAAGTGGCTTTAGCAGCAGAGACAGAGGAGGAAAATGTAGAGAGGAGGGAGTGAAAGGATGCCAGGTCCGCAGGGAGGCGAGTTTTCCTCCATTTCCGCTCGGCTGCCCGGAGCCCTGTTCTGTGAGCTCGCAATGAGTCGTCGAGCCACGGAGCGGGAGGGGAGGACCGAGCCGGCCTGGAGGATAGGGGACATAGAGAGTCAAAGGATGCAGAAAGGGAGGAGAGGAGGGTTGAGGAGGCAGAATCAGGAGATAGGTTGGAGAAGGTTTGAGCAGAGGGAAGAGATGATAGGATGGAAGAGGAGAGAGTAGCGGGGGAGAGAGAGCGAAGGTTGGGACGGCGCGATACCATCCGAGTAGGGGCAGTGTGGGAGGAGTTGGATGAGAGCGAGAGGGAAAAGGATACAAGGTAGTGGTCGGAGACTTGGAGGGGAGTTGCAATGAGGTTAGTGGAAGAACAGCATCTAGTAAAGATGAGGTCGAGCGTATTGCCTGCCTTGTGAGTAGGGGGGGAAGGTGAGAGGGTGAGGTCAAAAGAGGAGAGGAGTGGAAAGAAGGAGGCAGAGAGGAATGAGTAGACGTGGGGAGGTTAAAGTCGCCCAGAACTGTGAGAGGTGAGCCGTCCTCAGGAAAGGAGCTTATCAAGGCATCAAGCTCATTGATGAACTCTCCGAGGGAACCTGGAGGGCGATAAATGATAAGGATGTTAAGCTTGAAAGGGCTGGTAACTGTGACAGCATGGAATTCAAAGGAGGCGATAGACAGATGGGTAAGGGGAGAAAGAGAGAATGACCACTTGGGAGAGATGAGGATCCCGGTGCCACCACCCCGCTGACCAGAAGCTCTCGGGGTGTGCGAGAACACGTGGGCGGACGAAGAGAGAGCAGTAGGAGTAGCAGTGTTGTCTGTGGTGATCCATGTTTCCGTCAGTGCCAAGAAGTTGAGGGACTGGAGGGAGGCATAGGCTGAGATGAACTCTGCCTTGTTGGCCGCAGATCGGCAGTTCCAGAGGCTACCGGAGACCTGGAACTCCACGTGGGTCGTGCGCGCTGGGACCACCAGATTAGGGTGGCCGCGGCCACGCGGTGTGGGGCGTTTGTATGGTCTGTGCAGAGAGGAGAGAACAGGGATAGACAGACACATAGTTGACAGGCTACAGATGAGGCTACGCTAATGCAAAGGAGATTGGAATGACAAGTGGACTACACGTCTCGAATGTTCAGAAAGTTAAGCTTACGTAGCAAGAATCTTATTGACTAAAATTATTAAAATGATACAGTACTGCTGAAGTAGGCTAGCTGGCAGTGGCTGCGTTGTTGACACTACACTAATCAAGTCGTTCCGTTCAGTGTAATAGTTTCAACAGTGCTGCTATTCGGGGGCTAGCTGGCTAGCTAGCAGTGTTGTTTACATTACGTTGCGTTAAGAGAACGACAATAGCTGGCTAGCTAACCTAGAAAATCGCTCTAGACTACACAATTATCTTTAATACAAAGAAGGCTATGTAGCTAGCTATGTAGCTAGCTACGATCAAACAAATCAAACCGTTGTACTGTAATGAAATGAAAATGTGATACTACCTGTGAATGCGACCGGGTTGTTGAGTTCTATGCAGTAAAGTCATACAATATATATTTTTAAATCACGACAGCTGTGATCAGAAACAGGACGTTCCGGTTCCGGATACCTCTAAGTCCCGCGGTGTAAGGTCGCAACTTTTAAAGGAGGAACCACTGTACAAGACAATGGGTGCTCTTGCTCCCGCGCCACGGGATACAGTTCTACCGTGACAGAGCTAAGGCGAGCATACCATGTTGTTTCACTATTTAAGCAGATATTCAACTGATTAACAGGCCAGACACAGTAGGTTATAAACACACAATAATGCAAGTGACCCATGACTGTATCAATATATTATAGTCCACATATAATATTATTTAACAATATATAATACACACCATTAAGCTGACATTTTTAAGCGACTTAGTCACACGACTTAGTTATGTGTAGCTTAACCTCTTTCTAAATATGTTGGAAAACAAATGGCTTTATGTAATGAAACAAATCACTTTATAATTATTCTCCAAATAAATATTACGGAATAACCCACATTTTATTGGTGTGACATGCGTCAGCTAACTGTGATTGCGCCAAGGTGCATCTCATTATTGGTGGGTGGGGTTTTCCCTATACATTTCCAGTGTTTCCCGGTGGTCAGAAGTTTCCCATTATTTGTAAAGGTTGGCCTGCCTTGAGGGGACAAGAGAAGTGAAGGTGACTTACACCAAACTTCCAGTAATGGTAGTTGAATCGTAAGTATGGCAAAAGTATGACCTCCAGCCGGGATCAGCTCTACTTCTCCCTGGGCATGCCTTCCTAAACCTTTGTGTGTATTGCTGTTTCTAATTTAAAGTAAAAGCTAGTAACTATATATTGGTGATAGGATCATTGTATGGGCTTTAGCGCTGAAGATTGTGATATTATTGTGGAGTGCTCCAATGGTGATTAATAGAGATGTGACTCTGATGCTGAAAGATATTGGTGCTTCAGAAATCTCCAGGCTCCACCCCTCACTGTCACACTCCAGCACCGAAACCCTCATCCATGCCTTGGTTACTTCCTGACTAGACTAGTGTAACACTCTCCTCACCAGATCCCCACCAACCGCATTAACAGACTTCCAACTGGTTCCGCAGCCAGAATCCACACCAGCACCAGATCAACTGAACAAATCAAACCAATCCTGGCTCCATGTGCAAAACTGTACCAAACCCTTACCCAGGTTTGTATCCTCTTCCCAGATTTTAATACATTTATTTGCGAATTATGGTGGAAAATAAGTATTTGGTCAATAACAAACAAGCAAGATTTCTGGATCTCACAGACCTGTAACTTCTTCTTTAAGAGGCTCCTCTGTCCTCCACTCGTTACCTGTATTAATGGCACCTGTTATCAGTATAAAAGACACCTGTCCACAACCTCAAACAGTCACACTCCAAACTCCACTATGGCCAAGACCAAAGAGCTGTCAAAGGACACCAGAAACAAAATTGTAGACCTGCACCAGGCTGGGAAGACTGAATCTGCAACAGGTAAGCAGCTTGGTTTGAAGAAATCAACTGTGGGAGCAATTATTAGGAAATGGAAGACATACAAGACCACTGATAATCTCCCCCGATCTGGGGCTCCATGCAAGATCTCACCCCGTGGGGTCAAAATGATCACAAGAACGGTGAGCAAAAATCCCAGAACCACAAGGGGGGACCTAGTGAATGACCTGCAGAGGGCTGGGACCAAAGTAACAAAGCCTACCATCAGCAAGGGCATTGAAGATGAAACGTGGCTGGGTCATTCCGCATGACGATGATCACAAACACACCGCCCGGGCAACGAAGGAGTGGCTTCGTAAGAAGCATTTCAAGGTCCTGGAGTGGCCTAGCCAGTCTCCAGATCTCAACCCCATAGAAAATCTTTGGAGGGAGTTGAAAGTCCGTGTTGCCCAGCAACAGCCCCAAAACATCACTGCTCTAGAGGAGATCTGCATGGAGGAATGGGCCAAAATACCAGCAACAGTGTGTGAAAACCTTGTGAAGACTTACAGAAAACGTTTGACCTCTGTCATTGCCAACAAAGGGTATATAACAAAGTATTGAGATAAACTTTTGTTATTGACCAAATACTTATTTTCCACCATAATTTGCAAATAAATTCATTAAAAATCCTACAATGTCATTTTGTCCGTCATAGTTGAAGTGTACCTTTGATGAAAATTACAGGCCTCTCATCTTTTTAAGTGGGAGAACTTGCACAATTGGTGGCTGACTAAATACTTTTTTTGCCCCACTGTATATTCATGTATCAGGCCTACTTTTAATTTAAGATGTCCTTGAGTGTCCTAAAAGTCATCTGCCAAATTAAAATGAATTATTTGTAGTAGTAGTGAATCTGGATAAAAACACCCCAAAAAAGACTTAATTGGCCAGTTATCAAATAAAATATTATTAGTCACATGCGCCGAATACAACAGGTATTACAGTGAAATGCTTACTTATGAGCCCCTAACCGACAGTGCAGTTTCAAACAATGTGTATAAGAATAAGAGATACAAGTAACAAGTAATTAAAGAGCAGCAGTAAAAAAAATAACAATATATACAGGGCCAGTACAGAGTCAATATGCGGGGGCACCGGTTAGTTGTGGTAGTATATACATGTAGGTAGAGTTAATTAAAGTTACTATGCATAGATGACAACAGAGAGAGGCAGTAGTGTGGAGGGGAGGGGGGGTGGGCAATGCGAATAGTCTGGGTAACCATTTGACTAGATGTTCAGGAGTCTTACGGCATGGGGGTAGAAGCTGTTTAGAAGCCTCTTGGACCTAGACTTGGCGCTCCGGTATCGCTTGCCGTGTGGTAGCAGGGAGAACAGTTTATGACTAGGGTTTCTGGAGTCTATGACAATTTTTAGGGCCTTCCTCTGACACCGCTTGGTATAGAGCTCCTGAATGGCAGGAAGCTTGGCTCCAGTGATGTACTGGGCCGTTTGCACTACCCTCTATAGTGCCTTGCGGTCGGAGGCCGAGCAGTTGCCATACTAGGCAGTGATGCAACCAGTTAGGATGCTCTCGATGGTGCAGCTGTAGAACCTTTTGAGGATCTGAGGGCCGATGCCAAATTTTTTCAGTCTCCTGAGGGGGGAATAGGTTTTGTCGTGCCCGCTTCACGACTGTATAGGCTGTCTCCCTATAGGCTGTCTCGTTGTTCTCGGTGATCAGGCCCATCACTGTTGTGTATTCGGAAAATTTAATGATGGTGTTGGAGTTGTGCCTGGCCGTGCAGTTATGAGTGAACAGGGAGTACAGGAGGGGGCTGAGCACGCATCCCTGAGGGGCCCCTGTGTTGATGATCAGAGTGGCGGATTTGCTGTTATCTACCCTTACCACCTGGGGGCGGCCCGTCAGGAAGTCCAGGAACCAGTTTCAGAGGGAGGTGTTTAGTCCCAGGGTCCTTAACTTTGAGGCCACTATGGTGTTGAACGCTGAGCTGTAGTCAATGAATAGCATTCACACATAGGTGTTCCTATTGTCCAGGTGGGAAAGGGCAGTATGGAGTGCAATAGAAACTACATCATCTGTGGATCTGTTGGGGCGGTATGCAAATTGGAGTGGGTCTAGGGTTTCTGGGATGATGGTGTTGATGTGAGCTATGACCAGCCTTTCAAAGCACTTCATGGCTACAGACGTGAGTGTTAAGGGTTGGTAGTCATTTAGGCAGGTTACCTTAGTGTTCTTGGGCACAGGCACTATGGTGTTCTGCTTAAAACATGTTGGTATTATCAGTTAATATAATTATTTAAATAATACTCTTACTTTAAAAATAATCCAGCGGGAAACAGTCTTATTTGAAATGAGGAATATATCATATCTAATGATTCCTGTGGAAAGACGCATTATTGAATCGAGAGGTGAAAATGATAGAGCAATTATCAACATTTCACATCCGAATGTAGGACTACATTTTTTATGTTGGAATAAACATTAATCTGAGAATACATGTCTTTCCCCTCCAGCATCTCTGCGCAAAACAAGTTATAGGCAGACACGCTGCGCTTATGACCAGCAGCTTTGCGTCGCCTGGTGTTGCAGGAGGTATTACGTGAACACCCATAGTTACCCACAGTTCTGTAATTTGAAAGGAAAGCATTATCGTTAGATGTAACTCAACTAAAAACATTCAAGCATAACATTGTATAACTGTGTTGATAAAATGCAGTTTATAGTACTGTAATTAAACATGATTTTACACTGTTGCCTGATCCTGCCTAATAAGCAGTGTTTTAGGTGGTGGATTGTTTATTCTTTATTTCACAATATTCTAATAATACAGGGGGTTAGGAAAGAAAACTTGGCCTGGGATCGTTCAGTTGTCTTGTGCTGTGGTGGAATGTCTCCCCATTATGCTTGCACCAATCCAATGCTTTTAAAATGCATGAGTTGAAATGAAAGTGTGAACACTTATGGATGCAGGGTATCAGAACACCGGCTATTTATTTCCCCCAATCCCCCTTTCCACTAACCCCTCAAAATCCAACAACCCTATAGTCACATACCCCTAATTCCATCTCCCTCTCGCCCCTTCCCTCCATTTCATACCTTAACTACAGACACAGGTAGTCCTGTAGCCGCAGCAGCCTCCGTCACCAGGGCTGAGGACCTCCTTTTCATACCCCGTTCATGATAAGACACAAGGGTACCCCTGATGTTAGCCATTATGAGATTTCTTCCTACAACAACAAAGATATATGAAATATTAAATTGCAAAATTTAAGTGTTTCCTTGTCTTTGAACAAGAGCCTTCAGGCCTTTTGGTCTAACTGAAAGGTAGTTAGCCTTTGCCAGCAAGACCAAAAGCCCTTGGTCATTATAGTAGGAGCCAGTATTTTCATTATACTGCAATCACATAGAGCCTATTGCAGGTTACAATATGAAGCAAATGAAAAGCACTTAAAGCTGCAATCAGCAGTAGAAACAATAAAGCATCTACCATGTTCCTGTTTGATTAAAAGTTATGGGACGGGGCTGGAAAAATGTTACCACTCAAATTCACAGCAAGGGCTATGGATGCAAGGACTGACAATCAATGCTACAACAAACATTGGAGTAAAACAAGCTTTTATTTGGGGTTCTGGTTGGGTATGAAATAAGCTCACAATGCATGTATAAGTTATATATTCAAAACTCAATGGGTACATACCATTAATTTAAAAGTCTCAATTGATCTAGAAACGGCTGATTTTCCCTTTTAAAAAACTAATAACAAGTTGCTAGCTAATCTGACTAAAGATTTCAACTGATGTAGTGTTTTACTTATTCTTTTGAGACAAACATCGAAGGGAATTGTTGAACATACCTTGAGTGATGGGAGATGTCATCATTGAGTGGGAACAGACTTGAATGGGAACAAATAAATTATATTTAGCTACAACGTGAGGATAGCTAGCTAATATTTTTATAGCTAGCTACTGTAACTAACATGCTTTAGGTGATACTAGCTATATTAGCTAGTTCAGATAGTATGCAATTATGAAAATCAGCAGTATGCAATTTTGAAAATCAGCGTCTAAACAACTCTCCAAGTTATAATTAAATGTTGCTTTTATAAGAACCACACTTGCCAATGACATAATTCAGTTGTAGAAGAACTTTCCTTATCTGTATAGTAAATATTACATGGTTCATCTCAAATACAATTTCACGCGAAACCAAGGAATTTGTCTCTGAAAACTTTGGGTGTGGCTTCTATAGTGAAAATGCGCACATAGTCTCAGTTAACATCACCATTGAAAGCGTATTGCACAGTACGATGTGTGGTTTGAATCACTTTTCAGAGGTAACACGAGGCGTGTGGGATACCATATGAATTGTGTGATTGGTAAGATTTGTCCACCTTTTAAAGGGGTGATTGGTGGCTTATCAGGTGCACCCAGCAGCCTCTTGGGGCATTTTTTCTTCCCTTTTTCGTCTCACAAAGTGTACTGAATTCGCACTTCTTAACCACCCGCGATAGGTGGCGCTGTATACACTTTTCAGTTGGTTGCCATCCGCAATTTCAAATTTAAAGAAGAAGAAGCGAGGAAGAGACCCGCGTATTCGCAAATATCAAAAGCTGAAACAAAGCATGCAATTATTTTTTTCGTAATGCATGAGACTTTATATTCGCAAATTATCTGTAAAATGCCTAAATCAATCAAGAAGTCCTGCACTACCCAGACATCTATAAGTAGCTACTTCGGCGGGTTGAGCAGCAGTGCCCCTGACAGAAACGTTCAATCCGGTATTATCGGTAACTCTGTTGAGCTATGCGCTGGGCTGAAACCAGGACCTAAAGGAAAGGTAAGGACACAGACAGTGCGAATGTTATTGTGTAACTGTATACAAATAAAGCATTTAACTCCGACATAGCTCAACCAAAGTGCATGACATAGTTGTGAGAATGCAATGGCTTTATACTTTACATGTAACTGTTGTTAACGTTTACTTGTTCGCTCTCACACACATCTATATCAATGGTCTTGTGTTGCACACTATGAATTAAGTTGTATTTTATTTCCCTCTTCTGTGTTGTCTGTATTGTGCAGCATAAGCATTCTCCGAATAATAATAATGGTGGGTCGTTATTGAAACGAGCCAAATTGGCCCATAATGGACAGGAAAAGGAGGACATGAACTGTGAGGTCATATCCTGGCGTGTCGATGGTGAGCACCCCTAGCCGACAACTCGGATCTCGGAGATGCTGACATTTCTGACTTGGAAACTCGTTGAGAAAGATGAGCACTGAGTTTCCCCACTTGAAAAGTATCAAAATCAACCAATAGGAAGCTTCACGCTTTTTTTTATTTGCATACGTATATCAGGTTCCGATTTTAGAGTTGTCTTGAAAGCACCATAATACATCAGACTTGATAGCAAAGGTCTCAGTCTGAAACAAAGCAATAAAATTACTTGGAATGTTTTTATTTTTTACAATTTTATTTCACCGTTACTTAACTAGGTAGTCCAGTTGAGAACAAGTTCTCATTTACAACTGCGACCTGGCCAAGATAAAGCAAAGCAGTGTGACAAAAACACAGCATTACACATGGAATAAACAAACACATTCAATAACACAATAGAAAAAAATGATATTTAGCGCCGCACCCCCGCAGCTATTTGCCCAAGCCTCCCCAGCTTCTCCTTCACCCAAAACCAGATAGCAGATGTTCTGAAAGAGCTGCAGAACCTGGACCTCTACAAATCAGCTGGGCTAGACAATCTGGACCCTCTCTTTCTAAAGTGCTGTGGGCAGCTGGGAGGAGGTGTTCTTATTCTCCATGGACTTTAGTGTCCCAAAACCTTTTGGAGTTAGAGCTACAGGATGCAAATTTCTGTTTGAAAAAGCTAGTCTTTGCTTTCCTGACCGACTGTGTATTGGTTCCTGACTTCCCTGAAAAGTTGCATATCGCGGGGACTATTCGATGCTAGTGCAGTCTGCCACAGGATGTTTTTGTGCTGGTCGAGGGCAGTCCGGTCTGGAGTGAACCAAGGGAAATATCTGTTCTTAGTTCTACATTTCTTGAAAGGGGCATGCTTTTTTAAGGTGGTGAGGAAATTACTTTTAAAGAATGACCAGGTGTCCTCTACTGACGGGATGAGGTCAATATCCTTCTAGGATACCTGGGCCAGGTCGATTAGAAAGGCCTGCTCACAGAAGTGTTTTAGGGAGCGTTTTACAGTGATGAGTGATGGTCTTTGACCACAGACCCATAGCGGATGCAGGCAATAAGGCAGTGATCTCTGAGATCCTGATTGAAAACAGCAGAGGTGTATTTGGAGGGCAGGTTGGTCAGGATAATATATATGAGGGTGCCCATGTTTATGAATTTAGGGTTGTACCTGGTGGGTACCTTGATGATTTATGTGAGATTGAGGGCATCTATCTTAGATTGTAGGACGGCCGGGGTGTTTAGCATGTCCCAGTTTAGGTCACCTAACAGAACGAACTCTGAAGATAGATAGGGGGCAATCAATTCACATATGGTTTCCAGGGCACTGCTGGCAGCTGAGGGGGGTCTATAACAGGCGGCAACAGTGAGAGACTTATTTCTGGAGAGATTCATATTTTTTTTAATGTAATTTTTTTAACCCATTATTCTCTCCAATTTCGTGGTATCCAATTGTTTAGTAGCTACTATCTTGTCTCATCGCTACAACTCCCGTACGGGCATACTGCTTCTTAACACAGCGCCATCCAACCCGAAAGCCAGCCGCACCAATGTGTCGGAGGAAACACTGTGCACCTGGCAACCTTGGTTAGTGCGCACTGCGCCCGGCCTGCCACAGGAGTCGCTGGTGCGCGATGAGACAAGGATTTCCCTTACCGGCCAAACCCTCCCTAACCCGGACGACGCTAGACCAATTGTGCGTCGCCCCACGGAAGGTTGCAAGTTCAAACCCCCGAGCTGACAAGGTACAAATCTGTCCTTCTGCCCCTGAACAGGCAGTTAACCCACTGTTCCTAGTCATTGAAAATAAGGCAAGTCAGTTAAGAACACATTCTAAGTTAAATAAAGGTAACATTTTTATGTTTTAATTACAATAAAAAAATATATAAAAAAATCGGCTGATTTATCGGTATCGGCTTTTTGGGTCCTCCAATAATCTGTATCGGTGTTGAAAAATCATAATCGGTCGACCTCTAGTCCTTATACAAACTATCCACAGGAAAGTATTATTAAACCGACATTTCAAAACACTGATACTGCCGTTGAGATTTCAATCTCCTGGCACATGGGCAAAACCATATAAACACCTACAAGAGCTTGGTAGGTATGCGTGCATCATGTGCATGTACTTACATTGTGCACGTGTATCCGTGCATGTACTTGCGTGTGCACATGATTAACGAACAAGCTGTGAGAGCCACGCACAGAAACACAAATTTTGAAGTGCGATTAATAATACTTTCCTATGGATATTTTATTTCAGATTTCCAACAATAAAAGGATGAAATCAGTGGACACTAGGTAGACTAACTTCAAATGAAGTTTATTCAACATTCTGACATGTAAATGAGATGTTAACTATTTTAGAAGATTCAAATTAGAGAGTGGAGGCTTGTCCAGTCGAGTAGGCACCCCCCTGAAAATGTTAATCAAAATCAGAAAATGATTTACCTTGAGGGAGAGTGTATAAATATGTACTTACTTTGAAATAATTCAATTTGCCTGCAATCCACACTTTGGGTTTGTTTACACAGCCACTACCAGTTTTAATTTTATCCTTATATCCTTTATCCTCTTATCCCTTTTTCCTATCAGAAATCAGGGCCCCCTCCTCTCGAGGGGCAGGCAGCCTCTCCTCTTCCACCCTGGAGAGACTGAAGGGGTTCGTCTGCCCTAGTGAGCCCCAAGGCAGAGGCCCTCCTGGGCCCGGGAATGCGGGTGGCGGGTCTGAGGATGCAGATGGTGGGCCTGAGGATGCAGGTGGTAGGCCTGGTGATGTAGGCAATGGGTGTGCTCATGGAGGTAATGGGCCTGGGGATGTAGGAGGTAGGGAGGCTGTGGCCCACAGAGAAATGACTGGTGATAAAGAGAGACAGAAAAGCGAAGAAGAGGAGTGGCGGAGTCCAGAGCCATCATCCAAAAACCAGGTAGGAGATCATCATCACCTTTCTCTTTGATTTTCTCCTAATTAATTGTATTCTGTAAGTTTGAAACTGTATGTTAAAGTTGCACTATGTAAAAATCGCTCCGGCATTAACTCGTTGCTAAAATTAGAATAGTTTGCTTAATTTCAGTTTGTGACAAAAGAAGCAAGTATAGTGTAAAGAGTCATTGTACCATCTACACTGCTGTGAAGTATGTTCTCCATAACCAAAAATATTGTATTTTCAGCTGTTTGAAGCTGCTGTACAAAACCAAAAGTAAAAGATGCAAAAATTCAACTTAAGATCAGGAAGCATAGCAATAGTACACATATATAACAGATCTAACGTTTCTTACTTGCTTTCAATGAGAATGACACATCTATAACACATTTCTATGTGAATTTGGTCATGTCACCCAAAAAGTGACATATTGCAGCTTTAAATGGAAACTTTATTGTTGTGTTCCTTCCTAGGCTCTCAGCCTCATTCAGTTTGCCAAGCCAGGAGAAGGAAGAAGAAGAAGGGGGGCTGTAATGAAGACTCCTCCAGGAGTAGGGGGTGATGTCTCTGTGACCAGTGCCCCCTGTGGGATCTCTAAGAGTGGGTACACTCCTCTGGAGCAGCAGTACCTGCAGATTAAAGAGCAACATAAAGACGCTCTATTGGCTGTGGAGTGTGGATACAAGTACAGGTTCTTTGGCGAGGACGCAGAGGTGAGAGGCGTGTGTGTAGAGCGGCGAAGAATCTGAACATCTTCTGTCACCTGGACTAACTTCCTGATGTGTGTTAATCAATGTGTGTATGTAGATCGCAGATGTTTTAGCTCCCTTGCTGTCACTGGTTTGTGTGTGTGTAGAAAGCAGCGAAGCAGCTGAACATCTTCTGTCACCTGGACCATAACTTCATGACGTGTAGCATTCCCACACACCGCTTGTTCGTTCACGTAAGACGCCTTGTCTCCCAGGGCTACAAGGTGTGGAACAGGGCAGATTCAAGGTTCTCCAGTCAGGCCCATTACTGTTGCAACTCATTATCGAAGTCAAAGGGCAGACAGAGTATTTTAAGTAATGCAATGTGAAATGTTTTAGGCATACAACTGTTAAATGTCACCATAGCCGTTGTTTATGTGTGATGTTATTGTCTGCCACAGATTAATTATTAATTTAGGAAGAAAAATAATTATTTGTCAGTGATGACACATGTTAGTGTGTCTGATTTACGTTTGATTGACTGTGATTGGTTCTCTCACCTCAGGTGGGCGTGGTGAAGCAGACAGAGACGTCGGCCATTAAGGCCTCCGGAGCCAATAAGAACACTTTGTTCACCCGCCAACTCAGCGCTCTCTACACAAAGTCTACACTGGTGGGGGAGGGTATCCTTACATATGCTGGTGTGTGTGTTGTGTTATTCACCATATCCATACAGGTGATGTATGGACCGGGCATAAGAGTAGTCAACTGCTCACAGCTGCAGTAGTTTCCTCCTGTGTGTGACTACTTCAGCCCACTATAGTGTGCTTATTGACCCTTGACCCTGGGTATCAGACGTCAACCCAGTGCATAGTCTGGTTGATGTGGAGGAGGGGGAGTGTGATGATGTGGTGACAGATCCTCCAGAGAGCTACCTGCTCTGTCTCAGTGAGACCTGGGATAAACCCAGAAAACAACTAACCATTGGGCTGGTGGTGAGTACACACTCAATTGTACGCACATGGGCTCAATGTGGGGTAATTCAGACCCGAGTTATGTTCACGTAAATGGAACTTCATTCCCCATTTTACGCACTTTTCTCTCTAAGCGTATTCTTTACACACGTGGAAACCATGAATAAAATCGCGCGAACCTGCCGGTTCCAAGTGGAAAAAGCATTTACTTCATTTTTTTACGATAGAAATAACAGCATACTCCATGCACTGTAATTTTTAAATTGATGAGACCTAGGTAAACACGTAATCAGTTTGGATAAAGTGATTGTGTATGTGTATAGGCCAAATAACAATTGTTTTAGATCTATTTTACCTTATCACTGGATATTAATGTCAAACCAGTCACGGTAGGAAATGGAAAAGCATATCAACATGTATTCTTTATGCTCGAAGATGGTGCTGGAGAGGATTGCTGCCGTTTCATGGGCTCTTAACCAACCGTGCTATTTATTTATTTATTTTTGTGCATAATGTTGCTACTACTGTCTCTTATGACCGAAAATAGCTTCTGGATATCAGAACAGCGATTACTCACCTTGAACTGGACGAAGTATTTCTCTTTAATGAGTCGGACGAGAGGGATTTACTCCAGACACCCAAACAGGCCCTCATCCCGTCATTTGCAGGAGAAAGAAACAGAAAAGATAACAGGGAAAGAGATTGGAGTGCCTTGTGAGAGGATCTGCCGAAAAGTGGGTAATCTGCCCTTGCCATCCGTACTACTGGCCAACATACAATCGCTCGAAAATAAATTGGGACAAGCTCAAAGCATGTATATCCTACCAACTGAACATCAATAACTGTCATATCTTATATTTCACCAAGTCATGGCTGAACGACGACATGATTAACATACAGCTGGCAGGTTACACACTGCATCGACAAGATAGAACAGTTCTTTTGCCCATCTTCATTTTTATTGGTCAGTCTGAGATATGGCTTTTTTTTTCCAACTCTGCCTAGAAGGCCAGCAACCCGGAGTCGCTTCTTCACTGTTGACGTTGAGACTGGTGTTATGCGGGTACTATTTAATGAAGTTGCCAGTTGAGGACTTTTGAGGCGTCTGTTTCTCAAAATAGACACTAATGTACTTGTGCACTACTGAGCAAGTGGACCGGGGCATCCCACTCTTTCTATTCTGATTAGAGCCTGTTTGCGCTGTTCTGTGAAGGGAGTACTACACTGCATTATATGAGATCTAAAGTTTCTTGGCCATTTCGCACATGGAATAGTCTTAATTTCCCAGAACAAGAATAGACTAACAGGTTTCAGAAGAAAGCACTTTGTTTCTGGCCATTTTGAGCCTTTAATCGAACCCACAAATGCTGATGCTCCAGATACTCAACTAGTTTAAAGAAGGCCAGTTTTATTGCTTCTTTAATCAGAACAACAGTTTTTAGCTGTGCTAACAAAATTGCAAAAGGGTTTTCTAATGATCAATTAGCCTTTTGGCTAATTGGATTAGCTAACACAACATGCCATTGGAACACAGGAGTGATGGTTGCTGATAATGGGCCTATGTAGATATTCCATTAAAAATCAGATGTTTTGAGCTACAGTAGTAATTTACAACATGAACGATGTCTACAATGTATTTCTGATCAATTCGGTGTTATTTTATGGGACAAAAAAAATAGCTTTTCTTTCAAAAACAAGGACATTTCTTTCTAAGTGACCCCAAACTTTTGAACGGTAGTGTACATTTATTTGTCTATTTTTTTTTTAAGCCCTGTCAAGTTCGTTTTTGACTATTGCTATCATTGACAGCCATTTTTGGTGCACGATATCTAAGGAAGTTTCGAGTTTGTTTGCCTGAGGTAGAGTTTCTAATGATAAGCTGTAGACCACATGATCTACCAAGAGTTTTTCATCTGTATTTTTCATAGCTGTCTACCTACCACCAGCACCACTGATGTACATCGAGGAAATTATCCCCACAGTGACTGTACGTACATACCCCAACCAGATACCATGGATTACAGGCAACCTCCGCACTGAGCTGAAGGGTAGAGTTGCCACTTTCAAGGAGCGTGACTCTAACCTGGAAGTTTTATTAGAAATCTCGCTATGCCCTCCGACGAACCATCAAACAGGCAAAGCGTCAATATAGGATTAAGATCGAATCATAAAACACCGGCTCCAACGCTTGTTGGATGTGGCAGAGCCGAGAGCTGCCCAGTGGGACAAGCTAAATTACTTATATGCTCGCTTTGAGGCAACTAACACTGAGGGGGACCCACCGATCCTGTAGAGGTTTTAATTATTTCTTATTTTCATTGATTTAAAAAAAATATATATATTTTTCTTAACTGTCTTGTTGGCTTGCTAAGTAAGCGTTTTCCTTTTAATGTCTACACCTGTTGTATTCGGCTGATGTGACAAATAAAATTTTGATTTGAAATGATGGGTATGCCCCTTTCCTCAGTGAAGAATGAAATGCTGTGCCATTATGCTGAATTTGAATGGTATGGCCTTTATTAACTTGCAGGGATGAGAAATAGGGAGCCAATTTGTTTACTGCACTTAATTCCATGACTGGTCACAACTTATTTTCTCATGGCTTACTCTTGTCCCTCTGCTCAGACATATGGTGAGCGATATGTTTGGAACCTCAAATCACAGTTTCGAATCGCAATACGTATCGTGAGGTCCCTGTTAATTCCCAGCCCTAGTTTTCTTCAATTTGTAGGCTATAAGTTAAATATTATTAGCCACTATCGGTAGCGACCTTAAGTAATTAATAAATATGTAATAATTTAGTGTTTGTTTCCTTTCCTTACATTCATAGAATTCCATTCCTTTGTTTGACTTAGCCTAACTTTATTTGTTTCTTCAGTAAACGCTGTCCTGTTATTGTTATTGAGGGTCAAGTAATAGTGGATACTATTTTATGAAGGCCAATTACAAATATAGTAAAAATAAATTGCGACATGTACAGTAAGCTTATTAAACCATTACTTTGAATTTGACGCACGGCGCAAGACTTGGCACTTGTCATCGCACAGTTTCATGATCACTGCGGGAAATTAGGGTATATTTGATCATACTATTCTCCATATTATATTACTTCCAATTTTACCATTTGATGAACTGAATATGGAAGCTTTCAGAATTAATCAATTAATCATTTCTGCGTAAAGGCTCTGTTTTTCTATTCCATTCCGTTTACCTTTCTTTCCTCTGTCTGTGTAGTTGCTCCTGAGGGTCGCTATCAATAGTGGATAATATTAGGCTAAAGTAGTGCAATAATTTTGTACCTGCAGCCTATTTGAATCATTATATAACTCAGACCACACTTAGCAGTTTATACCTGGAGCTTGGGTGCACGGTTCACAAGGACTGGACCGTTGTCATTACAGTTCCATGATTATTGAGGAATAGGGTAGATTTATAGGACTATTATTCAACCCCTATTGTGCACTTTTCTCACTTTCCAATAGTTTATGGATTGAACCACTTTAAAAAAAAATGTATCAATATATTTTGTATGTAAAGGCTTTGTAAACTATTTTTCATTATCCATACATACTTTCCTAACCCTAAAAAAAATATTCTGATCTTGTAGATAATTTAATCTACCATTGGTGCTGAAATGGATATATATATATATATATATCTTAACCCGTTCTCTCAATGTATTCTAGTTAGTCTGTCGCCAAAATTCAAAATAAAGAGGAACAGTATTTAAAGGGATGGCTTAAGTGTCCGGAAAACACCATAAAAATATGTTCGCCAGCAAGTGGGCAGATTTTCAGCGGTTTAATTAAATGTATTCATTGTGCGCCAGAGAGCCACACTTGCAGAGCGCATTACGCGCCTGCATAAGATACTGTAAGTCTAAATACCAACTACTAAGAAGTGCGTAGGAAAGGTGTGCATAGGAAATGTATATCTTTCCTAAGTCTGAATCGGGCCAATAGTGACTGGCAAAAATTGCTGTGTGTTTGTATGTGTGTTAGGCGGTGCAGCCCAGTACAGGTGACGTGCTGTTGGATTGTTTTGTGGACGGCTCAACGCGTTGTGAGCTGGAGGGGCGAGTCTTAAAGGTCAACCCTGTAGAGATCCTGGTGCCCTCTGACCTCTCAGACTCCTCCCACCGACTGCTGCAGAGCATCGTCACCGCCAGGTAACCTCTTACCCTGACGTCTCATTCTCCTCAGGCTGCTGAAGGGCACTAAAAGCTTTTGTTTTCTACAAAAGCAAAGGTGATGCATCTCCCAACAACAGCCTAGTTTCTGGTTGGTTTGGAAAATAGACATGAATACATTTCACCTCTTACACAGCCTGATTCTGCTCTGGCCTCTGCATATATTAAAGTATTTTCATTTTATAGGGAGGGAGGAAGATTCAGAATAGTTATGGGGCTGGGATTCAAACCCACGTTGGGGTTGTGCATGTGTACTACAGGTGGTGGTGTTTCCCGCTAGACCAGCCTAGGGCACAACCTCTGCAGTTGTGCCGTCTCTGACTGGGTGGCAGTGCTAGGTGCTGAACACTAGGGGGAAGTAAACGTCTGTCAGAGAGAGAGAGAGCGAGTGAGAGAGATGCGGTGCTCGCCTATGATCTACCCTTTAACCCAGAGTTAATTTAAAGTCATTGTTCTGGTAAGCATGAGTTTCCACTACATTTTTTACACCAGTCAATTCCTTTTTAAATTCATGAGGGGATGTGAACAAGCAAACATTGTTGTACGTTCTCTAAGTGACTGTGAACACGAAGGAGAAGGTGATGTCAGGCTCTCATCGCCATTCTTCTTAAAACATGGCTCCCCAACCCTGTTCCTGGGTTTCGCTCCAACCCTAATCTAGCACACCTGATTCTGATAGCTGGTTCATAAGCAAATCTGTTTACTTACAACTGGGTTTGGAGTGAAAACGTACCGGGGGTAGCACTCCAGGGACAAGATTGGGCAGCCCTGATGTAAAGATTTACTCCTCACTGCTGATGGTCTCTGGGTGATGTCATTTATGAGTGAGTGGCTGCAGGATGCAGGAATGTCTTCTGCACTCTTAACTTTCCTTCTCTCCCATCCCTTTCCCTTTCTATTCACACTCTTCTGACCAACTTCCCACCTGCTGTCATCTCTATTCTTTCTGTCATTC
This sequence comes from Oncorhynchus gorbuscha, assembly GCF_021184085.1. NCBI lineage: Eukaryota > Metazoa > Chordata > Actinopteri > Salmoniformes > Salmonidae > Oncorhynchus > Oncorhynchus gorbuscha. The sequence goes on along the minus strand of NC_060176.1, from coordinate 36,286,599 downwards.
TGTCCCTTTCTCCCTCATCTTTCAATAATTTTTCATGAATACTCATTTTTTTCCCTCTTCCATTTTCTTTGTTCTCATTTTCTGACTTCTCTCTTTCTTTCACAGCTTTCTCTCTTATTCCTTTCTGCCATGTTTGTGTGAATCTCTTAAACTGATCTCCTCTGCCATCTCTTCTGTTGAAGAGGGTGTGTGTGTGTGTGTGTGTCAAAAAGCAGATGTCACTTTCTCCTGACCTTGTGAATTTCATGTGCATTGTCTGAAAGTTGTTTTATATGGTTAGCCTGCTGTGTTTTATTATTTTATTTAATCTTTATTTAACTAGGCAAGTCTGTTAAGAACAAATTCTTATTTACAATGACCGCCTAACCCGGACGATCCTGGGCCAATTGTGCGCCGCCCTATGCGACTCCCAATCACGGCTGTTTGCCTGGAATCTAGCCATGGTCTGTAGTGATGCCTCTAGCACTGAAATGCAGTGCCTTAGACCGCTGCGCTACTCGGGAGCCCTATATTGTGTGGATATCATCTTCTGCATGATGACATGTGTTTTAGCATCTCTGGGTGCTACTAACGTTAACTTGTCTCTGGGGTGGGCTAGCCAGAGAGGCCCCTTAGTAACGGTCTCTGTGTGGTTGTCAAATGGCTGTCGAGTGCCCAGTTAATGAGATCCTGGGAGGGTTCCAATGTAGGTGCTGTGTGAAGTCTTTCCCCCTGCTAAAATGTAAGACCCTTAACATTTTCACTGTAATATTCACATGCGTAGGGTTGCAAAATTCCACCTGTGATTTCTGGGAAACTTTCCCCAATTCCCAGGTTAAAGGAATTTTGCAACCATACAAATGCACACACTGATGTCAGTGTTGGACTTGTGAGGTTTTCCAGAAATCACGGGTGGAATTTGGGGAATTTTGCAACCCTACCCATGTGAATGTTACGGTGAAAATAAGTATTCAACCCCTTTGTTATGGCAAGCCTAAATAAGTTCAGGAGAACATTTTTGCCTAACATGTTACAATTGTAGAATAGTGAGAATTCACTTTGTCTACGGATGACAGAGAATGAGTGTAGGGGTCTATGAACTCCATTATCATGTGAACGTTATAAGGCCCGTAATCCTATCCAGTGGGTATGCCAAGGTTGCGAGCCTTGCGTCACCACTCGCAATCAAATCAAATGTATTTATATATCCCTTCTTACATCAGCTGATATATCAAAGTGCTGTACGGAAACCCAGCCTAAAACCCCAAACAACAAGCAATGCAGCTGTAGAAGCACGGTGTATGTATTTTGTCCCCCCCACACCAAACGCGATCACGACACGCAGGTTAAAATATCAAAACAAACTCTGAACCAATTATATTAATTTAGGAACAAAAGCATTAAACATTTATGGACATTTAGCTAGCTAGCTAATTTGTCCTATTTAGGCAGCTTACTGTTGCTAGGTAATTTGTCCTGGGATATAAACATTGAGTTGTTATTTTACCTGAAATGCGCAAGGTCCTCTACTCCACCAATTAATCCACACATAAAACGGTCATCCGAATCGTTTCTAGTCATCTCTCCTTTTTCTAGGCTTTTTCTTCTCTTGACTTTATATTGCGACTGGCAACTTTCATAAATTAGGTGCATTATCGCCTCTGACCTCATTCGTCTGAACCCACGTGGGTATAACCAATGAGGAGATGTCACGTGGGTCACTTCTATTTTAGCCCTTGGCAACGCAGACGCTCAATAATTTAATAATATAGATTTCTAACAAGGAGCTAATATCTTGCAATCAATGGCCGGGCATTAAGTTATTGAGTTAACCTTAGCTCAGAGATGCACATTTGGAGACCAAGTATATATGCTATGTATGTTTTTTAAATTTTATTTCACCTTTATTTAACCAGGTAGGCTAGTTGAGAACAAGTTCTCATTTGCAACTGCGACCTGGCCAAGATAAAGCATAGCAGTGTGAACAGACAACACAGTTACACATGGAGTAAACAATTAACAAGTCAACAACACAGTAGAAAAAAAAGGGGGAGTCTATATACAATGTGTGCAAAAGGCATGTTGTGAATAACATTTACCATTAGACATTTCACCAAATAATAATTCAAGAAATATTATTCAAATGTGAGAGCTACATTTAAAAGTAATCCGATTTATTACAGTTCCGCAATAACAGCATAGAAAATTCACCACTATGATATATAAACGTAGATCGGTTTACCAATGACTCCACGATCAGTGTTTAAACCATGACCAACATCTGCTCTTTAATTACTTGTTTTTTAAAACTTTTACTTTTTTTTAGTTATTTGTTTCTTGCATTGTTGGTAAAGGGCTTGTAAGTAAGCATTTCACTGTAAGGTCTGCACCTGCTGTATTTGACGCATGTGACAAATAAAATTAGATTTGGATTTAAACACAGTTTTTATTCTTCCAAGAGCACTAAAATCCCAGTATCTCCCATAGTCTAATTAACATCACTTTGCATGTCCCAAAACATTCAAACAAAAGGCATGACAGCACACGCATTCTTGGATCTACTCATCAAAAACCTTACCTAAATTATATTGGCGCATTCCTGTTTCGCTTGTCTTTGAACTTTCCAACGAACAGTCGGAAATAAAATCCATAGAACTTACAGTACAGTGAAACATATCAAAATTCATAGCTCTTCATGAACTCTTGAAACAATCCAAACATGACAATTTAATTCACACTAACATTCATTTAGTTGATTTCAAGTTTCGTCAGTACTTACCACTCCTGGAGAGTGACCCCAGGACTTCTGTGAGAACATCGCCATGGCGAAGGTGTGACTCTCTCCTATGAGTTGTAAATATACAGCCATCCGTCTGGATAATGCCATATTGAATCAACACTCCAGGCTGGTGTGTCAACAAGTCGCTAGATGTGTCTTCGTCACTGGCCTTCACCGTTCACATTTGTTCACTCGGTCTTCGACTACATTTTAAGTTGCATGGATTCACTGTGAGCAATAATAGTGTTTAGCATCATTTTTGAATGAATACCTCATCTCCGTACCCCACAGATACAATTATCTGTAAGGTCCCTCAGTCGAGCAGTGAATTTCAAACACAGATTCAACCACAGACCAGGGAGGTTTCCCAATGCCTCGCAAAGATGTGCACTTATTGGTAGATGGGTAAAAATAAGAAAAGTAGACAATGAATATCCCTTTGAGCATGGTAATGTTATTTATTACACTTTGGATGGTGTATCAATACACCCAGTCACTACAAAGATACAGGCATCCTTCCTAACTCAGTTGATGGCGAGGAAGGAAACCGATCTGGGATTTCACCATGAGGCCAACGGTGACTTTATAGCAGTTAGAGTTGAATGGCTGCGATAGGAGAAAACGGAGGATGGATCAACAACATTGTAGTTACTCCACAATACTAATCTGAATTACAGTGAGAAGAAGGAAGCCTGTAAAGAATACAACAAATCCAAACCTTGTTTGAAGTAGTACTTTAGTGTCTTATTGCAAAAACGTCTTGACCTGAATAGTGTTCTGTTTGGGGCAAAAAAAACTATTTCTAAAGCATAGTGATGGCTGCATCATGTTTTGGGTAATGCTTGTCATTGCTAAGGACTAGGATGTTTTTTAGGATAGAAAGAAAAGGAATAGAGCTAAGCACAGGCAAAATCCTAGAGGAAGACCTGGTTGTCTGCTTTCCAACCGACACTGGGAGACAAATTCACCTTTCAGCAGGACAATAACCTGAAACATAAGGTCAAGTATACACTGGAGTTGTTTACCAAGACTATATTGAATGTTCCTGAGTGGCCTAGTTTCAGTTTTGACTTAAATCGTCTTAAATCTATTGCAAGACTTGAAAATGGCTGTCAACGATAGTCAGCAATAGTCAACAACAAACTTGACAGGGCTTAAAATGTGTTTTTTACACTACCGTTCAAAAGTTTGGGGTCACTTATAAACGTCCTTGTTTATTAATAAAAAGTGCATTTTTTTGTACATTAAAATAACACCAAATTCATCAGAAATAGTGTAGACATTGTTAATGTTGTAAATGACTATTTCCAGCTTTTTAATAAAAAAAGAAGGCGTAGAGGCCCATTATCAGCAATCATCACTCTTGTGATGGTGGCATGTTGTTAGCTAATCCAAGTTGATCATTTTAAAAGGCTAACTGATCATTAGAAAACCCTTTTGTAATTATGTTAGCACAGCTGGAAACTGTTGTCCTGATTAAAGAAGCAATCAAACTGGCCTTCTTTAGACTAGTCGAGTATCTGGAGCATCAGTATTTGTGGGTTTGAATGGCCAGAAACAAAGACTTTCTTCTGAAACTCGTCAGTCTGGACAAAATTCACCCAACTATGTGTGGGAAGCTTGTGGAAAGCTACTCAAAATGTTTGACCCAAGTTAAACAATTTAAAGGCAATGCTACCAAATACTAATTGAGTGTATGTGAACTTCTGACCCACTGGGAATGTGATGAAAGAAATAAAAGCTGAAATAAATAATTATCTACTATTATTTTCACATTCTTAAAATAAAGTGGTGATCCTAACTGACCTAAGATGGGAATAGTTACTAGGATTAAATGTCAGGAATTGTGAAATTGAGTTTAAATGTATTTGGCTAAGGTGTATGTAAACTTCTGACTTCAACTGTATCCTTGTTATTGTTACTTTTTATTAAATGTTTTACTTCAGTTTATTTAGTACGCATTTCGTAACTCTTTCTTGAACTGCATTGTTGGCTTGTAACCATTTCACATTAAGGTCTATGTTCTACATACAGGTTGATCAGAACCATTGGTTTGTGAAATTTATTATTTGGAATGGCTGAGTGTATTGGCTATTGATTATAGTGATCAGGTCTACCCAGGGGTGTGATGGTGTTGAAGGGCCTGTCTATAGCTGGTATTTTATAACCATCTCTAGCTAGAATGGAAGTCAGCTGGAGGCATGCTGCTTGCTTTGTCTGTGTTTTCAACAATTGAATCCTACAGACTAATATATGGTTCTTCGTTGCAATGGTTCAATTGGTTGTCTGTGTTTGTGGAGTGTGTTGCTGTTAAAGAGAATCCGCCATCTCTCGCTCTCTCTCCTCTCTCTCTCTCTGCCACATGTTTGCTTTTGTTGTCTTGGAAACAGCAAGAGATGACAAAGCGAGTCCTTGAAATCACAGGAGAGAGAGAGACTTTCATAGGAATAAATACTTGTCAGGCACAAGAAAAATATGGGTACTGTATGATGTTGACAGACATTGAAGTTTCAGTAAAACAAATAACCCTTCAAATAAAATGTTATGTTAGTTATATTGCTCAACTTATAGATGCTGTTATAGACCATTATGACACATTTATAATGAAGCAATAAGGTCATTTCCATGAGCACCAACATGTCAAGTTCATAGGAGCATGTCAAATGAAAGATAAAGGGCTTTACACTAGGGGTTTGAACTAATTTTTAAGTGATGTTCGGATCCTTAACAAAATTCCTTGGTGAAGAACATTTATTATTTAATAAGAATTCCCCCCACAAAATTAAAATCACAGTGCAGTTATCACAAAAAATATTATTTTAATGTTATAGGCTAACTTAACGGTAGCCTATAAAGGCCTGGGGAAAATTGTGTCATTTAAGTAAAACCAGAAAGGAAAAGGGGAGCTGTAGGCTACCTTGGTGAATTTGCGAGGCATGCAAAACAAGACATTTCGAAATACAGATTACTAAGACATTCTTTCTGCCTGCCCCCTCCCTCGCGCTGGCTCGCCTGCCCTTCGCTACTGATGCGAGTGGGTGTTCAGTCTTCGGCCTGTTGTGTGTAGAATATCCTAGCCTATTCATTGATGATGGGCCCTGCTGTACTGAAATTGTGAGACATCGTAAGCCAAGAAATTGCCAGATACAGCATTCTATTGCAAAATGCAGCTTTTGATTATCGATATTTAGGCCTAGTGCACAATTCTAACTCTTGTCTGTTTGGTGGCCGACCTGCCTATACTGTTCTCCTCCCCTCTTTCCAGTCCCTCGCTAGCTTGCTATGAAAGATGCAGGTGTTTGTGTTCTCGGAAGTACCAGTCTCCTCCGTTCCAAAAATACTGAATCTTCCATTGGCTCTGTTTGCGTAGACCGTGTTAGACCCCTTAAGAGTCTATATTAACATAAGTACAACTCAGAGTATACTTTTTTGTTCTTCCGAAATAGACTACATTCTTCATGTTTCTTTAGACCTGTCCAAAGTAAATAAGGGATTTATTGTGATGGTGTAGGCTATATTAAATTGATTTATTAGACATTTTAAAATGTAGATGTTCCAAAGATCTGCATCAGTGGCTTGTAGGTGTGTGGAAATCAGGAGATGCTAATTAACGTTTTATGTCATTACCGTTTTATGCAATTACCGTGAGACGGGCAGTTATTTGCTTGACAATCACCGGCTGACACAATTTCATGACCGCCACAGCCCTAGGCATATATTCATTTCTCAGTGTCCATCCCAAAAATGTGGAATAAGCAGGCTTTGATTTCTTGTCAAACAGGTGGAAAAGTGGCTCTTAGAAAACATCTACCAGAAAAAGTATTAAAATGTTTGGGTGTTCAACACTTATAACTAATATCAACACTTACAGTGAATTCAGACAGTATTCACATCCCTTGTTTTTTTTCCTCCTCCACATTTTGTTTTCTTACAGCCAGAATAAAAAAAGTTATAAAATGTGCATTTAGTTGTCACTGGCCTATCTATACACCCCATAATGTCAAAGAGGAATTGTTTTTTTGAAGTTTTTGCAAATGAATAAAAAATGAAAAGCTTAAATGTCTTGAATCAATACATATTCAACCCCTTTTTATGACAAGTCTAAATTAGGTCAGGAGTAAAAAATGTGCTTAACAAGTCACGTAATAAATTACATGGACTCACTCACTGTGTGCAATAATAGTGTTTGACATGATTTTTGAATGACTACCTAATTTTTGTACTCCACACACACTTATCTGTAAGGTTGAGCAGTGAATTTCAAACACAGATTCAACCACAAAGACCAGGGAGGTTTTCCAATGCCTTGCAAAGAAGGGCACCTACTGGTCGATGGGTGAAAAAACAAAAAACAGACAATGAATATCCCTTCGAGCATGGTGAAGTTAGTAATTACACTTTGGATGGTGTATCAATACACCCAGTCACTACAAAGATACAGCCGTCCTTCCTAACTCAGTTGCCGGAGAGGAAGGAAACAATTCAGGGAAGCCTGTACATAATAAAGATATTCCAAAACATGTATCCTATTTGCCGTATTACTTTAGTGCCGTATTGAAAAAAAATGTGGCGAAGCAATTAACATTTTGTCCTGAATAGAAAGTGTTATGTTTAGGGCAAATCCAATACAACACATTACTGAGTACCACCGAAGACCTGGATGTCGATTTTTATTTTATTTTATTTTTTAAAATGTATTTTTAAAGCAGCCCCCCGCACCTCTCCGATTGTCTTTCCCCCTCCATATTTTCAAGCATAGTGGTGGCTGCATCATGTTATAGGTATGCTTGTAATCATTAAAGACTGTGGAGACACTGGGAGAGTAATTCACCTTTCAGCAGGACAATAACCTAAGACACAAAGCCAAATCTACACTGGAGTTTCTTATCAAGAAGACTGTGATGGTTCCTGAGTGGCCGAGTCACAGTTTTGACTTAATTCTACTTGAAAACCTATGGCAAGACCTAAAAATGGTTGTCTAGAACTGAACCACAACCACTTTGACAGAGCTGTAAGAATTTAGAGAATAATAATCGACAAATGTTGCACAATCCAGGTGTGGAAAGCTCTTAGTCTAACCCAGGAAGACTCACAGCTGTAATCGCTGCCAAACGTGCTTCTGCAGAGTATTGACTCGGGTGTGTATAAGTTATGTAAATGAGATATTTCTGTATTTCATTTTCAATAAATGTGTAAACATTTCTAAAAACGTGTTTTCACTTCATCATTTTGGGGTATTGTGTGTAGATGGGTGAGAAAAATATATATTTAATCTAAACTCAGCAAAAAAAGAAACATCCCTTTTTCAGGACCGTGTCTTTCAAAGATAATTTGTAAACATCCAAATAACTTAACATATCTTCATTGTAAAGGTTTTAAACACTGTTTCCCATGTTTGTTCAATGACCCATAAACAATTAATGAACATTAAATTAAAGACACTAACATGCTACAGACGGTAGGCAATTAAAACTTAGGATATTAAAGAGGCCTTTCTACTTACTCTGAAAAACACCAATAGAAAGATGCTCAGAGTCCATGCTCATCTGCGTGAATGTGCCTTAGGCATGCTGCAAGGAGGTATGAGGACTGCAGATGTGGCCAGGGCAATAAATTGCAATGTCCGTACTGTGAGACGCCTAAGACAGCGCTACAGGGAGACAGGACGGACAGCTGATCGTCCTCGCAGTGGCAGACCGCGTGTAACCTGCACAGGATCGGTACATCCGAACATCACACTTGCGGGACAGTTACAAGATGGCAACAACAAATGCCCGAGTTACACCAGGAACACACAATCCCTCCATCAGTGCTCAGACTGTCCGCAATAGGCTGATGGGCTTGTAGGCCTGTTGTAAAGCAGGTCCTCACCAGACATCATCGGCAACAATATCAACGTCGCTGGACCAGACAGGACTGGCAAAAAGTGCTCTTCACTGACGAGTCGCGGTTTTGTCTCACCAGGGGTGATGGTCGGATTCGCGTTTATCGTCGAAAGAATGAGCATTACACCGAGGCCTGTACTCTGGAGCGGGATCGAGGTGGAGGGTCCGTCATAGTCTGGGGCGGTGTGTCACAGCATCATCGGACTGAGCTTGTTGTCATTGCAGGCAATCTCAACACTGTGCATTACAGGGAAGACATCCTCCTCCCTCATGTGGTACCCTTCCTGCTGACAATGCCACCAGCCATACTGTTCGTTCTGTGTGTGATTTCCTTCACGACAGGAATGTTAGTGTTCTGCCATGGCCAGTGAAGAGCCCGGATCTCGATCCCATTGAGCACGTCTGGGACCTGTTCGATGGGAGGATGAGGGCTAGGGCCATTCCCCCCAGAAATGTCTGGGAACTTGCAGGTGCCCTGGTGGAAGAGTGGGGTAACATCTCACAGCAGCAGTATAAGGAGGAGATGCACTGCAGTACTTAATGCAGCTGGTTGCCACACCAGATACTGACTTTTGATTTTGACCCCCCCCCTTTGTTCAGGGACACATTATTCAATTTTTCTTAGTCACATGTCTGTGGAACTTGTACAGTTTATGTCTCCGTTTTTTAATCTTACGTTCATCCAAATATTTACACATGTTAAGTTTGCTGAAAATAAACATTACAGCCTGAATTCCAAATAAACTCGGCAAGAAAAGAAACGTCCTCTCACTGTCAACCGTTTCTTTTTTTGCTGGATTTATTTGGAATTCTCGCTGTAACACAACAAAATGTGGAATAAGTCAAGGAGTATAAATTCTTTCTGAAGGCACTGTATATTTAGTTTTGGTTATTTTTTCGGTAACGTGGCCTTCTCTTACCCAAAATCAACATATCTTTAAAATATTTTAACATTTCTATAATACAGCATTTGGAGGGAGGAAAATGAAAGTTCAAAGAAGTAACATGTAAAGGTATACCAATCAATTAGTTATAGTGTTTGTACAGATATCAATTTACTTTATTAATTGATTTAAAACAAAATTCTGTTACCAAATCTGTAACAGAATTTCAGAAAAGTCATTAACGTCAATTCAGCAATTGAATTGGCTACAGTGCGGAATCATAATAGTCACAAACCACAGTTAGGTCACCTGCTAATGTTCTCCCTTCTGCTGGAATACTGTTATGTTCAGTTAATAACTTTTCTTTCTGTTTGGTGGTCAACCCCTCGCTCTCTTCTCTTTCTTCTCTCTCTTCAATTAATGTCACCGCTCCCAGCTCTTATTGACACCTACTCATGAGCCCCGTCTCTTTCCATTTACTGTAACCAGCATCCTCACCCACTGACTGACACCAGACGTCCATGGATGTTGAAGTCGTTTACATACATTTTTCGGTTGGTCCGATTATTGTTTTGTTTTTTAAACTCAAGGTGTCATGTCATAGCTGACACCCCATACTTTCTGCAGACATATTTTAATCATATTTAACAGAATTTTGAGAGAACATGTTCACTCAAAAAACGGCAAGATTTTATAGACATTCTGCTACCAAACTTTGCATCTGCACAGTTCTTTCAGTAAATGTGATTTTTGTACATGTTCAATGTATGTTGTTAAATATAGTCCTTGTGCATAGAGTTGTATGGTTTGTTAAACTTTGAAATCTGTTCTTTTTGGTGCAATTCCGTTACCGTGGAATTACCTATAATGCAAGCGTAATGTAAACAAATTGTCATATGTGACAATCTTCAAGCAATGTTACTAGTTAAATTGCTTTTTTATTAAATATATTTCTTAGATATTTTTCTCAAATATTTGTATTCACTTTTTGTACACACTATTTTCTACATTGTAGAATAACATCGAAGATATCAAAACTATGAAATAACACATATGGAATCATGTAGTAACCAAAAAAGTGTTAAACAAGTCCAAATGTATTTAATATTTTATATTATTCATAGTAGCCACCCTTTGCCTTGATGACAGCTTTGCACACTCTTGGCATTCTCTCACCTGGAATGCTTCACCTGGAATGCATTTCCAATAGTCTTGAAGGAGTAGACTACCGTTCAAAAGTTTGGGGTCACTTAGAAATGTCATTGTTTTTTCTTGCCATTTTCTCGCATGGAATAGCCTTAATTTCTGAGAACAAGGATAGACTGACGAGTTTCAGAAGAGAGGTCTTTGTTTCTGGACATTTAGAGCCTGTAATTGAACCCACAAATGCTGATGCTCCAGATACTCAACTAGTCTAAAGAAGGCCAGTTTTATTGCTTCTTTAATCAGAACAAGTTTTCAGCTGTGCTAACATAATTGCAAAAGGGTTTTCCAATGATCAATTGGCCTTTTAAAATGATAAACTTGGATTAGCTAACACAACGTGCTATTGGAACACAGGAGTGATGGTTGCTGATAATGGGCCTCTGTACGCCTATGTTATGTAGATATTCCAGAAAGAATCTGCCGTTTTCAGCTACAATAGTCATTTACAACATGAACAATGTCTACACATAATTTCTGAACAAATGTATGTTATTTTAATGGACAAAAAATGTGATTTAAAAAAATACATTTCTAAGAGACCCCAAACTTTTGATTGGTAGTGTATGCTGAGCACTTGTTTGCTGCTTTTCCTTCACTCTGCGGTCCAACTCATCCCAAACCATCTCAATTGTGTTGAGGTCAGGCAATTGTGGAGGCCAGGTCATCTGATGCAGCACGTCAATCACTCTCCTTCTTGGTCAAATAGCCCTTACACAGCCTGAAGGTGTGTTGGATCATTGTCCTGTTGAAAAACAAATGATAGTCCCACTAAACACAAACCAGGTGGGATGGCGTATCGCTGCAGAATGCTGTGGTATCCATGCTGGTTAAGTGTGTCTTGAATTCTAAATAAATCACTGACAGTGTCACCAGCATAGCATCCCCACACCATCACACCACCACCTCCGCTCACCTACTCTGTGTCTCACAAAGACACAACGGTTGGAAGAAAAAATCTCATTTGGCTTCATCAGACCAAAGGACAGATTTCCACCGGTCTAATGTCTATTGCTCCTGTTTCATGGCCCAAGCAAGTTTCCTCTTATTATTGGTTTCCTTTTGTAGTGGTCTCCTCTGCAGCAGAGGTAACTCTGGGTCTTCCTTTCCTGTGGCGGTTCTCATGACAGCTAGTTTAATCATAGTGCTTGATGGTTTTTGTGACTGCACTTGAAGAAACTTTTCCACATTGACTGACCTTCATGTCTTAAAGTAATGATGTACTATCGTTTCTCTTTGCTTATTTGAGCTGTTCTAGCTATTATGTGGACTTGGTGTTTTACCAAATAGGGCTATCTTCTGTATACCACCCCTACCTTGTCACAACATAACTGATTGGCTCAATTGCATTAAGAAGGAAAGAAATTCCACAAATGTACTTTTAACAAGGCACACCTATTAGCATTCTCTAAAACGGCTTAATGAGGTAGTCACCTGGAATGCATTAACAGTGTGCAAAGCTGTAATCAAGGCAAAGGGTGGCTATTTGAAGAATCTCAAATATAAAATATATTTTGATTTGTTTAACACTTTTTTGGTTACTACATGATTCCATATGTGTTATTTCATAGTTTTGATGTCTTCACTATTATTCTACAATGTAGAAAATAGTACAAATAAATAAAAGCTCTGGCATGAGTAGGTGTGTCTGAACTTTTGACTGGTACTGTCTATTTTTTAGATATTTTTCTAAAACATTTTACTTGAGCTTAGATTTTTGTGCCTGGGCTGTTCAGACAAACAGGTTGATTCTTACAGGAGCTGGTGTAACTCTACCTCCTATTTCCTCCTTCTGTCACTCTTCTCTCCCTGCCTTCTCCCTCTCTCCACTCCCTCTCTATTTGCCTCTCTCTTTCTGCAGTGTGCAGGCTGGTGATGGTGTACGTATAGAGAAGAGGGAAAGTGCCCAGTTTGACTTTGCCTCTGCAATGAACACTGTCACTGAGTTCTACTGTCACACGCAGGACTCAAGTGAGAGAGAGAGAGAGAGAGAGAGAGAGATTTTCTGTTGGGACAGCGTGTGTGTGTGTGTTTTGGGGACGCTGGCGGATGATCAACGAAACAAGTATTGTCTAACAAAATGAGGCACGAGTTTGTGACTCATTGCTGTATTCGTGTGACCATCCCCAGGTTCTAGACCTCTCTCCAGTATAGCCTCTTTGGAAAGTCCTGTGGTCTGCTGTCTGGGTCCTCTCATCCACTACCTCACAGAGTTTAACCTGCAGAGAGTACTACTGCACCACAGGTACTCACACACACATACACACACACACCGCCCTTGTGGTTGCCACAGACTGACTCCCTGTGACTCTTGTAATATTGTATGTGGTAAATCTCTGTGTGTGTGTGACTTCAAGTTCGTTCAGGCACCTCTCCTGTGAGTCAGACGGTATGGTCCTCAGTGCTCCCACTCTCAGAAACCTGGAGATACTCACCAACCAGGTACGTGTTAGTGAATGAGTGGTTGTTCCACTAAAAGTTTTGTGATTATGCTGGACGACTTGTGCAGAACTTAATTATTACTTAATAAAACTGTTGTTACACTAAGGTTTTTATTCTAAGAGTAATTTAGACTACAGTTAGGGTGTGGAAATGTTTAGGATTATTTTGCTCTTACTGTAGTACTGTAGTCAACTCCTGAACGGTCACGTTGTACAGCGCCTGAGTGGCGCAAAGGTCTAAGACACTGCATCGCAGTGCAAGCTGTGTTGCTACAGATGCTGGTTCAATACTAGTGCCGGTCTTGACTGGGAGACCCATGAGATGACTAGGTTTTTACGTTATTTGAAAACGAAATAATCTCCAAAATATTGTTATTTTTTGAAAACAAAACTATTATTATTATTAATTTAGAATAATATAAAAGGCCCTTGGATATTCACACACATATATTATTAACCCTGTTATTAGCAGGACAATATATATTGGTCATGGCACCCGAGTGGAGCACAATGGGATTGCCTTGCAGTTCTCTAGCTGTATCCACTGAAGTAGCGGTGGGCGCAAGAGGTTCAAGACACGAGGGGCCGCAAAGCCGTGCACAGAAGACGGACCTAGCCCATGAGGACGGACGGACGGACGGACGGACCGGGGGGGTGGGTGGAGTGGACCCCTAACCCGCCCCTCTGGGTATCACAGGACAACACTTTAAGGGGCATTGCACTAATAATGGCGCTGACTGTTGTCATTCGTGCCAGTCTGCACGTTAAAACTAACACAATGTCACATATAATGGCATGCAAAATTCCCCTTAGATATGAAATCGGAAGGGCAGATATTATTAAATATTAAAGCATTAGACCTCTCGCTAAAGGCGTCAGTCAAAAGTTCCACATAAATCAGAACTGGATTTAGCGAAAAATGACATGAAAAGCACACATTTGTAAATCTAAAAGTAATTTGAATGGTAGATACAAATTATTTGTGACATTGCGGTTACAATAAAGAATGTAAATAAGATGCTGTGTTTTTATTTACAGTAGTGATGGACAGCTGGTGGCATTTTCAAAACAGGTTTTCAAATACAGTGGGGCAAAAAAGTATTTAGTCAGTCACCAATTGTGCACATTCTCCCACTTAAAAAGATGAGAGAGGCCTGTAATTTTCATTATAGGTACACTTCAACTAAAATCCAGAAAATCACATTGTAGGATTTTTAATGAATTTATTTGCAAATTATGGTGGGAAATAAGTATTTGGTCAATAACAAAAGTTTATCTCAATACTTTGTTATATGCCCTTTGTTGGCAATGACAGAGGTCAAACGTTTTATGTAAGTCTTCACAAGGTTTTCACACACTGTTGCTGGTATTTTGTCCCATTCCTCCATGCAGATCTCCTCTAGAGCAGTGATGTTTTGGGGCTGTTGCTGGGCAACACGGACTTTCAACTCCCTCCAAAGATTTTCTATGGGGTTGGGATCTGGAGACTGGCTAGGCCACTCCAGGACCTTGAAATGCTTCTTATGAAGTCACTCCTTCGTGTGTTTGGGATCATTGTCATGCTGAAAGACCCAGCCACGTTTCATCTTCAATGCCCTTGCTGATGGAAGGAGGTTTTCACTCAAAATCTCACGATACTTGGCCCCATTCACACTTTCCTTTAAACGGATCAGTCGTCCTGGTCCCTTTGCAGAAAAACAGCCCCAAAGCATGATGTTTCCACCCCCATGCTTCACAGTAGGTATGGTGTTCTTTGGATGCAACTCAGCATTCTTTGTCCTCCAAACACGACAAGTTGAGTTTTTACCAAAAGGTTATATTTTGGTTTCATCTGACCATATGACATTCTCCCAATCTTCTTCTGGATCATCCAAATGCTCTCTATCAAACTTCAGACGGGCCTGGACATGTACTGGCTTAAGCAGGGGACACGTCTGGCACTGCAGGATTTGAGTCCCTGGCGGCGTAGTGTGTTACTGATGGTAGGCTTTGTTACTTTTGTCCCTGCTCTCTGCAGGTCATTCACTAGGTCCCCCCGTGTTGTTGTGGGATTTTTGCTCACCGTTATTGTGATCATATTGACCCCACGGGGTGAGATCTTGCCTGGAGCCCCAGATCGAGGGAGATTATCAGTGGTCTTGTATGTCTTCCATTTCCTAATAATTGCTCCCACAGTTGATTTCTTCAAACCAAGCTGCTTACCTATTGCAGATTCAGTCTTCCCAGCCTGGTGCAGGTCTACAATTTTGTTTCTGGTGTCCTTTGACAGCTCTTTGGTCTTGGCCATAGTGGAGTTTGGAGTGTGACTGTTTGAGGTTGTGGACAGGTGTCTTTTATACTGATAATAAGTTCAAACAGGTGCCATTAATACAGGTAACGAGTGGAGGACAGAGGAGCCTCTTAAAGAAGAAGTTTACAGGTCTGTGAGAGCCAGAAATCTTGCTTGTTTGTTGGTGACCAAATACTTATTTTCCACCGTAATTTGGAAATAAATTCATTAAAAATCCTACAATGTGATTTTCTGGATTAATTTTTCTTTTTTTGTCTGTCATAGTTGAAGTGTACCTATGATGAAAATTACAGGCCTCTCTCATCTTTTTAAGTGGGAGAACTTGCACATTTGGTGGCTGACTAAATACTTTTTTTTGCCCCACTACTTGTGGCCCGATTAGCAGGACAATAGAATCTTTATAGCCCTGCTACTGTAGGTGTGAACATCCCCCTACCTACAATGTATTTGATGCTTAAGTACTCTAAAGTGTTACATTTGTGAATAGCACTGTCCGTGACCAAAATCCCCAAGTCTACCAGTATTTTTTAAATGTCTCCAGAAGACGTTCCACCTGAAAGCCCGAATCTGCTCACTTAAACGAATAGAGATCCTGTTCGTGGTGCTACAGTATGTCGTTACAGCATAATCAAAGTGAGGATAATCGGCGATCTGCTGTTTACTTATGGTCTATTGTAAGATGAAAGACACACCTTTCCAGTACTCCTCACCCCGTCCCAACTCCACCCTTAACACAGTTACCATTCAAAAACAAGCTATTTATCTACAAAAAAATGACATTGCGACCAAAGAGAACAGACAAAATGGACATTGTTTTCATCAAGCCAGCATCTTTCTATGGTGCTACTCGTTCCCGGGTTCGTCAGGTCGTCAGTTCACCCTGACATTTCTATTCCTCTTCTGACAACAGAACTTGACCAACTGCTCACCAGGCACAGCAAGGGCCGTCCGGTCCGTTATGCAGTTCTGCTATTCCAAGGATGTGTAACCAAAGAGATACCACGAGTGGGCTCAAACAGAATACCAACTGGGATGGATCCCGCGGAAAATGTGGCTTACCCATGAACCTCCGGGTGTTCATACTTAAATGACTGTGTCTCAGAAGTTCATGTCTTTAATAAAGAAATGTTTTAGTTATCCTGACCTGGACACAATGTACAGTATTATAATAGCCCTTCCAATTGGCGCAGCAGTTGAAGACACTGTATTGCAGTGCAAAATGCATTGCTTCAGATGTAGGTTCGATACCCGTGCTGGCCGCCACTGGGAGACCCATATGTAATTACTGTTTGTCACGAACCTGCATCTGTGGCAATGCATTTTACACTGTGATGCAATGTCTTAGACCGCTGCGCCAACCGGGAAGGCCATTATAATCTTGTACATGAGGTCCAGGTCTGGATAACCAAAACATTTATTTTTTAAAGACTATTAGAAAGAATGTTGCTACTTGTTTATTTTGATCCAAAGCCTGAATGAGTGAGTCTCTCAGCTTTATGTAGGTGCCGGGCTATATGACTGTGCCATCAACTTGATAATATATAACAATAATTTGTAGGTTATTTCGTTAAAAAAATAAGTGAGCGATTTGTAATCTGAATATCAAAATATTTTCAATATACTGTAGGCCTACTGTAGGCGACATGAGTCTCACTAGTGTTGAGTAATGTGCTGTTAAAAGTGGTGTACGTCTTATTTAAAAAGCATATTGAAGTTAGAAACAATAGCATTTGATGCAATAAGCCTACCCGCTGTGGTCACTATTTTAGCACAGTTTCGCGCTGCTCTGAGACAAGCATGGGGTCTGGTCTTGGTAAATCAATGAGAGTTTTATTTTTACTGAATCTCTGTTTGTGTATTGGTTAGGCTAGAATTATACAATTAGGGTGTGGACATGTTATGCTCTTAGTACTGTAGCCTACTCCCGACCGTCAGCTCCATATTTTCTGTTCTATCCTAACGGAAACCCAGGGGGTTTTCATTTTTCTTGGAATAGAAACACCATAATATTAATCAAATGAATTAAGCAAAATGTCTTAAAATTAGTCCCATACACTATGTTCTTACAAAAAAGGTTTTAAATGCTCTTGTACAGCCACTATTGAAGGCTATCAAATGCTTCTCAAATATGCCCTCTGGTGGTCAAACTAGCACTAACTAGCTTTAATGGTTACAATGGCTGACACTTAAATAACGTGCCATAGAATTCTGCGGCACCATGCAAGCTGTGCTGCAGTACGCTGCAACTTTTACATGATGAACCACTGTACTTTCACTGCAGTTTACTTGTATACAACTTACAACTTTATCTTATATAATGTCCTGTTTGGTGCTATTTTGTGGCCTAAATTAAGTTTGGGCAATTGTTATCGTGGAGCATTGGAACGGTACGATATTACTAGGCCAAGTGCAGTACTCTTTTTTCACAGAAAGGTTTGTGTGCGTGTGTTACAGACAGATGGAGGTATGAAGGGCACTTTGTTGTGGGTGTTAGACCACACCCACACCTCATTTGGTAGAAGACTGATGAGGAAGTGGGTAAGCCAGCCCCTCAAAGATGCACAGTAAGTACACACTGAATCCCAAACCAGTCTTTTGCCCCTACTAACTCGCTTGGAGGGCCCTCCGTGGTCATCTGTTGCTGACGAAACTCTGGGGGTGACTTCAAGAGTGATGAGTGGATCAAACAACGGCTCATAATAATGGCTGGAACGGAGTGGCATCAAACATAGAAACCATGTGTTTCTAGAATAGAAACCAGCCATACATACCATGAGCCTGTCCTCCCCAATTAAGGTGCCACCAACCTCCTGTGGGATCAAATTAACCCATCAATTTCAGGACACACTTGGGACTTGAATGATGCAATTTATGTTCCACGTTAAATAATAAAACGAGAATTAAATTAAAATGAACAAATTTCCCCTGTCATTTTACAAGCTATAAACCTCCGTAACAGTTAAACATTTAATTTGTGAGGTATTTGATTTTTTACATGTGTCAAGCCTAGAAATCAGACGCAAGCAAATGTATTTTCATATAATTAGGCTCACACCAAACATATTGCAGTGCATGTTGGGATAGCACTTTGCTCTTGAGCTGGCAGCATTGCTGGCTCAGTTGAAGTGGCCCCTAAACCCATGATCATTTTAAATCCCTCAGATTTACATCACTTGTGCATATGGTGGAGGCGTGAGTGAATTCGCAAATGGGGGGGCGAGGGGAAAGGAAAGGGACTGGTTTGGGCTTCAGCAATAGATTACGGTGAAGTTGCCACGAGACCCTGATCTTGTGTCAGTTTTGCATTTCCCCCATTAATGGTTAAGGATTTAGGGGCAGGGAGGGGAGGGGAAGCTGAACCTAGGAATATGTACTTAGGGGAAACTTTACCCTGGAGCAAGTACACACACGGACCTATGCAATCCTTTCAGATCTGCACTGAGTGTCTGAGGGATAGAGATGGATTTGGGGTTGGGCTGAGACTGAAATCTCTTACTCGCTCAGATCTGCTGTTAGGATTATAAATCTTAGATTCTACCATCAGATAGGATATGAGAGAACCCTGCTTCACGCTTGCATGAATAAAACCCAGATTACACACACATGCACATGTCTCTCTGCACTCTGCAGTCACACGCGAATGCCTAATGCACATTGTGTTGCTGGGGAGGAAACTGAAAATAGCACTTGTGCTTCTGTATACAAAATGTCAACCCTGGAGGCACTTGTTCACCCCACAGGTCTATATGTGAGAGACAAGGTGCTGTATGTGAGATCCTGGAGTCTGATTCCGTCACCCTACCCTCCGTTAGAGCCCTGCTCTTCCGACTGCCAGACCTGGAGAGAGGAGTGTGCAGCATCTACCACAAGAAGGTACGCTCGTGCATGCACACACACACACACACACGGTCTAGAAGCAGTGGCCTCGCTCAAAGATTAAGCGAGTGACCACCCCAGCAATGGAAATGCATGTCATCGATGATTGAAGGCTGGTGAGATCAGGTAGAACCATTCTAGCCAATGATAGGGAAGATACACGGGGGAACAACAGGCACAAGTAAGTTGTTTATTTCAATGTTGTCGGAATGCCACATGCATCCACTTATATCAGTACCTTTGTAAAAGCCTAAACATTACGAAACTTATATTCGATCAAACAAGTCTCACGTAATTCGATATTCTCTCATAGACCTCCATACAAAAAAGGGCTTATCACATCCGGACAGATTGTGAGCGAAGCAAATCCTCTCGCTTCACCTCTTTCTTTCTGCCTCACTGTCATATCTCCCACCCTCCCAGCTTCACTCAAATGTCAGGACAAAGAGCTTTCATCAGTGTGTGTATGTGCTTATTTGATGCTGAACCTTGCTCTTGTCCACAGTATCGTTTTCTCAGCCAGCACTCTTGCCTCAAAATCTGCTAAAAGTTTCATCCTCACAGTGATTGGTTAGAAGTTTTTTCTAATCTATTCCACCCACCCTCCCTACACACACATACATATTAATTGTCATATTTGGATGAGTTGTGTGATGGTCTGCTTCTCTATTTAATGGAGAGAGGAAATGGAATGGTTATGGTAGCAAGCCTTCGTGTGCTCTCAACCATAAAAACCACGTCACCTCCCAAAGCCAGAGAACCATTAAAGCTGTGACACTCATTAACCTCTGACCTGTTTTAATGCCAATATGAATTCAATATTATCTGTAACGCCACATCTCTCCAATAAATGTAATAGACCACTGACATACAGGTCACTGAATCAATAAAACTAGAATCTATAATGATTAACAATAGTATATTTTTATAACATCGTGCCTGCCTTCAGAAAGTATTTCCACCCCTTGACTTTTTCCACATTTTAAAATGTATTACATTTATATTTTTTGTGTGACTAGCCAACTACACACAATACCCCATAATGTCAAAGCTGAATAATACAATTTGTAAAAAATGAGTCAAGTATTCAACCTAAATACGTTCAGGAATAAAAATGTGCTTAACAAGTCACATAAGTTCCATGTGTGCAATAGTAGTGTTAAACATGATTTTTGAATGACTACCTAATTGTCTGTACCCCACACACACAATTATCAGTTAAGCAATGAATTTCAAACATACAAAGACCAGAGCGGTTTTCCAATGCTTTACAAAAGAAGGGCACCTATTGGTAAATGGGTAAAAATACAGAAAGCAGACATATAATATCCCTTTGAGCATGTTTAAGTTATTAATTTGACTTTGGATGGTGTATCAATACACCCGGTCACTACAAAAGATACAGTAATTCCTAACTTATATGCCAAAGAGGAAGGAAACTGCTCAAAGGATTTTACAATGAGGCCAATGGTGACTTAAAACAGTTACAGAGTTGAATGGCTGTAATAAGAGGGAACTGAGGAAGGATCAACAACATTGTAGTTTTTCCACACTACTAATTGACAGAGTAACAAGAAGGAAGCCCGTACAGAAAATAAATATTCCAAAACATGCATCCTGTTTGCAACAAGGCACTAAAGTAATACTGAAGAATTTTGAAATTAATAATGGACAAATATTGCACAATGCAGGTGTGAAAAGCACTAAGAGACTTACCCAGAAAGAGCCACAGCTGTAATTGCTGCCAAAGGTGATTCTAACATGTATAGACTCAGGGGATTTAATACTTATCTAATCAAGATATTATTGGTGTCTTATTTTTCATAAATGTTTTACAAATATGATAATTTTTCTTCCATTTTGACAGAGTATTTCTTGTAGATCGTTGACAAAAAATGACAATTAAATCCATTTGAATCGCACTTTGTAACACAACAGAATGTGGAAAAATTCAAGGGGTGTGAATACTTTCTAAAGGCACTGTATGTCATGTGGACAGATAATGGTGGTTATAGATTTAGATGGCGCTGCTCTTTGTTGAGTTTTATTGAAGAAGTAGATAGGCTTTTAACGTCTGTGTGATTGAACACAGGTTAGTGTGTGACCAACTCAGTGGCCTTGTGGTTAGTGGCTGCCCTGATATTGGAAGTTTGGTAATTCAATCCCCAGCCAAATCATAGTACCCGTTTGTATGTCAGATGTTAACTATGCTGAAGTTTTAACAGGTCAGATAAAACCTACCTAATTATGGTCTGCAAATCAAAGGACCGAGGCTGTCGTCTACCAAAAGCATCTTGTCCATCTGTAGAAGTAGCCAGAGTTGAGGCAGAGTTCATCAGTAGCACATGGAATGAAAAGGTGAAATCTGAAATACAGTTGAAGTTTACATACACCTTAGCCAAATACATTTAAACTCAGTTTTTCACAATTCCTGACATTTAATCCTAGTAAAAATTCCCTGTTTTAGGTCAGTTTGGATCACCACTATATTTTAAGAATGTGAAATGTCAGAATAATAATAGAGTGATTTATTTCAGCTTTTATTTCTTTCATCACATTCCCATTGGGTCAGAAGTTTACATACACTCAATTAGTATTTGGTAACATTGCCTTTAAATTGTTTAACATGGTTAAAACGTTTCGGGTAGCCTTCCACAAGCTTCCCACAATAAGTTGGGTGAATTTTGGCCCATTCCTCCTGACAGAACTGGTGTAACGGAGTCAGGTTTGTAGGCCTTCTTGCTCACACACGCTTTTTCAGTTCTGCCCACGAATTTTCTATGGGATTTCCTCAGGGCTTTGTGATGGCCACTCCAATAACTTGACTCTGTTGTCCATAAGCCATTTTGCCACAACTTTGTAAGTATGCTTCGGATCATTGTCCATTTGGAAGACCCATTTGCGACCAAGCTTTAACTTTCTAACTGATGTCTTGAGATGTTGCTTCAATATATCCACATCATTTTCCACCCTCATGATGTCATCTATTTTGTGAAGTGCACCAGTCCCTTCTGCAGTAAAGCACCACCACAACATGATGCTGCCACCCCGTGCTTCACGGTTGGGAATGTGTTCTTCGGCTTACAAGCCTCCCCCTTTTTCCTCCAAACATAACGATGGTCATTATGGCCAAACAGTTCTATTTTTGTTTGATCAGACCAGAGGACATTTCTAAAAAAAAAAATAGACCTTTGTCCCCATGTGCATTTGCAAACCGTAGTCTGTTTTGTTATGGCGGTTTTGGAGCAGTGGCTTCTTCCTTACTCAGTGGCCTTTCATGTCAATATAGGACACCTTCTACTGTGTATATAGATACTTTTCTACCTGTTTCCTCCAGCATCTTCACAAGGTCCTTTGCTGTGGTTCTGGGATTGATTTACACTTTTCGCACCAAAATATGTGCATCTCTAGGAAACAGAACGTGTCTCCTTCCTGAGCGGTATGATGGCAGCGTGGTCCCATGGTGTTTATACTTGCCTACTATTGTTTGTACAGATGAACATGGTAACTTCAGGCGTTTGGAAATTGCTCCCAAGGATGAACCATACTTGTGGAGAACTACATTTGTTTTTCTGAGGTCTTGGCTGATTTCTTTTGATTTCCCCATGATGTCAAGCAAGGAGGCACTGAGTTTGAAGGTAGGCCTTGAAATACATCCACAGGTACACCTCCAATTGACTCAAATGATGTCAGAAGCTTGTAAAGCCATGACATAATTTTCTGGAATTTTCCAAGCTGTTTAAAGACACAGTCAACTTCGTGTATGAAACTTCTGACCCACTGGAATTGTGGTACAGTGAAGTGAAATAATCTGTCTATAAACAATATGTCATGCACAAAGTAGGTGTCCTAACCAATTTGCCAAAACTATAGTTTGTTAACTAGAAATTTGGGGATGGTTGAAAAACGAGTTTTATTGACTCCAACCTAAGTGTATGTAAACTTCCGACTTCAACTGTACAAACCTATACTCTGTTGAACAACAAACCTAATTATGTTCTCCCCAACGATGACCATTGGTGAGCAGGCTGGAGGTAATTTTTGTTTTTTGTTTTTTGTTCTTCAAAACATTTAAAATTATTAATTATTACCTCCCCCCATATCTTTTTGTTTTTTTTAACCATTTTTTTGCTACATATCCATACACTACCATTCAAAAGTTTGGGGTCACTTAGATTATTTAATTTTTGTCCATTAAATAGAACTGGCCTAAATAAAACAATAAAACTGGCCTTCTAGAGACTAGTTGAGTATCTGGAGCATAGCATTTGTGGGTTCTATTACTGGCTCAAAATTGCCAGAAGGCCAGCATCCCGTAGTCGCCTCTTCACTGTTGATGTTGAGACTGGTGTTTTGCGGGTACTATTTAATGACGCTGCCAGTTGAGGACTTGTGAGGCGTCTGTTTCTCAAACTAGACACTCTAATGTACTTGTCCTCTTGCTCAGTTGTACACCGGGGCCTCCCACTCCACTGGTTAAAGCCAGTTTGCGGCTGTTCAGTGAAGATCTCATACAACATCTTCAGTTTCTTGGCAATTTCTCGCATGCAATAGACTTCATTTCTCAGAACAAGAATAGACTAACGAGTTTCCGAAGAAACTATAAGCTTGTCAGGTTCGGATTATTTTACGTTTCTTCTTCACCCGAGATTAGCCCCCAATTGCTATTGAATCCGTTCTTTATTCTCCAGTCTCCGCTTTGTCATCAACATGGACAACCTTGCAATGTATGTATGTCACATGTATCCATCTTGATTTTCCCTGGACTTTTACTGCTGACCTCATTATGAGCAGAAC
Source organism: Oncorhynchus gorbuscha (assembly GCF_021184085.1). NCBI lineage: Eukaryota > Metazoa > Chordata > Actinopteri > Salmoniformes > Salmonidae > Oncorhynchus > Oncorhynchus gorbuscha. The sequence continues at coordinate 36,262,465 of NC_060176.1, read as the reverse complement.
TTGATAAGGACCTTACCATTTTGGCCCTAATGTGTCTGTTACATCATGTCCCCCCTCTGGAGTTATTCCCCACGCCTCTTTTACTTGTCTGTCTGCTTCCCCTACTGCATTAGAGAGTTAAGCATTGTGTCACTCATAAAGTGGACGTCTGCTTTTCTCAAATCCAACGTGCCTGGTTGTGACATGTGACGACCTCAAACGGACTCTGTGGTTTTGTTATGTGTTGCCCATATACTACATAAAACCGTAGGCCAGGTATTTCCACACTGGGGCACACGCAATGCCGTCGTGGGTACGCCAAATAAAAATGTGATTCACAAATAAATAAATAAAAATTGTTAAAGAAAACAAACAATTCTTCACATTTTCAAACAGTACATTTATATTTCCCAACGTGGCTATATTTTTTAAAGTTTTTTTTTCTCACCTGTGTAGCCTCGTTTCACTGCCAAAAATAAAATTAAACCTTCTAGTGTTCAGCGAAATAACAACACAATGTCAAATACAGGTAGCCTAGTCAAATAATGAACATCCGATCACATTAACCGTTACTCTCTCGCGGGAAACCGTCACTCTTGCGCTGACATGTAGAAACAAAACATGACCATTTGAAAAATAAACCACGGGAGTTTTTTGAGTGAGAATATAGACAACTTTTGAGATGTAAGACATGTATAAAAGCAACAGATACCATTAACAATGGCATTACATTAACTTAAAAAGTTGTAAAATATATGTTGATATTTATATTTATACAACCCCTTTCGAGTACTCAAACCTCTTATCTTCTAGAACATACATTGTTTCTGTAGGGCCTGGTTACCATAACTTCTTGCAACTAGGTGGCGCTATTAAAATTTTTGGATGAAAAACGTTCCCGTTTTAAACAAGATATTTTGTCACGAAAAGATGCTCGACTATGCATATAATTGATAGCTTTGGAAAGACAACACTCTGACGTTTGCTAAACTGCAAAGATATTGTCTGTGAGTGCAACAGAACTGATGTTACAGGCGAAACCCAGATAAAAATCCAATCAGGAAGTGCCACATTTTTTGAAACCGCCTCATATGCCAATGACTCCTTATATGGCTGTGAATGAGCTACGAATGAGCTTACGTTTTCCACGCATTCCCCAAGGTGTACAGCATTGTGCCGTCTTTTTAGGCATTCCCATTGAAGAATGGCTGTAAGGGACCATATATAGCATGTGGTCACATCTTGCGTAAAATACTGAGGTAGCCATTTTTCCAATCGCTTCTTATGAGAAACCAACTGCCTCGACGGATATATTATCGAATATATTTGTTAAAACCACCTTGAGGATGGATCCTAAACAACGTTTGCCGTGTTTCTGTCGATATTATGTAGCTAATTTTGAAAAAAGTTATGGCGTTGTAGTAGTATAATTTTTCGGTCGATTTCTCAGCCAAGCATGATGAAGAAACGGGAGCTTTTTCGCATACAAAAATAATCTTTTTGGAAAAAGAACATTTGCTATCTAACTGGGAGTCTCCTGAGTGAAAGCATCCGAAGTTCTTCAAAGGTAAATGATTTAATTTGGTTGTTTTTCTTATTTTCATGAAAATGTTGCCTGCTGTAAGCAGAGCCTAGCATAGCATTATGCCATGATAAACTTACACAAATGCTTGTCTAGCGTTGGCTGTAAAGCATATTTTGAAAATCTGAGATGACAGTGTTGTTAACTTCTTGCGTCGAGCAAGAATCATAGCCTCAAGCTCATTACCGTAATGCAACGTTAACTATTCATGAAAATCGCAAATGAAATTAAATAAATATATTCACTCACAAGCTTAGCCTTTTGTTAAACCACTTAAGCCTACCCCCTACTTTTTCTAACAATCTGTTAAAAATCGCGCAACATTTCAGCGTCCTGCTACTCATGCCAGGAATATAGTATATGCATATGATTAGTATGTGTGGATAGAAAACACTCTGCCGTTTTTAAAACTGGTTAAATCACAGCTGTGACTATAACAGAGCCCGTGTTTCATCGAAATGCGCAAGAAAAACTGATCACCGAAAACTGGGAAAAATATCCATGCGCCACTTGCATGTTATGTCTATGGGAAACCAAATTACATGGGGTTGAGATTGCAAGTCCTACAGCTTCAACACGATGTCGCCAGTCTTGTCAATTGCCTGGGCTTTGTTTCTTGGTCAAACGAGTAAGAGAGAGCCCATTCCTTCCGGTCTCTGACAGGATGTTTTGGATGAGAAATTTTCGACCATGAGTTCAAGATGTGGAGCTATTGAATACACATCGCCCCGTGATCAATTTGATAGATTATTAACGTTTACTAATACCTAAAGTTGGATTACAAAAGTATTTTGAAGTGTTTTGTCAAAGTTTATCGTCGACTTTTTTAATTTAAAAAAATTGTCTTTTTTCCTGTATCACACACTTTTCATAGATCGATATTTAGGGTATATATGGACCGATTTAATCGAAAAAAAGACCCAATAGTGATGTTTATGGGACATCTAGGAGAGCCAACAAAGAAGATTGTCAAAGGTAATGAATGTTTTATATTTTATTTCTGCGTTTGTGTAGCGCCGGCTATGCTAATTATTTTGTCCCCTTCAGGTATTTCGGGGTGTTGCATGCTATCAGATAATAGCTTCTCATGCTTTCGCCGAAAAGCATTTTAAAAATCTGACTTGTTGGCTAGATTCACAACGAGTGTAGCTTTAATTCAGTACCTGCATGTGTGTTTTGATGAACGTTTGAGTTTTAATGAGTGCTATTAGCATTTAGCGTAGTGCATTTGCATTTCCAGATGGCTAGATGAGACGCCTGCGTGTCGGGTGGGCTTAACAGGTTAACAACACTGTCATCTCAGATTTTCAAAATATGCTTTTAACCCATAGCTACACAAGCATTTGTGTAAGAGTATTAATAGCTAGCATAGCATTAAGCCTAGCATTCAGCAGGCAACATTTTCACAAAAACAAGAAAAGCATTCAAATAAAATAATTTACCTTTGAAGAACTTCGGATGTTTTCAATGAGGAGACTCTCAGTTAGATAGCAAATGTTAATTTTTTCCAAAAAGATTATTTGTGTAGGAGAAATCGCTCCGTTTTGTTCATCACGTTTGGCTAAGAAAACCCCCGAAAATTCAGTCATTACAACGCCAAACATTTTTCCAAATTAACTCCATAATATTGACAGAAACATGGCAAACGTTGTTTAGAATCAATCCTCAAGGTGTTTTTCACATATCTATTCGATGATAAATCATTCGTGGCAGTTGGGTTTCTCCTCGGAAGCAACTGGAAAAATACACACAGCTGGAGATTACGCAATAATTGCGACGGAGGACACCAAGCGAGCACCTGGTAGATGTAGCGTAAAATGGTCAATCTTCCAATGATATGCCTACAAATACGTCACAATGCTGCAGACACCTTGGGGAAACGACAGAAAGTGTAAGCTCATTCCTGGCCCATTCACAGCCATATAAGGAGACATTGGAACATAGCGCCTTCAAAATCTGGGGCACTTCCTGTTTGAAATTTCATCTTGGTTTCGCCTGTAGCATCAGTTCTGTAGCATCAGTTCTGTGGCACTCACAGACAATATCTTTGCAGTTTTGGAAACGTCAGAGTGTTTTCTTTCCAAAGCTGTCAATTATATGCATAGTCGAGCATCTTTTCGTGACAAAATATCTTGTTTAAAACGGGAACGTTTTTTTATCCAAAAATTAAAATAGCGCCCCCTATATCCAAGAAGTTAACAAAAGGCTAAGCTTGTGTTTGAATATATGTTATCCATTTAATTTGCAATTTTAATGAATAGGAAAAGTTTCTAGTGGTATTTATGTCCGCTGCGTTATGCTAATGCATTTGAGGCTATGATTACGCTCCCGCATACGGGTTTGCTAGTCGCAAAAGGTTAACTTCAAAAGCTTGTTGAAGGCTTACATTACCCACACAGGTACAAATTGCTACTCAACTAGCAACTCACTTCTATGCAACAAGAAGGTTACACAAAAAGGACTCAAACCTTTTAATAAGAGGACTTGAACCCCTATAATAGATATTTAACAAATGTGTAACAGAGCAAACAAACGACTAAACCCTGTAACAGAACAAAGGACTCAAACCTTATACATCACAGATACGTATCACTCAATGAATGGACTAATTTTAACCTGATTTGGTTCTTTTAAATGACATCGGTCTAGACTCACCCAGCAATCAGGAGATTAAGAGCTCAGCCCTCTCTCTTTCTTTTCCCTGCATCAACACACAGTTGAGTTTTTCCTTGTTGTTGGTCACAACCAATTAATCTATGTCACGACACCAAGTGTTAGCAGTTGATGTTACTCTTCAATAACACAGACCCCAAAGTAAATCAGGGCGAGAAAAAAAGGTTAATTCAAAGAGGAAAAATCATAGATCTTATGCTGAGAGGTAGATGTTTACTTGTATTTATTATGGATCTCCATTAGCTGCTGCTAAGGCAGTAGTGTATATTGTGTATGCTATTGTGTACGCATGTGTCTGTGCCTATGTTTGTGTTGCTTCACAGTCCCCGCTGTTCCATAAGGTGTTTTTTAATCTATTTAAATAAATAAAAATTGTACTGCTTGCTTGAGTTACTTGATGTGGAATAGAGTTCCATGTAGTCATGGCTCTATTTAGTACTGTGTGCCTTCCATTGTCTGTTCTGGACGTGGGGACTGTGAAGAGACCTCTTGTGGCATGTCTTGTGAGGTATGCATGGGTGTCCGTGTCTTTTTTTGTGGCACCTGACACATGACTGAACAGTCATCCAGGTGTGACAAAACTAGAGCCTGTAGGACCTGCCTTGTTGATAGTGTTAAGAAGGCAGAGCAGCGCTTTATTATGGACATACTTCTCCCCATTTTAGCTACTATTGTATCAATATGTTTTGACCATGACAAACCAGGGATACACCAAGCAATTTAGTCACCTCAACGTGCTCAATTTCCACGTTATTACAAGACTTAGTTGAGGTTCAGGGTTTCTTGAGTGATTTGGCCCAAATACAATGCTTTTAGTTTTAGAAATATTTAGGACTAACTTATTCCTTGCCACCCACTCTGAAACTAACTGCAGCTCTTTGTTGAGTGTTGCAGTCTTTTCAGTCACTGTTGTATAATGTTGAGTCATCCGCATACATAGACACTCTGGCTTTCCTCAAAGCCAGTGGCAATTCATTAGTAAAGATAGAAAAAAGGAATGGGCCTAGACAGCTGTCTTGGGGAATTCCTGATTCTACCTGTATTATGTTGGAGAGGCTTCCATTGAAGAACACCCTCTGTGTTCTGTTAAAGAGTTATCTGTCTATCTACAATATAGCAGGGTGTGTAAGTCATAACACATACGTTTTGCCAGCAGCAGAATATGATCGATAATGTCAAAGGCCGTACTGAAGTCTAACAAGACAACCCCCCCACAATCTGTTTATCATCAATTTCTCTCAGCCAATCATCAGTCATTTGTGTAAGTGCTGTGCTTGTTGAATGTCCTTTTCTATAAGCATGCTGAAAGTTTGTTGTCAATTTGTTTACGGTAAAATAGGATTGTATTTGGTCAAACACAATCTTTTCCAAAAGTTTACTAAGGGTTGGTTATAGGCTGATTGGTTGGCTATTTCATCAAACACAATCTTTTCCAAAAGTTTACTAAGGGTTGGTTATAGGCTGATTGGTTGGCTATTTCAGCCAGTAAAGGGGTTTTTACTATTCTTAGTTAGCGGAATGACTTTTGCTTCCCTCCAAGCCTGAGGGCACACACTTTACAGTAGGCTTAAATTGAAGATGTGGCAATATCGTCTGCAATTATCTTCGGTCATTTTCCATCCAAGTTGTCATGACCTTGTGGCATGTCATTCATGTGTAAGTGAATATCATTCCAATGAGACTATATTCTGCTACAGTACCAAAAAAACGTGCATGAAGGTGCCAGTATCCTGATTACATTTGAAACGTAATTGTGATGCATTTGAATACGTTCTGTGAAGGCGGACAGGTGTGAAGTAAGTTCTATGAAACAATTTTAATTTTAGCTCTTGTATGTTTATGGGGGTGCATTTGGGGTACACCCTTTCACAGATAGAAGCTCATTCTTCCTCACGAAATGCATGTTCAATGTCTCTCTCCCAAACATGTCTCAATGCATCACAGGATGAGGCACTTCTGTTCGATAAAATATAATATATGTCAGAGATTAAACCTCTCTGAACAGTAGGATTCGTAAATAGTTAGTAACTTCAGTCATTTGAAAATGTAGTTTATCGACTTTCGTCTGACCCTCTATGAAGTATCGAATTGTAGGTACTTTAAAAAATATTTGTTGGGTGAGTCAAACTCAGCTTTTATCTGTGGGAACGATTTAAGTGTCCTGAGTAAATAAAAGCATGAGGTCAGCAATACCCTTGGGGGTATCTGTATTAAGGGCAATCGGTGACCAGAGTGGTATATGGTCTGGAATCTGCAGATGCCTCCTTGCATCTTTCCAAGCTAAGAGTGTATTATGTGTTGTAAAATTGTCAGGCAAGGACTGGATCTTTTCAAAGCTATTAATAAATCGTACGCAAACTAATGCTTTTGGATGACATGCTATTGATTCCATCCCAACCCAAAGTGAGTGGCGTCTGTCTAGGCACCAACTAATCATGTGCTTGATCTGAGCAGACCAGTAATATAGTTGCAGATTTAGCAAAGATATCCCTCTTGAATTCTTAGGCTTAATTAGTTTGGTAAATTTGATTATTGTTCCAGATATATTTAGATATATCAACATTTATTTTCTAAAAAAGGACTGAGATAGATGGCAGGGGATATATCGGAATAAATAATTTAGCCGAGGAAGGATATTCACCCTGACGGTATTAATCCTGCCAAAAAGAGAGTTTGGTAGGGTAGACCAGTTAATCAGATCCTGTTTAATTTTTGTGAGCAAAGGTATATCATTTGAAGTGAACAGGTGTTTAAGACTTGGAGTAACATATATGCCCAAGTATTTTAAGCCTGTTTCAGTCAATTGGAATGGAGATATTGTTTCTAAGTTGATTGTAGAGGGGATATTCAAAGGTAATGCCATGGATTTATCCACATTAATTTTGTACCCTGACAGGTTACTATATTCATATATGATGTCCATTACTGCAGTGACAGAGATCTCTGGTTTAGACATGTATAGTAGCACCTCATCAGCAAATAATAAAATTCTATGCTCTTCATCACCCAAGTATTTTAAGCCTGTTTTAGTCAATTGGAATGGAGATATTGTTTCTAAGTTGATTGTAAGAGGGGATATTCAAAGGTAATGCTCATGTTATGACTAGACCTCATTGCCTCAACCAATGGTTCTATGACTAACGAGAACAGAGCAGGAGATAAAGGGCAGCCCTGACGACAGCCCCTACCGATATGAAATCTTTCCGATAATTTACCATTTGTGTTAACTGCCGCTGATGGTTCAGAAAAAATACATTTTGCTAAATTAATAAAATGTTCGCCCAGATTAACTTTGTCTAATACAACATACAATAATTTACACTCAACTCTATCAAAGGCCTTTTTGGCATCGGGAGAGACAACGAGTGCAGGGTCTTTAATCCTGCCAAGGTGGTTTATGATATTCAGAGCACGTCTCACATTGTCCGTTCCAAATCTGGCTTTGACAAAGCCAGTCTGATCAGGTTGAATTTTTATTTTTTATTTTTTTATTTCACCTTTATTTAACCAGATAGGCAAGTTGAGAACAAGTTCTCATTTACAATTGCGACCTGGCCAAGATAAAGCTAAGCAGTTCAACAGATACAACGACACAGAGTTACACATGGAGTAAAACAAACATACACTCAATAATACAGTATAAACAAGTCTATATACAATGTGAGCAAATGAGGTGAGAAGGGAGGTGAGAAGGCAAAAAAGGCCATGGTGGCAAAGTAAATACAATATAGCAAGTAAAACACTGGAATGGTAGTTTTGCAATGGAAGAATGTGCAAAGTAGAATTAAAAATAATGGGGTCCAAAGGAGCAAAATAAATAAATAAATAAAATACAGTTGGGAAAGATATAGTTGTTTGGGCTAAATTATAGGTGGGCTATGTACAGGTACAGTAATCTGTGAGCTGCTCTGACAGTTGGTGCTTAAAGCTAGTGTGGGAGATAAGTGTTTCCAGTTTCAGAGATTTTTGTAGTTCGTTCCAGTCATTGGCAGCAGAGAACTGGAAGGAGAGGTGGCCAAAGAAAGAATTGGTTTTGGGGGTGACTAGAGAGATATACCTGCTGGAGCGTGTGCTACAGGTGGGAGATGCTGTGGTGACCAGCGAGCTGAGATAAGGGGGGACTTTACCTAGCAGGGTCTTGTAGATGACATGGAGCCAGTGGGTTTGGCGACGAGTATGAAGTGAGGGCCAGCCAACGAGAGCGTACAGGTCGCAATGGTGGGTAGTATATGGGGCTTTGGTGACAAAACGGATTGCATTGTGATAGACTGCATCCAATTTGTTGAGTAGGGTATTGGAGGCTATTTTGTAAATGACATCGCCAAAGTCAAGGATTGGTAGGATGGTCAGTTTTACAAGGGTATGTTTCGCAGCATGAGTGAAGGATGCTTTGTTGCGAAATAGGAAGCCAATTCTAGATTTAACTTTGGATTGGAGATGTTTGATATGGGTCTGGAAGGAAAGTTTACAGTCTAACCAGACACCTAAGTATTTGTAGTTGTCCACGTATTCTAAGTCAGAGCCGTCCAGAGTAGTGATGTTGGACAGGCGGGTAGGTGCAGGTAGCGATCGGTTGAAGAGCATGCATTTAGTTTTACTTGTATTTAAGAGCAATTGGAGGCCACGGAAGGAGAGTTGTATGGCATTGAAGCTTGCCTGGAGGGTTGTTAACACAGTGTCCAAAGAAGGGCCGGAAGTATACAGAATGGTGTCGTCTGTGTAGAGGTGGACCAGAGACTCACCAGCAGCAAGAGCGACCTCATTGATGTATACAGAGAAGAGAGTCGGTCCAAGAATTGAACCCTGTGGCACCCCCATAGAGACTGTCAGAGGTCCGGACAGCACACCCTCCGATTTGACACACTGAACTCTATCAGAGAAGTAGTTGGTGAACCAGGCGAGGCAATCATTTGAGAAACCAAGGCTGTCGAGTCTGCCGATGAGGATGTGGTGATTGACAGAGTCGAAAGCCTTGGCCAGATCAATGAATACGGCTGCACAGTAATGTTTCTTATCGATGGCGGTTAAGATATCGTTTAGGACCTTGAGCGTGGCTGAGGTGCACCCATGACCAGCTCTGAAACCAGATTGCATAGCAGAGAAGGTATGGTGAGATTCAAAATGGTCGGTAATCTGTTTATTGACTTGGCTTTCGAAGACCTTAGAAAGGCATGGTAGGATAGATATAGGTCTGTGGCAGTTTGGGTCAAGAGTGTCCCCCCCTTTGAAGAGGGGGATGACCGCAGCTGCTTTCCAATCTTTGGGAATCTCAGACGACATGAAAGAGAGGTTGAACAGGTTAGTGATAGGGGTGGCAACAATTTTGGCAGATCATTTTAGAAAGAAAGGGTCCAGATTGTCTAGCCCGGCTGATTTGTAGGGGTCCAGATTTTGCAGCTCTTTCAGAACATCAGCTGAACGGATTTGGGAGAAGGAGAAATGGGGAAGGCTTGGGCGAGTTGCTGTTGGGGGTGCAGTGCTGTTGACCGGGGTAGGAGTAGCCAGGTGGAAAGCATGGCCAGCCGTAGAAAAATGCTTATTGAAATTCTCAATTATGGTGGATTTATCAGTGGTGACAGTGTTTCCTATCTTCAGTGCAGTGGGCAGCTGGGAGGAGGTGTTCTTATTCTCCATGGACTTTACAGTGTCCCAGAACTTTTTTGAGTTAGTGTTGCAGGAAGTAAATTTCTGCTTGAAAAAGCTAGCCTTGGCTTTTCTAACTGCCTGTGTATAATGGTTTCTAGCTTCCCTGAACAGCTGCATATCACGGGGGCTGTTCGATGCTAATGCAGAACGCCATAGGATGTTTTTGTGTTGGTTAAGGGCAGTCAGGTCTGGGGAGAACCAAAGGCTATATCTGTTCCTGGTTCTAAATTTCTTGAATGGGGCATGTTTATTTAAGATGGTTAGGAAGGCATTTAAAAAAAAAATCCAGGCATCCTCTACTGACGGGATGAGATCAATATTCTTCCAGGATACCCCGGCCAGGTCGATTAGAAAGGCCTGCTCGCTGAAGTGTTTCAGGGAGCGTTTTACAGTGATGAGTGGAGGTCGTTTGACCGCTGACCCATTACGGATGCAGGCAATGGTGAGGTCTGGAAGTAGGACCTCCGACATGCGAGGAAGTCTCTTGGCAACTATTTTAACATCATCTCAGAGCAAACTGATAGGTCTAAACTAAGCGCATTTTAATGGATTTTTGTCCTTTTTAGTATCAGGCTAATGGATGCAGTTTTCCAAGACTCTGGTATGATGTCTCTTTCGAACAGAACTTATTGTAGAACCCTGCCGGGAAGCCATCTAGGCCAGGTGCCTTGCCAGAAGGATTGCCTTAATAGTTTCCCAAACCTTTTCAGGAGTAAAGGGAGCATTTAGTCTATTTCTGTGCTCATCTGATATAGTGGGCAAGGTTACCTTATTCAGATATTTTGTAATTTCGTTGTTCAATCTTGTACATTGTGAAGTATAAAGAGATTTATAGAAGTCGCAAAACTTATTGATAAGCAATGGATCATGAGAATTGAAGCCATCTGCCGTTCCTATAGACTTAATAAATCTTTCAATCTTTCATTTAGTTGGTGTGCAAGTAGATGGCTCAGACAGTTACCAAACTCATCATATTTTTGCTTGGTAAAAAAACAACCGTTTTTTTGGATAATGAGAAGAAAAAACAACTCTTTTTTTACGTGTTTTGTATGCTCTAAATTGATTTTGGCCTTAGCACAAGCTAGTGAATTCCTGTTCGCCTGGGTTGGTTGTTTATGAAAAAGTTCTAAATGCTTTACTTCAAACTCAAATTTTTCCCTATTTTCAATTCTAAGCTTCTTGATTAGGGATGCTTGGGAAATTATATTACCCCTTTTGGTTGCTTTAGCAGCATCCCAGATAGTTGCAGCTGAGACATGAGAGAGTTGGTTGTCGAGCCAGTAATGTGATAATTTATATTTTATCACAGAGTAGAATCCTTCATTGTTTAGCAGAGATGTATTAAGTCTCCAATATCTAATTTTGGGACAATTAATAAGACGCTTGTGTAAGCCTAAACTAAAACAAAAAATACAAATCAAGTTTAGAAAAACCCCACTGCTGAGTCCCCAAATGAAATGACAGACCCCCAAAACGGTACCTACCCTGTTTTCTGTCACTTTACTAACAGGAAGCCCACTAATGGTTTTAAAGAAGTTAAAAGGTTTCACTGTGTCCTATGTTGAATAAAGGGGAATTAACATAAATCTATGGACATGTGGATGAAAAAGGAATAAACTAAATATTTTAAATTGTCCTAAGCGTTATCGCTATTGCACTCATGCACGTGCCCGAACAGATACACCATACAATCACATGTAGCCTAGCTTATATAATAAAAAATACAATAATTGCGGGCCTAAGGTAAATACACCCCTTTGCCTACCTTGAGACCTGACTAAATGAGCAAATTAACAGGAACGTCATTGGGATTTGGCTTATTCATTCCGGGGAAAAAAAGAAAAAGAGCCTCATTAGTTCTATAAATGAAAAGCTTAGTTACATTACACCACAACGCGTATTAATGATTACTTTGAATACCATTGCATGGTAGATGGTTCCGACCTGAGGTATTCAGCCATCTGCATGTGGTGCATTATTTTGCTAGGGCAAATAAAAGTTACTCAAGTTCATGTCTATACACTGACCATGTGTGCACCCTAATAACACAACTAGCAACCTTCACGGATCTGGGTTCTGTGCCGCTGTAGAGTGGATATTGTCCCGGTAGAAGGTGAGCGCAGACTGGGGATCTTCAAATGTGTGGCTAGCCCCCTGTAAAGTAATCCTCAGTTATCCCGGTGTATCAGGCCAAATCTGACCCCTGCCTTGTGAAGGTGGAATTTCACATCTTTGTTTGCAGCTCTGCGTTTTGCCAGATCTGCAGAGTAATCTGGGAAGATATGGATCCGCTTGCCATTGTAGTTCAGTTGTCCTCTTTCGCGGGAGGGGCAAAGAATGTTCTCTTTGGTCTGGAAGTAATGTAGGTGGACCAGCATTGCTCTGGGAGGGTGACCGGGCTGTGGTTTTACCGCTAGAGTGCGATGTGCCCTGTCGATGACTGGGGGCCGGTCAAACGTCTTTCCACCGAGGACGTCAAGCAGGAAAGTGGCCATGAACTCGGTAGGATTGCACCCTTCCGCCCCTTCTGTGATTCCGACCACACGTATGTTCTGTCTCTGGGAACGTGTTTCCTGTTCATCTAGACTAACTTTCAACTTCACGTTCTCGGAGGTAAGCTCGTCGTTTTTGGTTTCCAATTCGGTAAGCCAATTATCTATGTCGGTCAATGGCGTTTCCATATCCTTTATTTTTTGGGTTTGTGTCGCGAAAGTTGTTTGTAGTGTTGCCATAGTTGACTGGACTTCTGTCATAATTTCAGCTCATAGACTTGACACAGAGGAGTGAAGTTCGGTCATGAAATCAGAGCGTAGTATAGCCATTTCTGCACGGATGGTGACTAGCATCTCAATAGCGTTAGCATCCACTATCTTGTTGCTAGTCTTTGTCGTGTCTTCTTGTTTACCGTTTTCCCAGTTCCGGACATATCCAATAATGTCACCCGTATGTTGTTAGAGTCAGTAGGTGTGCAAAATTAGTTATTGTTTTGATAGATAAAAGGTTAAAACGTAGAAGTATCAACCCATAGTGGAGTGGCCTCGGAACACATCTTTACATAGCCATGTTTAAACCCTTTTCTTCTTTTTATTCAGTTTAGTCACATAATTTTTCAATTTGCAATAAGGCTGCCAATCGGTTGTGCACCCAGACTTATTTGCCATTCCTTTTGCCTCATACCTCTCAACCATACAATTTTTCAATTCCTCATCAATCCACGAGGATTTAACAGTTTTTACAGTCATTTTCTTAATGAGTGCATGCTTATTAGCAACTGGATTAAGCATATTTCATAAATGTCAAGTGCTTTGTCTGTTTGCTCCTCATTACACACGACGGACCAACAGATAATATTTACGTCAATAACATAGGAATCACAACAAAACTTATTGTATGACCTCTTATACACAAGCTTCAATGCCATACAACTCTCCTTCCATGGCCTCCAACTGCTCTTAAATGCAAGTAAAACTAAATGCATGCTCTTCAACCGATCGCTACCCACACCTGCCCGCCCGTCCAGCATCACTACTCTGGACGGTTCTGACTTAGAATATGTGGACAACTACAAATACCTAGGTGTCTGTCTGGTTCGATTGTAAACTCTCCTTCCAGACTCACATTTAAGTATCTCCAATCCAAAATTAAATCTAGAATCGACTTCCTATTTCACAACAAAGCATCCTTCACTCATGCTGCCAAACATACCCTTGTAAAACTGACTATCCTACCGATCCTTGACTTAATATATAATAATAATATATGCCATTTAGCAGACGCTTTTATCCAAAGCGACTTACAGTCATGTGTGCATACATTCTACGTATGGGTGGTCCCGGGGATTGAACCCACTACCCTGACGTTACAAGCGCCATGCTCTACCAACTGAGCTACAGAGGACCGGCGATGTCATTTATAAAATAGCCTCCAGCTCTACTCAGCAAATTGGATACAGTTTATCACAGTGCCATCTGTTTTGTCACCAAAGCCCCATATACTACCCACCACTGTGACTTGTATGCTCTCGTTGGCTGGCCCTTGCTTTTCGTCGCCAGACGCACTGGCTACAGGTCATCTATAAGTCTTTGCTAGGTAAAGCCCCGCCTTATCTCAGCTCACTGGTCACCATAGCAGCACCAGCATCCAAGAATCACTGAAGCTGGAGACTCATATCTCCCTCACTAACTTTAAGCACCAGCTGTTAGTGCAGCTCACAGATCACTGCACATGTACATAGCCCATCTGTAAGTAGCCCATCCAACTACCTCATCACCCATACTGTTATTTATTTTAATTTAATTTGCTCCTTTGCACCCCAGTATCTCTACTTGCACACTCATCTTCTGCACATCTATCACTCCAGTGTTTAATTGCTATATTGTAACTATTTTGTTACAATATAGCAATTAATGGCCTATTTATTGCCTTTACCTCCCTTATCCTAGCTCATTTGCACACACTGTATATAGACCCTTTCTATTGTATTATTGACTGCATGTTTGTTTATTCAATGTGTAACTCTGTGTTGTTGTTTTGTGTCGCACTGCTTTGCTTTATCTTGGCCCGGTTGCAGTTGTAAATGAGAACTTGTTCTCAACTAGCCTACCTGGTTAAATAAAGATGAAATAAAAAATATATATAAAATATTAGGCCCAGCCTTTGGAACTTTGGTTTTCCTAGATATGGCTATTATATTGTGATCACTACATCCAATGGATCTGGGTGTTGCTTTCAAGCTCATTTCTGCATCATTAGTAGAGATGTGATCAATACATGTTGATGATCTCATTCCTGTGCTGTTTGTAAATACCCTGGTAGATTAACTGATAACCTGAACCAGGTTGCAGGCACTGGTTACAGTTTGAAGCTTGATGAAAGCCAGTCAATATTTAAATCACCCAGAAAATATACCTTTCTGTTGATATCACATACATTATCAAGGATTTCACACATGTTATCCATATGCTGACTGTTAGCACTTGGTGGTCTATAGCAGCTTCCCACCAGAACGCGCTTTAGGCAAGGCAGATGAACCTGTAGCCATATTACTTCAACAGTATTTAACATTAGATCCTCTCTAGTCTTTACATGAATGTGGTTCTGAATATGAACAGCAACACCTCCACCATTGGCATTTCTGTCTTTTCTATAAATGTTATAATCTTGTATTGCTACCACTGTATCGTCAAAGGTATTATATACGTGAGTTTCAGAGTCAGAATATGAATGTCATCTGTTACTAGCAAATTATTGATTTCATGAACCTTGTTTCTTAACCTCTAGTGACACCCCATCCCGTGAACGGGACCATTGTCATCATCTGACACTAATTAGCATAACGCAACAGACATAAATATTCCTAGAAAATATTCCTATTCATGAAAATAACAAATGAAATATATTGAGACACAGCTTAGCCTTTTGTTTTTATCAGCATATCGATTGCGCAACCAGGGGTGGTAAAACCTTGGATCATTGTTACTCTAACTTCCGCGACGCATATAAGGCCCTGCCCCGCCCCCCTTTCGGAAAAGCTGACCACGACTCCATTTTGCTGATCCCTGCCTACAGACAGAAATTAAAACAAGAGGCTCCCACGCTGAGGTCTGTCCAACGCTGGTCAGACCAAGCTGACTCTACACTCCAAGACTGCTTCCATCACGTGGACTGGGACATGTTTCGTATTGCGTCAGATGGGAATATTGACGAATACG
Organism: Oncorhynchus gorbuscha; assembly: GCF_021184085.1. Classification (NCBI taxonomy): domain Eukaryota; kingdom Metazoa; phylum Chordata; class Actinopteri; order Salmoniformes; family Salmonidae; genus Oncorhynchus; species Oncorhynchus gorbuscha. The sequence continues at coordinate 36,246,874 of NC_060176.1, read as the reverse complement.
CTGATTCGGTGTGCGAGTTCATTAGAACGTGCGTCGAAGATGTCGTTCCCATAGCAACGATAAAAACATTCCCTAACCAGAAACCGTGGATTGATGGCAGCATTCGCATGAAACTGAAAGCGCGAACCACTGCTTTTAATCAGGGCAAGGTGTCTGGCAACATGACTGAATACAAACAGTGCAGCTATTCCCTCCGTAAGGCTATTAAACAAGCTAAGCGTCAGTACAGAGACAAAGTGGAATCTCAATTCAATGGCTCAGACACAAGAGGCATGTGGCAGGGTCTACAGTCAATCACGGACTACAAGATGAAATCCAGCCCAGTCACGGACCAGGATGTCTTGCTCCCAGGCAGACTAAATAACTTTTTTGCCCGCTTTGAGGACAATACAGTGCCAGTGACACGGCCTGCAACGGAAACATGCAGTCTCTCCTTCACTGCAGCCGAGGTGAGTAAGACATTTAAACGTGTTAACCCTCGCAAGGCTGCAGGCCCAGACGGCATCCCCAGCCGCGCCCTCAGAGCATGCGCAGACCAGCTGGCCGGTGTGTTTACGGACATATTCAATCAATCCCTATACCAGTCTGCTGTTCCCACATGCTTCAAGAGGGCCACCATTGTTCCTGTTCCCAAGAAAGCTAAGGTAACTGAGCTAAACGACTACCGCCCCGTAGCACTCACTTCCGTCATCATGAAGTGCTTTGAGAGACTAGTCAAGGACCATATCACCTCCACCCTACCTGACACCCTAGACCCACTCCAATTTGCTTACCGCCCAAATAGGTCCACAGACGATGCAATCTCAACCACACTGCACACTGCCCTAACCCACCTGGACAAGAGGAATACCTATGTGAGAATGCTGTTCATCGATTACAGCTCGGCATTCAACACCATAGTACCCTCCAAGCTCGTCATCAAGCTCGAGACCCTGGGTCTCGACCCCGCCCTGTGCAACTGGGTACTGGACTTCCTGACGGGCCGCCCCCAGGTGGTGAGGGTAGGCAACAACATCTCCTCCCCGCTGATCCTCAACACGGGGGCCCCACAAGGGTGCGATCTGAGCCCTCTCCTGTACTCCCTGTTCACCCACGACTGCGTGGCCACGCACGCCTCCAACTCAATCATCAAGTTTGCGGACGACACAACAGTGGTAGGCTTGATTACCAACAACGACGAGACGGCCTACAGGGAGGAGGTGAGGGCCCTCGGAGTGTGGTGTCAGGAAAATAACCTCAAACTCAACGTCAACAAAACTAAGGAGATTACATTTACATTACATTTAAGTCATTTAGCAGACGCTCTTATCCAGAGCGACTTACAAATTGGTGCATTCACCTTATGACATCCAGTGGGACAGTCACTTAACAATAGTGCATCTAAAACTTAGGGGGGGTGGGGTGAGAGGGAAATGATGAGATGATTGTGGACTTCAGGAAACAGCAGAGGGAACACCCCCCTATCCACATCGATGGAACAGTAGTGGAGAGGGTAGCTAGTTTTAAGTTCCTCGGCATACACATCACAGACAAACTGAATTGGTCCACTCACACTGACAGCGTCGTGAAGAAGGCGCAGCAGCGCCTATTCAACCTCAGGAGGCTGAAGAAATTCGGCTTGTCACCAAAAGCACTCACAAACTTCTACAGATGCACAATCGAGAGCATCCTGCGGGCTGTATCACCGCCTGGTACGGCAACTGCTCCGCCCTCAACCGTAAGGCTCTCCAGAGGGTAGTGAGGACTGCACAACGCATCACCGGGGGCAAACTACCTGCCCTCCAGGACACCTACACCACCCGTTGTTACAGGAAGGCCATAAAGATCATCAAGGACATCAACCACCCGAACCACTGCCTGTTCACCCCGCTATCATCCAGAAGGCGAGGTCAGTACAGGTGCATCAAAGCTGGGACCGAGAGACTGAAAAACAGCTTCTATCTCAAGGCCATCAGACTGTTAAACAGCCACCACTAACATTGAGTGGCTGCTGCCAACACATTGTCATTGACACTGACCCAACTCCAGCCATTTTAATAATGGGAATTGATGGGAAATTATGTAAATATATCACTAGCCACTTTAAACAATGCTACCTTATATAATGTTACTTACCCTACATTATTCATCTCATATGCATATGTATATACTGTACTCTACATCATCGACTGCATCCTTATGTAACACATGTATCACTAGCCACTTTAACTATGCCACTTTGTTTACTTTGTCTACACACTCATCTCATATGTATATACTGTACTCGATACCATCTACTGTATGCTGCTCTGTACCATCACTCATTCATATATCCTTATGTACATGTTCCTTATCCCCTTACACTGTGTATAAGACAGTAGTTTTGGAATTGTTAGTTAGATTACTTGTTGGTTATCACTGCATTGTCGGAACTAGAAGCACAAGCATTTCGCTACACTCGCATTAACATCTGCTAACCATGTGTATGTGACAAATAAAATTCGATTTGATTTGATTTGATTTGTTAATCACCCTGTCATCTCAGATTTTCAAAATATGCTTTACAGCCAAAGCTAGACAAGCATTTGTGTAAGTTAATCGATAGCCTAGCATAGCATTTTGTCCAGCTAGCAGCAGGTAACTTGGTCACGGAAATCAGAAAAGCAATCAAATTAAATCGTTTACCTTTGATGAGTTTCGGATGTTTCCACTCATGAGACTCCCAGTTAGATAGCAAATGTTCCTTTTTTCCCAAAATATTATTTTTGTAGGCCAAATAGCTCCGTTTGTTCTTCACGTTTGTCTGAGAAATCGCGCAGAAATTGCAGTCACGAAAACGGCTGAAAAATATTCCTGATTAGCTCCATAATATCGACAGAAACATGTCAAACGTTATTTATAATCAAGCCTCAAGGTGTTTTTCAAATGTCTATTCGATAATATATCCATCGGGACAATTCGTTTTTCAGTAGGACCGATTGGAGTAATGGCTACCTCTGTATTTTACGAGAGAGTCACCCTGGGAGCCATCAGGTGACCGCTTGCGCAATGTAGCCGCCTACGCGTATTCTTCAACATAAATGTGTAGAACTACGTCACAATGCTGTAGACACCTTTGGGGATACGGAGAAAGAGTAATCTGGTTGATAGCCCATTCACTGCTCAACAGGGACGCATTGGAACGCAGCTCTTTCAAAACACGAGGCACTTCCGGATTGGATTTTTCTCAGGCTTTCGCCTTCAACATCCGTTCTGTTATACTCACAGATAATATTTTTACAGTTTTGGAAACTTTAGAGTGTTTTCTATCCTAAACTGCCAATTATATGCATATTCTATCATCTTGTCCTGACAAAATATCCCGTTTACTACAGGAACGTTTTTTTTTCTCCAAAAATAAAAATACTGCCCCCTAGTCACGAAAGGTTAACCTCTTGCTCCTACCTGACACGCAGGCGTCCCATCTAGACATCTGGAAATGCAAATGCGCTACGCTAAATGCTAATAGTACTAGTTAAACTCAAACGTTCATTAAAATACACATGCAGGGTATTGAATTAAAGCTACACTCGTTGTGAATCCAGGCAACGAGTCAGATTTTTTAAATGCTTTTCGGCGAAAGCATGAGAAGCTATTATGTGATAGCATGTAACACCCCAAAAGACCCGCAGGGGAAGTAAACTAAATAATTAGCAGAGTCGTCGCTACACAAACCGCACAAATAAAATATAAAACATTCATTACCTTTGACCATCTTCTTTGTTGGCACTCCTAGATGTCCCATAATCACTATTGGGTCTTTTTTTAGATTAAATCGGTCCATATATAGCCTAGATATCGATCTATGAAGACTGTGTGATAAACGGAAAAAAATAGCGTCTTATAACGTAACGTCATTTTTTTAAATTAAAAAAGTCGACGATAAACTTTCACAAAACACTTCGAAATACTTTTGTAATGCAACTTTAGGTATTAGTACACGTTAATAAGCGACCAAATTGATCACGAGGCGATGTATATTCTTTAGCTGTCCGTCTGGAAATAATGTCTGGGTAAATCTCAACCAAAATATCCGGTCGGAGACTTGAACAAATGGCTTGTCTCTTCTTCGTTTGACCAAGAAACAAAGCCTAGGCAAATGACAAGACTGTTGACATCGTGTGGAAGCTGTAGGTATTGCAACCTCAGCCCCATTTATTGTGGTTCGCCTTTATCAATGGGTTGAAGTGGCGGATGGATATATATTTCCATTTTCAGTGATCAGATTTGCCTGCGCTTTTCGATGAAACGCACGTTCTGTTATAGTCACAGCCGTGATTTAACCAGTTTTATATACGTCTGAGTGTTTTCTATCCACACATACTAATCATATGCATATACTATATTCCTGGCATGAGCAGCAGGGTGCTGAAATGTTGCGCAATTTTTAACAGAATGTTCGAAAAAGTAGGGGTTAGGATTAACAGGTTAAGCAGGATTCCGGGACAAGAAATAGTGGTCCTTGTTCTGTATTCGTATTTAATGAATATCGGTTTTGTTTCAATCAAAAATAACAAACCGAGTGTTTTCCAGCATACACTGTTCAGCTGCGCACTCTGATGACGTGTGACAACATGATGTGCAACAAGTACGGACACATCTGTCCGAGGTGATTCTCTCCACAGAACAAAGGGACATATTGTACTTTATAACCCAGCCCTAGCCTGTGGTTGACCAATTTACCTTGCAATAAAACTGGACCAATGGCCAAATAACAAGTATCCTATTTCAGGCTCAATGTGAAGACAAATTCCTTCCATGTCTCTGACCCATTGCTCATTATTTCCCTATTACAAAAAAAACACTATTTCCATTGATCGTTAGTACTCTATTGACGTTTAGTCGTCTTGACCTTTAGGCTTCTTGACCTTTAGTCCCCTGTATTTATCTTGAAATATTCTTACACTTGTCAGCCCAACAGGACTGTTGGGCTGCAGAGAAGCCTCCCCTTTACAGACCATGCTGTTCCTTATATAGCTGATACCAAGAATGCTCAGTCATGGCTGGTTCAACCCCTCCCATATAGATTGGGGAGCACCATAAGCCACTTTGGATCATCCTCTGGTCATCTGCCTCTGGTGTGGTCTCCCAGATGCCAGGACAATTAGGAATACTGTAGCCTGGAGGAACAGAAAAAAGGCAATCTCGATCTCATTGACACCCACCACAGCTCTTCTCAGTTCACACAGACATTTAATAGAACAGAAATGTCTTACTGTTTAGTTAAGTATATAATTGTCAAATATCCAACAAATCAGGTAAATATGTAATTTTATCACATATTGTAATCCAAACTCTGTTTTAGACGAGGTTAACTTCATTATCAAAATGATCCTATTACACTTTTGTAGTGGATTTTGACACTAGAATAAATTATTCTGACTTATATTGATGTGACATAGGTTGTTTTGAAATGGAGTGTTACTTCCTTACTTTACAGGTTAGTGTGTGTGTCCTAAGACCTACTTTCCACCTTCCACTTCAATTGAACATCTGCTCATGTCCGCACAGGGTTCCACGTCTGCACACCACCTAGGAAAAGTGTCCTGTGGACACAGAGATTTCGGTAGCTCGTCCGGACATGTGTGGAGGGTAGCGGACATTGCAGCGGACATTGCATAATTTCATTCGAGCCGACCTAATAGCGCGGAAGCATAAGATGTAAATTAGGCTTAACAGCTGTCATATCAGTATTAGATGAGAGTGAGGAATTTACATCTCATCTCTCTCCCCACACACACATACTCTTGTTTTATTCCATGATCTAATTTATACATTCTTAGTTATGTCAATGATATTACCTCACCACAGGGAAATATATGAAAGATGAATTGAGTTTTAATATCAAACGCACACATTACATTCTAATGACCCATGTGTTTGCATGTGTGTATTCCAGTGTTCCACCCAGGAGTTCTACCTCATCAGCAGCAGTCTTTCTCGGCTGGGGGTGGAACTACAGGCTCTGCTCCCATCCATCCAATCACAGCTCAGCTCCTCTCTGCTCCGAGGGCTCCTATTGGACACACCTGAACTGCTGGCTCCCGCTCACAACTTTCTCAAAGTTCTCAACGAGAAGGCAGCCAAGTGAGTCACCACAGTGTGCGTGTGTGTGTTAGGCTTGAGTGGTATACCGTATACTGGGGTATTTGGAAATAGCCACGGGATGGTTTTTCAATACCGTTGAAACTATTTCTTTGAAGTTTTTCAATACATCTTAATATTTGTAGCTACTTTTTTTGTAAATACATGCAGTCAACCCGTGCAATACGTTAGGAATTAAAGCAGATCGCATTTATCATTTCACATGCCACATTGTTTTACATTATGAAGCTTACCGTAGTTCCCCAGAATATTTGAGCCAGTTACGTCTTGATTTGTAAATAGCACAACGAAAGAAAGCGGGAGCAGGTGCGTCCAGCTGTGTATTGACAGGGGTGCCATTTTATATTGAAAGTGTTCTTTTGTTGCTTTAATAGAGTGATCAGGGGCGTGCAACTTTAGTAGAAAATGACAACAGAAGTGCAACGCTATTTGGCTGGCAGCCACCCAAGTAAATGAGCTCACTATGAAAAGTATTTTTTGCAAAAACGTTACATGGCCAAAATAAGAATTTGTTCTTAATTGACATGCCTAGTTAAATAAAAGTATTCAGACCCCTTCTCTTTTTCCACATGTTACATTACAGCCTTATTCCAAAATGGATTAAATAAAACATGTTCCGCAACAATCTACACACAATACCCCATAATGACAAAGCAAAACAGATTTTTAGAAATAAAATGAAATATCACATTCACGTTGCTATGAGACTCATAGGGTAGCCTAGTGGTTAGAGCTTTGGACTAGTAACCGGAAGGTTGCGAAAGGAGCTGACAAGGTACAAATCTGTCGTTCTGCCCCTGAACAGGCAGTTAACCCACTGTGCCTAGGCCGTCAATGAAAATAAGAATTTGTTCTTAACTGACTTGACTAGTTAAATAAAGGAAAAAAGAAAAAAAGTGCATCCTGTTTCCATCGATCATCCTTGAGATGTTTCTACAACTTAATTGGAGTCCACCCGTGGTACATTATATTGATTCGACATGATTTTGAAAGGCACACACCTGTCTATTTAAGGTCCCGCAGTTGACAGTGCATGTCAGAGCAAAAACCAAGCCATGAGGTTGAAGGAATTGTCCGTAGAGCTCAGAGACGGGATTGTGTCGATGCACAGATCTGGGGAAGGGCACCAAAACATTTCTGCAGCATTGAAGGTCCCCAAGAACACAGTGGCCTCCATCATTCTTAAATGGAAGAATGAGAGCTGGCCACCGCACCAAGCTTTGCAATCGGAGGAGAAGGGTCTTGGGCAAGTAGCTCCAGAGTTCCTCTGTGGAGATGGAAGAACTTTCCAGAAGGACAACCATCTCCGCAGCACTCCACCAATCAGGTGTTTATGGTAGAGTTGCCAGACAGAAGCCACTCCTCAGTAAAAGGCACATGATAGCCTGCTTGGAGTTTGCCAAAATGCACCTACAGGACTCAGAGCATGAGAAACACGTTTCTCTGGTCTGATGAAACCTCTTTGGCCTGAATGCAAAGTGTAACTTCTGGAGGAATCCTGACACCATCCTTATGATGAAGCATGGTGGTGGCAGCATCATACTGTGGGGATGTTTTTCAGCGGCAGGGACTGGGAGACTAGTCAGGATCGAGGGAATGATGAATGGAGCAAAGTACAGAGAGATCCTTGATGAAAACCTGCTCCAGAGCGCTCAGGACCTTAGACACACACTCAAGACAATGCAAGAGTGGCTTCGGGAAAAGTCTCTGAATGTTCTTGAGTGGCCCAGACAGAGCCCGGACTTGAACCCGATCGAACATCTCTGGAGAGACCTGAAAATGGCTGTGCAGCAACACTCCACAACCAACCTGACAGAGCTTGAGTATATTGAGGATATGCAGAGAAGAATGGGAGAAAATCCCCAAACACAGGTGTGCCAAGCTTGTATCATCATACCCAAGAAAGCTAGAGGCTGTAATCAATGCCAAAGGTTCTTCAACAGAGTATTTTGTAAAGGGTCTGAATACTTATGTAAATGTAACATTTCAGTTTTTATTTTTGTTATAATTTTGCAAACATTTATCAAAACCTGTTTTTGCCTTGTCATTATGGGGTATTGTGTGTAGATTGTAGAGGGAAAAAAGCAATTTCAGCCATTTTAGAATAAGACTAACGTAACAAAAAGTGCATAAAGTCAAGGAGTCCGAATACTTTACTGAATGCACTGTACCTCAGCCTTGTCTTGATTTAGCTGGTGGTTGTGAGCCATCCAAGTATTTAAATCACAAATACAATCTAATTTTTCTGTGGAGCTAAAATCCTCTGGTGACAGAGAAATGTAAAGTTTGGTATCGCCTGTAGCAGTGAAAAGCATCTAGATTACTTTTCTTCAGAAGGGGTTTTACCACCATTTTTAGTGCAGTGGGAAAAGTACCTGCGAACAGGGAGTGATTAACAATAGCTTGCACTATTTCAGATATGCAATTAAAAACTGTTTTGAATAAGGAGGGGATGGTATCGAGAAGGCAGGTAGAAGGCTTAAGTTGATATTTCACTTTCCTTAGCATGTCTGTATTAACCAGGGAAAATAAATTCATAGTGCCTTTTTCGTGGTATGCTAGGGCATATGTCATCAAACTTCTCATCAAGATCTTATTATTAATCTTGCATTATTATTATGATGATTTTTAGTGATAAAATTAGAAAAATGAGCCCATCTGGCATTTCTAAATGCCTTGATATATATCTCTCAGAATATCATAATGGCCCTGCAACTTTGACTTTCTCCACTTCTGCTCTGCCTTTCTGCACTTTCTCTTTAATTTATTAGTTTCCTCACTCATCCAAGGGACTTTCCATTTGAACTTGGCCTTTTCCAACTTTACTAGAGCTTTGGCATCAATTGTTGCTCTTAATTTGCTATTAAAGTTATCAAAAAAATCATCACAAAAGGAAGGCAGAATATGTGATGGAGCATTGTTCATACATAGGGTTGCACATTTTGGAGGGTTGCACATTTTGGAGAATATTCATAGGTGGAAACTTTTCTTGGGAATTAATGGGAATATATGGGAATTAACGGGAATATATGCACATTAACCTCTTAGAACTACCCATCCAGGATCCGGGAGAATTGTCATCAACTACACTAATTAGCATAGCGCAACGGCCAAATAATCTTACTAGAAAATATTCATATTCATGAAATCACAAGTGAAATATAGTGAAACACAGCTTAGCCTTTGTTAATCAACCTGTCGTCTCAGATTTTGAAATTATGCTTTACAGCTAAAGCAAGACAAGCGTTTGTGTAAGTTTATCGATAGCATAGCATAGCATTATGTCCAGCTAGCAGCAGGAAGCTTGGTCACGAAAATCAGAAAAGCAATCAAATTAACCGTTTACCTTTGATGATCTTCGGATGTTTTCACTGACGAGACTCCCAGTTAGAGAGCAAATGTTCCTTTTGTTCCATAAAGATAATTTTTATACCCAAAATACCTCCTTTTGTTGGTCACGTTATGTTGAGAAATCCACCGGAAATAGCGGTCACGACAACGCCAAAAACAAATCTAAATGATATCCATAATATCGACAGAAACATGGCAAACGTTTTTTATAATCAATCCTCAATGTGTTTTTCAAATATCTATTCGATAATATGTCAACCGGGACAATTGACTTTTCAGTAGGACCGAGTGGCCACTGACGCAATGTAGTCCTTTACGCTCATTCTTCAACATAAAGGCGTGAAACTACGTCTAAAGGCTGTAGACACCTTAGGGAATACGTAGAAAAAGGAATCTGGTTGCCATCCGTTTCAATGGCCAATAGGGATGCATAGGAACACAACGGTTTCAAAATATGAGTCACTTCCTGATTGGATTTTTCTTAGGCTTTCGCCTGCAATATAAGTTCTGTTATACCCACAGACAATATTTTTACAGTTTTGGAAACTTTAGTGGTTTCTATCCTAAGCTGAATTTAAATGTTTCTGTCTCCATATAATATGGTAAATAAACTCAGCAAAGAAATGTACGTCCTCTCACTGTCAACTGCTTTGGGAGAGGGGTGGTCACTGCTCCTGCCGACTCCATTCAAGGGTGCGGGCTTCTGTTATGAATTCTATGAATGGTGAGTGGAGGAGTTAAGCGCAGAGAGCAGGTAATTCCGTATGTGGATCTTTTATTCCAAAGACAGCGGAGACACGGACATGCAAAACACAAGGGTGCATGAAACAACCCGTCCAAAATACACAGGACTAAAACTGTCCGGAAAAATAGAGATCACACTAATACACCAACACCAATAAACAGAAAAAAAGCAAAGGGAATCGATGGTAGCTAATAGGCCGGCGATGACGACCGCCGAGTGCCGCCCGAACAGGAAGAGGCACCATCTTCGGCGGGATTCGTGACAGCCTGTGGGACTTGCCTTGTTGATAGTGTTGTTAAGAAGGCAGAGCATTGCTTTATTATAGACAGACTTCTCCCCATCTTAGCTACTACTGCATTAATATGTTTTGACCATGACAGTTAACAATCTAGTGTTTCTCCAAGCAGTTTGGTCACCTCAACTTGCTCAATTTCCACATGATTTATTACAAGATTTAGTTGCGGTTTAGGGTTTAGTGAGTGTTTTGTTCCAAATACAATGCTTTTAGTTTTAGAAATATTTAGGACTAACTCATCCCTTGCCACCCACTCTGAAATGAACTGCAGCTCTTTGTTGAGTGTTGCAGTCATTTCAGTTGTTGTAGTAGCTGATGTGTATTGCGTTGAGTCATCCGCATACATAGACACTCTGGCTTTACTCAACGTCGGTGGCATGTCGTTAGTAAAAATGTAAAAAAGCAAGGGGCCTAAACATCTACCCTGGGGAATTCCTGATTCTAACTCGGTTATAATTTAGAGGCTTATTACAGCAGGGGGTGTAAAGCATAACACATACTTTTTCCAGCAGCAGACTATGATCAATAATGTTAACAATGAGGTAAGGTATGGCGGAAGTTTATGCAAGGAGGCTTTATAGACAAAAAGAGCGCACTGCATCGATCCTCGACACTTCAAAGAGGGCCAGCCTACTTTCTAATATAAAATGTAATTGATGTGTACTGAACATATCACCCGTAATAAAGCGCAATGCGCTATGATAAACTACATCCAATGGCTTCGATACATTCATATAGACGATATCGCTATAGTTAATAACCGGAATGAATGTTGACTTAATTATTTGTTTTCTGCTATTTAATGAAAGACAGGACCTGTTCCTATAGATGGGGTATATATTCATTCTTAATTTAACTAATTCATCAACTTGTTTTTTGGAAGATGGCTTTTTGTCAATCCAGATGCCCAGATAGTAATAAGTGGGCTCCATCCAAATCAGACACATTTTTACGTAATTTGGTAAATAACATACTTGGTTTTATCTGCATTAAGTACCAATTTCAGTTCATCAAAGGTTTTCTGTCGTGAAATAAAGGCAGATTGAAGCTCTGACCGAGCTTGGTCAGTTGTGGGGCAATGGCATACACCACAGTGTCATCTGCATACAGGTGAAAGTAAAAAATGTGTGTGTGTGTGTGTAGGTCAGGGGATAAGAGGGAGCTGTTCTGTGACCTATCGGGCTTCCCAGTGCTCCAGGAGAGGAGAGTCGAGATCAAATCGGTTCTGACTGAGATACAAGACCACCGGAGAGAGGTCCGATACACACTCAGGACCCCCACACTGGACTACGTCAGAGTCAGTGGACAAGAGGTAACAGAGAGAGAGAGAGAGAGAGACTGTGTGTTGTGTGTTACAGAAGCTGCGTGTGGACAGGGGAGTGTGTGTCTGTTTGTGTTAGGCGGAGACTAATATCATTTTAGCCCTATTCCCACTACAAGATATGAAGGAGAGTCTGAGGAGCGGGGTGGCGAAAGATAATTCTACATTACAGTCTTGCCTTTCGTTGTGGCTGGCAATGTGACATACATGGTCCGCAGCTCAAAATGACAATTTTACAATTAAAAACTAGAAATTGTGTTTTAATTGAGAAACTGGCATTGGTCTGAAGCCAATAAAGATAGGAAATTGACTTGAGCACCACAATGCCTACTCCACCCATGCTCAGCCAAGGTTCTCCAGCACACAACTTTGACTTACTACAGTAGCTATGTTGGTCTATTGTAGACAAAAGCACAGTTGCTTTAACAGCATGTATTCATCAAGTAGCGTTAAATTCACACTTTGGATGGCTAGGCTACCTAGGTCTTTTGAATCCAAAATTATTGACTGGAATTAATTAATCAATCATCACAATAGTGATGGCATACTGGATGAGTATCTTTTTAATTACAGCTGCAAAGACCTACACAATGACACCCTACATACAGTGAGCTCAACCCTGTTTTTGTCCAATCGCAGTTGTTGTCTGTTTTAAGGGTTTTACTTTTTAAATCTTTTTTTCCAGTATTTATTTTTTTACCATATGACCTAATTATTAATTTTATCCCACATAAAAATGTTTTTTACAGCTGATTTATTACTATGTCCTGCGCTAAAACTAGGATCCGGAGTTGGTTAGGTTAGCATACTACCAGATCAGGAAAAACTCTGGGCCCCAGGAAAACAATTTCCCCACCACCACTCTGGGACCTGTGCTTCCACCTCTGAAATAACACAATATTACAAATGAAACAACATATCCTATTTGTATGCTCTGTATTTTCCATGTTTTTGGTGGTGGGGATGGACTTCCATAGTTTTACGAGGCTCAGTGCAGCCGGCGGCTACTGCGACAATTTCAGAATGTAACAGGCACTTAAGTAAAAAATCTATAAAACAAATCTCAAATATTAGGAAAATATCTATACATTTCAACTGTTTAAAAAAAACATTGCACTGCTATTACCATTTATATTGTAGGAGTGTTAACTCAATGAGACAATTCTGTTTACACTGCCCTGCTTCAAGTGGTTGGGCGAGTGTCATGCGCTACTTCCAGAGATAGTGGTCGAGACGTAGCAAGTACGCAAGTTTGCATTTGAGTAATATGTGTAGCCTATGGTATTTTTACAAAAAGTTTACTAAGTGTGAAGAGGCCTTTTGTGTAGGTGGCTCAGTCACAGTGGTGATCTAATTTAGACGTGCGTGTATGTTTGCGAGAAAAGCTGCGGGTGAATAGGTGAGTGTATGTGTTTGTGTTAGGCGGGCACTGATGGCCTCATTTTCTGTAGGTGGCTAGGTCACAGTTGGGATCTGATTTTAGTTGTGTATGTGTGTCTGACTTTTTAACTGCTTAAATGTAACCTAATGTAATTTCCCAAAGTAATTATTTATCATAAGAGGTCCATAAACCAGGGTTTCCCAAACTTAACCCTTAACACTACACAGCTGATTCAAATAATCAAAGCTTGATGATGAGTTGTTTGTTTGAATCAGCTATGTAGTGCTACAGCAAAAACCAAAATGTGCACCCAGAGTAGGCCCCAGGACCGAGTTTGGGAAAACCTGCCACAAACAAAAATTAGTAATGCTTCAAGAAAGGTTCAAATCTTACCTTACTGGTAAAAAATTGTTATACATTGCTGAGGTGTAGTCACTTTTGAAGACACAAGTACACAGTACAAATATGAAAATAGGGTTCACCCAGGAGTTGATGGACAGTCAGAAGAGTGAATGAAATGGTAGGATGGACATCCTAGCTTCAAAGGTTTTCAGATTTCACATCCTGCGTCACACAGTCAGAAGAGACTAAATCCTTTCCGTAAGAATCAGGGCTACCTCTCAATGCAAGCCATTTCGATCTGTGGTGTCCACATATCGATTTATAAGCGCAAATGTCTGTCCTAACCGGTACCAGAACCACGCAGGTCCCCAAAACAGGGGACTTTACATCTTTAAGTCTTGTTTGTGTGTTTTAATCAAATTGACGTTGTCTCTGTCTGCAGGCAAGTTATTTATCTCCCCTCCTGTTCTACCTCCTAAACTCACTCCATCCTTCTCTCTCCCCCTACATCCCTCTCTTCCTGCTTCCCTCTTTGCCTCCCCCATCCCAGTTCTTGATAGAGGTGAAGAACTCTATGGTGTCTGTGGTTCCGTCCGACTGGGTTAAGATCAGCAGGTGAGAACACAGAGAGGACAGAGACGGGAGTTTTACACACTTTGTCACATTTTATTTATCTGTTCTAATCAGTGTTGTCTCTTCCTGTTATGTCTACCTTTCCCCTCGGTCTCATTTCTCTGACCACCGTCTTGTAAGATAGAGGTCCTGACAGGAAATTGTGATATTTTTTTAGCTGGGAAATGAAATTAAAGGCCATGATCTATGACTGAGGATGAATCGCTCTCTCTCCCCCTCCCTCCTCCCTTCAAGTACTAAGGCAGTGAGTAGGTACCAGTCTCCGTACCTGATAGGAAGATGTAGGAGTCTGTCCCAGCTCAGAGAACAGCTGCTCATCGACAGCCAGAAAGAATGGACCAACTTCCTACAGTATGTATCCTTTATTCATCACCTACAGTACATCAATTTCATGTTGTTGACATCCATCCAAAGTGGGGAGAGCGTTGATGTGTAAAACAGCAGAAATTCCAATGGGAGGTATAAGACCTAGTTTAAAGGGGCTACATGTAACACCGGCAACTAACACCAAATGTCAATTACATATCAGTATTAGCAAAGTTCTAGAAATCCACAAGAGTAAAACATACTTATTAGAACACCGCATAACGCAGCTAATTAGCATTTCACTTCTAATTAGCATTTTTACTGGGACTACAAGCCAGTCCAGCTGATAAGGTAAGAAGCAGTAATAAGCCATTTTAGGTGTTTTAAAGTGACCTTAAAAAAAAACTGTATGAAAAAAATCTAAAGTCATCCTTCCCGCCAACCCGCCATGTCAGGTCTCCTGGCACTTCCACTCCTATGAGGGACAGCTCCCCAAATACCAGTCAAATACCACTCTTCTCTGTCCTGGCACCACAATGGAGGAACAAGCTCCTTCCTAAAATCCAGACGGCAGAGTAGGGACTCTGCTGTCTGGATTTTAGGAAGGAGCTTGTTCCTCCATTGTTTGACCATGTTTTTATGCGGCTTCATTGGCAAACTGATATGTGACACGTATTAATGTCAAAATAAATGCAGGGGCCCATCTTCCAAAAATGTCTCTTCAAAAGCCTCTTGGTTTAACCCCCAAGAACCCCCTTGCACTTTATTTTCTTACTATCACTGATTGTGCTAATAGCTGTACTTGGAGGAAAGTTTTACTTGCAGCGACTGTGATATGCATATGTCTTACCTACCTTAATGTAACAGTATTTCTTCCGTCGCTCTCCTCGCCACAATGTGGGATTGAACCAGGGACTCCCTGCACACATCAACAACATTCACCCTCGAAGCACCGTTACCTATCGCTCCACAACAACTACTTCAAGGTCTTGGAGTGAGTGACTAGGGCTGTTGCAGTGACTGTATTACCGCCACACCGGCAGTCATGAGTCATGACCGCAGTAAAATTCCATGTCACGGTAATCTCCTCTTATGCACTTTGGACAAGCTTTGGTAGTACCCAACTTGGTAATGACCATCAGGTCCTAATGGCCTGGTACACGGGGCTCTATTGTCCCTCTAACCATTGGTATCAATGCAAATGCAATCGAAAATCACATTAAACACTTATCATCAAAACAGTATCATGCTTTTAAAACTCACCTCACTGTGCTGATCAATTTGAGTGTAAAAAATGGTTGTTGTGGATGTTTTTTCAAAGTCCCAACAGAACGAAATGGACAGTGCTTTCTAAGGTGATGATTAATTTAAAACACCCATACGCAATATTAGAGTTTATGCATAGGCTTATGAGCCTAAGCCCCCCCCCCCCAAAAAAAAAAACTTTAATTAATGATTGTGCCGTTATACAATACATAGCCTACCACATAGTACCCATGCCAGACAAACAAAACTGATTTAAAACGGTACGTAATAGGTCTAGCCCATTGGGGTTGGCTTGCTTGTCTGCATTTATTTTGACATTAATACGTGTCACATATCAGTTTGCCAATGAAGCCGCATACAAACATGGTCTCTTTGTTTTCGTGAGTAAGGCAGCTCCAAAATGCAGGTGTTTCAGCCTAGCTCAGTTCTTTCTGTGGTGGTGTGGCAAGCCAGCAGAAAATACAGAGCGTTGAGCTGTGATTGGCTATGTTCTGTCACTCATGGGGACACCTCCAAGTCTAAGGGTAGAGCTAGAAACTTGTAGCCCCTTGGATGCTGCCATAGAGTTACATTAGAAGTGCCCATCCAAGAAGGCTCAAGGTCATTGGCCACAGATAAAATTTATTCAAATCACATTATATGTACTTAAGCAAGTCAGCCATATCAGCTTTGTTCTTTTTAAAGGCAGTAAATGAGGCTGAATTAACTTTCGCTGCCAGACAAGGCTCCACTGATAGCCAGATGTAACAGTGGTAAGGTATTGGGACTGCTGTTGGGACAGCATTTTGTAGGCCCCAACAGTTTGCGGGCACCGTTTGTCACTGTTATAGTGCACTTAATGTATTGTTTAGTGTTGTGTTGTCTAGTGGCTTTGCTGGCATGCATCCCACTTTTCTATATTTTTTTTGCCCCACCAAGATTTACATGCTAAAATTGCCTCTAGTCTAGCCTATTCTCCAAAATTAAACAAATTTGAATAATAATAATAATAAAGTGTGGGCTGTATTTTTATTCATACTGGATGGACTTAATGCTAGACTCCATCATTTCTATCCAGCAGTCTGGGAGAGAACGCATAGCCCTGGGCCAATGCTGTTGGTTCATTGATTGTGCAGGGCAGCGTACAGAGTTAGCCTACAATTATAGTACATTTGTATTTGATTTTGAATAGCCTAGTAATAGGGCAGTTTTTACATTTTCAAAATTAATTTAATTTTAGCCATACAGAATATCTCACCACCGTGCATTTCCATCTCCTCCTCTCTCTCCTTTATTCCTTTCTAGAGCGCTCAGAGGGGCTGTCAAAAGTATAGTGAAATATGTTTTTGTACGAAAACATGTTACTATCGATATTCCCGAACAGATTTCCCTTGGTTTCCCAAATTAAGCACTGAGTAGCAGCAGGAAAAGGGTTGGAGCAGCTCATATGAACACATGCTTCGCTCTAAAACTGAAGTAGCCATCTCGGCATCATTGACGATCCCTCAGACGATCCCGCAGGTGAAGAAGCTGGATGTGGAGGTCCTGGGCTGGCTTGGTTACATGTGGTGCCACACTTGTCAGGTGGATGGATTATTTTGGCAAAGGAGAAACGCTCACTGACGGGGATGTAAACAAATTTGTGCACAAAATTTGAATTAAATAATATTTTGGTGTATGGAACATTTCTGGGATCTTTTATTTCAGCTCATGAAACATGGGGACCCACACTTTACATGTTGTGTTTATCTTTTTGTTCAGTATATTGAAATACATTTTACATATTAGTAAAGACAATATTAAATTGAGCATAGTCTGATGGGTAAAAATATGATCACTTGATGAGTGAACAGATGTGCAGCTTGAGGCAAGGAACAGAGGGCAAGCTTTGTTACTTTCAAATCATTAATAGTCGCATCATGCAGCTGTCGTGGAATTATTCTAATCAAAATGAGACTTAGATTTCTTCAAAACAATCAAACTTTATTTTTTAATTACTGCAGTAACGGAGCTTGTCAATGACCCACCTGTACAGTAAGTGATTTGTTGAGAGCCCAAACAGCAGAACTAAGCCACAGCATTTTATAACAAAGTACCTCCTCCTGGATATTCATGACAAATCACAGATGAGAGAATTTATACAAAGGTACATTTTGCTCTCATGCAACATACGTCAAGATTTACATGGCGCCAAATATCTGTCTATAGTTAATTTACTTCTTTCTTATACAGAAATGCTAATGCAACATAGACACTAGGTCCTTTCCTTAAATAAACTGGAGATTGGGTCTCCCTGGCACCGACAGACAGGCACACAGACACTAATCATGGAAGGGATTGTTGTTTTATCACCAACCCATCATAAATCTACTGTTAATGTTAAATCTCAGAGGCTTCTCTCTCCACACAGACACATAAGAGTTCTAAGAACTCTATTATGTTGCCTCTAAGAAAAACAGACAGTGTAAGTACTAATATAGGCTTACATTCTAATGTAAAAGTAATGTGATTAACATAATGTTGTAATTCTACAACACAGCCCATAATTTCTAATACACAAACAAAGGTTTGTGTTCTCACAGCTTAAGTTTCCAAATATCTCTAAATCTAGCATATATGATCACTTTTACAACTTCATATGAGCACTCGCTCCGGAATGGGAAAAATATCCTTTCTATTTTATTCAACTAAGTTCAATTATATTCTTCTTACTATAAAATCATATCATATAAAATAATGGCATGGGACTTCTAAGCATTTCTTGTCTGCTAAATGAACAAGCCTATAGCCTATGACATGGAGCAGAGCCAGAAAACATACAGTAGGCCAACTCCTATTCTGTTCTTCTGAAATACATTTTCTCTTTATCATAATGTTTTTTTTTCGACCTGACCAAAATAAATAATGGATTTATTGTGATGGTGTATATTAAATATTATTTTTTTATTAGACTTTTTAAAGTGTATATAGGCGTTCCAAATAGGTGCACACCGCTAACTAGCTAGCCATTTCACACTGGTTACACTCACCCCCTTTTGACCTTCTCCACAGCAACCGGTCAACAGCATCAATCTAACAGTATTGCTTATGTCCCTCTCCTCGCTCCATAAAAGCCAAAGCAAGGGAAACAACTACTTCAAGGTCTTGGTGCGAGTGAAGTCACCAATTGAAACGATACTAGCGGGCACCACTAACTAGCTAGCTATTTCACACCGATTACATTAAGACAACCGCATATCACTTTTGGTGATAACTTTTTGTAGTTTTGTCTGTTCCCCTTCTATAGTCAAACTCCTCTCTCTCTCTCTCTCTCTCTCTCTCTCTCTCTCTCTCTCTCTCTCTCTCTCCTGCTCTCAGTCAGTTTGGGGAGTACTACCACACTATGAAGAAGGCTGTTGGTAACTTAGCAACAGTGGACTGCCTGTTCTCATTGGCTGAGGTCGCTAAGCAGAGGAACTACTGCAGGTAATCACTCTGATGACCTTTACCTTAGAGGTGTGTGTGTGTGTGTGTGTGTGTGTGTGTGTGTGTGTGTGTGTGTGTGTGTGTGTGTGTGTGTGTGTGTGTGTGTGTGTGTGTGTGTGTGTGTGTGTGTGTGTGTGTGTGTGTGTGTGTGTGTGTGTGTGTGTGTGTGTGTTACAGTTTTAAACAGCCTGTGAGGAGGAGTGGACTGGGTCCAGAAGGCTTAGCTCTACTGCCAACTGCACCCTAAACATCTCCCTCTCTCTATCCATCTCTGTGTCCCTCTCTCGCCAACTACACCCCCTACTTCTCACCTCAGAGTATATAACTGTGTTCTCTCCCAGGCCTGTGTTGTGTGAGGGAGACCGTCAGATCGTGGTCAGGGACGGCAGACATCCTGTGATAGACCTACTGATGGGAGAGCACACACAATACGTCCCCAACAACACAGAATTACAGGTATACAGACAAACACACACAAGCTGGTGTAGATTAATCCTTCTCTCTGTGAAATGCAAAAGGCGCCAATAGGAATCAGAGCCAAGCTCTCATACTGCCCACCCAATCACTGTACAGATCAGCAATGTAATATCGACCTTTCACTCTCTCTCCATAAATCGTTCTCTCTCTTTCTCTCAAATTTTATTGGTCACATGCTTCTTAAACAACAGGTTAAATGATTACATTGAAAGTGAAATGTTTACTTATGGGTCCTTTTCCAACAATGTATAGTTGAAGATAAAAAATATAAATAGTGACACGAGGAATGAATAACAATAACAAGTAAAAAAATAACATGGTACCAGTACCAAGTCGATGTGCGAGGTAATTGAGGTAGTTATATACATATAAGTAGGAGTAAAATGACTAGGCAATAGGATAGGTAATAGACTGTAGCGGCAACGTATGTGGAGCAACAGCCTATGTGTGTGGCATCGGTATGCATGTGTGCGTATGTTTTGTGTGTGTGGGTGTATGTAGTGTGTGTGTGTTGGGGTGTAAGTATGTGTGAGTGTGTGGGTAGAGTCCAGTGTGTGTGCGTAGTCAGTGCAAGAGAGAGAGAGTTCAAAAAATGGTAAATGCAGGTAGCCATTTGATTAACTACTGTATTTAGCAGCCTTGTTTTGCAGTCTCATGGCTTGTGGGTAGAAGCTGTTCAGGGTTCCTGTTGGTTCCAGACTTCGGACGGTGGGACCGCTTGCCGTGCGTTAGCAGAGAGAACAATCATTGGCTTGGGTGGCTGGAGTTTTTTAAAATGATTGGGCCTTACTCTGACACCGCCTGGTATAGAGGTCCTGGATGGCAGGGAGTCGGCCCAAGTGATGTACTGGGCCGTACTCATCACCTTCCCTATCGCCTTGCAATCAGGTGCCTTGCAGTTGCCGTACCAAGCAGTGATGCAGTCAGTCAAGATGCTCTCAATGGTGAAGCTGTATAACTTTTTGAGGATCTGAGGGCCCATGCCAGATCTTTTCAGCGTCATGAGGGGGAAAGGCACTGTTGTGTCCTCTTCACAACTCGGTGAAGTGGACACCAAGGAATTTGAAGCTCTTGACCTGTTCCACTACAGCCCGATCTATGTAGATGGGGGCGTGCTCGCCCCTCCTTTTCCTGTAGTCAACTAACAGCTCCTTTGTATTGCTGACGTTGAGCAATATTTTGTTGTCCCTAGCACCACAACGGCCAGGTCTCTGACCTCCTCTCTATAGCCTGCCTCATCGTCGTCGGTGATCAGTCCATCCACCGTTGCATCGTCAGCAAACTTGATGACGACGATGAGGCAGATTTTTTATGGAATATCTACATAGGCGTACAGAGGCCCATTATCAGCAACCATCACTCCTGTGTTCCAATGGCACATTGTGTTAGCTAGTCCAAGTTTATCATTTTAAAAGGCTAATTGATCATTAGAGCATGGCTCCAGCCGCAGGGCGCCGACCAAGATGACGATCCCGGGGATCAGGAGCGGGGACCTGTTCACCCACCTTAGGCATGGGAGCCTATCGAACCCGCTGAGGCATGGAAGCCTATCGGACCTGCTGAGGCCTCCCAGGTATCTCCAATACCCAGACCTGACATAACCCCCAACACAAAAACATAACAAAAAACACTCCCTGATGCTTCTTTTTGTTGAGTTGTCATTCTGTAACGATGTACGCTGAGAGTCAGGAAGCAAGTTCAGGGAGTGAATACATTGAATAAATAAATGAACAAAACAAACATAAACAGCGCACCGACAAGAAACAGGAACAATGATGACTGGGAAAAAACCATAGGGAATGACATATAAAGGGCAGGTAATCAAGGAGGTGATGGAGTCCAAGTGAGTGTCATTATGCGTGTAACGCTGGTGACAGGTGTGCACCCTAACGAGTGGCCTGGTGACCTAGAGGCCAGAGAGGGAGCACACGTGACAGACCAGTGTCTGTGTTCTTTTGCCCATCTTAATCTTTTATTTGTATTGGCCAGTCTGAGATATGGTTTTGACTTTGCAACTCTGCCTAGAAGGCCAGCATCCTGGAGTCGCCTCTTCACTGTTGACATTGAGACTGGTATTTTGCGGGTACTATTATTGAAGCTACCAGTTGAGGACTTGTGAGGTATCTGTTTCTCAAACTAGACACTCTAATGTACTTGTCCTTTTGTTCAGTTGTGCACTGGGGCCTCCCACTCCTCTTTCTATTCTGGTTAGAGCCAGTTTGCGCTGTTCTGTGAAGGGAGTAGTACACAGCGTTGTACGAGATCTTTAGTTTCTTGGCAATTTCTCGCGTGGAATAGACTTCATTTCTCAGAACAAGAATAGACTGACACGTTTCGGAAGAAAGGTCTTTGTTTATGGCCAGTCATCTGTGGATCTGTTGGGGCGGTAGGGGAATTAGAGTGGGTTCAGGGTATCTATGATGATGGTGTTGATGTCAGCTATGACCAGCCTTTCAAAGCATTTCATTGCTACACTGTAGATGTGAGTGCTACGCAGTGATAGTCATTTAGGCAGGTTATCTTGGCGGATGTTACCTGTAATCCATTGCTTCTGGTTGGTGAATGTACAGTATGTACAGTCACTGTGGGGAAGACGTAATCAATTCACTTATTAATGAAGCCGTTGACTGATGTGGGTGAATTCCAGAACATATTCCGGTCTGTGTCAGCAAAACAGTCCTATAGTTTAGCATCTGCTCCATCGGACCACTTCCATATTGAGCACATCACTGGTACTTCCTGCTTGAGTTTTTGCTCATAAGCAGGAAGCAGGAGGATATAGTTATGGTCTGATTTGCCAGAGGAAGGGCCTTGTGTCCATTTCAGTGTGTAGAATAAAGGTGATTTTGAGTTTTGTCATCTCAAGTTGTACAGGTGACATGCTGTTTAAAAATGAGGTAAAACGGATTTCAGTTTCCCTCTTATTCTCTTTCATTCTCTCCCTCCAGAAAGAAGAAATGCATCGATCTCTTTGTGCTCATATGGTCATTACTCTCTATGGACTGTTTATTCATGTTCATAATATTATCATGTTCATATCATGTCCATAAGTCATAACATTCAATGAGAGGGTGGATAGAAAGATAGTAGGACAGGGACCTCACAATACGTTGCATGATACATACACTATTCGATACATATTGCGATTCGTTATGCATTAAGATTGAATATGTATTGACATTTGATTCTGCAATAGGGTGGAACTGAGGATTTAACCACAATGCTGCTAAGGTTTTAAATCTTTCCAGGCAGAAACAATTTTGCCTGATTAATCTGCCTAGAACTGCTCAAAGTCAGAATATCAATTGATATAGAGTCAGGTCAAAAAATATTGGTACCTTTTGATAAAGATGAGCAAAAAAATACTGTATACAGTAATATTAATCAGAAATACTGAGCTATATTTGGTAAATTATATTATTTTATACTAATACAAGTTTGAGGAGGCTCAAACTTGGCCACAAGTGGCTCTTCCAGCAAGATAATAACCCCAAGCACACGTACACATCCACAAAGAAATGGTTAATTAACCACAAGATCAGCATTTTGCAATGGCTATCTGTCTCCGGACTTGAACCCTATTGAAGACCTGTGGTTTGAATTGAAGAGGGCTGTCCATAAGTGCAGATGAAGGATATCAAGGATTTGGAAGGTTTCTGTATGGAGGAATGGTCTAAGATCCCTCCCAATGTGTTCCCCAATCTCATAAAACATTTTAGAAAATGGCTCAGTGGCATTATCCTTGCAAGTTGAATTATTGAAAACAGGGGTGTCAATCATTTTGACCCCTATCTTTTTGAGGAAAAACAACTAATCAATTTTAGAATAAGGCTGTAACGTAACAAAATTTGAAAAAAGTCCAGGGGTCTGAATATTTCTAAATGCACTGTGTATGCAACATGTATGCAAGTTTGTGCATACGTTTTGATACAGTACCAGTGAAAAGTTTGGACACACCTACTCATTCAAGGGTTTTCTTAATTTTTACTATTTTCTACATTGTAGAATAATAGTGAAGACATCAAAACTATGAAATAACACATATGGAATCATGCAGTAACCAAAATTGTGTTAAACAAATCGAAATATATTTTATATTTGAGGTTCTTCAAAGTAGCCACACTTTGCCTTGATGACAGCTTTGCACACTTTGGCATTTTGTTAGCTAGCTAGCCCTAGTTATATAATATGTTTTTACTTGTTGCGTTCTCCCTCTTGCGTTCATTCGGGATATGAGCTGGCTCCTTGTTCTAAATAGTATAATCGAATCTGTCAAAACAGTAGCAGCATGTGGCCTCCCGAGTGGCTCAGCGGTCTAAGGCACTGCATCACAGTGCTCGAGGCATCACTACAGACCAGGGTTCGATCCCAGGCTGTGTCACACTGCTCCCGTGACCGGGAGACCCATGCGCCTCATGGGTCTCCCGGTCACGGGAGCAGTGTGGCACAGCCTGGGATCGAACCCTGGCCTGGGATCGAACCCTGGTCTGATGCACAATTGGCCCAGCTTCGTCGAAAAAGTACAAAAAAATAAACTGTGGCAGCATGTGCAGCAGTGGTCATTGACATGCAAACATGAAATACAGTGAGCTTCAAAAGTATTGGGACAGTGACACATTGTTGGTTGTTTTAGCTCTGTACTTTGTATTTGAAATTATACAATGATTATACAATACCCATCCCGGATCCGTGAGAATTGTCATCAACTACACTAATTAGCATAGCGCAACGGTCAAAAAATATTCATATTCATGAAATCACAAGTGAAATATAGTGAAACACAGCTTAGCCTTTTGTTAATCACCCTGTCATCTCAGATTTTGAAATTATGCTTTACAGCCAAAGCAAGACAAGCGTTTGTGTAAGTTTATCGATAGCCTAGCATAGCATTATGTCCAGCTAGCAGCAGGAAGCTTGGTCACGAAAATCAGAAAAGCAATCAAATTAACCGTTTACCTTTGATGATCTTCGGATGTTTTCACTGACGAGACTCCCAGTTAGACAGCAAATGTTCCTTTTGTTCCATAAAGATTATTTTTATACCCAAAATACCTCCTTTTGTTGGTCACGTTATGTTGAGAAGGCCACCGGAAATAGCGGTCACGACAACGCCGAATGCAAATGATATCCATAATATCGACAGAAACATGGCAATCGTTTTTTATAATCAATCCTCAAGGTGTTTTTCAAATATCTATTCGATAATATATCAACCAGGACAATTGGCTTTTCAGTAGGAGCGAGAGGAAAAATTTATTTTACGCAAGAATCACTCAGAGCCCTCAGCTGGCCACTGACGCAATGTAGTCATTTACGCTCATTCTTCAAAATAAAGGCCTGAAACTACGTCTAAAGGCTGTAGACACCTTAGGGAAGCCACAGAAAAAGTAATCTGGTTGATATCCCTTTCAATGGGCAATAGGGATGCCTAGAAAGACAGGGGTTTCAAAATATGAGTCACTTCCTGGTAGGATTTTTCTCAGGATTTCGCCTGCAATATCAGTTCTGTTATACTCACAGACAATATTTTTACAGTTTTGGAAACTTTAGAGTGTTTTCTATCCTAAGCTGTCAAGTATATGCATATTCTAGCATCTGGTCCTGAGAAATAGGTGGTTTACTTTGGGAACGTTATTTTTCCAAAAATAAAAATAGTGCGCCCTAGTTTCAAGAGGTTGAAGTGCATAATTTCAAATCCAACGTGCTGAAGTACAGAGCCAAAAACAAAAAATGTTACTGTCCCAATTCTTTTGGAGCTCACAGTAGCTGTATTTATGCTGTTGTTCAAATGCCCAGTTTGCTTAAAATATCTTCTCAAACAAGATGGTATGTTAGATAACCTATGGCAGCAACAAGTTTGCGAGTCAGTTTGGCTACTCTCTCTCTCTCTCCCTCCGTGCCACACACTGTCAAAGAGCAGCGCACCGGCTCTCTCGCAAGTCGTGTGAGCAAGTCTCCATTTAAAACAAAAAACATGTATTTAAACTGTCCAGATATCCCCCAAAAATATTGATATTATTAAATTACTTAAATTGCCCTTCCATAGACTGTATGTAATTTAGTTAAGTGCATTTAAATACATATCACGATTCACAAGCATTTGGAATCTATTCAGTTTTGGAAGAAGAAGTATCATGTTTGACACATGATTTTAAAGAGAAAGAAAATGAAAATGAAGTATTAGAGTTATTTTCTCAGCTGCTATGTGTCGGAGGGGGTGGCTTTTAGCTTAGGGGTGTCAATAATAAAAATAACACCACTTAGTTACTTAGCTATTTACACTTTGTCCCCCTTCTCTGTTTGTTCAGGGTGACGGGAGAAGGACTCTGATAATAACAGGCCCTAACATGGGGGGTAAGAGCTCCTACATCCGCCAGGTGGCGCTAGTTAGCATCATGGCCCAGGTGGGATCATATGTACCAGCTACAGAGGCAAGACTGGGCATCCTGGATGGCATATACACCAGGTACACACACACAAACACACACACACACATATATATATACAGTGCCTTGCGAAAGTATTCGGCCCCCTTGAACTTTGCGACCTTTTGAATAATTTTGCACGCCCAGTTTTTGATTTGTTAAAAAAGTTTGAAATATCCAATAAATGTCGTTCCACTTCATGATTGTGTCCCACTTGTTGTTGATTCTTCACAAAAAAATACAGTTTTATATCATTGTTTGAAGCCTGAAATGTGGCAAAAGGTCGCAAAGTTCAAGGGGGCCGAATACTTTCGCAAGGCACTGTATATATATATATATATATATATATATATATTTAGCTCCTCAATGGTTGCCAGGTAATATGAGAGAGAACAGAGACTATTCTCCCTCTCACATACACGAGCGAGTGCGTTTCTGTTCGCCGCTTATGCTACCATGTGAGCAGAGAGAGACTAAAGAACGACTCTCTCCTTTTCTCTCTGCTGTTTGACAAAAGCAGAAAGAATAGTGGCCATGACAACATTAGAGGCACAGCGTTGGGATCCATAATAAATGCAGCAGACTTTATTTTACTCCATCGCTCTTTGTTTTTCTTTGCTTTCTCTTTGTCTTTCTGTCCCTTTCTCTAGTGAAATTAGACTTACAACAATATTGAGTACTGCATGGCCAACATTGCTCCTATCGGAAAGGTACATTAAAATCGTGTTGGATATATATATACACATTGCACAATAACACACCTCTACGGATAGTATTGTCCACATAAATTGCTACTTTTGTTTTGGTATTGTTAACTTGAGTACGTGGCAGCCAAACAAACACACATCAGCGTTAGAAGAAGACTTTCCCTAATTCGTACCGTACTAAATGAACAATCTACGCAAAATGACAATCTTGCGTACTTGCATCAAGTTATAAATTGCGGGGTGCACACATCTACATATTTTTGTTATGCGTAGAGTATAAATTAGGCTTTATGCGGTGTCTCTGTTTGCATGTAATTTGAGTGCACAACATCGTCATTTTTAGCCGTGTATATAGCCCCGATGACTGCCCACTGTTTTTTGTGTGTTTGTGCATGGCACAGAGGCGCATGTGTGTGGTCGTAAAGATGTGATGTTATTTTTATTGTGACAGCCACAATCTCCCGTAATCCTTTTGTGTTTCTCTGCAAACCGAGTGTGTGTTGGTGTCTACCACAGGTAATGTGTGTGTGTTTCCCGATTTGAACAGTGTGAACGCTATGGTATAGGGAAATACCCCTAATCACCTGCAGATGTTTGTGTGTTTTGCATGTTTAAGCATGTTTCTGTGTGTTAACACAGAGGGATCAATGACCGTCAGCATACCACGGTAAACGACAGTGTGTGTGTGTGTGTGTGTGTGTGTGTGTGTGTGTGTGTGTGTGTGTGTGTGTGTGTGTGTGTGTGTGTGTGTGTGTGTGTGTGTGTGTGTGTGTGTGTGTGTGTGTGTGTGTGTGTGTGTGTGTGTGTGTGTGTGTGTGTGTGTGTTGGTTTGGGCATGTGTGTTTGTAGGTGTGCCTGGGCGTGTGTCGATTCCTACGCGTGTGTATGTCTGAGAGATGAAAGCGAAAAGGTTGATTCCTATATCCACCTCTCTCATACCTCTCTTTATCTCACACTCAGTTCCTCCATTCGCAAAGACAGTGATATGTGTATATATTTGTATTTATCTATAACACAAAATCCATGTTAAAAAATCCATGTTATTGTTTCTTTGTATTCGTGTCTATGTTTGTCTTGCTTCACAGTCCCTGCTGTGTATTTGTATCTGTTTTTTTATATCAATTTCTACTGCTGGCATGAGTTACTTTACGTGGAATAGAGTTCCATGTAGTCATGGTTCTATGTAGTACTGTGCGCCTCCCATAGTCTGTTCTGGACTTGGGTACTGTGAAGAGACCTCTGGTGGCATGTCTTGTGGGGTATGGATGGGTGTCCGAGTTGTGTGCCAGTAGTTCAAACAGACAGCTCGATGGATTCAACATGTCAATACCTCTCATAAATACAAGTAGTGATGAAGTCAATCTCTCCTCCACTTTGAGCCAGGAAAGATTGGCATGCTTATTATTAATATTATATTATTAATATTAGCTCTCTGTGTACGTATTATAGACAAACTTCTCCCCATCCTAGCTACTATTGTATCAATATGTTTTGACCATGACAGGTTAGTCTCCTCAATTTCCACATTATTCATTACAAGATTTAGTTGAGGTTTAGGGTTTAGTGAATGATTTTTCCCAAATACAATGCTTTTAGTTTGTGAAATATTTAGGACTGACGTATACCTTGCCATCCATTCTTAAACTAACTGCAGCTCTTTGTTAAGTGTTGCTGCCATTTCAATCGATGTGATAGCTGATGTGTATAGTGTTCAGTCATCCACATACATGGACACACTGACTTTCTATGATCGATAATGTCAAAAGCTGCACTGAAGTCTAACAAAACTATCATGTTTTAAGGTATGACCCAGGTGCAGACAGTGTTGAAGAAACTGAAGGTTATTCATTAAACAGGGGCAGGCAAATGACAAGGCAGGCAGGAGTCAATAATCCACAGAAGGTGTAAGGCACTGGAACAGCAGGCGGGCTCAGGGTCAGATCAGGCAGATGTTGGTAATCCAGAATAGTGGGGCAAAGGTACAGGATGGCAGGCAGGCTCAGGGCAGGAAGAAAGTAAGGGGGGAAATGCTGATAGGTATGTAAACTGTAAACAGGAGACAAAGGGCTGTGAGACATGGTTTTAATTCTAGACACAGGAAAGGTAGGAAGTATACAGAGGGTACGGGGCAACAGAGGATGAACAGCAGAGGGGTTTATGATCTTGGAGCGGAGCGAAAGGTCTCGGCTTCCGGGAGCCGAGAAAGACAATACAGACAACTCTGGGTGTTAAGTCTGTGTACACGTTCGGCTGGAGACAGCCTAGCCCTGGCAAGCTGCATTGGCTCGGTAAGAGGTAAATCGGCAGTCTTCGGTGGCTCTTGGAGGAATTCGGGTAAGCCCGGATCCTCTCAGGGATGTAAACGCCGGGGACATCCGGAGTTCATCAGATGCAAGGTCGGATCCTTGAGTGAGCGATTGGGACCACAAGCAGAACTCTTCTCCCTCCTACGTCCCTGTAGCCGACCATCGATCTGAATGGTTAAAGCGATGAGTGAGTCGAGATCCGTCGGTAGTTTCTGGGCTGCAAGCTCGTCCTTTACTTCCTCCGATAATCCGTGCAGGAACGTGTTGACCAGCGCTTCCGGGTTCCAGGCATGCCCCGCTGCTAGCGTGCGGAAATCCTGCCGAGGTTGGTGTAGCTTCCGGGCAGCCTCTCTCCCGGACACCCAAGCCTCAAACTTTTTTCACCTCCGCCACAAATCCCTCCAGACTGAGGCATATGGCTGACTGTTGTTCCCAAACGGCCTTAGCCCAGGCGAGGGCCCTCCCGGACATCAGCATGGTGAGGTACGCTATCATAGAGTGGTCCAAGGGGAAGGAGGAAGGCTGCAGCTCCATGACGAGGGAACACTGAGCAAGAAACGCCTGACAAGTGCCCGACTCTCCATTGAAGCGCTCTGGGGGAGGTAAGCAGGGTTCCCGGGAAACCGGGGTGACGGTGCTGCTACCAGCCGGGTTACTGAGGGGCTTGGTGGTTATCGTCGTGATATGGCTACCTAGTAGACAACCCACGGAATTGCACCCACAATGTGTCCAATGCTAGGTCGTGACGTTCAGCCACGGCCTGGAACCCTTCCATCAGACCGCAAAGCAACTCCTCGTGCCTGCCAATGGTGGCTCCTTGGGAGGAGATGGCGTTGCGGAGATGGTCCAAGTCTGCTGGTACAGTCATTGCCAGTTCGTAAATTCAAGTTTTAAGGTATGACCCAGGTGCAGTGTTAAATAAACAAAAGTGTATTCTTTAAACAGGGGCAGGCAAATGACAGGTCAAGGCAGGCAGGGGTCAATAATCCAGATTAGGTGTAATTCACCGGAACAGCAGGCGCGCTCAGGGTCAGGTCAGGCAGAGGTTGGTAATCCAGAGTAGTGGGGCAAAGGTACAGGACGGCAGGCAGGGTCAGGGCAGTCAGAAAGCTGGGAAAACTAAAAACAGGAACTATAGACAAGACAGGAGCAAAGGGAAAAACGCTGGTAGGTATGAAGAACAAAACAAATTGGCAACAGACAAACAGAGAACACAAGTATAAATACACAGGGGATAATGGGGAAGTTGGGTGACACCTGGAGGGGGGTGGAGACAATCACAAAGACAGGTGAAACGGATCAGGGCATGACAATACATTTTGCTTCCCTCCAGGCCTGAGGGCACACGCTTTCTAGTGAACTTAAATTGAAGATATGGCAAATAGGAGTGGAAATATCATCCACTATTATCCTCAGAAATTTTCCATCCAAGTTGTCAGACCCCGGTGGCTTGTCATTGCTGATAGTATAATATTTTTTCACCTTTTACATTTACATTTACATTTAAGTCATTTAGCAGACGCTCTTATCCAGAGCGACTTACAAATTGGTGCATTCACCTTATGACATCCAGTGGAACAGTCACTTTACAATAGTGCATCTAAATCTTAAAGGGGGGGGGTGAGAGGGATTACTTATCCTATCCTAGGTATTCCTTAAAGAGGTGGGGTTTCAGGTGTCTCCGGAAGGTGGTGATTGACTCCGCTGTCCTGGCGTCGTGAGGGAGTTTGTTCCACCATTGGGGGGCCAGCGCAGCGAACAGTTTTGACTGGGCTGAGCGGGAGCTGTACTTCCTCAGTGGTAGGGAGGCGAGCAGGCCAGAGGTGGATGAACGCAGTGCCCTTGTTTGGGTGTAGGGCCTGATCAGAGCCTGGAGGTACTGAGGTGCCGTTCCCCTCACAGCTCCGTAGGCAAGCACCATGGTCTTGTAGCGGATGCGAGCTTCAACTGGAAGCCAGTGGAGAGAACGGAGGAGCGGGGTGACGTGAGAGAACTTGGGAAGGTTGAACACCAGACGGGCTGCGGCGTTCTGGATGAGTTGAAGGGGTTTAATGGCACAGGCAGGGAGCCCAGCCAACAGCGAGTTGCAGTAATCCAGACGGGAGATGACAAGTGCCTGGATTAGGACCTGCGCCGCTTCCTGTGTGAGGCAGGGTCGTACTCTGCGGATGTTGTAGAGCATGAACCTACAGGAACAGGCCACCGCCTTGATGTTGGTTGAGAACGACAGGGTGTTGTCCAGGATCACGCCAAGGTTCTTGGCGCTCTGGGAGGAGGACACAATGGAGTTGTCAACCGTGATGGCGAGATCATGGAACGGGCGGTCCTTCCCCGGGAGGAAGAGCAGCTCCGTCTTGCCGAGGTTCAGCTTGAGGTGGTGATCCGTCATCCACACTGATATGTCTGCCAGACATGCAGAGATGCGATTCGCCACCTGGTCGTCAGAAGGGGGAAAGGAGAAGATTAATTGTGTGTCGTCTGCATAGCAATGATAGGAGAGACCATGTGAGGTTATGACAGAGCCAAGTGACTTGGTGTATAGCGAGAATAGGAGAGGGCCAAGAACAGAGCCCTGGGGGACACCAGTGGTGAGAGCGCGTGGTGAGGAGACAGATTCTCGCCACGCCACCTGGTAGGAGCGGCCTGTCAGGTAGGACGCAATCCAAGCGTGGGCTGCGCCGGAAATGCCCAACTCGGAGAGGGTGGAGAGGAGGATCTGATGGTTCACAGTATCGAAGGCAGCCGATAGATAATAATATAATAATAATAAAAGATCTAGAAGGATGAGAGCAGAGGAGAGAGAGTTAGCTTTAGCAGCGCGGAACGCCTCCGTGATACAGAGGAGAGCAGTCTCAGTTGAATGACTAGTCTTGAAACCTGACTGATTTGGATCAAGAAGGTCATTCAGAGAGAGATAGCGGGAGAGCTGGCCAAGGACGGCACGTTCAAGAGTTTTGGAGAGAAAAGAAAGAAGGGATACTGGTCTGTAATTGTTGACATCGGAGGGATCGAGTGTAGGTTTTTTCAGAAGGGGTGCAACTCTCGCTCTCTTGAAGACGGAAGGGACGTAGCCAGCGGTCAGGGATGAGTTGATGAGCGAGGTGAGGTAAGGGAGAAGGTCTCCGGAAATGGTCTGGAGAAGAGAGGAGGGAATAGGGTCAAGCGGGCAGGTTGTTGGGCGGCCGGCCGTCACAAGACGCGAGATTTCATCTGGAGAGAGAGGGGAGAAAGAGGTCAGAGCACAGGGTAGGGCAGTGTGAGCAGAACCAGCGGTGTCGTTTGACTTAGCAAACGAGGATCGGATGTCGTCGACCTTCTTTTCAAAATGGTTGACGAAGTCATCTGCAGAGAGGGAGGAGGGGGGGGGAGGATTCAGGAGGGAGGAGAAGGTGGCAAAGAGCTTCCTAGGGTTAGAGGCAGATGCTTGGAATTTAGCGTGGTAGAAAGTGGCTTTAGCAGCAGAGACAGAGGAGGAAAATGTAGAGAGGAGGGAGTGAAAGGATGCCAGGTCCGCAGGGAGGCGAGTTTTCCTCCATTTCCGCTCGGCTGCCCGGAGCCCTGTTCTGTGAGCTCGCAATGAGTCATCGAGCCACGGAGCGGGAGGGGAGGACCTGGAGGGGAGCCGGCCTGGAGGATAGGGGACATAGAGAGTCAAAGGATGCAGAGAGGGAGGAGAGGAGGGTCGAGGAGGCAGAATCAGGAGATAGGTTGGAGAAGGTTTGAGCGGAGGGAAGAGATGATAGGATGGAAGAGGAGAGAGTAGCGGGGGAGAGAGAGCGAAGGTTGGGACGGCGCGATACCATCCGAGTAGGGGCAGTGTGGGAGGTGTTGGATGAGAGAGAGAGGGAAAAGGATACAAGGTAGTGGTCGGAGACATGGAGGGGAGTTGCAATGAGGTTAGTGGAAGAACAGCATCTAGTAAAGATGAGGTCGAGCGTATTGCCTGCCTTGTGAGTAGGGGGGGAAGGTGAGAGGGTGAGGTCAAAAGAGGAGAGGAGTGGAAAGAAGGAGGCAGAGAGGAAAGAGTCAAAGGTAGACGTGGGGAGGTTAAAGTCGCCCAGAACTGTGAGAGGTGAGCCGTCCTCAGGAAAGGAGCTTATCAAGGCATCAAGCTCATTGATGAACTCTCCGAGGGAACCTGGAGGGCGATAAATGATAAGGATGTTAAGCTTGAAAGGGCTGGTAACTGTGACAGCATGGAATTCAAAGGAGGCGATAGACAGATGGGTAAGGGGAGAAAGAGAGAATGACCACTTGGGAGAGATGAGGATCCCGGTGCCACCACCCCGCTGACCAGAAGCTCTCGGGGTGTGCGAGAACACGTGGGCGGACGAAGAGAGAGCAGTAGGAGTAGCAGTGTTGTCTGTGGTGATCCATGTTTCCGTCAGTGCCAAGAAGTCGAGGGACTGGAGGGAGGCATAGGCTGAGATGAACTCTGCCTTGTTGACCGCAGATTGGCAGTTCCAGAGGCTACCGGAGACCTGGAACTCCACGTGGGTCGTGCGCGCTGGGACCACCAGAGTAGGGTGGCCGCGGCCACGCGGTGTGGAGCGTTTGTATGGTCTGTGCAGAGGAGAGAACAGGGATAAACAGACACATAGTTGACAGGCTACAGAAGAGGCTACGCTAATGCAAAGGAGATTGGAATGACAAGTGGACTACACGTCTCGAATGTTTAGAAAGTTAAGCTACGTAGCAAGAATCTTATTGACTAAAATGATTAAAATGATACAGTACTGCTGAAGTAGGCTAGCTGGCAGTGGGTGCGTTGTTGACACTACACTAATCAAGTCGTTCCGTTGAGTGTAATAGTTTCTGCAGTGTTGCTATTCGGGGGCTAGCTGGCTAGCTAGCAGTGTTGTTTACGTTACGTTGCGTTAAAAGAACGACAATGGCTGGCTAGCTAACCTAGAAAATCGCTCTAGACTACACAATTATCTTTGATACAAAGACGGCTATGTAGCTAGCTATGTAGCTAGCTACGATCAAACAAATCAAACCGTTGTACTGTAATGAAATGAAGTGAAAATGTGATACCTGTGAATGCGACCGGGTTGTTGAGTTCTATTCAGAAGACGTTGGCTAGCGTTGGCTAGCTAGCAGAGTCTCCTAAGTTAAGGACGACAAATAGCTGGCTAGCTAACCTCTTTAAATTAAGATAATCACTCTAAGACTACACACTCTAAACCTAAACAACACAATTATCTTGGATACGAAGATACGAAGACAGCAAAGACAGCTATGTAGCTAGCTAACACTACACTAATCAAGTCGTTCAGTTGAGTGTAATAGTTTTCCCAGTGCAGCTAATCAGTGGACGTTAGCTAGCTGGCTAGTGAAGACTACGTTAGGACAGCGAAATACGATAATTACGCAATTATCTTTGATACAAAGACGGCTATGTAGCTAGCTGAGAAGAAATTGCTAAGATTAGACAAATCAAACCGTTGTGCTATAATGAAATATAATGAAATGTCATGAAAAAGTTATACTACCCGCGGGAGCGAAGTGCCGATGCGACCACTCGCTCCAACCCGGAAGGCATCTGGACATAATTCAAAATTACAATGCTTGTCCTTTATCATTTGATCAGATATACTTGGATGTGTAGTGTCAGCGTTTATTGCTGGCATGTCATGCCTAAGTTTGCTAATCTTGCCAATTAAAAAAATCATTAAAGTAGTATCAGTGGATTATCAATATCAGTGGATTTTGTCATGACTGAGCTATGATTCAATGAATGAGTTTGTCTTTTATCCCAACATTTCATTTAAGGTGCGCCAAAGCTTTTTACTATCATTCTTTTTCATTTATCTTTGTTTCATAGTGTGGTTTCTTCTTTTTATTCAGTTTAGTCACCCAATTTCTCAATTTGCGTTACGCTTGCCAATCGTTTTTACAGCCAGAACTATTTGCCATCTCTTTTGCCTCATCCCTCTCAACCATACAGTTTTTCAATTCCTCATCAATCCATGTGATTTAAGTTTTTACAATCATTTTTTAATGGGTGCGTGCTTATTAGTAACTGGGATAAGAAATAAATGTGTCAAGTGTTGCTCGCCATTACACACCATGGACCAACAAATATTCTTTACATCAACAACATAGGAATCACTACAAAACCTCTTATACACTACATTAGGCCCAGCCTTTGGAACTTTGGTTTTCCTAGATATGGCTATTATGTTGTGATCACTACATCCGATGGATTTGTATACTGCTTTCAAACCAATTTCTGCAGTATTAGTAAAGATATGATCAATACATGTTGATGATTTCATTCCTGTGCTGTTTGTCACTACCCTGGTAGATTGATTGATAACCTGAACCAGGTTGCAGGCACTAGTTACAGTTTGAAGCTCTCTCTTGAGTGGGCAGCCTGATGAAAGCCAGTCAATATTTAAATCACCCAGAAAGTTGACCTCCGCTGGGCCGTGCTCTCTGGATCAGAGCTTCTCAGGTGAGTTCTGTGGCTCTGGCCTAGCAATCTTCTTCGAGGCCATGATCATTCCGGTGATTTTGATAGGGAGTTCGACGGTGAGGCATGTATCTGTACCTGGGGCCTTTCTGTTTTCCTGGGGGAAAAGTTTAGGATATCACCAGGTTGCTTCCCATGGCTGTGAGTCAGTCGGCTGCCTTCGATACTGTGAACCATCAGATCCTCCTCTCCACCCTCTCCGAGTTGGGCATCTCCGGCGCGGCCCACGCTTGGATTGCGTCCTACCTGACAGGTCGCTCCTACCAGGTGGCGTGGCGAGAATCTGTCTCCTCACCACGCGCTCTCACCACTGGTGTCCCCCAGGGCTCTGTTCTTGGCCCTCTCCTATTCTCGCTATACACCAAGTCACTTGGCTCTGTCATAACCTCACATGGTCTCTCTTATCATTGCTATGCAGACGACACACAATTAATCTTCTCCTTTCCCCCTTCTGATGACCAGGTGGCGAATCGCATCTCTGCATGTCTGGCAGACATATCAGTGTGGATGACGGATCACCACCTCAAGCTGAACCTCGGCAAGACGGAGCTGCTCTTCCTCCCGGGGAAGGACCGCCCGTTCCATGATCTCGCCATCACGGTTGACAACTCCATTGTGTCCTCCTCCCAGAGCGCCAAGAACCTTGGCGTGATCCTGGACAACACCCTGTCGTTCTCAACCAACATCAAGGCGGTGGCCCGTTCCTGTAGGTTCATGCTCTACAACATCCGCAGAGTACGACCCTGCCTCACACAGGAAGCGGCGCAGGTCCTAATCCAGGCATTTGTCATCTCCCGTCTGGATTACTGCAACTCGCTGTTGGCTGGGCTCCCTGCCTGTGCCATTAAACCCCTTCAACTCATCCAGAACGCCGCAGCCCGTCTGGTGTTCAACCTTCCCAAGTTCTCTCACGTCACCCCGCTCCTCCGTTCTCTCCACTGGCTTCCAGTTGAAGCTCGCATCCGCTACAAGACCATGGTGCTTGCCTACGGAGCTGTGAGGGGAACGGCACCTCAGTACCTCCAGGCTCTGATCAGGCCCTACACCCAAACAAGGGCACTGCGTTCATCCACCTCTGGCCTGCTCGCCTCCCTACCACTGAGGAAGTACAGCTCCCGCTCAGCCCAGTCAAAACTGTTCGCTGCGCTGGCCCCCAATGGTGGAACAAACTCCCTCACGACGCCAGGACAGCGGAGTCAATCACCACCTTCCGGAGACACCTGAAACCCCACCTCTTTAAGGAATACCTAGGATAGGATAAGTAATCCCTCTCACCCCCCTAAGTTTTAGATGCACTATTGTTAAGTGACTGTCCCACTGGATGTCATAAGGTGAATGCACCAATTTGTAAGTCGCTCTGGATAAGAGCGTCTGCTAAATGACTTAAATGTAAATGTAAATGTACTTGACAGTCTCTACTTGACACCAACAAACGACCCATAATATTTGCCCCTCTGCCCTCCCTAAATCATGACATTGAACAGTTCAGCAGACTTTTAGCCCTCCGTAACTGGCTACGAGACTATTGCAGCTCTGTGGTTTTAACATTTATTGACAATTCTGATACCTTCTGGAAACAAAGCTCGTATTATAAGGAGGATGGGATCCACCAAAATCATTTGGGTTGCTGGATCCTTTCTCAGCATTATAAGGCTGCGTTGAGACAATGACTTATCAATGACCCAAGTCCAGCTCATTTAATCCCTACTATTGTGTCACTGAGATGTCATAAGGCAACTGTCACGTCCTGACCTTAGTTCCTAACCTAATCTAACATGTTAACATATGTAGCTCAGTTGGTAGAGCATGGCGCTTGTAACGCCAGGGTAGTGGGTTCGATCCCCGGGACCACCCATACGTAGAATGTATGCACGCATGACTGTAAGTCGCTTTGGATAAAAGCGTCTGCTAAATGGCATATATTTATTATATTATATATTTAAACAAGGTTCATGAAATCAATAATTTGCAGATGACATTCATATTCTGACAATTTCTGAAACTCACTTAGATAATACCTTTGATGATACATAGGTAGCTATAAGGTGGTTAGCTACACTGTGTTCATACATGGTTATAACAACTTCTGAAAAGACAGAAATGCCATCGGTGTTGTGGTCTATTCAGAACCACATTCCTTTAAAGCTTAGAGACGATTGTATGTTCAATTCTGTTGAAGTAATATGGCTACAGGTTCATCTGCCTCACCTAAAGCCCATTCTTGTGGGAAGCTGCTATACACCACCAAGTGCTAACATCAGTATCTGGATAATATGTGTGAAATGCTTGATAATGTATGTGATATCAACAGAGAAGTATATTTTCTGGGTGATTTTAAAAATTGACTGGCTATCATCAAGCTGCCCACTCAGGAAATAACTTCAAACTGTGACCAGAGCCTGCAACCTGGATCAGGTTGTCAGTCAATCTACCAGGGTAGTTACAAACAACACAGGAAATACATCCTCAACATGCATTGATCACATCTTTACTAACGCTGCAGATATTTGCTTTAAAGCAGTATCCAAATCCATAGGACAGTGGTTCTTAACCTTGTTGGAGGTACTGAACCCCACCAGTTTCATATGCGCATTCACCGAACCCTTCTTAATTGGAAAAATAAAATTATTTTTTCAAATTCAAAACATAGGTATATATTTGGCTGGTGCACAAAATGAACCGTGCATCAATATCACTGTGTTCAAAGAACAAAATCATCAAAACATGATTTTCACACAAAAACATAATAATGAATATTTACTGCAAAACGGTGTGACTTCTGCTGTTTCCTTTCAGAGACCAGTTCAGAAATGCGCGGCTTCACCTTGGCAAGTGCCACTCATGTCATTTTCGCAACAAAGTCTGTTCCTTTTCTTCGTTTTTATGTCCAGCATCCTCAAAGGTTTGCTCGCAAAGATATGTTGTAACAAACGGTATGAAAATCTCCAGAGCTTTCTTAGCAATAACAGGGTACGTTACCATTTGTTGACACCAAAACGTTGAAAGCGTTGTTGTTCTGAAGAGTTGCTGTTGAACCTGGCTCTGCTGAATTTCAATGATTTCATCGAGGTATTCATCATTGACATCTGTTGTCTCAACACTAAACGTGAACGGCTGTCTCACCCATGCTGGATATGACTCTCTTGTAGGGAAGTATCCGTCGAGAGACTTTGCAAGCTCATCTAAGTGCGTGGCAATTGCTTGCTTCAGTTCCGCGGGTACAGAAATGTCTCTGATTCCAGATACATCTTCGATCTTACTTACACAGTCGTCCAGCAGGGGAAAGTTTGCGAAGTTATTGTTCTCTGTTCGTCGTTTCCATAACACTAGCTTTTTTTGTAAAGCCTTTAGGTTTTCCTCCGCTTCGATGATGTTGACTCCACCGCCCTGCATCTTTGGATTGAGATTATTGAGAGCTGCGAAGATATTGGCCATGTACGCTAAAATGAGAATGAACTCAGAACTGTTGAAGCAATCTGCATGACAATGCAGGGCTAATTCCACACGCACGGCAAAAACACGGTTCAGCACCTGTCCCCGGGATAACCACCGAACATTAGAATGGTACAGAAGTACCTCGAATTCAGAGCCCATTTCTTTACACAGCTCACTGAAGATGCGATGCCGCAGAGCACTAGTTCGCACATAGTTCACGCATTCCACAATTTATAATACTTTTGCCAGTTTTGGAGGCAAGGTTTTTGTTGCCAACGCATGCCTGTGCAGAATACAATGCGTAACAATGATGTGTGGTGCATCGGCTTTTACTAGCGCACCAAAACCAGACTTTCTTCCCAGCATGACTGGAGCTCCGTCCGAACAAACTGCAGAAACCATATCCCACGAAATATTGTTGTCTTTGAAGAAGTCATCCAAAAGTTTCTTCACATCGGCTGCCTTAGTTGTTGTTGTAAGAGGCTTTATCATGTCGTCTTTCACATAGCGCACGAATACAGCAAGCTGGCTTAGATTGGAAACGTCTGTGGTCTCGTCGAGTTGAAGGCTGAATTTTTCAGGGCTTGAAATCAGATCTGCAACTACTTGCGCCAAGATGTCTTTGCTCATGTCCTCTATTTTGTCGCTGATGGTGTCATTTGAAAGAGGAATTTGGAATAACTTAACTTCAGCCTCTTTTCCCAGCATGATATTCGCCATCTTCAACACAGCTGGTTTTATAACGTTCCGTTATACATGTGAATCCATATTGTACATATTCGTCCGACCACTTTCTTTTTTTGCTCGACATAGTAAGTATGAAGGGATTAAAATATTAAGAAAGAAATCACAAGACGTACCATCACGACAGTCACAAGTCGACTACTGAGCGCACCAAATTCCCTGCAGCACAGATAGGCCAAGCGATGTAGCGTGATCACCTGCAGCCAATGATGGCCAAGCGGAGCATGTCATCACGAATCATATGAATCGGATGTGTGTCTTGACCTCTGCCGAACCCCTGAGACTGACTCACCGAACCCCTGGGGTTCGATCGAACCCAGGTTAAGAACCACTGCCATAGGATATAGTGAACACAATATAAAAGCATATAAATGAAAACCAAAGTTCCAAAAGCTGGGCCTAATATAGTGTACAATAAGTTTAGTTGTGATTCATATATTGGTGATATAAAGACTATTTTGTGGTATGTGGTGTGTACTGAGGAGCAACCAGACACTGCACTCGACGCATTTATGAAACTACTTATTCCAGTTACTAATAAGCATGCACCCATTAAGAAAATGACTTTAAAAACTGTTATATCCCCTTGGATTGATGAGATTGAAAAATTGTATGGTTGAGAGGGATGAGGCAAAAGGTATGGCAACTAAGTCTGGCAGCCCAACTAATTGGCAAACGTACTGCAAATTAAGAAATCATGTGACTAAACTAAATAAAAATAAACCACACTGAAGCAAAAATAAATTCTATAAAGAATGATAATAAAAAGCTTTGGGGCACCTTAAATGACATTTTTTGGGGAAAAGCCAACTCGGCTCCTTTATTTATTGAATCAGATGGCTCATTCGTCACAATGCCCACTGATATTGCAAACTCCTTTAATTACTTTTTCATTGCACAATTAAGCAAATTTAGGGATGACATGCCAGCACCAAACGCTGGCACAACACATCCAAGTATATCAGACCAAACTATGAAAGACAGGAATTGTACTTTTGAATTCCGTAAAGTCAGTATGGAAGAGGTGAAAAAATTATTATTGCCTATCAACAATGACAAGCCACCGGAGTCTGACAATCTAGATGGAAAATGACTGAGGATAATAGCAGACAATATCGCCACTCCTATTTGCCACATCTTCAATTTAAGGCTACTAGAGAGTGTGTGCCCCCAGGCCTGGAGGGAAGCTAAGGAATAATAAAGCCCCCTTTACTGACTCAAATAGCAGATACATGCTGTTTCACAGTAAACAAATCGACTGAACAGAATTTCAGCATGCTTATAGTGAAGGACACTCAACAAGCACAGCACTTACACAAATGACTGATGATTGACTAAGAGAAATTGATGATCAAATGATTGTGGGGGCTGTCTTGTTAGACATCATTGCAGCTTTTGACATTATCGATCATAGTCTGCTGCTGGAAAAAGTATGTGTTATGGCTTTACACCCCCTGCTATAATGTAGATAAAGAGTTACTTGTCTAACAGAACACAGAGGGTGTTATTTGATGGAAGCCTCTCAAATATAATCCAGTTAGTATCAGGAATTCCCCAGGGTAGCTGTTTAAGCCCCTTGCTTTTTAAAATGTTTATTAACGACATGCCATTGAGTAAAGCCAGAATGTCTATGTATTTGGATGACTCAACACTATACACGTCAGCTTCTACAGCGACTGGAATGACACTCAACAAAGAGCTGCAGTTAGTTTCAGCGTGGGTGGCAAGGAACAAGTTATCCCTAAATATTTCTAAAACTGAAAGCATTGTATTTGGAACAGAACACTCACTAAACTCTAAACTTAAACTAAATCTTGTAATAAATAATGTGGAAAGTGAACAAGTTGAGATGACTAAACTGCTTGGAGTAACCCTAGATTGTGAAGTGTCATGGTCAAAACATATTGATGCATTAGTAGCTAAGATGGGGAGAAGTCTGTCTATAATATAGCAATGCTCTGCCTTCTTAACAACAGTATCAACAAGGCAGGTCCTACAGGCCCTAGTTTTGTCGCACCTGGACTACTGTTCAGTCATGTGGTCAGGTGCCACAAAAGGGACTTTGCAATTGGCTCAGAACAGGGCTGCACGGCTGGCCCTTGAATGTACACAGAGAGCTAATATTAATAATATGCATGTCAATCTCTCCTGGCTGAAAGTGGAGAGATTGACTTCATCACAACTTTTATTTATGAGAGGTAGAATGCACCGAGCTTTTTGTCTAAACTACTGGTACACGGACATGCATGCATACCCCACAAGACATGCCACAAGAGGTCTCTTCACAGTACCCAAGTCCAGAACAGACTATGGGAGGCACACAGTACTACATAGAGCCATGACTACATGGAACTCTATTCCACATCAAGTAACTGACGCAAGCAGTAAAATCTGATTTAAAAAAACAGATTAAAAAAACAATGGATAAGGATAAGCTTACTCCAGGGACTGTGAAGCAACACAAACATTGGCACACACACACACACACACACACACACACACACACACACACACACACACACACACACACACACACACACACACACACACACACACACACACACACACACACACACACACACGCACTATTACATACACATTATGTGGTAGTGGTGGAGTAGGGGCCTGAGGGCACACAGTGTGTTGTGAATGTATTGTAATGTTTTTAAAATTGTATAAACTACCTTAATTTTGCTGGACCCCAGGAATAGTAGCTGCTGCTTTGGCATGTGGAACGCTCCTCTGTGTGTGTGTGTGTGTGTGTGTGTGTGTGTGTGTGTGTGTGTGTGTGTGTGTGTGTGTGTGTGTGTGTGTGTGTGTGTGTGTGTGTGTGTGTGTGTGTGTGTGTGTGTGTGTGTGTGTGTGTGTGTGTGTGTGTGTGTGTGAGAAACCTCTGTCCCTCTCTCTGTCAAACCAGGTCAACAAACTTCAGTTGTTGTGGGTGTAAAGAACAATACAGTTTTCGTAGGGTATAAAAGGCTATCTAAGTACTACAGCTGTAGATCAGAGCTCTGACAGTCTTTAAAGCACAGCAATGCTTGAAGTATGAGGGTCTCTCTGATGCTTTTTCTCTTCACACTCTTTTTCTCCCCATTTCTCTCCCCCTCTGTTCGAAAGTACTGCCCTGTAGAAGTATCTGATGTTTCCTCTAGTATCAACACTCACGTTTCTACTTTTCTTCTTCTTGTTCTCTCTCCTACACCCCTTTCTCATTCTCTCTTCTCTCTCCTAGACTATAAATTAGAGGCCGACCGATTAATCGGAATGGCAGATTAATTAGGGCCGATTTAAAGTTTTCATAACAATCTGAATTTTAGGACACCAATTTGGCCGTTTTTTGTGTGTTTTTTTTTACAACTTTATTTAATCCTTATTTAACTAGGCAAGACAGTTAAGAACGCATTCTTATTTTCAATGACGGCCAAGGAACGGTGGTTTAACTGCCTCGTTCAGGGGCAGAACAACAGATTTTCACCTTGTCAGCTCGGGATGCAATCTTGCAACATTACAATTAACTAGTCCAACGCTCTAACCACCTGCCTCTCGTTGCACTCGTTGTTACGCGAATGCAGTAAGCCATCAATCAATCAATCATAATCACTAGTTATAACTACACATGGTTGATGATATTACTAGTTTATCTAGCGTGTTCTGCGTTGCATATAATCTGACTGAGCATACAAGTATCTGACTGAGCGGTGGTAGGCAGCAGCAGGCTCGTAAGCATTCATTCAAACAGCACTTTCTTGCGTTTTGCCAGCAGCTCTTCGACTTCAAGCCTATCAACTCCCGAGATTAGGCTAGTGTAACCGATGTGAAATGGCTAACTAGTTAGCGGGGTGCGCGCTAATAGCGTTTCCAACGTCACTCGCTCTGAGACTTGGAGTAGTTGTTCCCCTTGCTCTGCATGGGTAACGCTGCTTCGAGGGTGGCTGTTGTCGTTGTGTTCCTGGTTCGAGCCCAGGGAGGAGCGAGGAGAGGGACGGAAGCTATACTGTTACACTGGCAATACTAAAGTGCCTATAAGAACATCCAATAGTCAAAGGTTAACCACCAGCTTTCATATGTTCTCATGTTCTGAGCAAGGAATTTAAACATTAGCTTTCTTACATTGCACATATTGCACATTT
Organism: Oncorhynchus gorbuscha; assembly: GCF_021184085.1. Taxonomy (NCBI): domain Eukaryota; kingdom Metazoa; phylum Chordata; class Actinopteri; order Salmoniformes; family Salmonidae; genus Oncorhynchus; species Oncorhynchus gorbuscha. The sequence goes on along the minus strand of NC_060176.1, from coordinate 36,202,965 downwards.
ACTTTCTTCAACACTTTGTTTTTGCATTATTTAAACCAAATTGAACATGTTTCATTATTTATTTGAGGCTAAATTGGATTTTATTGATGTATTATATTATGTTAAAATAAGTGTTAATTCAGTATTGTTGTAATTGTCATTATTACAAATACATTTAAAAACTCGGCCGATTATTCGGTATCTACTTTTTTGGTCCTCCAATAATCGGTATCGGCGTTGAACAATCATAATCGGTCGACCTCTACTATAAATAAGATATGCTGTATGGCCATTTATAATGAAGTGTTTTGGAGAAAGGGAGAAAGATTATGCTTTATCGGGATAATAAACTCATTATGAATATACACTCCTCTGAGATGACAAAGAGAAAAGGAAGATTCCTCCATCCTCCTCTGCCAGTCTCATCCCTCTCTTTATCTCACACTTTGTGTGTGTTATAAAGGACAGAGAGAATGCTATTTTAGTTCGGGAGATGAGATGACATAATATGTTTCCTCCTCAACAGAGTTCACCAGAGTGTTCCCTTGGTTGGAAAGTGTGTATGTGTCTCGTTGTTTGTGCGTTCATGGCTGATGGTATTTGAGTGCTGATGGACGAGTGCATGTGTGTTGTCTGTGTGTTTCTGATGGTATTTTACCTCTGATGTCCATATTGAATCTGAAGGTTATGGAGCACATTTTCTCTTTTCCTCACTGTTGTTATGGAAACCGCAGAGGAAATTAAATGTAGAAAGCTGTTTGAAAAGGACCTTACATCGACCGTACATTCAAACCAGCCATTACTCTTTGTTCTCTGATGTCTCCTATCTCCTCTTCTCTGTTTTCATGTCATATATTATGTCAAAATGGTTTTCATGTCTTGATTCTGCAGTCTGTATTGTAGCATCTCTCTGACGCAGTGCTTTAGATGCAGCCTGCATGGACTTTGAGCTTCAGAAGATCCACACGTAGTCAATCCCTTAGCAGCAGAAACACGATAGGCGAGTCTCTCCAGGATTTTGTGATCAATTAAATAAATCAACAATTTCCCGCATTTTATGCAGATTTGAAAAATCACTGCACTATTACCGGTTGACAAAGTAGCCTAACGGTTAGAGAGGTGAGCCATCAACCCTCAAATATAATACAAAAATGTTGTGAAATGCTCTAAAGACAGTTTAGTAGTAGGGATGATTGATCCCTGAGTGAGGATAAGCTTACTCCAGAAGTAACAGACCCCTTCAATCTATGTAGACTTAAAGGGGCTGTTTCTGTGACACAGATTCTGCCTAATCCTGGACTGAATAAGCATTTTCAGGTGAGATTCTACATTGAGTCTGCTTTTAAGACTAGGCTTAATCTGTGTCTGGGAAACCATCCTTCATTGTAGACTCTCTATTGAAAGTGTTTTTTAGTCCACAAGTAGGCATGGTCCATTCACCCAGACCCAGCCCTGAATGTTTCATAGCTGGATTGAAGGGCATGGTTGTTGTGTAAAGGGCAAGTCTTCCAATGTTCCACTGGCATCTGTTCTGTTGGAAGTGTGGACAGAGGTGGCATGGAATGGCTTTTGGGTGGGTGGGTGGGTTGGTGGGTGGCAGAGCATGGCACGGAGGGTCCTTACAACCCATCTGGCTTCGCTTAGACTGAGTTTTTGCTGGCAAACTGCCTCTAGTCTGGAGGCCTAATCAAGAGAATAAATAATGGGGGAAGTGAAACAGAATAAATAAAGGAATGAATGCGTACAGCGAATCAGCAGTAAATCACTCCCTAAACGAGGGGAAACTCCAAGACAGCCATGATGTCCACAGATGCTTATATGGTCTTGTGAAACGCAGATAACAGCTCCTTATTTTGTGAGTGAGTGCCAGTCCGTACAGCCACAGAATATTGAAGTATCCAAAATAATAGTTTTATTTAGAAATAAAAGACCACACAGTTTGCTCTGGCATGTTAACTAAATGGCATCACTGAGCCAGCTGAATAGCCTCATGGTCTTATACTCGTCTATCCACTGCAAGGCTACGTTATATATTTGACTGATAAAACTTTCCTGGAGTATGACACACATGCACGCAATGTGCGCACCCTAATTGTTTGAGGAGATGCAGAAGTATGCTGGCCACACCCCTCCCCTCTCTCTGTCATGTGCCATAACCATGGTTTTAAAATTATTATTATTATTTTTATTTAACCTTTATTTATCTAGGCAAGTTATTTAAGAACACATTCTTATTTACAATGACGGCCTACACCGGCCAAACCCGGGCAACGCTGGGCCATTTGTTCTCCACCCTATGGGACTCCCAATCACAGCTGGTTGTGATACAGCCTGGATTCAGGTTCAGTGACACCTCTAGCACTGAGATGCAGTGCCTTAGACCGCTGCGCTACCTGGGAGCCCCAAGTTACATCTGTTGTTACAGACGTTAGCAGTTTATCTGATTGGTCAAATGACAATAAGCATGTTGAGAGGTGCGTATTGAAAATGAAATTAAGGTTGCTTGTATTGGTAAGAGTCGAGTGTTCCTGCAATGCACTAACTGGCTGTAGTCATACTACTGCAACAATTGGGCTGTATTGTTGACTGTATATTTGGATTGTTTGATTTGTATATTGAATATTGAAATGTATATTGAAATGTTTATAGCAGTGGTTCTTAACCTGGGTTCGATCGAACCCCAGGGGTTCGGTGAGTCAGTCTCAGGGGTTCGGCAGAGGTCAAGACACACATCCGATTCATATGATTCGTGATGACATGCTCCGCTTGGCCATCATTGGCTGCAGGTGATCACGCTACATCGCTTGGCCTATCTGTGCTGCAGGGAATTTGGTGCGCTCAGTAGTCGACTTGTGACTGTCGTGATGGTACGTCTTGTGATTTCTTTCTTAATATTTTAATCCCTTCATACTTACTATGTCGAGCAAAAAAGAAAGTGGTCGGACGAATATGTACAATATGGATTCACATGTATAACGGAACGTTATAAAACCAGCTGTGTTGAAGATGGCGAATATCATGCTGGGAAAAGAGGCTGAAGTTAAGTTATTCCAAATTCCTCTTTCAAATGACACCATCAGCGACAAAATAGAGGACATGAGCAAAGACATCTTGGCGCAAGTAGTTGCAGATCTGATTTCAAGCCCTGAAAAATTCAGCCTTCAACTCGACGAGACCACAGACGTTTCCAATCTAAGCCAGCTTGCTGTATTCGTGCGCTATGTGAAAGACGACGTGATAAAGCCTCTTACAACAACAACTAAGGCAGCCGATGTGAAGAAACTTTTGGATGACTTCTTCAAAGACAACAATATTTCGTGGGATATGGTTTCTGCAGTTTGTTCGGACGGAGCTCCAGTCATGCTGGGAAGAAAGTCTGGTTTTGGTGCGCTAGTGAAAGCCGATGCACCACACATCATTGTTACGCATTGTATTCTGCACAGGCATGCGTTGGCAACAAAAACCTTGCCTCCAAAACTGGCAAAAGTATTAAAAATTGTGGAATGCGTGAACTATGTGCGAACTAGTGCTCTGCGGCATCGCATCTTCAGTGAGCTGTGTAAAGAAATGGGCTCTGAATTCGAGGTACTTCTGTACCATTCTAATGTTCGGTGGTTATCCCGGGGACAGGTGCTGAATCGTGTTTTTGCCGTGCGTGTGGAATTAGCCCTGCATTGTCATGCAGATTGCTTCAACAGTTCTGAGTTCATTCTCATTTTAGCGTACATGGCCAATATCTTCGCAGCTCTCAATAATCTCAATCCAAAGATGCAGGGCGGTGGAGTCAACATCATCGAAGCGGAGGAAAACCTAAAGGCTTTACAAAAAAAGCTAGTGTTATGGAAACGACGAACAGAGAACAATAACTTCGCAAACTTTCCCCTGCTGGACGACTGTGTAAGTAAGATCGAAGATGTATCTGGAATCAGAGACATTTCTGTACCCGCGGAACTGAAGCAAGCAATTGCCACGCACTTAGATGAGCTTGCAAAGTCTCTCGACGGATACTTCCCTACAAGAGAGTCATATCCAGCATGGGTGAGACAGCCGTTCACGTTTAGTGTTGAGACAACAGATGTCAATGATGAATACCTCGATGAAATCATTGAAATTCAGCAGAGCCAGGTTCAACAGCAACTCTTCAGAACAACAACGCTTTCAACGTTTTGGTGTCAACAAATGGTAACGTACCCTGTTATTGCTAAGAAAGCTCTGGAGATTTTCATACCGTTTGTTACAACATATCTTTGCGAGCAAACCTTTGAGGATGCTGGACATAAAAACGAAGAAAAGGAACAGACTTTGTTGCGAAAATGACATGAGTGGCACTTGCCAAGGTGAAGCCGCGCATTTCTGAACTGGTCTCTGAAAGGAAACAGCAGAAGTCACACCGTTTTGCAGTAAATATTCATTATTATGTTTTTGTGTGAAAATCATGTTTTGATGATTTTGTTCTTTGAACACAGTGATATTGATGCACGGTTCATTTTGTGCACCAGCCAAATATATACCTATGTTTTGAATTTGAAAAAATAATTTTATTTTTCCAATTAAGAAGGGTTCGGTGAATGCGCATATGAAACTGGTGGGGTTCAGTACCTCCAACAAGGTTAAGAACCACTGGTTTAGAGGTTAACAATCCATTGAGAGTCCAGAGCTGGCCAGGGAGAGACTAATCTAGTTCATGTGAGTTGTGATTTTTTTCTCTCTCCCTGTCTGTCTGTCTAGCCTACAATCTGTCTGTCTGTCTGGTTTCATTAATCTCTTATTTTGTGATCTGACAGCATTCAACAGAATTCTCATCTGCATCCTAATCTTAGGCTCTGCTCACACACACACACGCATGGACACACACCAGGGTTTCCGTTAGCCGCTAATAGCCTGCTTTTGTCTGATTTATTTTTACATTTTCTAAAAGTCAATAAATTAAATTGCCAATTTGCCAGGAGAATTAGGAAAAAAATCCCCGTATGAAATAATGCTTTTTAGCCTATTTAATGATGGAAATACCAGTCGATGGAAATATTTTTGACTGGTCATGCTTATAGGTTAATTTGCATAATTTTGGGGAATTAAATTAGTGCATGTACAAATGAAATTGGCGCGTGTGTATAGTATTTTCATTGCCTATCTTATTACATGCGTACAGCATACAGATACAGAGCCTTTGAGTGGAACATCTGTCAGACAGGGCAAGAGATTGGTGCTTTCAAGACAACTGGAAACTCTGAAATATACGAGGTCAAATCACGACGTCAGTGATCTTCAGGTCGGAAAGTCGGAACTCTAGAAAGTGGCCCAAGTTCCTGAGTTGGAATTCCAAGTTGGATGACTGTTCAAAATGATTTTTCCCAGTCAGAGATATTTTTCCCCCTGTTGTCTTGAACGCACTGAAGTCGGAGATTTCTGAGTTCCCAGTTGTTTTGAATGCAGCATTACATGGCAACGGAAGGCAGGCTTCATCAGTGCGTCACACACCACTTTGCAATGAGCTGGAGGCAGTATGCATTTTCAAAACATACTTAATTGTTTGAAACCTGAATATTTTAATATACGCTGAACAAAAATATAAACGGAACATGTAAAGTGTTGGTCCCATGTTTCATGAGCTGAAATAAAAGATCTCATAAATGTACCATACACACAAAAAGCTTATTTCTCTAAAATGTTGTGCACAAATTTGTTTTGCGACGATCATCCATCTGGCAAGTGTGGCATATCAAGAAGCTGATTAAACAGCGTGATCATAACAGGTGCACATTGTGCTGGGGAAATTAAAAGGAAACTCTAAAATGTACAGTTTTGTCACATAACAAAAGGTCACAGGTGTCTCGAGTTTTGAAGGCGTGTGCAATTGGCATGCTGACTGCAGGAAAGTCCACCAGAACTGTTGCCAGAGAATGTCATGTTCATTTCTCTACTATAAGCCGCCCCCTGGTAAAACAACCGCAGACAGCGTGTAACTACGCCAGCCCCAGACCTCCTTCGGGATCGTCTGAGACCAGCCACCAGGACAGCAGATGAAACTGGGTTTGCACAACTGAAGAATTTCTGCACAAACTGTCAGAAACGTCTCAGGGAAGCTCATCGCATGCTCGTTGTCCTCACCAGGGTCTTGACCTGACTGTAGTTAGGCGTCGTAACCAACTTCAGTGGGCAAATACTCGCCTTCGATGGCCACTGGAACGCTGGAGAAGTGTGCTCTTCACGGATTAATCCCGGTTTCAACTGTACCGGGGAGATGGCAGACAGCGTGTATGGCATATTGTGGAAGAGCGGTTTGCTGATGTCAACATTGTGAACAGAGTGCCCCATTGTGGGGTTATGGTATGGGCAGGCATAAGCTATGGACACAATTGCATTTAATCAATGTCAATGCACAGAGATACCATGACAAGATCCTGAGGCCCATTGTTGTGCCATTCATCCTCCGCCATTACCTCCTTTTTCAGAATGATAATGCATGGTCCCATGTCACAAGCGTCTGTACACAATTCCTGAATGCTGAAAACATCCCAGTTCTACCATGGACTGCATACTCACCAGGCATGTCACCCATTGAGCATGTTTGGGATGCTTTGGATCGACGTGTACTACAGCGTGTTCTAGTTCCCGCAACTTCGCACAGCCATTGAAGAGGAGTTAGACAACATTCTACAATCAACAACCTGATCAACTCTATGCGAAGGAGTGTCTCGTTTCATGAGGCAAATAGTTGTCACACCAGATACCGACTGGTTCTGATTGGTTCTGATCCACGCCCCTACCCTTTTTTAAAGGTATCTCTGACCAACAGATGCATATCTATATTCACAATCATGTGGACCATTAGGGCCTAATGGATGTATTTCAATTAACTGATTTCCTTAGATGAACTGTAACACAGTTGAGTTTATTTTTGTTCAGTGTATATTATTAGGCATGTCTTACCTTGCGTCAAAGTAGTCTATTAGATCTCTTCAGTTTCAACATTTCTAGCACATATTTTCACCTCTGTCACATAAAACCTCCAGCAAGTGCAGTGCCCTTTTGACAATGGCGTTTTCTTGCGAATTGCATTATGGAACAAACATTTGGCCGTAGCCTACTACATTGTGCACATTGCCGTGCTTATAATGTGAAGAAATAATAGTTTATCAACATTTTTAAGCTGAACATTCTGATCTGTTGCCTCAGACTCATTGCGTTTTAACGTGTTTTTTAAAATGTTGCCTAGGCCTACTGGTTGTTTACTTTTGGGATCTATCAACCCACAACTGTCATAGTCTGATTTGGAATATAATATTTCTTACTCGACAAGCTGACCAATAGAATAGGTAGCCTAGTCGTTTCTACTATGGTAGATTGACATAAGCTAGTGTTTTTGCTGTTCATTACTCGTCTTGAATCCAGCCAACATGTCAGATTTCAAAAAGGCTTTTCGGCGAAAGCAAACAATGCTATTATCTGAGGATAGCACCTCCGTAAACAAAGAGAGAAAAGCATATTTCAACCCTGCAGGCGCGACACAAATGCAGAAATAAAAATATAATTCATGCCTTTGACGAGCTTCTTTTGTTGGCACTCCAATATGTCCCATAAACATCACAAATGGTCCTTTTGTTAGATTTATTCCGTCGATATATATCCAAAATGTAAATTTATTTGCCACGTTTGATCCAGAAAAACACCGGTTCCAAATTGCGCAACGTGACTACAAAATATCTCAAAAGTTACCTGTAAACTTTGCCAAAACATTTCAAAGTACTTTTGTAATACAACTTTAGGTATTTTTTTACGTAAATAATCAATAAAATTGGAGACCGGATGATCTGTGTTCAATACAGGAGGAAAACAACCTGTAGCTAGCTTTTTGGTCATGTGCCTCTATCTAACAGTACACTTCGTTCAAGATGGCCGTAGTTCTTCATTACACAAAGGAAAAACCTCAACCAATTTCTAAAGACTGTTGACATCCAGTGGAAGCGATAGGAACTGAAATCTGGATTCCCAATGAAAATACATTGAAAAGAGAGTGACCTCAAAACAAAACAAAATCTGAATGGTTTGTCCTCGGGGTTTCGCCTGCTAAATAAGTTCTGTTATACTCACAGACATGATTCAAACAGTTTTAGAAACTTCAGAGTGTTTTCCATCCACATACACTAATAATATGCATATCTTATCTTCTGGGGATGAGTAGCAGGCAGTTGAATTTGGGCATGCATTTCATCCGGACTTGAAAATACTGACCCCTGTCACCAAGAAGTTAATATGTATAAATGTGATTTATGTCATTCTGAGCACTGTGGATGGATGTCCTAATCAGGTTGCGCTCCTGATGCATTTGGAAATGGTGTCGGGTAAATTAAAATCTTTCCAGTCAATTGTCCAGTAAACACATGTTCCTAACAGAAACCCTGACACACACACACACAGTAATGTACACCTAACCTTGTGGGGACACAATTCAGTCCATTTCAAAATCCTATTTTCCCTAACTCCTACCTAACCTTTACTCTTACTCTAACCTTAACCCAAAAACCTAACCCTAAACCAAACACTAGCTCCTAACCCTAAAATTAACCCTAGCTCCTAACCCTAACCCTTGACTTAATTCTATCACTAATTCTTACCTTAAACCTAAACCCCCTAGAAATAGCATTTGACCTCGTTGGGACTAACAAAATGTTCCCAGTTGGTCAATTTTTAAACACGGCCAAACACACACACACACACACACACACACACACACACACACACACACACACACACACACACACACACACACACACACACACACACACACACACACACACACACACACACACACACACACACACACACACACACACACACACACACACACACACACACACACACACACACACACACACACACACACACACACACACACACACACACACACACACACACACACACAGCCTCTAAAATCACTTGAAATAGTATGTGGACACTCGTTCAAATTTGTGGATTTGTTTGGAAGATGCCAAGAGAACGCTACCTGCCCCAATGCATAGTGCAAACTGTAAAGTTTGGTGCAGGAGGAACAATGGTCTGGGGCTGTTTTTCATGGATCCCTCTAGGCCCCTTAGTTCCAGTGAAGCAAAATCTTAACGCTACAGCATACAATGACATTTTAGACGATTCTGTGCTTCCAAGTTTCTGCCAAAAGTTTGGGAAAGGCCCTTTCCTGCACAAAAGCGAGGTCCATACAGAAATGGTTTATCGAGATTGGCATCGAAGAACTTGATTGGCCTGCACAGAGTACTTACCTCAACCCCATCTAACACCTTTGGGATGAATTGGAAAGCCGACTACGAACCAGGCCTAATCGCCCAACATCCGTGCCCGACCTCACTCATGCTTATTTGGCTGAATGGAAGCAAGTCCCTACAGCAATGTTCCAACATCTAGTGGAATTCCTTCCCAAGAAGAGTGGGGGGCTGTTATAGCAGCAAAGGGGAGACCGACTCCATATTAATGCCCATAATTTTGGAATCAGATGTTCGACGAGCAGGTGTCCACGTACTTTTGGTCACGTAATGTACCTGTGTGTGTGTGTGTGTGTCCCTCTCAATCCCTCTCTTTTTTTGCGCTGTGAGTTGAGTTGAGTCGCAGTCTGTAGGAGGGGGTTCAAGGTTGTGCAAGGAGATTGTGTGTTGTTGTTAATGGACGGTAGTCTATGGGTGTCACACAGGTCCAACACGTGTAGGTATTTGTACAAATACAAACTGTTCTGTCTTTTCACTGCTTTGTGGAGCACACACACACACACACACACACACACACACACACACACACACACACACACACACACACACACACACACACACACACACACACACACACACACACACACACACACACACACACACACACACACACACACACACACCCTAAAGCTGTGTTCCTCCTCTCTGCCTGTAAAATGTAGAAATAAAATGAGTAGAATGAAGTAGACACATTTCATTCTAAAATTCTTCTCTCCTGTGTGTTTATTGGTCTGAAAACATAATTAATGTGTGTGTGTTTTGGTAGAATGGGAGCGTCTGACAGCATCTATAAGGGCCGAAGCACATTCATGGAGGAGCTGACGGAAGCCTCGGAAATTGTCAGCCGGGCAACCGAGAGGTCATTGGTCATCCTGGACGAGTTGGGGCGGGGCACCAGCACCCACGACGGTATAGCTATCGCCTATGCTACTCTGGAGTACTTCATCAGAGATGTGAGTGTGTGTGCATGCATGCATCTGTATGTCATCCTATTATCCTATCCTAGTCGTTGAACAAGCATAATTCCACAACAAGACTCCTTTTTTTTGTGGGGGGGTCCCTTCACTTTAGATGCAATTACGACGTAATATTGTGGCACCCTTGCACATTTTTTCTTCTTAAATAAGTAGAAATAGAGTGGGATGAGTGGGTTAACTGCCTTGTTCAGGGGCAGAACGACAGATGTTTTCCTTGTCTGCTCGGCGATTCGATCCAGCAACCTTTCAGTAACTGGCCTAACTCTCTAACCACCCCGCTACCTGTAATTGCATTTTCAACATTGCAGAACCAATTGTTTTTTTTTACAGAATGTACTATTTAAATTTTAAAAGTAAAAACAAATGGCATTGGCATAATTATTGGCACACCTGAGCTAGTACTCGGTTACATAGCCTTTGGCCAAGAACTGCCAACACATGCTTTTTGTAGCCATCAATGAGTTTGCAGCTCCTTTCTGTTGTCAATTTGGTCCGCTCTTCAACTTCAAACTGTTCCAATTCTTCAATGTTTTTGGGTTGCCTTCGACCAACTGCTGTTTTCAGATATCTCCATAGGTTTTTGATGGGATTCAGATCTGGACTCATCACTCGCCATTCCAGAACAGTCCGCCATATCTTCTTGAACCAACACTGGGTGATTTTTATTTGTGTTTGGAGTTGTTGTCCTGCTGAAAGACTCACGAAGTTCAAAGGAGACCCAGTTTTTGGACAATGGGTTGAACATTGCAAACTAAAACACCTTGATAATCTGTTGGTTTCATGTCTTGCACATGTTCAAGGCCCCCAGTACCAGAGGCAGCAAAGTAACCCCACAGCATTATCAAACCTCCCCAATGTTTGATTGTAGGAGGGTGTTATTTTCTTCACTATAGTTACTTCACTTGACTGTAAGTGTAAAGGCCAAAACACACCGTGCTGATGAACGGGAAGAAGCAGCGGGTGGCCATCCTATCTTCTTAGATAGAACGTCGGCGGTCATTTTCTGTTCAATCTTGACGAATCTACATGTTATATCACCACACATATGGTGATTGTGAACACTCTGCAGCGACCCACTGCTTTTAGACTTTCGTCGGCACAGTGTGTTCTGGCCTTCCTGACATATGTCTCCCTGGCTTCACTGGTAACATAGTGCTATACACTTTTCAATACACACACACCTCCCTCCCTCTGTACCCCATAGAGCTGAGTCAACACCTCCAGTGGGGTTTGATGTCAGACGCCATCCAAATCACTAAGTTATGGCCTCCAATAAAGCTTATTGGTGGTGTGTGTGTGTGTGTGTGTGTGTGTGTGTGTGTGTGTGTGTGTGTGTGTGTGTGTGTGTGTGTGTGTGTGTGTGTGTGTGTGTGTGTGTGTGTGTGTGTGTGTGTGTGTGTGTGTGTGTGTGTGTGTGTGTGTGTGTGTGAGAGCGCTGTGATAGTTTGTTTTCCATACGTAGAGTAGGCCCTAGAGAGAGACTGGGAGCCGAACAGAGCTAGAAGAGGGAGTATAATTGGGGGAGGTAGAATTGATCTATAATGCTAATATAATGGAGTTGTTTGTGTGTGTGGGAGAGGATCTTATATCACCTCTGCTTCAGGAACTGAAATTTTTGTTTTAAAAGGAGGAGGGGAGAATTGATCCAAATAGGAGGTAGAGAGAAGAGGAAGGCAGATGCATAAAGAGCAGGAGAGGAGACATGACGAGGCAGAGATAGAGGTGTGGAGAGTAGAGAAGTTACCTGATGTCCCTCAGGACTCCTCTGGATATTGCAAATTGTTCCTGGTTTGACTCTTTAAGTGACAGAACAGTGGTTTGTTACCTAATCTGTGTGTGCGCTTGTATGTGGGTGTGTGCGACTGCATGCTACTGGTCTCTCTGCCTTTCAGGTCTCATTTAGTTCCATCTGGACTCCACCGCTCCAGGGGGATATATATTTATCAGCGCACATTCAGGTCTTGGGGGAATGAGCTTATTGGTGCACATGGGGGATCTTGTTTAGCAGAATCTACAGTGGTGAGGAATCATCCACCATATGTTTACTAGCTGGAAAGCTGATGGAGCTGGAGAGAAATGGGCCCCTGTGTGCAGCTCCATGATAAGGCTGGCTGTAAAAGCTGTGTTGTTGTCGACCTCTGTGCACTCATCCAATCAAGGTTTTACTATGTGGTTGTTGTTTCACCTTCCTCATTTGAATGTGCTTCTTGTCCCTCTGGATTGGAGCGTCTGCTAAATGTCTCAAATATATTCATCTAAATGCAATCAAGCTTAGTTGGTCAATTAGCTTTTATGTTTATTTCTATTTCATCTCATTCATATCACAGAAAACGCTGGCCTCGTTTTAGATTTGGTTAATTAATAAACACTAGCGGCCATGACTGAATTCAAACGTGGGTTAGTTTCTGTGTGTGGTTTGATGTCGGTGTCTCAGGTGTGTTTTTTGCAAGTAGGAATCAGTTAGACAAGTTATTCTGACAATTAGCTCCACTGGTGTGCGACCAAGGCAAAGTTGGTTTGACATTGGATAGCCTATCTCTGCGGGTAGTTAGGGACCGTCAATAAATTACACAATGTAATTGAGATAATATTTTTATGTTCACATAAAGGTTTATTGCTTGCGTACACAGTTTAGCAGATGTTATACAAGGTGCAGCAAGATGCTTATGTGACTAGCTCCTAACAATGCAGAAAAATTGTCAAACAAGTACACAAAAAAATCGAAATGTAAAAGAAATCAAGAAATGTTGGAACAAATCCAATTGACAACCCCAAAAGCATTATAACAGTAATGCAATCTATTCGTATATACACCGGATAGATTTACGCAAGATGTAAGAATCACTTGAATAATGAAGTCAATAGGTTGCGTTCGTAAATTCACTCTGGCTATTCTCTCTGGTTTTAGAGTATTCCCGTCGGAGTGTGCCAGAATATAGAATAACTGAAGAATTTACGAACACTCAACACCCATTGAATATGGCCGGTGTCAGTAAACGTCGGCAAAAAAAAATCATAATTAAATTGTCACCAACGCTCAGCATAACACGAAAGCAGCCTAATCAGCTCTGCTAGGGCGTATAAAATGGTCAGAGTGAGGTGTTCTCTTATTTGTGTCTGGAAGTAGCTAGCATGCTAGCCAATGTTAGCCAGTTAGCTCGGGTGCTTGACTGCCGTTGTGAGGTCAGAACACTCTGATCAACCCTACTCGGCGAGAGCAAGGCATCTAAGTGTAGTGTGCGCTCTGAACGCTCCATGACCGAACAGCTCTGAATTTACGAACACACCTTTAGTAGCCAACTAACGTTTGGTAGCTAGCTAACATACCAGTACATACTGCTGTAATGATATGCTATACGGTTCGTAAGGATAGTGTAGCTAGCCAACATAACATGTAACTTATCTCATTTGAAAAGGCATTACTTTATTACATTGCAAAAAAAAAAAATTTTTGTTAAAGCAAAGAATTTGTATCCACTCTCATCGGATTTTCTTCAAATCTGAAAATGTTTTTATGAAGAATTGCATTATGGGCCCTAAAAGCACGGAAATAGTGCTGATATTCTTTGTATTTTGGTGAATTTAGTACTACATCCGGGAACTTTTGGCATACTAACTATACCTATGCTATGACCAATAAGCATACTACATACTCAATGTATGTCACAAATAGTGCGGTTAGTATGAGTATTCAAACACAGCTATACTATCTCATTCAAAGTGAAATATGTAGCATGTCCTCATTGGAAATCTACCTGTTATATGTACCAAGCTGTTACGCAAACCTGAAACCTAGCCACTCTCTTGTACCTTAGCAGCAGTTGCTAGATGGCTACACACATTTTTAGCTAGCTAGCTAATGTTATATCCCGACAATATTGATGCTCAATATATTTTGATCTAAGCCATATTTCAAATGTAATTCAGGCTAGATAGCCTACATTATTGAAATTTTATCTATTTATTTAGTTAGTTGCTAGCTAGCCAGGCTCCCGGGTTCACGTCTCGTCCGAGCAGCCTAGCTATGGGACAAGTTGGCTAGTTGACCCTCAGCATAATTATTTTGTTCAATTATCTCAGCCATATTCACAATTAAATTCAAGGCAGGCATTGACTCAGATTGGCTACAAACATTAATTTTGTCGCATTAAATCGCCCCAAAAATGTGTCAAAGCAATACATTTTATGTCCTGAATACAAAGCCTTATGTTTGTGACAAATCCAACACAAAGCATCACTGAGTACCACTCTTCATATTTTCAAGCAGGGTAGTGGCTGCATGTTAAGATATGCTTGTCATCGGCAAGGACCTGGGAGTTTTTGGGGGGGATGAAGAGAAATGGAATAGATCTAAGAACAGGCTAAATCCTATTTTTTTAAAAACCTGGGTCTGTCTGCTTACAAATCAAATCATTTGTCACATGCGCCGAATACAACAGGTGAACTGCTTACTTTTACAAGCCTTTAACCAACAATTCAGTTCAATAAATAAATATTTACTAAATAAACTAAAGTAAAAAAATAAATATATTAATAATAATAATACAAAATTAACCAAAGAAAATTACATAACAATAACGAGGCTATATACAGGGGGTACCAGTACCGAGTCAATGTGTGGGGATACAAGTTAGGTAATTTGTAAAACGACTATGCATAGTTAATAAACAGCGAGTAGCAGCAGTGTAAAAACAAAGGGGGGGGGATCTCATCATTGTTGGTGATCAGGCCTACTGCTTTTGTGTTATCATCAAATGTAATGATGGTTTTGGAGTCAACCTTAGCCATGCAGTCATGGGTGAACAGGGAGTACAGGATGGGGCTAAGCACGCATTGCTGAGAATCAGCATGGAAGATGTGTTGTTGCCTTCCCTTACCACCTGGGGGTGGTCGGTCAAAAACTCCAGGATCCAGTTGCAGAGGGGGGTGTTTAGTCCCAGGTCCATAGCTTAGTGATGAACTTTGTGGGCACTATGAGCTGTAGTCAATAAACAGCATTCTCACATAGGTGTTCCTTTTGTCCAGGTGGGAAAGGGTAGTGTGGAGAGCGATTGAGATTGCATCATCTGTGGATCTGTTAGGGCGGTATGCGAATTGGAGTGTGTCTAGTGTTTCAGGGATGGTGTTGTGAGCCATGACCAGCCTTTCGAAACAACTTCATGGCTACTGACGTGAGTGTTACAGGGAGTTAATCATTTAGGCAGGTTACCTTTGCTTTCTTGGGAACAGGGACTATGGTGGTCTATTTGAAACATGTAGGTAATTACAGACTCAGTCAGCGAGAGGTTGAAAATGTCAGTGAAGACACTTGCCAGTTGGTCTGCGCATGCTTTGAGTACAAGTCCTGGGTGGTAATCCATCTGGACCCGCAGCTTTGTGAATGTTGACCTGTTTAACTTCTTATGTCCCACCTGGCCAACATCCGGTGAAATTGCAGAGCAGCGTTAAATTCAAACTACAGAATTATAAATATTGAACTTTCATAAAATTACAAGTGTAATACATCAAACTAAAGCTTAACTTCTTGTTAATCCAGCAGCTGTGTCAGATTTCAAAAAGGCTTTACGGCGAAAACACACCATGCGATTATCTGAGGACAGCGCCCCGCATACGAAAGCATGAAAAACAGATTTCAACCAGGCAGGTGCGCCACAAAAGTCAGAAATAGCGATATTATAAATGCCTTACCTTTGATGATCTTCTTCTGTTGGCATTCCAAAAGGTCCTTTTGTTCGATAATGTTCTTCTTTATATCCATAAAAACTCAGTTTAGCTGGCGGGCTTCAGTCAATAATCCACCCAGTTTCCCTCCATCAAAATACATACAAAATGAATCCCAAACGTTACTAATAAACTTTTCCAAACAAGTGAAACAACATTTATGATTAAACCTTAGGTACCCTAATACGTAAATAAACAATCAAATTTAAGACGGAGAATCGATACTGTCTTTACCGGAGAAAAATACCAAAGAATGTGCTCTCTTCTATGTGCTTGGAAACACTACAGACAAAATGGGAGCCACTTAGAAAAATTTGAATTTCTGGCTCATTTTTCCAAAAACCAGCATGAAACTCTGTTGACATCTAGTGGAAGCCTTAGGAACTGCAATCTGGGAGGATTTGGCCTTATAATAAAAGTGACAGCCATTGAAAACAGTGGTAGGCTGAATTTCTTTTGGGGGGGTTGGGTGGTTTGTCCTCTGGGTTTCGCCTGACATATCAGTTCTGTTACACTCACAGACATTATTTTGACAGTTTTAGAAACTTAGAGTGTTTTATATCCAAATCTACCAATTATATGCATACCCTTGCTTCTGGGCCTGAGTAACAGGCAGTTTACTTTGGGGGCGCTTTTCATCCGGATGTGAAAATACTGCCCCCTACCCAAGAGAGGGTAAAGGTCTTGCTCACATCGGCTACGGAGATAGTAATCAGCTGGTGCTCTCATGCATGCTTCAGTGTTACTTGCCTTGAAGCGAGCATGAAAGGCATTAAGCTCATCTGGTTGGCTCACGTCACTGGTACTTCCTGCTTAATTTTTGCTTGTAAGCAGGTATCAGGATAGAATTATGTTCAGATTTTCCAAACGACGAGGGAGAGCTTTGTATGCATTTCTATGTGTGGATTAAAGGTGGTCTATAGGTTTTTTCCTTTAGTTGCAGATGTGAAATGCTGGTAGAAATGAGGTAAAACGTATTTAAATTTGCCTGCATTAAAGTCCCCGGCAACTAGGAGCGCCACTTGTAGATGAGAATTTTCTTGTTTCTTTACAGCTCGTTGAGTGCGGACTTAGTGCCAGCATCGGTTTGTGGTGGTAAATAGACGGCTACTCTGTTCTGCTCTGTTCTGCCGATGCATGGAGAAGCCAGCCAGCTCTATATTATTTGTGTCGTCATTCAGCCACGTCTCGGTGACACATAAGATATTACCGTTTTTTAATGTGCCGTTGGTAGGAAAGTCTAAATCGTAGATTGTCCTGTTTATTTTCCAATGATTGCACGTTGGCCAATAATATGGAGGGTAGTGGGGGTTTACCTACTCTTCTGTTGAATTCTTACAAGGAACCCCGCCCTTCTCCCCTTTTCCTCAGTCTTTGCGTCCTTTCCTCAGTCCTTTGCGTCAGACTCATTAAAGAAAAAATCTTCGTCCAGTTCAAGGTGAGTAATCTCTGTTTCTGATGTCCAGAAGCTCTTTTCGGTCATAAGAGACGGTAGCAGCAACATTACGTACAAAATGAGTTACAAACAATGCAAAAAAACTAACAAAATGTTAGTTGATTAGGAGCCCATTAATTATGACACTGGGAGAATTCACCTTTCACTTTGTTGAGCATGAGAAAAAACAACAGTGTTGCAGTTCTTGACATATTCAAACCGGTGTGCATGGCACCTACTTCAAAGTCACTTCTTTTGTCTTGCCCATTCACCCTCTGAACAGCACACATACACAATCTCAATTTGCTCAAGGCTTAAAAATCCTTCTTTAACCTGTTTCCTCCACTTCATCTACACTTGATTGAATGGATTTGACAAGTGACATCAATAAGGGATCATAGCTTTCACCTGGAGTTACCTGGTCAGTCTATGTCATGGACAGCTTTAGCACACTCTGCCAACCGGAAGTCCTAGCTGTGTCTGAATCCTGGCTTAGGAAGACCATCAAAAACCCTGAAATTTCCATCCCTAACTATAACATTTTCTAACAAGTTAGAACTGCCAAATGGGGCAGAGTTGCAATCTACTGCAGAAATAGCATGCAGAGTTCTGTCTTACTATCCAGATCTGTGCCAAACAATTTGAGATTCTACTTTTAAAAATCCACCATTCCAGAAACAAGTCTCTCACCGTTGCTGCTTGCTATAGACCACCTTCTGCCCCCAGCTGTGTCCTGGACACCATATGTGAATTGATTGCCCCTCATCTATCTTCAGAGCTCATGCTGTTAAGCTGGGCATGCTTAACTAACCTCCAGATGAGTTTCAATGCCATACAACTCTCCTTCCGTGGCCTCCAAGTAAAAATTAAATGCATGCTCTTCAACCGATCACTGCCCACACCTGCCCGCACGTCCAGCATCACTACTCTGGACGGTTCTGACTTAGAATATGTGGACAACTACAAATACCTAGGTGTCTGGTTAGACTTTAAACTCGCCTTCCAGACTCACATTAAGCATCTCTAATTAAAAATTAAATCTAGAATTGGCTTCCTATTTCGCCACAAAGAAAACTTCACTCATGCTGCCAAACATACCCTTGTAAAACTGACTATCCTACCGATCCTAGACTTCAGCCATGTCCTTTACAAAATAGCCTCCAACACTCTTGTAATGGTCCTGTGTGTAGCTGGTGTAGAGAGACAGGCGCAGGACAGCAGATATGAGTAATCAACGGACTTTACTCAAAATATCCAAAATACAAAGCAATAGAGCGAGCCCACAATAACAGATCGATGTTCGACGAACAATCACTCACAAACAAACATGGGGAACAGAGGGTTAAATAATAAACAAGTAATTGGGTGATTGAAACCAGGTGTGTAAGACAAAGACAAAACAAATGGAAAATGAAAAGTGGATCGGCGGTGGCTAGAAGGCCGGTGACGCTGAACACCGCCCGAACAAGGAGAGGGACCGACTTCTGCGGAAGTCGTGACAACTCTACTCAGCAAATTGGATGCAGTCTATGACAGTGCCATCAGTTTTGTCACCAAAGCCCCATATACTACCCACCACTGCGACCTGTATGCTCTCGTTGGCTGGCTCTCGTTGGCTCGCCCTCGCTTCATATTCGTCGCCAAACCCACTGGCTCCAGGTCATCTATAAGTCTTTGCTAGGTAAAGCCCCGCCTTATCACAGCTCACTGGTCACCATAGCATCACCCACCCGTAGCACGTGCTCCTGCAGGTATATCTCACTGGTCACCCCAGTGTCTTTTGCACCCCTGGTCACCCCAGCTCCTTTGCACCTAAGTGTCTCTACTTGCACACTCATCTTCTGCACATCTATCACTCCCGTGTTTAATTGCTAAATTGTAATTATTTCACCACTATGGCCTATTTATTGCCTTACCTCCCTTATCCTAGCTCATTTGCACACACTGTATATAGACCTTTTCTATTGTATCATTGACTGCATGTTTGTTTATTCCATGTGTAACTCTGTGTTGTTGTTTTCTGTCGCACTGCTTTGCTTTATCTTGGCCATGTCGCAGTTGTAAATGAGAACTTGTTCCCAACTAGCCTACCTGGTTAAATAAAGGTTAAATAAATAAATATTTTTTTTTAAGTGCAGGGGTTCCTTAAGTTTTGTACACTTGGTGTACATGTAGAGTGGGTATAACATCATGTAAACATTATTAAAGTCAGAGACCAGTGGGCAGCAGTCTCTAAGGTGCAGGGTAGAGTACTGGGTGGTAGCCGGCTAGTAACAGTCTCTATGGTTCAGGGTACTGGGCTGAAGGTGGATAATGATGACTGTTTAACAGTCTGATGGCCTGGAGATAGAAGCTTTGATGCACCTATATTGTCTCAGCCTTCTAAATGCTAGAGGGGTGAACAGGCTGTGCTTGGATGGCAGAGGTCCTTGATGATCTTCTTGCCCTGCCTGTGACACCGGGTGTTATAGATGTCCTGGAGGCTTTGTGTGTGTGTGTGTGTGTGTGTGTGTGTGTGTGTGTGTGTGTGTGTGTGTGTGTGTGTGTGTGTGTGTGTGTGTGTGTGTGTGTGTGTGTGTGTGTGTGTGTGTGTGTGTGTGTGTGTGTGTGTGTGTGTGTGTGTGTGTGTGTTGCACACATTTTAGTTGTCTCATTAAATGCTTTCAATATTCCTATATGAATTTCGACAATTTATAGTTGGTCTGAGGTTTTTAAGTCATTGAAAGTTATTGGAATTTTAACATATTGTCACATTTACATTGTGTAATTTACTGATGGTCCCTAATTAGCCCCAAAGGGATATCCTATGTCAAACCATATTTACCACAGGTATTACGATTGGGTCACGTGCAGCTGCACTTCGAATTGAAAATTACTTGTGTGCTGCTAGTGTGGGCATGAGGGCATAATTGAAATGAACCCAACATTAATTTCTGTTGTTTTGGACGAGACTGACTTTATGACCAAAATTATCCTATTTACACTTTGTAGTCAGTTTTGACAGATTAAATGTTTAATGCCACATAGGCTGTTTTCTAAATGAGAAGTTTAGGGGCATTTGCTCTTTTAAACGATCCACGTTTGTAAAACAGAAACTGTTGTCTGAGAGAGCTCTGAAGGTTTCATGTTTTACAAAATAAATAGATGAATGTTCTTGTTATGTAAATTGGGGAAATGCGAATGTTTAAGTAGAAGCTAAGCCTTTCTGGGATGTTTTTGGCGGTGGTTTGGCTAGAAAAGCACAGGCTAACGACCTGTTGTGTAATAGCATTGCTTTGTTTGAACAACTTCAAAGGAAGGAGTTTATAAAAAGACAAACATGGCACTGTTTCAGGGCTTTTACTTCTCCTTCATTTTGTAAGCAATACTAGGTAGATACAGTAAATACCCCTGATGCATTTATGTGATTTCCAGTCCATACACACACTATCACCATCACCACCTACCCCTATTCCTTCTCCTCCTTCTTTTCCACACCATCATCATCACCCTCATCACCATCCGACATGAGTCTGCATCAGAACAGGAGTCCTGGTTGTCATAGTAACCAGTCTCGGTCTCCTATGCTCACCTGTGAGGTAGATTGTAGTTATGTATGTGTCTTGTTACCTAACACTCTGATTGGAGCATTGTGAACAGTCAGCCTTGAAGTTCAACATTCTCTCTCTCTGGGGATGTGGAGAGGGAGGGAGAAGAGAGAGAGACTGGTTGCCATAGCAAAGCTATCCCAGAGACTCTGAGAAAGAGAGAGCTCAGAGGAGTTCTGTTGGCAGTCACAAAACAAGCACTTGGTCTGGTGAGATACATGGAGTGCAGGCTTTAGTTCCAGCCTAGCACTAATCTCCTTTGGCAGCCTTTTAACATAATAATGTTACATATCTAGCACATTTATTTATTTAAACAAACCTTTATTTAACTAGGCAATTCAGTTAAGAACACATTCTTATTTTCAATGACGGCCTAGGAACAGTGGGTTAACTGCCTTGTTCAGGGGCAGAATGAGAGTTTTTTACCTTGTCTGCTCGGCGATTCAATCTTGCAACCTTTCCGTTACTCGTCCAACGCGCTAACCACTAGGCTACCTGCCGCCCCAGTCGTGTATCCTAAGGTCAACAACAGATTGCCAGGACAACCCCAATTGCCCTTCTGATGACCCTCAGAGGTTAGAGGTCAGGGTGCGGCCACTCATCTAATAGAACTCATTGTAGTCTAACAGGGGTTGGTATTGTGGTGTTAATTGTAATTAACCATTTCAAGCCATTTCCAGGGCCAAATTCCAAAACCAGTTCTCACATGATGGGTGTAACAGTGCAGACTGTGAAATGTAAATGGCGTCATTGTAAATATTAATTTGTTCTTAACTTACTTGCCTACTTAAATAAAGGCACAAAATGAATAAATATAGGCCCGGTTTCCCGGACACAGATTGAGCCTAGTTTAGTGCTGAAAAACCTGACCAATGGAGATTCTCAGTTGAAATAGTTTTTTAGTCCAAGACTAGGCATAGCCTGTGTCTGGGTAACCAGCCCATAGTGCTATAATGGCCTTTTACCTTGAACACCAGACAGGTTAACCAAGGTAGACAAATTGGCATACACATATTTAAAGTGCTGGCTATGATACAGGTAGTAAGTTCCCCAGTACAATGCTCCTCTCCTCTTCAGGTCAGGAAAAGTTGCCACCAGGTGACTACTCATCTCTATTTGTCCTCCTCTTTCCTCCCTTCCTCTTGCCTCCTTGCCTCTCCTCTCTCTGTCTGAGACCTCTGTGTCTATGTGTCTCAGAATAGGTTTCACAATAAGTGTAAAGCAATAGCATGAAGATAAATTATTACCTGGGTTGATTGAATAGGGTCATATACACTTTTCTTTTTATTTATACAGGTGATCTCAATGAAATTGAAAATATGATTGTTCACTTACTGTTGAATGTTTGACCTCCATCTCTTGCTCTCCCTTGGTCTCTATCACCCTCTCTCCCTTTCTCTCCCCATTATCTCTCTCCCCATCCATTTTCTTCCCCCTTACCCCTCTCAGGTGAAGTCTCTAACTCTGTTTGTGACCCACTACCCACCTCTGTGTGAGCTGGAGAAGGTGTATCCTCTGCATGTAGGCAACTTCCACATGGCCTTCCTCCTCAATGAACCAGACATCGCCACAGACGGTATGCTGGTGGTGTGTGTGTGTTTATGTGTGTACATGCTTGTGGGTCTTTCTATAAACAAGGGCACCCGTCAGGATTTCCTACACTTGACAATTTGATACAGCTGTTATAATTCATTGATAATAATCTGCCAACATTGTTTTTGTTTAGTCCTTTCTCATGGTTGGTGTCTTGACGGATTTGTCCAGAATCGTGTGACATAAAACATACATTGTCTGTCCTTGCATTTATGGCAAGTTGTCATTATATTGTATATTAAGCATTAATAAATTAGACATTGAACTTGAACCCTGTAAGAATCCTGGATCTAGCTGTCGGACAGTTATTTTTGTATAAAGATCTCAGAAATGCAGTGTAACTACGTAACATTTTGTGTCTACTTATCCTACGGCGTGAAAACAGTTTTCATGGGCATACAAATCCCCCAAAATGTATGCGATTTGCTAAATCGAATGCTTCTAACAGAGTCACGTTATCGTGATACTTCCAACTTAATTCGATACAGTCATTAACATGGCTCTTCAATAGTTATGCATAATACTTGTTGGATGCGTATTTAGTGTCGAGCTGTTTAATTACGGCGTGATATTTACACATCATCGTCTGATCCAGGAAGGAATTTTCCGAATGACAGTCAGTTGTTGTGCATGCAATGCAACAACAGCCCAAGTGCTGGGAAAAAAAGCTGTTTAAGGAATGTCCAGAGTATTTTTGTAACAGCGTTCGTCTGTTGAAAGAGGAGCGGACCAAAATGCGGCGTGGTGGTTACTCATGTTCTTTAATGAAAAAATGAACGATACATGAAATAACTTAAATCTACAAAACAACAAACGAAACGTGAAAACCTATACAGCCTATCTTGTGACAACAAACACAGAGACAGAAACAATCACCCACAAACACACAGTGAAACCCAGGCTACCTAAATATGGTTCACGATCAGAGACAACGAGAATCACCTGACTCTGATTGAGAACCGCCTCAGGCAGCCATAGACTATGCTAGACAACCCTACTCAACCACAATCCCAATACCTACTAAACCCCAATACAAAAACACACCACAAAATAAACCCATGTCACACCCTGGCCTGACCAAATAAATAACGAAAACACAAAATACTAAGACCAAGGCGTGACAATTTTGTTGTCATTCGTTACGCCGGTGTAACGGTCGTCGGTGGAAGAAGCTGAGGGCCAAAGCGCAGCGTGGTACCTGTTCAGTTTAAATAAATAATATGAACAAGATCAAACAAAGAAACAAAAAGCACAACCGAAACAGCTCCGTCAGGTGCAAAACACACTAAACAGAAAGTATAACCACCCACAAAACACAATAGAAAACAGGCTACCTAAATATGGCTCACAATCAGACAATGACTGACACCTGCCTCTGATTGAGAACCATACTAGGCCAAACACATAGAACATAGATATAACAACAGAACAAAACATAGAAAAACAACATAGAATGCCCACCCCAACTCACGCCCTGACCAACTAAAATAAAGACATAAAAAAGGTACAAAGGTCAGAACGTGACAGTACCCCCCCCAAAGGTGCGGACTCCGGCCGCAAAACCTGAACCTATAGGGGAGGGTCTGGGTGGGCATTTAACACGGTGGCGGTTCTGGAGCGGGAAGTGGACCCCACTCCACCATAGTCTCGTCCCACTTATGTGGCACGTTAGGAGTGGCGACCCTCGCCACCGACCCTGGATTGGGGACCCTAGCAATGGGTCCCGAATGGACGGGAGATTCTGGCAGCACCGGACAGGTGAGAGACTCCGGCAGCTCCGGAGTGAAAGGCGATTCCAGCAGCGCCGGAGTGACGGGCGATTCCGGCAGCTTCGGAGTGACGGGCGATTCCGGCAGCTTCGGAGTGACGGGCGATTCCGGCAGCTTCGGAGTGAAGGGCGATTCCGGCAGCACCGGAGTAACGGACGGCTCTGGCAGCTCCTGGCTGACTGGAGGCTCTGGTAGCTCCTGACTGGCGGGCGACTCTGGCAGCTCAGGACAGGCGGGCGACTCTGGCAGCTCAGGACAGGCGGGCGACTATGGCAGCCCAGTACAGGCGGGCGACTCTAGCAGCCCTGTACAGGCGGGCGACTCTGGCAGCTCAGGACAGGCGGGCGACTCTGGCAGCTCAGGACAGGCGGGCGACTCTGGCAGCTCAGGACAGGCGGGCGACTCTGACAGCTCAGGACAGGCGGGTGACTCTGGCAGCTCAGGACAGGAGGGAGACTCTGGCAGCTCAGGACCGACGGGAGTCTCTGGCAGCTCAGGACAGACGGGAGACTCTGGCAGCTCAGGACAGACGGGAGACACTGGCAGCGCTGGACTGGCAGGAGCACCTGTAGGGAGGAGACGGAGAGACAGCGGGGGGCTGCCACCGGAGGGCTGGTACGTGGAGGA
This sequence comes from Oncorhynchus gorbuscha, assembly GCF_021184085.1. NCBI lineage: Eukaryota > Metazoa > Chordata > Actinopteri > Salmoniformes > Salmonidae > Oncorhynchus > Oncorhynchus gorbuscha. Next base: position 36,178,002 of record NC_060176.1, on the reverse strand, counting down.
GGCACCGGATAGACCAGACCGTGGAGGCGCACTTGAGGTCTCGAGCACCGAGCCTGCACAACCCTACCTGGTTGGATACTCCCCGTAGCCAGGCCAGTGCGGCGAGGTGGAAAAGACCGCACTGGGCTGAAAAACAACATAGAATGCCCACCACAACTCACGCCCTGACCAACTAAAATAGAGACATAAAAAAGGAACTAAGGTCAGAACGTGACAGCCGATGAAGACAGTTGTGCCTGGATCCACGTTGGCTCTAATATCCCTAGCGAATTGATGTTGATCATCTTGTTGTCTGCTTGATTTGGGCTCCCAGGTGGCACACTGGTCTAAGACACTGCATCTCAGTGCAAGAGGTATCACTGCAGTATCTGGTTCAAATCCAGGCTACATCACATCCGGCATTGATTGGGAGTCCCATAGGGTGGCGCTCGATTGGCCCAGAGTCGTCTGGGTTTGCCCGGGGTAGGCCGTCATTGTAAATAAGAATTTGTTCTTAACTGACTAGCCTAGTTAAATAAAATAAAAATGTATCATTATGGGTAAGGTGTCTCATTAGATGTAACAGAAAGTATTAAGGTAATGATTTCATCTTTTCATATGTTTTTGTGCCTTGGATTGAACACAGTCTACTGTGCGCAATTGTGTAGGATAGACTATTGTGCAACACCCAACGAGATTCCTATGAACTGATCTGTATAAGTATAACAAATTACATAGGGCTTATTCACAATATGATCTGGTATTGAAATAACATGACAAATACATTTTGGTTTACATGTTACACCTGCAATTTTAAACAATACAAGATACCTCTTGCACTGTAACCTACTTGAATATGGGGCTCAGAAATGTAAGTACTGGAATGAGCCTACCTTTAAAATCAGACATTTCCTCAATTTGGTGCTTGAAAATCCTTGTAATTATTGTTGCCAATTTATAAGTTTACCTGCTCCCTTATAATTATCTGTCATTTATTTAAATACTTTTTGTGAGAGCCAACTGGACACAGACTTCAATTCAATGTCTATTCCACCTTGGTTCAATGTAGTTTCATTGAAATTATGTGGAAACAACGTGGATTCAGCCAGTGGGAGATGTGTCCACTTTCGTCATTTTCCCTCTGCTTCAATTGAAGGGTGTTGCTCTACTCTGTTGCAGTGCGGTTATTATGTGGACGACAACATCTAATGTTGGCTTCAACTTGGCTTTCCATACAAATCCTTCCATTACAAAAGGAAACAGTTTTTTTAAATTTCTTTCTCATTATAAAAAAAAAAAATGTGACATTTAATGTTACTGCTATTCATGAACATAGTGTCACGCCCTGATCTGTTTCACCTGTCCTTGTGCTTGTCTCCACCCCTCTCCAGGGGTCGCCCATCTTCCCTATCATCTCCTGTGTATTTATACATGTTTTCTCTGTCTGTTTGTTGCCATTTCATCTTGTTCATTCAAACTAACCAGCGTTTTTTCCTGTCAGCTCCTATCATTTCCTAGCCTCTCTTTCCTCATCCTCCTGGTTCTTGACTTTGCATGTTCTGACCCTGTACCTGCCCGTCTGACCTCTCTGTCTGACCCTGAGCCTGCCTGCCATCCTGTACTTTTGCTCCACCTCTGGATAACTGAACTCTGCCTGTCCCTGACCCAGAGTCTGCCTGCCGTCCTGTACCTTTGCCTTACCCTGGATCTTTGACCCCTGCCTGCCTTGACCTGTCTTACCTGCCCCTGTTGCTACAATAAATATTGTTACTTCGACAGTCTGCATCTGGGTCTTACCTTGATTCCTGATAGTACGAACTGCCCATGACTGACTCAGCAGACTTGCACCAGCTCCGCTACGCCATCTCCTCCCAAGGAGCCACCATTGGTAGGCATAAGGAGTTGCTTCGCGGTATGACAGAGGGGTTCCAGGCCACGGCCGAGCATCTTAAACTAGCATTGGACATTGTGCGGGAGCAAGTCCGTGGGTTGCCTAATAAGCAGCCAACCACGACGGTAACCTCCCAGCCCTTTTGTAACCCGGCTGGTAGCAAGCCATCACCCCGGGAACCCCGCTTACCCCGGAGCGCTATGATGGAAATTCCAGAACCTGCCGGGCCTTTCTCTCCCAGTGCTCCCTCGTTTTCGAGCTGCAGCCTTCTTCGTTCCCCTCAGACCGCTCAAAGATGGCGTATATTATTACGCTAATGTCCGGGAGGGCACTTGCCTGGTTCATGGCGGTGTGGGAGCAACAATACGCTATCTGCCTCAGTCTGGAGGTATTTGTGGAGGAGGTGAGAAAGGTGTTTGAGGTTTCGGGGTCCGGGAGAGAGGCTGGATGAGCTGGCAGCCCGAGAACTACCAACAGATCTCGACTCACTCATCGCTTTAACCATCCAGATCGATGGTCTGCTACGGGAACGTAGGAGGGAGAAGAGGTTCGATTGCAGTCTCAATCGCTCACTCAGGGATCCCACCTTGCAGCTAATAAACTCCGGAGGTCCCCGAAAGCATCCGTGCTTACCCGAGACCCTCCAAGAGCCTCCGGAGACTGCAGTTTCACCTTTTCGCGAGCCGAGGCAGCTCGGCAGGGCTAGGCTGCCTCCAGCCGAACGAATACGGAGACTTGAGACCCAGAGTTGTCTGTGTTGCGGTACTGCCGGTCATTTTGTGTCTACTTATCCCTTCAAGAGAGCTAGCTCATTCGTTGGAGTGAGTACACTGGTGAGTCTGAAAGATAATTGTTCTTCTCCCCTTACTCGCCCCACCCTGCTGTGGGGTGACCAGTCCAATTCTCTCCAGGTACTCATCGACTCAGGGGCAGATGTGAGTCTCATGGACTTTAGTTACCCTAATGTCCAAGCTGGGCATCCCCACTCAACCCTTCTCCATTCCCATGGGTGTTAGAGCGCTGGACGGGTGCTCTATAGGCCGGGTCATCCACCAAACAACCCCCGTCAGCCTACGAGTGTCGGGGAACCACAGCGAGGCTATCCAATTCCTGCTGGTTGAGTCTCCGTAGGTTCCTGTGGTATTGGGATTCTCTTGGCTCCAGCGATACAATGCTTCCATCGACTGGGCTACTGGTGCCATCGTGGGCTGTTGCCCGTCCTGCCACACTCATTGTCTGAAGTCAGCTCTGCCTGTCCTGGGAAGTCTTTCTGGGGGCTTGGAGATTGCCCCTGACCTCGACGTCAGCTCCACAGAGTACCAGGACCTCCGGGAGGGGTTCAGTATGGCCTGAGCCATTTCGCTTCTGCAGCACCGACTGATAACCAGGAAGGTCAAGTCTGAGGCACTGGCACGTCGCTATATGGCAACCGGAAGCCAAGGCCTGTCCCCCCCACTCCAAGATCATTAGCCCCTCTGCTCTTCGTCCTCGGTTGCCCTGTACCCTCTGTTTCTGTGTCGCGAGTCAAAACCATGTCCCCATGTCATCAATGGCCAGTCAGCGTACACGGTGAGACACCTCCTGAGGGTTCGACCACAGGCAGGGGTTTCCAGTACCTGGTTGACTGGGAGAGTTCTGGTCCGGAGGAGAGGTGCTGGGTTCCCACTAAAGACATCTTGGACCCGGCCATCATCGCTGACTTTCACCACCGGCTCCCCAGTCAACCAGGTATCCGCCCAGGTGGAACACCAGGGGGTGTCCATAGAGGGGGGGGGGTACTGTCACGCCCTGTTCTGTTTCACCTGTCCTTGTGCTTGTCTCCACCCCCCTCCAGGTGTCGCCCATCTTCCCTATCATCCCCTGTGTATTTATATCTGTGCTCTCTGTCTGTTTGTTGCCAGTTCGTCTTGTTCGTTCAAGCTAACCAGCGTTTTCCTGTCGGCTCCTATCGTTTCCCAGCCTCTCTTTCATCATCCTCCTGGTTCTTGACCTTTGCATGTCCTGACCCTGTACACGCCTGCCTGACCTCTCTTTCTGACCCTGAGCCTGCCTGCTGTCCTGTACCTTTGCTCCACCTCTGGATAACTGAACTCTGCCTGTCCCTGACCCAGAGTCCGCCTGCCGTCCTGTACCTTTGCCTTAACCTGGATCTTCGACCCCTGCCTGCCTTGACCTGTCTGGCCTACCCCTGTTGCTACAATATACATTGTTCCTTCGACAGTCTGCATCGTGGATCAGAAAACCAGTCAGTATCTGGTGTGACCACCATTTGCCTCGTGCAGCACGACACATCTCCTTCACATAGAGTTGATCAGGCTGTTGATTGTGGCCTGTGGAATGTTGTCCCACTCCTCTTCAATGGCTGTGCAAAGTTGCTGGATATTTGCGGGAACTGGAACATGCTGTCGTACACGTTGATCCAGAGCATCCCAAACATGCTTAATGGGTGACATGTCTGAGTATGCAGGCCAGAAGAACTGTGACATTTTCAGCTTCCAGGAATTGTGTACAGATCCTTGTGACATGGGGTTGTGCATTATAATGCTAAAACATGAGGTGATGGTGGCGGATGAATGGCACGACAATGGGCACGACTCAGAATCTCATCACAGTATATCTGTGTATTCAAATTGCTATCGATAAAATGCAATTGTGTTCATTGGTCACCCCCTCCCCTTTTATGCCCTTAGAACAGCCTCAATTCATCCGGACATGGACTCTACAAGGTGTCGAAAGCACCACAGGGATGCTGGCCCATGTTGACTCCAATGCTTCCTACAGTTGTGTCAAGTTGGCTGGATGTCCTTTGGGTGGTGGACCATTCTTGATACACAATGGAAACTGTTGAGCGTGAAAAAAACACAGGCGTTGCAGTTGTTTACACAAATTGGTGCACCTGGCACTTACTGCCATGTCTTGTTCAAAGGCACTTGAATATTTTGTCTTGCTCATTCACCCTCTGAATGGCACACAAACACAATCCATTTCTCAATTGTCTCAAGGCTTAAAAATCCTTCTTTAACCTGTCTCCTCCCCTTCATCTACACTGATTGAAGAGGATTTAACAAGTGACATCAATAAGGGATCAAAGCTTTCACCTGGTCAGTCTGTCATGAAATACTCAGCATATGTACAGTTATGTAAATTCTACAATTGTATTACATTGAGGTCCTTACACATTTCAAATAAGTACTTGAAAAAGTCCCTGAAAGTCCTTGAATTTGACTTGCCAATGTCTGTATGAACCCTGCTTGAAGGATGTGTAGTCCTAGCCATATGTTATAGTATAGGTGGAATTATGGGCCAATTTGCATATACAGTGCCTTGCGAAAGTATTCGGCCCCCTTGAACTTTGCGACCTTTTGCCACATTTCAGGCATCAAACATAAATAAATATAAAACTATTTTTTGTGAAGAATCAACAACAAGTGGGACACAATCATGAAGTGGAACGACATTTATTGGATATTTCAAACTTTTTTAACAAATCAAAAACTGAAAAATTGGGCGTGCAAAATGATTCAGCCCCCTTAAGTTAATACTTTGTAGCGCCACCTTTTGCTGAAATTACAGCTGTAAGTCGCTTGGGGTATGTCTCTATCAGTTTTGCACATCGAGAGACTGACATTTTTTTCCCATTCAATCCTTGCAAAACAGCTCGAGCTCAGTGAGGTTGGATGGAGAGCATTTGTGAACAGCAGTTTTCAGTTCTTTCCACAGATTCTCGATTGGATTCAGGTCTGGACTTTGACTTGGCCATTCAAACACCTGGATATGTTTATTTTTGAACCATTCCATTGTAGATTTTGCTTTATGTTTTGGATCATTGTCTTGTTGGAAGACAAATCTCCGTCCCAGGCTCAGGGCTTTTGCAGACTCCATCAGGTTTTCTTCCAGAATGGTCCTGTATTTGGCTCCATCCATCTTCCCATCAATTTTAACCATCTTCCCTGTCCCTGCTGAAGAAAAGCAGGCCCAAACCATGATGCTGCCACCACCATGTTTGACAGTGGGGATGGTGTGTTCAGGGTGATGTGCTGTGTTGCTTTTACGCCAAACATAACGTTTTGCATTGTTGCCAAAAAGTTGCATTTTGGTTTCATCTGACCAGAGCACCTTCTTCCACATGTTTGGTGTGTCTCCCAGGTGGCTTGTGGCAAACTTTAAACAACACTTTTTATGGATATCTTTAAGAAATGGCTTTCTTCTTGCCACTCTTCGATAAAGGCCAGATTTGTGCAATATACGACTGATTGTTGTCCTATGGACAGAGTCTCCCACCTCAGCTGTAGATCTCTGCAGTTCATCCAGAGTGATCATGGGCCTCTTGGCTGCATCTCTGATCAGTCTTCTCCTTGTATGAGCTGAAATTTTAGAGGGACGGCCAGGTCTTGGTAGATTTGCAGTGGTCTGATACTCCTTCCATTTCAATATTATCGCTTGCACAGTGCTCCTTGGGATGTTTAAAGCTTGGGAAATCTTTTTGTATCCAAATCCGGCATTAGACTTCTTCACAACAGTATCTCGGACCTGCCTGGTGTGTTCCTTGTTCTTCATGATGCTCTCTGCGCTTTTAACGGACCTCTGAGACTATCACAGTGCAGGTGCATTTATACGGAGACTTGATTACACACAGGTGGCTTGTATTTATTAGTCATTCATTAGTCATTTAGGTCAACATTGGATCATTCAGAGATCCTCACTGAACTTCTGGAGAGAGTTTGCTGCACTGAAAGTAAAGGGGCTGAAATATTTTGCACGGCCAATTTTTCAGTTTTTGATTTGTTAAAATAGTTTGAAATATCCAATAAATGTCGTTCCACTTCATGATTGTGTCCCACTTGTTGTTGTTTCTACACAAAAAAATACAGTTTTATATCTCTATGTTTGAAGCCTGAAATGTGGCAAAAGGTCGCAAAGTTCAAGGGGGCCGAATACTTTCGCAAGGCACTGTATTCACTATTATTCCTCTAACTACACATATAACTGCATACAACTCCTTTTTATTTTTGTTTCAAAACAATTAAACAATGTCACACATTGGCCCCATTATTTATAGAAATAACCTTGTGTAGAGTTTAACCAAGGCTGTGGGTTTATGAAGGGTTAGTTAGGACGGTTGACTTAAGTCCAGTAAGGCTAACCATAGCGAAGTTGTGTTTATACCTTTGTGTGTGCGTGTGTGTAGACGTTGAGGTGCAGCCAGAGTTCATCACCTTCCTGTACCAGCTGACTGAGGGGGCGGCTGGGCAGAGCTATGGGCTAAATGTTGCCCGATTGGCTGAGATTCCAGAAGCTGTACTCCACATCGCCGCACGCAAAGCACAGGAGCTAAAGAACATCGTCGACGCCCGGAGGTACACATACAAAGACACCCACTGTCCCAAACAAAGGGAAACTCTTTCGGCTGAGCAGTCCAATGACTGAGTATGAGAACACTTCTGCAAAACTTTTAAAATCAATCTTGACTAACGACATGCCACTGGCTTTGTCTATGTATGTAGATAACTCAACACTATACACATCAGCTACTACAGCGACTGAAATGACTGAAACACTTAACAAATTGCTGCAGTTAGTTTCAGAATGGGTGGCAAGGAATAAGGTCCTAAATATTTGAAAAACTAAAAGCATTGTATTTGGGACAAGTCATTCACTGTACCCTTAACCTCAACTAAATCTTGTAATAAATAATGTGGAAATTGAGCAAGTTGAGGTGACTAAACTGCTTGGAGTAACCCTGGATTGTAAACGGTCATGGTCAAAACATATTGATACAACAGTAGCTAAGATGGGGAGAAGTCTGTCCATAATAAAGTGTTGCTCTACCTTCTTAAACTTCTTGTAACTCTCAAACCCGGAACCGGGAGCGTAATCATCACCTCAAACTAATTAGCATAACGCAGAGGACATAAATCTTCCTATTCATGAAAATCACAAATGAAATTATTGAGACACAGCTTAGCCTTTTGTTAATCACACTGTCATCTCAGATTTTCAAAATATGCTTTTCAGCCAAAGCTAGACAAGCATTTGTGTAAGTTTGTCATGGCATAATGCAATGCTAGGCTCTGCTAGCGGCAGGCAACATTTTCATGAAAATTAGAGAAGCAATCAAATTAAATAATTTACCTTTGAAGAACTTTGGATGTTTTCACTCAGGAGACTCCCAGTTAGATAGCAAATGTTCATTTTTTCCCAAAATATTATTTTGTAGGCGAAATAGCTCCCGTTCCTCACGTTTGGCTGAGAAATCGACCGGAAAATGTGGTCACTACAACGCCAAACTTTTTTCCAAATTAGCTCCATAATATAATATATATAATATAGACAGAAACATGGCAAACGTTGTTTAGAATCAATCCTCAAGGTGTTGTTCAACAAGTAGGTGTCTGCTTACTTTTGGTCATGTAGTGTACATATGGGCAGTACCAAAACCAGTGATCTAATGATTGTCTTTTCGCAGCTAAATCTGCAGTTAGGATTCCCCATATACTGAATATGACATTCTATTGGTTGCAAGAATTTGTATAATAATTTAAATGGAAAAACTCATCGTTTTGTGTATCAGGTCATAAACCATGTTCCATGGAATCGGTGTATCGAAAATCTCCCAACTATTTTGCAACCTGTGTGGAGCAGCTGTCAATTATTTTCTTCCTTAAATAAAACTGGTATACTGTTTTATTCATAATTTATTAAAATAATTTATTAATAGCCAATTTTTGTCTTTAATGCAGGGCCGACAGACATGTTCCTTACCTTCTCCCCTTTCCATTTGCCTCGTCCATTTTTGTAGTAATGCTGCAATCAGTTGTAATTTTAGATAGAGCAGGCATTTCCATATATATTTGTTAACTGCATGTGTGACGTAACTCGACCAGTCTTATTTATGATATAATTTACAAAGCTTATTAAAGTGAAATTGCGCCCAGCTAATTTTTTCTATTTTTTATTTATTTAACTAGGCAAGTCAGTTAAGAACAAATTCTTATTTTCATTGACGTCCTAGGAACAGTTGGTTAACTGCCTTGTTCAGGGGCAGAACGACAGATTTTTACCTTGTCAGCTTGGGGATTCAATCTTGCAACCTTTCGGTTACTAGTCCAACGCTCTAACCACTAGGCTACCTGCCGCCCCTTTCTATGGCTTCTTTTAAAAATAGCAATATTTTGGAGATTATTTCATTTTTAAATAATCGAAAGTGAAAGGTTGTAATCTGAATGATGGGAAGAAGTCCATTCTTGAACACGAGGTTTTGTTACCAATCTGCTAGAGAACCAGTTCGGATTTAAGTATAGTTTTTGTATGATTTAAGCCTTTATTAAGTGTTCCAATGCTTTAGTAATTGATCATTTCTTCCCCTCGAATTCATATTCATTATATAAATACGCCCGTTTAATTTTTGTCTGGCTTGTCATTCCAAAAAAAGTTCAATAGTCTTTGCTCATATAATTTTAAAAAACAAGTCATTAGATGTAGGCGGGGCCATAAGCAAATAGGTCAACTGGGATATGACTAAATAATGAATCAGGGTGATTTTTCCACAAATAGACAGGTTGTCCTTTCCATAGTAACAAGATTTTATCTAATTTGGCTAACTTCCTATTAAAATGTATTGTAGCGAGATCATTTCTTTCTTTCGGGATATGAATACCAAGTATGTCCACTTCACCGTCTGACCATTTTATTGGTAAACAACACGATAATGGCAAACTTTTATTTTTAGCAATCCAATATAAAATATGGTGCATTTATCATAATTCGGTTATAATCCAGAGAGGTTATAAATGTTATATAGATCATCTGTGAGGCTATGCAGGGATCCAAATAGCGGATTTAAAAGAAAACATGAATCATCAGCATACATTGACACCTTTGTTTTTAAGCCCTGGATTTCTAGCCCTTTGATATTTTTGTTGGATCTGATTTTAATAGCTCACTTTTCGATGGCCGTAAATAAATAGAAATGTCTATCATGGACATCCTTGTTTTACTCTTCTTTACAATTTAATACTTTCTGATAAGTAGACATGATTTACTATTTTACACCTAGGGTTACTATATATAACTTTAACCCATTGTGTAATAGATTCTTCAAAATTCTAATGGTCCAGGCATTTAATTATATGCTCTATGCATTTTGCTAGGATTTTGGCATCACAACACTGTATAAGGGGTCTCCAGTTTTTTAGGTGGACTGGATCTTTATACTGTATTTACCACCTGGGTCCTATTTCAGTAATAGTGAATTCAGACTTTCTTGCTGAGTATCAGATAGTCTACCGCTTTTATAGGATTGGTTAAAACAGAACTTTGAGTACATTGAAAAAATATTTGATATAACTCAACTGGTGTGCCACCCAGCCCTGAAGTTTTCATGACCTTGAAGGCTTTAATTGCATCTACAAGTTATTCCTCTGTAATTAGGCCTTCACATGAGTCTTTCTGTATAGCTGTTAATTTTACACTATTAATAGAAAAAAATAGAAAAAAAAACTAAACTTAACTTTAGTTCATGGAGATGGAGGAGACTGAAATTAAAACATGAATGATGGATGACTCTGTCATTTATAGCAAGTTTCAGTAAATTATTTTTGATCGCATTTCTATGTTGAAGATTGTTTTTTACAAATATTCCAGTTCGCATTATTTTCATAATATATTACACTTGATCTTTCTTCAATAAGTTCCTTCATTTCTTTTTGTTTTTCCTCTAACTTATTCTGTGCCTCTATGGCACAGTTTTTATTACCATCTATCTACATTGTTAGACCTTCAATTTCCTTTGTTAATATGGACTCTTTTGACCCTAAATTGCTTTTGTTTTATAGATGAGTATCGAATTGCATGGCCTCTAAAGGCACTTTTAAAAGTGTCCCAAACAATAAGGGTATCTGCTGTACCTATGTTCTGTAGGGAAAAGGCAGGTATAAATTATTCTGTCTTGGTTAAAAACAAGTTGTCATGCAGTAAGCTTTGACTATATTTCCAGTATCCTCGCCCTTGCAGAAATTCTGTAAGAGTAATGTGTATACCAATTATTTGATGGTCCGACCGCATTCTGTCACCAATCAACACTCTTTAAACATTTGCTGGCAACGAAAATTACATAAGGAATTAGTCAAGACGACTTGCTTGATTGAGCCTCCTCCATGTATATCTCACTAGGTCAGGATATTTAAGCCTCCATATACCCGCTAGTTCCAATATATCCATAATATTCGTAATTTCCCTAAGCGCTACCGTTCAAAAGTTTGGGGTCACTTAGAAATGTCCTTGTTTTTTAAAGAAAAGCTCATTTTTTGTCCATTAAAATAACATCAAATTGAAATACAGTGTAGACATTGTTAATGTTCTAACGGACTATTCTTTCAAAAACAAGGACATTTCTAAGTGACCCCAAACTTTTGAACGGTAGTGTATATATTATTGAAGAAGTGAGGATCATCGTTATTTGGACCATGTAGATCAATGAGCCAGATCTGTGTATGGGTCCAGTAGCATATTTAAAAGGATCCACCTTCCTTGCTGATCTGTTTGAACAGTTTGCATATTCGGATCAAAATTATTGTTCATTAATATCATCACCCCTTTTGAGTTTCTTTGCCCATGGGAGAAATATATTTCGCCCCCAGTCATTTTTCCATACAACTTCTTCTAAAGGTGTAGAATGAGTTTCCTGTAAACAATAGATATTATATTCCTTCTAGGGGAAGGAAGCCAGATAAGGACTGATCGTCTTTTATTATTATCTGCTAAACCATTACAATTATAACCAGCTATACTTATTTCACCACTTGCCATAATGAGATACAAGTTTAGATTATACATACCATAATATGTTTGTAAATTTACCATTAAGAAATACCATGATAACTGAGTGTTCATATAGCTGTACCATGATATTTTCACTGTTAAGCATAATGTGGGTGGGACAGTGAGGGTGCCGGAGGGTAGGGCTAATGTTATGTACATAATGTTGCTGCTATACCGTCTCGTATGACCGAAAAGAGCTTCTGAACATCAGAACTTGGATTATTCACCTCAAATTGGACGAGGAATTCTTCTTCAATGAGTCGGACGCGAGGGATATACTGCAGACACCCGATCAGGCCCCGATCCCTGTGATTCGCTGGAGAAGGAAACTGAGATTTCGAGGCAAAAGATCAAGGATCAGGCGACGAGTGGCTAATCTTCCCTTGCCTTCCGTTCTGCTAGCTAACATTATATCGCTGGAAAATAAATGGGATGAACTGAAAGCACTTACATCCTACCAACGGGACATTAAAAACTGTAATATCTTATGTTTCACCGAGTCGTGGCTGAACGATGACATTAAGAACATACAGCTGGCGGGTTATACACTCTATCAGCAAGACAGAACAGCAGCCTCTGGTAAGATACAGGACGGGGGCCTATGCATTTATGTAAAGAACAGCTGGTACACAATATCTAAGGAAGTGTCATGGTTTTGTTCGCCGGATGTAGAGTATCTCATGATGATAAGCTGTAGACCACACTATCTACCGAGAGTTCTCATCCATTTTTTTCATAGCTGTCTTACATTCCACCAGAGAGCGAGGTTGGCACTAAAACCGCACTAAATGAGCTGTATTACTGCCATAAGCAAACAGGAAAATGCTCATCCAGAGGCGGCGCTCCAAGTGTCCAGTGACTTTAATGCAGGGAAACTTGAAACCGGTTTTACCGAATTTCTATCAGCATGTGAAATGTGCAACCAGAGGGGAAAGAACTCTAGACCACCTTTACTCCACACACAGAGACGCATACAAAGCTCTCCCTCGTCCTCCATTTAGCAAATCTGACCATAACTCTATCCTCCTGATTCCTGCTTACAAGCAAGAATTAAAGCAGGAAGCACCAGTGACTCGGTCAATAAAAAAGTAGTCAGATGAAGCAGATGCTAAACTACAGGACTGTTTTGCTAGCACAGACTGGAATATGTTCAGGGATTCTTCCAATGTCATTGAGGAGTACACCACATCAGTCACTGGCTTATCAATGAGTGCATAGAGGACGTCGTCCCCCCACAGTGACTGTAGGTACATACCCCAAACAGAAGCCATGGATTACAGGCAACATATGCACTGAGCTAAAGGGTAGAGCTGCTGCTTTCAAGGTGGGGGACTCTAACCCGGAAGATTATAAGAAATCCCGCTATGCCCTGTGACGAACCATCAAACAGGCAAAGTGTCAATACAGGACTAAGATTGACTTGTACTACACCGGCTCTGATGCTTGTCGGATGTGGCAGGGCTTGCAAACTATTACAGACTACAAAGGGAAGCACAGCCGAGAGCTGCCAAGTGACACAAGCCTAATAGTCTAGCTAAATCATTTCTATGCTCACTTCGAGGTAACACTGAAACATGCATGAGAGCATCAGCTGTTCTGGATGACTGTGTGATCACCCTCCCCGCAGCCGATTTAAGACCTTTAAACAGGTCAACATTCACAAGGCTGCTGGGCCAGACGGATTACCAGGACGTGTGCTCCGAGCATGCGCTGACCAACTGGCAAGTGTCTGCACTGACATTTTCAACCTCTTCCTGTCTGAGTCTGTAATACCAGCATAGCAGACAACCGTAGTCCCTGTGCCCAAGAACACAAAAGTAACCTGCCTAAATGACTACCGACCCTGTAGCACTCACGTCTGTACAAAAGAAACACCTATGTGAGAATGCTATTCATTGACGACAGCTCTGCGTTCAACACCATAGTGCTCATCACTAAGCTAAGGACCCTGGGACTAAACACCTCCCTCTGCAACTGGATCCTATACTTCCTGACAGGCAGCCAACAAGGTGGTAAGGGTAGGTAAACAACACATCCGCCATGCTGATCCTCAACACGGGGTCCCTCAGGGGGTGTGTGCCCAGTCCCCTCCTGTACTCCATGTTCGCTCATGACTGCATACCCAGGTACAACTCCAACACCGTCATTGTGTTTTCTGATGACTCAACAGTTGTAGGCCTGATCACCGACAATGATGAGACAGCCTATAGGGAGGAGGTGACCGTGTGGTGCAAGGACAACAACCTCTCCCTCAATGTGATCAAGAAAAAGTAGTTGAAAAGCAGGACCGAGCACGCCCCCATTCTTATCGACGGGGCTGTAGTGGAGCAGGTTAAGAGCTTCAAATTCCTTGGCGTCCACATCACCAACAAACTAACATGGTCCAAGCACACCAAGACAGTCGTGAAGAGGGCACAACAACAACTATTCCCCATACCAAAGGTTTATTTCCCATACCAAAGGTTTTTGCAGCTGCACCATCAAGAGCATCCTGACGGGTTGCATCACTGCCTGCTATTGCAACTGCTCCGACAGCAAGGCACTACAGAGGGTAGTGCGTACAGCCCAGCACATCACCGGGGTTCAGCTCCCTGCCATCCAGGACCTCTATACCAGGTGGTGTCAGAGGAAGGCCCTAAAAATTGTCAAAGACAACCACCCTAGTCATAGACTGTTCTTTCTGCTACCGCACGGCAGGTCTAGGTCCAAGAGGCTTCTAAACAACTTCTACCCCCAAGCCATAACACTCCTGAACAGCTAATTAAATGGATACCCAGACTATTCTCCCCCCCCCCCTCCATGCTGATGCTACTCTCTGTTAAGACCTATGCCTAGCCACTTTAATAACGCTACCTGCATGTACATAATTACCTCGACACCGGTGCCCACGCACATTGACACATTGACTCTGTACCAGTACCCCCTGTATATAGCCCCGCTATTGTTATTTACTGCTGCTCTTTAGTTATTTGTTTTTCCATTTTTTCTCTTTAATTTTTATTAGGTATTTTCCTAAAACTGCATTGGTGGTTAAGGGCTTGTAGTAAGCATGTCACTGTAAGGTCTACACATGTTGTATTCGTCACATGTGACCTCTAATTGTTCTCCAATATTCCACCAGCTAAAACCTCCCCCCATTCCAGGTTGGGTTGTCGTCCCAGTGACTAGCTGGCCATCCCTGTACACATGGATCCTAGGGCCTTTAAGAGATACGGGCCCAGCCTACAGGAAGGAGGTGAGTGCCCTGGCAGAGTGGTGCCAGGAAAATAACCTCTCCCTCAACGTCAACAAAAACAAAGGAGCTGATCGTGGACTTCAGAAAACAGCAGAGGAAGTACTCCCCTATCCACATCGACGGGACCGCAGTGAAGAAGGTGGAAAGCTTTAAGTTCCTCGGCATACACATCACTGACAATCTGAAATGGTCCACCCACACAGTGGTGAAGAAGGCACAACAGTGCCTCTTCAATCACTGGAGGCTGAAGAAATTCGGCATGGTCCTCAGAAACTTTTACAGATGCACAATTGAGAGTATCCTGTATGGCTGTATCACCGCCCTTTACAGAAACTGCACTGCCTGCAACCGTAGGGCTCTCCAGAGGATGGTGTGGTCTGCCCAACGCATCACAGGGGGCACACTGCTTGCCCTCCAGAAAATCTACAACACCTGATGTCACACGAAGGCCAAAAAGATTATCAAGGACAACATCCACCCGAGCTACGGCCTGTTCACCCCGCTATCATCCAGAAGGCGAGGTCAGCACAGGTGCATCAAAGCTGGGAATGAGAAACAGAAGCTATTTTTCAATCTCAAGGCCATCAGACTGTTAAATAGCCATCACTAGCAGGTTACCACCCGGATACTCAACCCAGCACATGTTGCCACTTACAGTACAGAACCAGATTCTCAGTCAACAGCATTTTGAACGCATTCATCTCTGTTTTACTGCATCTAGTTATTTAAAAATGTATATATAAAAAAACATTGCATATCTTAATTTATTCCCACAATTGACGAATCATTTGCATAATAATATCAGCACTTCTACGAAGGATTGTCACCTGTAACAAGGGCTGGCAGTATGAATTCTACATTTTGTCAACAGATGTGGGATGCATAGACTCACTCAACCCACCCCATCCAAACAAACACCTCTGCCCCGCTCCCCTTCCACCCATAGATCGACCTTTCCCACACACAAACACAAGCTAACATTTTCAACAGTTGTTCCATCCCGGGCCCCAACTAAAGGGAAGACTTGATGTGTGAATGTGTAAAACAGTTTGGCTATTTAGAAATTGAGCAGGAATGGGAAGATTTAATTAACCAATCTAGTCCTAGCTTATAGAGCTCTTCCCCCCCAACACCCACACACGCTGGTCCACCGTTATGACCAATCTTCTCAAGAACCTCTGTGCAGAACCTCCATTTTGATTATTCTGTGCCACCATGGTCACAATAAAATGCCCTCTCTCTGATTGTCCGAGTGTGACTCCCTCCCCATGGTTTACTGCAGCCAGTGTAGCCAGCAATGCCAGTACCTGCGGGTACTCCACTCTCATTAGCAGCTTTGAGAAAATCCTAGTATATTATGCTCACCCATTCGGGGGCTTAGACTTTTGGGCCTACTCTACCAGGCAGGCTCAGACTCTTGATGGGGTGGTGCTGCATCAGTGAGTCTCTGACTGCGTTCAACTTTCTGTCATGGCTGCATAGCCTACTTGCAGTAGGAAACCATGTGTTTGGTGTATTTGATACCATTCCACAAATTCCGCTCCCGCCTTCACCACGAGCCCATCCTCCCCAATGAAGGTACCACCAACATCCTGTGCCGCATACTGTGCCTTTTTTATGTCCTCTTGTTTGTAGTGTTTTTATTTCTACCTTGTTGATTACTGCCTACTTTTTGGCTTTGGGTACTTTGTGTACCAGTTCCTTGTATTTGGGGATTTATTATTTCATGAATTATCCTATCTTTTATCTATTTATAAATAATATATGTAAAAAATATAATACCAATTATTTTACAACATTCCCTAACTTGAATAGTATAGTGTATTTATAGTTAAAGTATTAATTGTTGTATTTTATTATTTCTGTGAAAAATATATATAAAATAATTAACTCCAGAGCACCAAATTTTCGCGCTTTGATATTGTCTGTATATCAAATAAGGCATTCTCTTATCTTGTTCTCTATTTTAAGTTCAATAACATTGACAGTTTAGTTTCAGCTTTTTCGTTTATTTTTCTCATTTGAAGGGCTCGCCTTCCATCTTTTTACGGATATGCCCAAGCACGCCTAATTTGGTGGTGAAAAAGGTCATCCGTGTCAGTCAGAGTCTCTTAATTTTCCTTTAGAGTTTGGTTCTCTATTTTTTCTGTGTTTACTCTCTGACTGTGTTGGTTGTCTTTGTCTATACAATTCTCTAGGCTTACAAGCTGTTTTGAGTTATCCAGTGTGGATGTTGTTGCACACGAGTGATCAGATCAGCGTAGAAGTACTATTATTTAGTCCGTTTTAGGGACATTAATTTATATGCTTTTTCACGAGGCATTCTGAACCACCATGCTACCTTCTTATTGAGTCATTGTTTGTTTTACACTTAAGACATGCCGTTGTGCTGTAGAATTTGTGAATGTTGTCTCTTGATTAAATAAAAAATAATACTCAGCAATCTACACACAATACTCCATAATGACAAAGCGAAAACAGGTTTTTAGAATTAAAAGAAAATGTATTAATAATTTAAAAACATACCTTATTTACGTACAGTACCACCCAATGTTTGGACACACCTACTCATTCAAGGGCTTTTCTACATTGTAGACATCAAAACTATGAAATAACACATATGCAATTATTTAGTAACCAAAAAAGTGTTAAACAAACTTCTAGGCTTAGGCGAAGCTGTTGGTTTATTGATTACATTTGGGGGTTTTTCATAATTAATAGGCTGACACTACTTTAAGCAACTACTTTAAGCAACAGAATATCTCACCATCATGCATTTCATCTCTTCTCTCACCTTCAATTCCTTTCTGGAGCATGCAGAGATGGGGGCAGTCAACAGTTTAATGAAATATGTTTGTTGTGAAAACATGTTACTATCAATGTTCCCGAACAGATTTCACTTGGTTTCCCATATGAATCACTGGCTGGCTGCAGGAACATGGTTGGAGGGCGCACGGCATACAGAGTTTGGGCGGAATATCACCTTTCGAGCAGCAAGAGGCTGCATGCTCCTCAAACAGTGGTTGAGGCATGAAGTGAAATAACCTGAGTAGCCTGCCGGTGGGAAAGCGGCCTCCATTCGCTATTCGAATGCCTTGTTCCTGCCCGTTTGATAATGGGCCATTCTAAATCGAAACTAGCCTGAGGCAAGGAAGAGAGCGCAAGCTTTTTGTGACTTTCTCAAATGATCAATAGCGTATTGTCGCATCATGCAGCCCATATATGTTTTAATTTCTATGACAGTCTAAAGTTTGTATCATTCACAACTAAAGTTGCCAAATAACTCTAAATGTAGCATATAGGACCTGTTTGAAATGATCACATTTATGCTCAACTTAGCCTTTTCATATGCGCACTTGCTCTGGAATAGTAAAAATATAATTTATATTTTATTCAACTAAGTTCAATTATATTCTTCTTACTAGAAAATCATATAATTTAAAATAATGGAATGGGACTTCTACGCATATCTTGTCAGCTATATGAACACACCTACAGACTATGGCATTGCCCATTGCCAGATAACATACAGTAGGCCAACTCATATTCTGTTCTTCTGAAATACATTTTGTGTTTAATTAAATTAAACTGATTTGGTGAGGGCTGCAAGATGTTTACCAGGTTTATTTGCCATTAAGTACTAGGCTTTATTTGAGATGAACCTGTATTTGTTGGCTCACTTCAAAATTGTATTTTCTTCTTTACCATATAAAGATTTTGTGCTTTTTCTAAAATAGTGATTTATTTTTCTTTAATTTTAATTTCTAACTCAGATTTAACTATTGCGGAATATTAAATTATCATTCCCCTAATTAGATCAAGTTATTTTGCAGGGTGTGCGTGTGTCAGGCAACCCGCAGGCCAGGGCGTACAGAGCTAGTTTAGTCAGTCTCCCATAGGAATTACCTGTTAGCAGAGCTATTACCTGTTAGCAGAGGCACACACACACCATGTAATCCCTTCCATATGAAATGTGTGTCTCGTGCCAGACAGTCAGAGCCCGTGGGGTGCAGTAGAGTACTGGCTTGCCACTCATTCCTCTACCATCAAGGCTCAGTTCACCCCTGGGGACCGGTGTCTTATTTCTCAAAGAATCAGATTGGTTTTTGCATGTTCCACCATCCTGACATCAGCCCATTCCTTTAAAGGATCTAGTAACATTTCCACCTGCAACTTTCGCCAAATGTCAGTTGCATACCAGTAGTAGCATAGGAATATATATCCATGAGTGTAAAACATACTTTTCAGAACGTAGCATTTTATATGTGACTATCTGGTCCGGCTGCACTTTGATTCTACCATATTGCGGACACTTATCAGTCCTTTCAGATCTACATAAATGGCGGGGGGCTTGATATTGGGCAAAATTTCAGAACACACTGAATGGATTTACTTCAAGACTGAAACATTTGTACTAGAATAATTCCATATAATTCTCTGTTGGCCTCCAATTATATTGGATCGAATTAAAACCACTTTTCTATTGTGTTCCCCCTACCTCTAACCCACTTCTTTCACTCTCTCGTTCTCTCTCTCATTCTCTCTCTCTCTTTCCCTCTCTGATCTCTCTTTCCCTCTCTGATCTCTCTCTCTCTCTCTCTTTCCCTCTCT
The DNA here is from genome assembly GCF_021184085.1 of Oncorhynchus gorbuscha. Lineage (NCBI taxonomy): Eukaryota > Metazoa > Chordata > Actinopteri > Salmoniformes > Salmonidae > Oncorhynchus > Oncorhynchus gorbuscha. Next base: position 36,158,467 of record NC_060176.1, on the reverse strand, counting down.
GATCTCTCTCTCTCTTTTCCTCTCTGATCTCTCTCTCTCTCTCTTTCCCTCTCTGATCTCTCTCGTTCTCTCTCTTATCGCCCTCTCTCTGATCTGTCTCTCTAGAAAGAGCAAGAGGTTGTTTGCTGAACTGTGGAGCATCGACGACAGAAAGGCTCTTTTGGACTGGGTGCAGCTAAACTCCTAATCACACACACACTCGAATGTGCGCACACACACACTCAGAAATCCCTGGCCATTGTGACTCTAAGCCTGGTTTGTCCTCTTGTGTTCTCCATAAAGTCTCTCTAGCCCTGACTCAGGAAGGACTAAAGCCCTGAGGGAACAGGAGGAACAGCATTAATCTCTGTATCTATAGAAAATGGACACACACACCATTAAATGCCAAAGCACATGCAAGTGCGCGGCGGATTAGTGGGGCCAGTGATGCGAGACCTATCTTTAAACCCAGTCATTTTTTAAATTGAACCTTTATTAAACTAGGCAAGTCAGTTAAGAACACATTCTGATTTGCAATGACGGCCTACACAGGCCAAACCCGGGTGACGCTGAGCCAATTGTGCGCCGCCCTATGGGACTTCCAATCACGGCCGGTTATGACACAGCCTGGATTTGAACCAGAGTGTCTGTAGTTTTTCTTTGGTACCAGGTAGTTTAATTGTATTAGTAAGTAAATACCTAAAGGTACCCAGTTACCATTGTTGGTCAATACCAGCTGAAACAGCAAGTTTATCTATGGTTAGGGAAACTCATAGCGTTAATGGCATGGCTGCACGCTTGCTGTGAATCCAGTATGAGACCGCGCAGAGAAGCAGGGGATAGCGTTATTTCGACAAGCATAGGCAAGAGACGTGTTTTGATAATGCAACCTATGGTTTACAGAATGAAGTCAGGAATTTGCATTTGAGACAGGATTTAGGATGTTGGTTTCAGTGTGATTGGGACTGGATAGGAAAATAGCCTAGGCTCTAGGACAGGAGAAGATAGTTTTCCCTCATGCCTCTCTGAATTGTTCAGACTTCATGTCTGTGACAGAGAGGCCTATGTAGTGAATTTTGCATAGGCCTAGCAAATTTGAGACTGTCTGAAGAGACACAATGACGGCACATGTTATTTTCTAGGTTACTGTAGGGGTTTCCTGTAGGGTTTATTAACTGCATTCAGGTCCCGTGTGCAGTTCAGCAGTGTGCTTTGAATTCATGGCGACTTTGTGTGAAGTAAATGCGCTAGGCTAAAGGCAACCTGTTTGGATAATGTGCTATTTTATTTTCTGCTAATCTGATGCTGCGTATGTTGTGTATTTTGTGGAAATGCATTAGTGCCAACATTGGGTAATATTTTTTTGTAATTTCCCACGTTATTTTGGTTGAAATGTGAATAGCATCCCCGGGACAGTCCCAGGCTCCTGGTTACCCATGTTAATCACTAATTCAGATTTAGTCTGGGTACCAGTCTGTTTAGCTATCATTCCACTCCTTGCCACTCCTGTCATTTGGCAAGTGACAGGAGTGGAATGTTATCTAAAATGACTGTTACCTATCCTAATTCAGGCTGTGTGGGTAGAAGGAATTCAGGCTTGTACAATTCAATAAAAAAACAACTTTATTCAGACTTGAATCTTTGTGTTCATTTCTCTAGTGTGAAACTCACTGTCTAATAATAAATACTTATCTTCCATTTTTAATGTCTGATTTAGTTTCAGTGATACCATTTGGGTAACGCTTTACTTGACACCGAGTGTCATAACAGGAGACATAATATGGTCATAACACTGTTATGACCCATATTTACGCCTGTTGTGACATTGTGTTATTTTATGGCTGGTTATGACACCTAAATTAGTTTCAAAACCCACATTTTATTTAAAGTCATGTTTTTTCATAATATTTTAAATAACAAGAAGCAGTATGACCATCGTGGTACTTTACTTAGACTAAGAAAATAAACTTTATGAAATAAAAAGCGTTATGACCATCATAACCATATAAACCAGAAAGGCCTATCAAATCAAATTTTATTTGTCACATGCACCGAATACAACCTTACAGTGAAATGCTTACTTACAAGCCCTTAACCAACAATGCAGTTTTAAGAAAATACCTAAAAAACGTAAGAAATAAAAGTAACAAATAATTCAAGTGCAGCAGTAAAATAACAAAAGGCGGCTATATACAGGGGGTACCGGTACAGAGTCAATGTGTGGGTCACCGATGTCAAGGTAATATGTACATGTAGATAGAGTTATTAAAGTGACCATGTATAGATAATAACTGAGAGAAGCAGCAGCATAAAGGAGGGCAGGGGGGGGGGGCAATCCAAATAGTCTGGGAAACCATTTAATTAGATGTTCAGGAGTCTTATGGCTTGGGGGTAGAAGCTGTTTAGAAGCCTCTTGGACCTAGACTTGGCGCTCAGGTATTGCTTCCCGTGCAGGAGCAGAGAGAACAGTCTATGACTAGGGTGGCTGGAGTCTTTGACAATTTTTAGGGCCTTCCTCTGACACCGCCTGTTATAGAGGTCCTGGATGGCAGGAAGCCATTCTCATGTAGGTATTCCTTTTGTCCAGGTGTGAAAGGGCAATGTGGAGTGCAATAGAGATTGCATCATCTGTGGATCTGTTGGGGCGGTATGCACATTGGAGTGGGTTTCTGGGATAATGGTGTTGATGTGAGTCATGACCAGCCTTTCAAAGCACTTCATGGCTACAGACGTGAGTGCTATGGGTTGGTAGTCATTTAGGCAGGTTACCTTAGTGTTCTTGGGCACAGGGACTATGGTGGTCTACTTGAAACATGTGTGTATTACAGACTGACAGGGAGAGGTTGAAAATGTAGGTGAAGACACTTGCCAGTTGGTCAGCGCATGATCGGAGTACACGTCCTGGTAATCCGTCTGGCCCCACAGCCTTGTTGACCTGTTTAAAGGTCTTACTCAAATCGACTGCGGAGAGCGTGATCACACAGTCGTCCGGAACAGCTGATGCTCTCATGCATATTTCAGTGTTACTTGCCTCGAAGCGAGCATAGAAGTAATTTAGCTCATCTTTTAGGCTTGTGTCACTGAGCAGCTCTCGGCTGTGCTTCCCTTTGTAGTCTGTAATAGTTTGCAAGCCCTGCCACATCTGACGAGCGTCGGAGCCGGTGTAATACGATTCAATCTTAGTCCTGTATTGATGCTTTGCCTATTTGATGGTTCGTCCGAGGGCATAGCGGGATTTCTTATAATCTTCCGGGTTAGAGTCACGCTCCTTGAAAGCGGCAGCTCTACCCTTAAACTCAGTGCGAATGTTGCCTGTAAATCCATGGTTTCTGGTTGGGGTATGTACGTACAGTCACTGTGGGGATGATGTCATTGATGCACTTATTGATGAAGCCAGTGACTGATGTTGTGACTTCCAATGCCATCGGAAGTCTGTGCTAGCAAAACAGTCCTGTAGTTTAGCATCTACTTCATCTGACCACTTTTTTATTGACCGAGTCACTGGTCCTTCCTGCTTTAATTTTAGCTTGTAAGGAGGAATCAGGAGGATAGAATTATGGTCAGATTTGCCAAATGGAGGCCGAGGGACAGCTTTGTATACGTCTCTGTGTGTGTGGAGTAAAGGCGGTCTAAAACAGATTTAAGTTTCCCTGCATTAATGTCCCCGGCCACTAGGAGTGGTGCCTCTGGAAGAACATTTTCTTGTTTGCTTATGGCGGTGTACAGCTCATTGAGTGCGGTCTCAGTGCCAGCATTGGTCTGTGGTGTTATGTAGACAGCTACGAAAAATACAGATAAACTGTCTAGGTAGATAGTGTGGTCTACAGCTTTTCATAAGATACTCTAGCGAAGGCGAGCAAAATCTTGAGGCTTCCTTAGATATCGTTTACCAGCTGTTGTTTACAAATATACATAGGCCGTCACCCCGTCTTACCAGAGTCTGTTCTTATATCCTGCCATGTTGTTAAAATGTCATCGTTCAGCCAGGACTCAGTGAAACATACTTTTTGTCCCGTTGGTAGAATATACGTGCTCTTAGTTCGTCCCAATTATTTAGCTATTGAAAGTTGGCTAACAGTACGGATGGCAAAGGCAGATTAGTCACTCGTCGCCTGATCCTCACAAGGCTCCCTGATCTCCTTCCTCAAAATTTCAGTTTCTTACTCCTGTGAATGATGGGGATGAGGGCCTGTTTGAGTGTTTGGAGTATATCCTTCCCGTCTGACTCATTATAGAGAAATTCTTCGTACATTTCAAGATGAGTAATCGCTGAGACGGTAGCAGCAACATTATGTACAAAATAAGTTACAAACAAAATAGTATGGTTGGTTAAGGGACAATAAAACCGCAGCCATCTCTCATCAAAAAGTGTTTTTTTTGTCCCGTTTGTGAATCTGTTCCTGCGTTCATCCCAGTCACCAGAAACCGAGAATTGGGTTAGGTGCATGTCTGACATCAATGTGTGTACAATTACAATGATAATTTAATATGGGTAATTTCATTGTTTTTTATATAAACATAAGTTATGACCTACTACATGAGTGTAAAAACCCACAAAACCTACCACGGGTTATGAGTCATAACCAGCCATAAAAAGTAATTAAATAATGCAATATATGTGACAACAGGTCTAAATATGTTATGACGCCTGGGCATCAAGTAAAGTGTTACCAAAGTTGACAGCAAATATGAAATGCAGCATGTACTGTATGTGTGGTAGGACTATGATATCATGCGGTTGACCATTTTTTACTGAACTAGAGAATTCATGTAAGCCATGTTAGGCCTAGGAGAGAGAGTGGTGATGAGTCATCAGTCAAAAAGCGGTTGTCTCACACACTCCGCCTTTCATTCCATCAACTCGACTGCCTAAACTGCGGGGCACCAGTGCCCAACAAGCTGAGAGCATCAACATTGCATACACACTCTAGCTGACTACATTCCAAAAAATGCTGGGTTGTTTGGATGACCCAACTGTTGGTTTGCAGGTATTGGGTAACTTGCGTTGTTTTCTTTAAACGGAGGAAGGTTGGGTTGTTGATGCTGGGTTATTGAGATATGATCAGATCAGAAGACTGGAGGTGTGGTTTAGTAGGGGCGTGGCTTTCAGAAAATAATTTTTGGACACCTGTAAGAGTAAATGTCATGCCGGTTCATCTGCTCTGTTGTATTATCACGTTAAGGTTGAACACTGACACTTTTGTAGCTTTACACAAGTGTATGTGTCCCTTAAGAGCATATGCATATCCCAATGTTGGGATAGTTTCCACTTTTTTGCAATATGTAAAAAATTATAATTTTATAGTACAATATGTAATGTGTAAAAACTATTCAAGGAAAATGTATGTGTACAAACTTAACCATGATGAACATGAAATTACATTTACTCTCACGGTTGGACAAAATAACTATCTGAAAGCCACGCCCCTAATATGCCAAGCCTCCTGAAGATGGGTTGGTTGTTTAGCCACAAAACAGACGAGTGCGCAACTATGGGGCAAAACAGAAGGGGTTGGCTTAGATTGTTGATAACATGTAAACTATATTAAGCCTCAAATGTTTATTAAAAACATAAACACATTTTCACAATGAGCACTTGTCTCTCAAATACATAGTTACAGTTGTTTGTTAGCTAGCTAGTTAGCAAATTTATATTAGCATAGGCGTGATATTAGTCAAAACACACAAAAAAAAACATGGTATCAAGAACAAGATTAAAAATGTAGCTGCAAGCAGCAATGCCAGGGTTCAAGCTGTGGGTTCACTTTGCCACCATTAGGACAAATTGGAAACATTTCCCTATTTATGCTTTCTGTACTCCTTACCATGCTTGCCAAATATCAATATTCAAAATCAAACAGATCGATCAATATGATTTTACTGAATTTTGGACAATGTTTATAATGTTGATTAATTTCAAACGTATTCTTCTCCAGAATCGCTGGACCGATAGGCACTAAATTTGGTACAGTATGTAGCATCTATGGACGCACGTCTTTCAACGCAACATTTTCCAATAGTCTAGCAAAAACAACATGACCGCTATAAGCCAATGAGCCATCATTCAAGTGTTTTCTTCTCCAACAGCACCACCATGTGGCCAAACTCTACAGGTTAGATTTGTCACTCATCTCCCTGAGCGTGTGTGCCATTACTCTGAGTCAAACCGATCAAGTGAAAAAAGATGTGCCTTTATAGCGCCACCATGTGGTCGATCTGCATGTGCTTGCATATGTTGTCTTGACAGTGTTTGGAACACACGTTTTTTTCCAATACTAATATCTGAGTCTGATTTATATGCATTTATGTGCCAGGTCATGCCCATCTGAATGTTTATTGTTGGTTTAGGTACTAGTCTGGAAAATGTTGCATTGAGTAACATTGGTCCATAGATGCTACATATCAAGTTTCTCGCAGATCGTTCGTTCGATGCCAGAGGAGTAGCTCTTTGAGTTTTATTTCTTACTAAATTCAGAATGGTGGAAAATCTATATTGGAAGAGACTATGGGTTCTCGAGGCAAATCTAATTTGATTTGTCACATACACATGGATAGCAGATGTTAATGCGAGTGTAACGAAAGGCTTGTGCGTCTAGTTCCAACAGTGCAGTAATATCTAACAAATAATCAAACAATTCCCCAACAACTACCTAATACACACAAATCTAAAGGGATGAATGAGAATATGTAAGTATATGCATGAGCGATGACCGAGCAATAAATGGTATAAAATACAGTATATACATGTGATATGAGTAATGTAAGACATGTAAACATTAAGTGTCATTATTTAGAGTGCATAGTATAAAGTGACTAGTGATCCATTTATTAAAGTGGCCAGTAATTGGGGTCTCAATGTAAGGCAGCAGCCTCTCTGAGTTAGTGATTGCTGTAGCAGTCTGATGGCCTTGAGATAGAAGCTGTTTTTCAGTCTCTCGGTCCCAGCTTTAATGCAGCTGTACTGACCTTGCCTTCTGGGTGGCAGTGGTGTGAACAGGTAGTGGCTCGGATGATTGAATTCCTTGATGATCTTTTTGGCCTTCCTATGACATCGGGTGCTATAAGGTGTCATGGAGGGCAGGCAGTTTGCCCTCGGTGATGCGTTGTGCAGACCACACCACCCTCTGGAGAGCCTTGCCGTTTCTGTACCAGGCTGTGATACAGCCCGACAGTATGCTCTTGATTGTGCATCTATAAAAGTTTGGGTGAGAAACCAAATTTCTTCAACCTCCTGAGATTGAAGAGGCACTGCTGTGCTTTCTTCACCACATTGTCTGTGTGAGTGGACCATTTCAGTTTGTGTGTGATGTGTACGCCGAGGAACTTAAAACTTTCCACCTTCTCCACAATTATGTTTTGTGTGAAGAGAGGGACCTATGTACCAATCTTTTGGACGCTAGCTAACATGGGGTGAGAGGCGTGACCATTGCATGTTAACCTCTCTGCGCACCGAACACGGTAGAGGGATGAAATTCGACAACATATCGCTACATAAATAGTCATATTAAACATTCATGAAAATACAAGTGTCTCACATGTTTCAAAAGTTGAGAATCTTGCTAATCCAACTGCGTTGTCAGATTTAAAAAAGGATTTACTGCGAAAGAATACGATGCGATTATCTGAGGATAGAGCCCCATAAAAAACAACTATTTCAACCAGCACAGGCGTAACAAATCACAAACTGCAATAAAATAAATAGGTTACCTTTGACGATCTTCCTCTGTTTGCAATCCCGATGCTCACTGTTATACAATTAATGGTCTTTTGTTTGATAAAATCCATTTTTATAGCCTAACATGAAATATTCACAACGTTCGAGGTAAATACACACCCAAAACGAGACTTTTCCAGTCATGTTTGGTTTCATTGCAATCAACTGTTTTTTTTGTAACACAACCAAACCAATGGGTCATTTCGCGGGACGTATTGACTGAAAGAAACTGATATGAAGACAACAAGTAATGACATCATTGTGCACCAATGATATGACCCCTGTTTCGTTGATTGACTATTTTAACCCAATGACCACTGATCGTCTTGAAATCTAGCTGGGTAGATAGCCTGGGTAGATAGCCAATGAGCTGAGGTAAACTGCAATATGTAATGTTTATGTGTTGGAAGACCAACCCATGTAGTAAATTCCGGCGTAAAGAGGTTAATTCGCCATTGACGATTCATACCAGAAGGAGCCACGCATGTTGCACACAGCATTCTTTTGGTAAAGAGCATATTCAGCTGTTTATATATCAATCAGTATGGCAACTAAGTCAGGGAAAGCTAAATCTAAGTCTAGATATACAGTATACAATTTTAGAAGAAATTGATCGAGGACTTTCCCGAATGGAGGAATATTAAAGTTAAATCTAGAATTGGCTTCCTATTTCGCAACAAAGCATCCTTCACTCATGCTGCCAAACATACCCTTGTAAAACTGACCATCCTACCAATCCTCGACTTTGGCGATGTCATTTACAAAATAGCCTCCAATACCCTACTCAACAAATTGGATGCAGTCTATCACAGTGCAATCCGTTTTGTCACCAAAGCCCCATATACTACCCACCATTGCGACCTGTACGCTCTCGTTGGCTGGCCCTCGCTTCATACCCGTCGCCAAACCCACTGGCTCCATGTCATCTACAAGACCCTGCTAGGTAAAGTCCCCCCTTATCTCAGCTTGCTGGTCACCATAGCATCTCCCACCTGTAGCACACGCTCCAGCAGGTATATCTCTCTAGTCACCCCCAAAACCAATTCTTTCTTTGGCCGCCTCTCCTTCCAGTTCTCTGCTGCCAATGACTGGAACGAACTACAAAAATCTCTGAAACTGGAAACACTTATCTCCCTCACTAGCTTTAAGCACCAACTGTCAGAGCATCTTACAGATTACTGCACCTGTACATAGCCCAACTATAATTTATCCCAAACAACTACCTCTTTCCCAACTGTATTTAATTCATGTATTTATTTTGCTCCTTTGCACCCCATTATTTTTATTTCTACTTTGCACATTCTTCCATTGCAAAACTACCATTCCAGTGTTTTACTTGCTATATTGTATTTACTTTGCCACCATGGCCTTTTTTGCCTTTACCTCCCTTCTCACCTCATTTGCTCACATTGTATATAGACTTGTTTATACTGTATTATTGACTGTATGTTTGTTTTACTCCATGTGTAACTCTGTGTCGTTGTATCTGTTGAACTGCTTTGCTTTATCTTGGCCAGGTCGCAATTGTAAATGAGAACTTGTTCTCAACTTGCCTACCTGGTTAAATAAAGGTGAAATAAAAAAATAAAGAATAAAAAATATTTTTTGAACGGAGAGAACATAGTTTTGGACTGGTAAGTTATTTTCATGCTAATGCCGTTGTTTGAAATTAATAATATAAAATGTTATTTGTGAAATGAAATAGCCTATTTGAGGCTGTTGAGGGGAGGGCAGGCCCACAACAATGGCCAAAGTTAAATGGAGACAGTTATAAAAAAATAATGGGAACACTAAAATAACACATCCTAGATCTGAATGAATGAAATATTTTTATTAAATACTTTTTTCTTTACATAGTTGAATGTGCTGACAACAAAATCACACAAAAATTATCAATGGAAATCAAATGTATCAACCCATTGGGGTCACACTCAAAATTAAAGTGGAAAACCCCACTACAGGCTGATCCAACTTTGATGTAATGTCCTTAAAACAAGTCAAAATGAGGCTCAGTAGTGTGTGTGGCCTCCATGTGCCTGTATGGCCTCCGTACAACGCCTGGACATGCTCCTGATGAGGCTCCTGGACAGTCTGTGGTGGATGGAGCGAGACATGATGTCCTAGATGTGCTCAATTGGATTCAGGTCTGGGGAACGGGCGGGCCAGTCCATAGCATCAATTCCTTCCTCTTGCATGAACTGCTGACACACTCCAGCCACATGAGGTCTAGCATTGTCTTGCATTAGGAGGAATCCAGAGCCAAGCGCACCAGCATATGGTCTCACAAGGGGCCTGAGGATCTCATCTCGGTACCTAATGGCAGTCAGGCTACCTCTGGCGAGCACATGGAGGGCTGTGCGGCCCCCCAAAGAAATGCCACCCCACACCATGACTGACCCACCGCCAAACCGGTGGGAGACATGGTTAAGAAAGAGTGTTCTGAACACTGATGTTAACCTTACTTGTTATAACCTTTTTAGACGAGACAGATTCCAAAGGTGGTGGAGTGGCAATCTTTACCAAGGACCACCTTCAGTGCTCGGTTGTCTCCACGAAGTCTGTCCCCAAACAATTTTACTTTCTGTTTTTCAGCATTAAGCTTTCAAATAGTTCTCTGTTGACTGTTGCTGGGTGTTACCGTCCACCATCAGCATTGGCATGTAACCTACTGTCCCAAAGCTTTCTCCTGGCCCAAGCTCATTTAATAACTACCATTGTGTCGCTGAGTTGTCATAATGTTTCAGCAAATGTACATTATCCCAAGGGCATTGAAAGACACAATGTAAGTAACCTAATTTATGTCCCTCTTTTACTGCCCTGAATGTCACTGCTGATCCTACAGCTATTGTATGCAGTGATCATATGCTTATGAACCAGAGTAATACTGTTAGCACTGAGGTGGTGTGCCCTAGCAGGAAGTTCAATGTGGCAGCTCACCCTGCACTAACATAAATAACCCGAGTATGTCTACCTTTGCTAAGCTTCTTAGTAAAACCAAGAAAAACAATCAAGCATCCCAGAAAAGTGTTAAAATATCTCATGTTAACATATGCAGCTTAAGAAAAGGGTTAATGAAATCAATAATTTGCTAGTAACAGATGACATTCATATTCTGACAATCTCTGAAAATCACTAATAATAATACCTTTGATGTTACAGTGGTAGCAATACATGGTTATAAGATTTACAGAAAATACAGAAATGCCAAAGGTGGAGTTGTGGCTGTTTATATTCACAACCACAATCCTGTAAAGCTTATAGACTATCTCATGTTAAATACTGTTGAAGTAATATGAATACAGGTTAATCTGCCTCACCTAAAGCCCATTTTTGTTGGAAGCTGCTACAGTATACACCACCAAGTGTTTAAAGTCAGTATCTGGATAACATGTGGAATGCTTGATAATGTATGTGATAATGATATATGTCGATAATGTATGTGATAATAATATGTCATGGAAATTGCAAGATTATGTTATAATGCTTGTATTGCATTATAATGGTTGTTTTATTCGATAGAATAGAGTGTTCTGTTAACTATTGTGTGTGTTCTACTGAGGATGGGCCTCTATGAGATAACACTGACAGAGGAGATTTACGATGTCTTTGGGTGATAAAACCTAAAGAGCATTCCAGAGAACATGAGGTAATGGTTCTGTGCTATGAAGTACCAGGAACGAGATTAGAACCTCGTTTTAGGGACCAAACTGAACGATAATTTATAGCGAATACTATTTGGCTATAGGATACTCCTTTCCATTTATAAAGTATTCCTTTGTGAATTGTTCCTAATATCTGTGGTTTGTTATGTCAACTAGGGTTGTGTATCTTTGTTATAAAAGATCTCAGTAGCCATTGAGTTGTCACTTTAAATGGTTCATTAGAAAGGGTGCATCATTGAAAGTCATTGCTATTGCAAAGCTCTTATTATTAAAGATGTAGTTTAAGTATAACTCTGACTCGTGTGTGAAGTTTGACTCTCTCCTCATTTGGTAATACAGAAATTAACCACCACAGATATCAATAGAGAGGTATATTTTATGGGTTATTTAAATATTGCCTGGCTTTCATCAGCCTGCCCACTCAAGAGAAAGCTTCAAACTCTAACTAGGGCCTGCAACCTAGTTCAGGTTATCAATCAACCTACCAGGGCAGTGACAAACAACACATGAATAAAATCATCAACATGTATTGATCACATCTTTACTAATGCTGCAGAAATGTGTTTTAAAACAGTATCCAAATCCATAGATGTAGTGATCACAATAGAGTAGCCATATCTAGCAAACCAAAGTTCCAAAGACTGGACCTAATATAGTATATAAGAGGGCTTTTTTTACCCCCTTTTTCTGCCCAACTTTGTGGTATCCAATTGTTTTTAGTAGCTACTATCTTGTCTCATTGCTACAACTCCCATACGGACTCGGGAGAGACGAAGGTTGAAAGTCATGCGTCCTCCGATACACAACCCAACCAAGCCTTCTTAACACAGCGTGCATCCAACCCGGAAGCCAGCCACACCAATGTGTCGGAGGAAACACCGTGCACCTGGCAACCTTGGTTAGCGCGCACTGCGCCCGGCCCACCACAGGAGTCGCTGGTGCGCGATGAGACAAGGACATCCCTACCGGCCAAGCCCTCACTAACCCGGACAATGCTAGGACAATTGTGCGTCGCCCCACGGACCCCCCCCGGTCGCGGCCGGTTACGACAGAGTTTCTGATGGCACAACTGGCGCTGCAGTACAGCGCCCTTAACCACTACGCCACCCGGGAGGCCCCTACAATAGGTTTTTTAATGCCTCATCTGTCAAGCCCTGACCTTAGAGATCCTTATTATTCTCTATGTTTGGTTGGGTCAGGGTGTGACTCGGGTGGGAAATTCTATGTTTTCTATTTCTTTGTTTTTGGCCGAGTGTGGTTCCCAATCATACTTAGGCAGCCTGTTTTCCACCTGAGTTTGTGGGATCTTGTTTTCTTGTTTTGCGCTTTCGTTTTTTTTGTCTTGTTATTTTGTTTTGGTGTCATCAATAAAAAGACGATGTATGCCTACCACGCTGCGCCATGGTCCACTCTTCATTCTCCAAACGAGAGCCGTTACAGAAGATCCCACCAAAAACGGACCAAGCAGCGTGGCCAGGAGGACTGGACATGGGAGGACATCTTAGACGGTAAAGGATCCTGGACGTGGGAGGAGATCCAGGCCGGAATGGATCGCCTTCCATGGGAGCAGACAGAGGCAGCAAGGGAGGAACAACGTTGACACCGGGGTGAGTGACCTCGAAGCAACACACGGGGAGATTGGCAGAGTCAGGGCTTAGACCTGAGCCGAGTCCCCTTGATTACTGTGGGGAGCGTGTGACTGGTCAGGCACTGTGGTATGCGGTCATGTGCACTGTGTCTCCAGCTTTGCTGCTGAACCTCTAACCAGAAGAAACACAATAAGGTTTCACCATCTTCGCTGCTGAACCCTGCTGAACCCCTAATAATAATAAATAGCTGCAGCAATGCCAGGGTTCAAGCTGTAGACCACTTTGCTACCATTAGAACAAATTGGACACATCACCCTAGGAGGAGCTACTTCTGCTCTCCTTACTAAATGTTGTCTTCTCCAGGACGGTTAAACCGATCGGCACCAAATTTGTTATATAGCATCTATGGATGCATATCTTTAAACGCAATATTTTCCATGACTCTTGCTCAAATGGAGATCCATAATAATAATAAAAACAATATGGCCGCAATAAGTCAATGAGCTTGCATTAATAACCTTTCCTGTCGAACAGAGCCACCATGCGGCCAAACTGAATCATATTTTACAGTTTAGCTAGACTCATATCCCTTAGCATTTGTGCCCAATTCCATCCCTTTGAGTAAAAATATCAAGAGATATAAACATGTGCCCGTTATCGTGCCGCTATGTCATTGATCTAAATGCTTAGATATGCTGAGTCTTGACAGTGTTTGGAACATGTGTACTAAAAATAGATTACATTAAAAACACCCAAGTGCTGGGTCAACACCGCATGAACATGAATAAAAACCAAAGGAACCCATTTTTAGGTAAACCCAACATGGCTGCGTCAAAATAACACAGCATGGGTAGTGTCCAATATTTAGCCAGCGCTGGGCTACCAAATAACACAAATTAGATGTTTTTTTAACCCAGCATTTTTCTGTGGAGAGAGAGAGAGAGAGAGAGAGAGAGAGAGAGAGAGAGAGAGAGAGAGAGAGAGAGAGAGAGAGAGAGAGAGGCGGTGTCAAAGCCAATTGTTGCTGATCTAGGCGGTGATTCGACCACACTGTTTGTCCTCACCAAGGTTTCCCCCTCTGCTTTGCGAACAATAACCTTTCCATTTTCTGCATCTCATAACCTACTCTTTCCTCCATCTGGGATTTGGTCTACCTTTCTTTTCAACGTTTGGCAGATGTGGACATGGATCGTATCTGGGTTTATTAAGAAGTCGTTGACTGGGTCTCTCTCGAATATGAGTTTCCCCGCAAGAGCTCTCACTTTGGCGGGGCAACTTTCCCGTGCACCTCGGCGCTCAGCCTGGTGATGCTTTGCCTGGTGACCACTTTCCCTCTTCATTCACTGAAAGGGGAAGTTTAAACACACACCGGCGGATTTGGTCTCGCATTCAATAGCCTACACACGGTTTTATAAAAAAACAAAAAGGAGTAAATTAAAATGCAGAAGAGTGTCAGGGTTAATGAGGGACACGCTCTGTTCCTCTCAGTCGTTGCGCGTAAGGAGGGTACCAAACGCGGTTATTTGAGCAAGAAGACCACGGAGAACAGCAGGTGGCACGAGAAGTTCTTTGCGCTGTACCAAAACGTGTTTTTTTACTTTGAAAATGAGCAGAGTGTACGACCCGCCGGGATTTACCTCTTGGAGGGCTGCACCTGTGAGAGCGTGCCTGTTCCGAAGGTCTCCACTGCGGGAAAGGAGACCCTCGACAAACAGGTGAGAGATAGACTTACGCAATCTGTGTATCTGTCTGTGGCTGCCAAACTTTCCCGCTGCAGCCTAAACTCTGATACCGGTAATATGTTTTCAGAACAGCTGCCCAGAGCATTCAGTCAACGAGAAAGGGAGAGGTAATGCAGTCTAGTAAAGCAGACGATCAGAACAAGATAGGGTGGTGAAGTGGACGTTGAAAGGATTATAGTGATGATGGCACTTAATTGGCTTCATGCAGTATTCAAAATGTCATCCTCTTTCCTATTTCCTACACCTCTTTCCTACACTATTCCTATAGTGTGAACAGTTCTCTTCCCACCCCTCTCATGTAGGCCTACACCCTGTGTTTTGGCAGCAAAATGTTATTCTCACTGATATGAAAATGACAGTTGCTGTCCACATTCAAATTTTCCTGTGTGTGAGTCATTTGAATGACATTTTCTGCATGTAGGGAAACCTGTTGAATGCGATCATATCATTGATTCATTTCAGGCTCTATCAAACATAAACAAATGATCTTATGGAATAGAGACAGTTGCTGTTGGAACTATATTTCAGTCACAAGCCATGGGTGCAGTATGTTATTAGATTTTGGCACTTATTATTGCCTTTATATCGATTCTGTTCCTGTTCTATGAGCCTTTGTGGTGACACGCACACATATTAAAGAGACAACTGAAAAAAGGAGAGAGAGAGGGATAGATGACAAAGGCTAGTGTTTAAAGCCTTGTGTAGGCCTGTGTCTCCTACAGAAAGCTTTTAAAGCCTTGTGTTGGGCTCAGTTAAAGTCTGTTTGTTTGTGTATGTGCATGTAGGGCAGAGTCATAAATGTCTATCTCTTTGCCCCTGGCTATAACCAGACATGATAACTCCTCCCTTTTGGCTCTGCACTGGTCTTAATTGGTTCTCCCCAGGGAAGAGCTGGACAACTATGGCTAAACTGAAGATGAGAGAGTAGGATAGGAGAAAGGGAGGAGGAGAGAAGAGATGGAAAGAGGAGAGGATAGGACAGAGGGGGGTGGAGGAGAGAAGAAATGGAAAGAGGAGAGATATAAAATGTATTCGTCACATACACAGCAAGTACAAAAGTTGCATCGAAACTCTTTTGCGCTAGCTCCCTCAACAATGCAATACCTGAATCAATAATAACAATGAAAAGAGTCAAGTAAAAAATAACAAGTAGTAGAAGTAATAGAAGAGGTAGTATGCATAGTAATAATGGACTGTATTTACAAGTATGAAGTGGGTAGTGGAATCAATAGTACAGTTGAAGTCAGAAGTTTACATACCCTTAGGTTGGAGTCATTAAAACTTGTTTTTCAAAACTAACAAACTATAGTTTTGGAAAGTCGGTTAGGACATCTACTTTGTGTATGACAAGTCATTTTTCCAATGATTGTTTACAGACAGATTATTTCACTTATTCCAGTTCACAATTGCAGTGGGCTAGAAGTTTACATACACTAAGTTGACTGTGCCTTTAAACAGCTTGGAATATTCCAGCAAATGACATCATGATTTTAGAAGCTTCTGATAGGCTAATTGACATCATTTGAGTCAATTGGAGGTGTACCTGTGGATGTATTTCAAGGCCTACCTTCAAACTCAGTGCCTCTTTGCTTGACATCATATGGAAATCAAAAGATATCAGCCAAAAAATTGTAGACCTCCATAAGTCTGGTTCATCCTTGGGAGCAATTTCCAAATGCCTGAAGGTACCAAAAGTGCAAATCAATTTCAGAACAACAGCAAAGGACCTTGTGAAGATGCTGGAGGAAACTGGTACAAAAGTATCTATATCCACATTAAAACAAGTCCTATATCGACATAACCTGAAAGGCCGCTCAACAAGGAAGAAGCCACTGTACCAAAACTGCCTTAAAAAAAACAGACTGCGGTTTGCAAATGCACATGAGATCATACTTTTTGGAGAAATGTCCTCTGGTCTGATGAAACAAAAATAGAACTGTTGGGCCATAATGACCATCGTTATGTTTGGAAGGAAAAGGGGGAGGCTTGCAAGCCAAAGAACTCCATCCCAACCGTGAAGCATGGGTGGCAGCATCATGTTGTGGGGGTGCTTTGCTGCAGGAGGGACTGGTGCACTTCTAATCATGAGGAGGAAAATTATGTAATTATATTGAAGCAACATCTAAAGACATCAGTCAGGAAGTTCAAGCTTGGTCGCAAATGGGTCTTCCAAATGGACAATGACCCCAAGCATACTTCCAAAGTTGTGGCAAAATGGACAAGTCAAGGTATTGGAGTGGCCATCACAAAGCCCTGACCTCAATCCTATAGAAATGTTGTTTGCAGAACTGAAAAGTGTGTGCGAGCAAGGAGGCCTACAAACCTGACTCCGTTACACCAGCTCTGTCAGGAGGAATGGGCCAAAATTCAACCAACTTATTGTGGGAAGCTTGTGGAAGGCTACCTGAAACGTCTAAACAATTTAAAGGCAATGCTACCAAATACTGATTGAGTGTATGTAAAGTTCTGACCCACTGGGAATGTGATGAAAGAAAAAATAGCTGAAATAAATCATTATCTCAACTATTATTCTGACATTTCACATTCTTAAAATAAAGTTTTGATCCTTACTGACCTAAGACAGCGAATTTTTACTAGGATAAAAAAAACTGAGTTTAAATGTATTTGGCTAAGGTGTATGTAAACTTCCGACTTCAACTGTATATATTAGAACAGCAGCGTTGACTGTGTGTGTGTGTGTGTGTAGGTTTGGATGTGTGGGTAGTCGGTGGAAATGCTTTCTAAGGTGCATATATTCTCTCCGGTGCAAATGGTCTCTAAGGTGCAGGTCTGTGCAGTCTGATGACCTGATGGTACTTCTTCTCTGAGCCTGTTGGTTCGAGACCTGATACTCCGATACCGCTTGCCAGATGGTAAGAGAGTGAACAGTCCGTTGCTCGGGTGATGGGAGTACTGGTTGATCTTTTGGGCCTTCCTCAAACACCGCCTGGTGTAGATGTCCTGGAGCCCCCCCCCGGTGATTTATGACACATGACACATTTCTTCAGGCGCCTGGGATTGATTGGTGGTGGTGTGATTGGACTATGTCAGGTACTCTGTGATGTGCACGCCGAGGAACTTTACGCTTTTTACCCTCTCCACTGTAGCCCTGTCAATGACAATAGGGGCATGCTCCTCCCCCTGTTTCCTGTAGTCCACGATCAGCTCCTTGGTTTTTCTGACGTTGAGGGAGAGGCTGTTTCCCTGGCACCACTACGACAGGGCTTTGACCTCCTCCTTGTAGGCTGTTTTGTCGCTGTTGCCGATCAGGCCCACCATCGTTGTGTCATCTGCAAACTTCATGATGGTGTTGGAGTCATGTTTGGCCATGCAGTCGGAATGGAGAATAACAAAGGTCCAACGTATTTTTCCCCCGAGTGAGCCAAGAGATGTGTTGATGGAATTTCGGGAGATCTTTCCTTAGATTTATTTTGTTAAAGTCCCTGGCTACAACGAATGCGGCCTCAGGATATGCTGTTTCAAATTTGTTGAAAGTCCTGTGTAATTCTTTGAAAATGTACACAGCCGTGATTCAAACACCTGTGAATTTTCTGGGGAGATAATGTGGTCAGCATTTCATCGTGAGGTATTCCAGGTTAGGGGGACAGAAAGTCTTAAAAGTTTTTACATTCAGACAATCACACCATGAGTTGTTGATCATGAAACATACTCCTCTGCCTTTGTTCTTCCCTCAAAGTATTTTTTTCCTGTCTGGCCGATGTACAGAAAACCCTGCAGGCTGTATAGCCGTATCAAGTACCTCCCCCGTTAGCCAAGTCTCAGTAAAACAGATTACAGTTTACAATCTCTCTGGTAGGAAATCCGACTACTTTAGCAGGTAATATACAGTGGCTTGCAAAAGTATTCACCCCCTGTAACGATTGTCTTCCTCTTCTGATGAGGAATAAGATGGATCGGACCAATGCGCAGCGTGGTAAGTGTTCATGTTATATTTATTAGAACAGAAACACTAAACAAAATAACAAAGAGAGTGAAACGAAAACGAAACAGTCCTGTAAGGTGCAGCAACAGAAAACAGAAAACAACTAGCCACAAATCATAGTGGGAAAACAGGCTGCCTAAGTATGGTTCTCAATCAGAGACAACGATTGACAGCTGCCTCTGATTGGGAACCATACCAAGCCAAAACCAGAAATACAAAACATAGAGCAAAAACATACAATGACCACCCCAATTCACGCCTGGACCAAACTAAAATAGAGACATAAAAAAGGAACTAAGGACGTGACACCCCCCATGGCATTTTTCCTATTTTGTTGCCTTATAACCTGGAATTAAAATTGATTTTTTTGGGGGGGGGTTGTAATCATTTGATTTAAACAACATGCCTCCCACTTTGAAGATGCAAAATAAGTTTTATT
The DNA here is from genome assembly GCF_021184085.1 of Oncorhynchus gorbuscha. Taxonomy (NCBI): domain Eukaryota; kingdom Metazoa; phylum Chordata; class Actinopteri; order Salmoniformes; family Salmonidae; genus Oncorhynchus; species Oncorhynchus gorbuscha. The sequence continues at coordinate 36,139,399 of NC_060176.1, read as the reverse complement.
GTGAAACAAACAAGAAATAAGACAAACAGAACTTGAGCGTGTATACCTATTCACCCCCCCCCCCAAATTCAATACTTTGTAGAGCCATCTTTTGCAGCTATTACAGCTGCAAGTCTCTTGGGTAAGTCTTTATAAGCTTGGCACATCTAGCCACTGGGATTTTTGCCCATACTTCAAGGCAAAACTACTCCAGTTCCTTCAAGTTGGATGGGTTCTGCTGGTGTACAGCAATATTTAAGTCATACCACAGATTCTCAACTGGATTGAGGTCATAGCTTTGACTAGGCCATTCCAAGACATTTAAATGTTTCCCCTTAAACCACCCGAGTGTTCCTTTAGCAGTATGCTTAGGGTCATTGTCCTGCTGGAAGGTGAACCTCAGTCTCAGTTTCAAATCTTTCGAAGACTGAAGCAGGTTTCTCTCAAGGATTTCCCTGTATTTTAGCACCCTACATCAGTCCTTCAATTCTGACCAGTTTCCCAGTCCCTGCCAATGAAAAACATCCCCACAGCATGAGGCTGTCACTACCATGCTTCACTGTTGGGATGTTGTTCTCGGGGTGACGAGGTGTTGGGTTGGTGCCAGACATAGTTTTCCTTGATGGCCAAAAAGCTCAGTTTTATACTAATCTGACCAGAGTACCTTCTTCTATATGTTTGGGGAGTCTTCCACATGCCTTTTGGTGAACACCAAACATGTTTGCTTATTTTTTTCTTTATTAAGCAATGGCTTTTTCCTGGCCACTCTTCCGTAAAGCCCAGATCTGTGGAGTGTACGGATTAAAGTGGTCATATGGACAGATACTCCAATCTCTGCTGTGGAGCAGTGCAACTCCTTCAGGGTTGTCTTTGGTCTCTTTGTTACCTCTCTGATTAATGCCCTCCTTGCCTGGTCCGTGAGTTTTGGTTGGCGGCCCTCTCTTGACAGGTTTGTTGTAGTGCCATATTCTTTCCATTTTTTAATAATGGATTTAATGGTGCTCTGTGGGATGTTCAAAGTATCTGATATTTTTTATAACCCAGCCCTGATCTGTACTTCTCCAGAACTTTGTCCCTGACCTGTTTAGAGAGCTCCTTGGTCTTCATGATGCTGCTGGCTTAGTGGTGCTGCAGCCTCTGGGGCCTTTCAGAACAGGTGTATATATACTGAGATCATGTGACAGATCATGTGACACTTAGATTGCACACAAGTGGGCTTACTGGTTACACCAGATCTTAAGTAGGGGCTTCATAGCAAAGGGGGAGAATACATTTGCACGCACCACTTTGCGTGTTTTATTTTTCTTCTTATTATTATTTTTACCTTCACCAATTTTGAATATTTTGTGAATGTGATTCCATGAAATCCCCGTCAAAAAAATCAATTTAAATTAAAGGTTGTAACGCAACAAAATAGGAAAAACGCCAAGGGGGATGAATTTTTTACATTTTATTTTTTTATTTAACTTTTATTTAACCAGGTAGGCAAGTTGAGAACAAGTTCTCATTTACAATTGCGACCTGGCCAAGGTAAAGCAAAGCAATTCGACACATACAACAACAGAGTTACACATGGAGTAAAACAAACATACAGTCAATAATACAGTAGAAAAATAAGTCTATATACAATGTGAGCAAATGAGGTGAGATAAGGGAGGTAAAGGCAAAAAAGGCCATGGTGGCGAAGTAAATACAATATAGCAAGTAAAACACTGGAATGGTAGATTTGCAGTGCAAGAATGTGCAAAGTAGAGATAGAAATAATGGGGTGCAAAGGAGCAAAATAAATAAATAAATACAGTAGGGGGAGAGGTAGTTGTTTGGGCTAAATTATAGATGGGCTATGTACAGGTGCAGTAATACTTTTGCAAGGCATTGTACTATTGTATCAGCATATCGATTGCGCAACCAGGGCTGGAAAAAAATTAGAATAGCAATGATCCAACTTCTGCGACGCATATAAGGCCCTGCCCCGCTCTCCTTTCGAAAAAGCTGACCACGACTCCCATTTTGTTGATCCCTGCCTACAGACAGAAACTAAAACAAGAAGCTCCCGCGCTGAGGTCTGTTCAACGCTAGTCCGACCAATCTGATTCCACACTCCAAGACTGCTTCCATCACGTGGACTGGGATATGTTTCGTATTGCATCAAACAACAACATTGACGAATACGCTGATTCGGTGAGCGAGTTCATTAGAACGTGCGTTGAAGATGCCGTTCCCATAGCAACGATTAAAACATTCCCAAACCAGACACCGTGGATTGATGGCAACATTCACGTGAAACTGAAAGCGCGAACCACTGCTTTTAAATCAGGGCAAGGTGACCGGAAACATGACCGAATACAAACAGTGTAGCTATTCCCTCCGCAAGGCAATCAAACAAGCTAAGCGTCAGTATAGAGACAAAGTAGAATCTCAATTCAACGGCTCAGACACAAGAGGTATGTGGCAGGGTCTACAGTCAATCACGGATTACAAAAAGAAAACCAGCCCCGTCACGGACCAGGATGTCTTGCTCCCAGGCAGACTAAATAACTTTTTAGGCCGCTTTGAGGATAATACAGTGCCACTGACACGGCCCACAACCAAAACATGCGGACTCTCCTTCACTGCAGCCGACGTGAGGAAAACATTTAAACGTGTCAACCCTCGCAAGGCTGCAGGCCCAGATGGCATCCCCAGCCGCGCCCTCAGAGCATGCGCAGACCAGCTGGCTGGTGTGTTTATGGACATATTCAATCAATCCCTATCCCAGGCTGTTGTTCCTACATGCTTCAAGAGGGCCACCATTGTTCCTGTTCCCAAGAAAGCTAAGGTAACTGAGCTAAACAATTACCGCCCCGTTGCACTCACTTCCGTCATCATTAAGTGCTTTGAGAGACTAGTCAAGGACCATATCACCTCCACTCTACCTGACACCCTAGACCCACTCCAATTTGCTTACCGCCCAAATAGGTCCACAGACAATGCAATCGCAACCACACTGCACACTGCCCTAACCCATCTGGACAAGAGGAATTCCTATGTGAGAATGCTGTTCATCGACTACAGCTTGGCATTTAACACCATAGTAACCCTCCAAGCTCGTCATCAAGCTCTAGACCCTGGGTCTCGACCCCGCCCTGTGCAACTGGGTACTGGACTTCCTGACGGGCCGCCCCCAGGTGGTGAGGGTAGGCAACAACTTCTCCACCCCGCTGATCCTCAACACTGGGGCCCCACAAGGGTGCGTTCTGAGCCCTCTCCTGTACTCCCTGTTCACCCATGACTGCGTGGCCACGCACGCCTCCAACTCAATCATCAAGTTTGCGGGCGACACAACAGTGGTAGGCTTGATTACCAACAACGACGAGACGGCCTACAGGGAGGAGGTGAGGGCCCTCGGAGTGTGGTGTCAGGAAAATAACCTTACACTCAACGTCAACAAAACTAAGGAAATGATTGTGGACTTCAGGAAACAGCAGAGGGAACACCCCCCTAGTTTTAAGTTCCTCGGCGTACACATCACAGACAAACTGAATTGGTCCACCCACACAGACAGCATCGTGAAGAAGGCGCAGCAGCGCCTCTTCAACCTTGGAGGCTGAAGAAATTTGGCTTGTCACCAAAAGCACTCACAAACTTCTACAGATGCACAATCGAGAGCATCCTGTCGGGCTGTATCACCGCCTGGTACGACAAATGCTCCGCCCACAACCGTAAGGCTCTCCAGAGGGTAGTGAGGTCTGCACAACGCATCACCGGGGGCAAACTACCTGCCCTCCATGACACCTACACCACCCGATGTCACAGGAAGGCCATAAAGATCATCAAGGACAGCAACCACCCGAGCCACTGCCTGTTCACCCCGCTATCATCCAGAAGGCGAGGTCAGTACAGGTGCATCAAAGCTGGGACCGAGAGACTGAAAAACAGCTTCTATCTCAAGGCCATCAGACTGTTAAACAGCCACCACTAACATTGACAGCTGCAACTGTATATGCATTCGTAAATCAAGACCTTTCTTTAGTTGGCTCTTGGATGGTGCAACTGTTGAGAATCTGAGTCTATGGTTGTTGTGGGGGAAAGGGGTTGTATTTTTATTTATTATGGATCCCCATTAGCTGCCAAAGCAGCAGCTACTCTTCCTGGGGTCCAGCAAAATTAAGGCAGTTGATGCAGTTTTAGAAATATTACAATACAATCACAGATTTCACAACACACTGTGTGCCCTCAGGCCCCTACTCCACCACTACCACATACAGTGGGGAGAACAAGTATTTGATACACTGCTGATTTTGCAGGTTTTCCTACTTACTTACAAAGCATGAGGTCTGTAGTTTTTATCATAGGTACACCTCAACTGTGAGAGACGGAATCTAAAATCCAGAAAATCTCATTGTATGATTTTTAAGTAATTAATTTGCATTTTATTGCATGACATAATTATTTGATACATCAGAAAAGCAGAACCTAATATTTGGTACATAAACCTTTGTTTACAATTACAGAGATCATACGTTTCCTGTAGTTCTTGACCAGGTTTGCACACACTGCAGCAGGGATTTTGGCCCACTCCTCCATACAGACCTTCTCCAGATCCTTCAGGTTTCAGGGCTGTCGCTGGGCAATACGGACTTTCAGCTCCCTCCAAAGATTTTCTATTGGGTTCAGGTCTGGAGACTGGCTAGGCCACTCCAGGACCTTGAGATGCTTCTTACGGAGCCACTCCTTAGTTGCCCTGGCTGTGTGTTTCGAGTTGTTGTCATGCTGGAAGACCCAGCCACGACCCATCTTCAATGCTCTTACTGAGGGAAGGAGGTTGTTGGCCAAGATCTCGCGATACATTGCCCCATCCATCCTCTCCTCAATACGGTGCAGTCGTCTTGTCCCCTTTGCAGAAAAGCATCCCCAAAGAATGTTTCCACCTCCATGCTTCACGGTTGGGATGGTGTTCTTGGGGTTGTACTCATCCTTCTTCTTCCTCCAAACACGGCGAGTGGAGTTTAGACCAAAAAGCTCTATTTTTGTCTCATCAGACCACATGACCTTCTCCCATTCCTCCTCTGGATCATCCAGATGGTCATTGGCAAACTTCAGACGGGCCTGGACATGTGCTGGCTTTGAGCGAGGGGGACCTTGCGTGCGCTGCAGGATTTTAATCCATGAAGGCCTAGTGTGTTACTAATGGTTTTATTTGAGACTGTGGTCCCAGCTCTCTTCAGGTCATTGACCAGGTCCCGCCGTGTAGTTCTGGGCTGATCTCTCACCTTCCTCATGATCATTGATGCCCCCACCTTCCTCATGATCATTGATGCCCCACGAGGTGAGATCTTGCAATGCAAATGAATTACTTAAAAATCATACAATGTGAATTTCTGGATTTTTGTTTTAGATTCCGTCTCTCACAGTTGAAGTGTACCTATGATAGAAATTACAGACCTCTACATGCTTTGTAATTGGGAAAACCTGCAAAATCGGCAGTGTATCAAATACTTGTTCTACCCACTGTATGTGTATATGTATGAATGTTTATGTATACATACAGTTGAGGTCAGAAGGTAACATACACCTTAGCCAAATACATTTAAACTCAGTTGTTCACAATTCCTGACATTTAATCTTAGTAATAATTCCCTGTATTAGGTCAGTTAGGATCATAACTTTATTTTAAGAATGTGAAATGTCAGAATTATAGTAGAGAGAATAATTTATTTCAGATCAGAAGTTTACATACACTCAATTAGTACATGGTAGCATTGCCTTTAAAATGCTTAACTTGGGTCAAATGTTTTGGGTAGCCTTCCACAATAAGTTGGGTGAATTTTGGCCCATTCCTCCTGACAGAGCTGGTGTAATGGAGTCAGGTTTGTAGGCCTCCTTGCTCGCACATGCTTTTTCAGTTCTGCCCACACATTTTCTACAGGATTGAGGTCAGGACTTTGTGATGGCCACTCCAAAACCTTGATTTTGTTGTCCTTAAGCCATTTTGTCACAACTTTGTAAGTATGCTCCATTTGGAAGACCCATTTGCAACCAAGCTTTAACTTCCTGAATGATGTCTTGAGATGTTGCTTCAATATATCCACATAATTTTCCGACCTCATGATGCCATCTATGTTGTGAAGTGCACCAGTCCCTCCGGCAGCAAAGCACCCCCACAACATGATGCTGCCACCCCCGTGCTTCACGGTTGGGATGGTGTTCTTCGGCTTGCAAGCTTCCCCCTTTTTCCTCCAAACATAACGATGGTCATTATAGTCCAACAGTTCTATTTTTGTTTCATCAGACCAGATGATATTTCTCCAAAAAGTATGATCTTTGTCTTTATGTGCAGTTGGAAACCGTAGTCTGGCTTTTTAATGTTGGTTTTGGAGCAGTGGCTTCTTCCTTGCTGAGCGGCCTTTCAGATTATGTCGATATAGGACTCGTTTTTGTCACGTTCTGTCCATCGTTCGTATGTGTTTTCCTTGTTTTAGTGTTGGTCAGGACGTGAGCTGGGTGGGCATTCTATGTTGTGTGTCTGGTTTGTCTATTTCTATGTTTGGCCTGATATGGTTCTCAATCAGAGGCAGGTGTTAGTCATTGTCTCTGATTGGGAACCATATTTAGGTAGCCTGTTTTGTGTTGGGTTTTGTGGGTGATTGTTCCTGTCTCTGTGTTTTGCACCAGATAGGGCTGTTTTTGGTTTTCCACGTTCATTGTTTTGTAGTGTTCATGTTTATCCGTTTTTTGATTAAACATGAGTCAATATAACCACGCTGCGTTTTGGTCCTCCTCTACTTCACCACAGGAAAACCCTGACAGAATCACCCACCAACCAAGGACCAAGCAGCGTGGTAACGGGCAACGGCAAAATCGGCAGCAGGAGAAGGAACAGAGGCAGCAGCAACAGGAGCAGCAGCAGCAGCAGTGGGAGATGCTGCACTATTTGGATAAATGGACTTGGAGGGAGATCCTTGACGGAAAAGGACCCTGGGCAGAGCCATGGATGGAATTGGAGCTGTCGGCGAAGCAGAGTGCTGAGTCTGAGAGTGTGGAGGATGTATTGGACAGAGTAGAAAGAAAGCTGTTGGTTTGGCATAGTATGCACGGCATACCAGTGCCAGCACCACGCATCAGGCCTACAGTGCGTCCCGCCTGTCCAGAGCTGCCGGAGCCTTCCTCCTCTCCAGCGCAGCCAGAGTCTCCCGCCCGTCCGGCACTTTCAGAGCTACCGCCCCTCATGCCAGAGGCGCCAGAGGCCCTCATTCCAGAGGCACCAGTGCTCCTCAGTCCAGCGCTGCCAGAGCCTTTTTCTCCAGTCTGCTCAGCGCCGTCTGAGCTACCTGTCTGCCCAGCGCCGCCAGTTCCGCCAGTGCCGCCAGTCTGCCCAGCGCCGTCTGAGCTACCCATCTGCCCTGCGCCGTCTGAGCTACCAGTCTGTCCAGCGCCGCCAGTGCCGCCAGTCTGCCCAGCGCCGTCTGAGCTACCCGTCTGCCCAGCGCCGTCTGAGCTACCAGTCTGCCCAGTGCCGCCAGTCTGCCCAGCGCCGTCTGAGCTACCAGTCTGCCCGGATCCGCTAGTCTGCCCTGCGCCGCCAGTGCCGCCAGTCTGCCCAGCGCCGCCAGTGCCGCCAGTCTGCCCAGCGCCGCCAGTGCCGCCTGTCTGCCCAGCGCCGCCAGTGCCGCCAGTCTGCCAGGATCCGCCAGTCTGCCAGGATCCGCCAGAACTGCCAGGATCTGCCAGTCAGCCAGGATCTGCCAGTCAGCCAGGATCAGTTAGATCCGCCAGTCTGCCAGGATCCGCCAGTCTGCCAGGATCCACCAGTCTGCCAGGATCCGCCAGTCAGCCAGGATCCACCAGAACTGCCAGTCAGCCAGGATCCGCTAGTCTGCCAGGATCCGCCAGTCTGCCAGGATCCACCAGTCTGCCAGGATCCGCCAGTCAGCCAGGATCCGCCAGAACTGCCAGTCGGCCAGGATCTGCCAGTCGGCCAGGATCTGCCAGTCAGCCAGGATCTGCCAGTCAGCCAGGATCCACCAGTCTGCCAGGATCCACCAGTCTGCCAGGATCCGCCAGTCAGCCAGGATCCGCCAGAACTGCCAGTCGGCCAGGATCTGCCAGTCGGCCAGGATCTGCCAGTCGGCCAGGATCTGCCAGTCGGCCAGGATCTGCCAGTCAGCCAGGATCAGTTAGATCCGCCAGTCTGCCAGGAACGCCAGTCTGCCAGGATCCGCCAGTCAGCCAGGATCCACCAGAACTGCCAGTCAGCCAGGATCCGCCAGTCTGCCAGGAATCGCCAGTCAGCCAGGATCCGCCAGAACTGCCAGTCGGCCAGGATCTGCCAGTCAGCCAGGATCTGCCAGTCAGCCAGGATCCGCCAGTCGGCCAGGATCTGCCAGATCTGCCAGTTGGCCAGGATCTGCCAGTCGGCCAGGATCTGCCAGTCAGCCAGGATCTGCCAGAACTACCAGTCAGCCAGGATCTGCCAGAACTACCAGTCAGCCAGGATCCGCCAGAACTGCCAGTCAGCCAGGATCCGCCAGTCTGCCAGGATCCGCCAGTCTGCCAGATCCGCCAGGATCTGTCAGTCGGCCAGGATCTGCCAGTTGGCCAGGATCCGCCAGTCGGCCAGGATCCGCCAGTCGGCCAGGATCAGTTAGATCCGCCAGCCAGCCAGGATCCGCCAGTGTGCCAGGATCCGCCAGTCAGCCAGGATCCGCCAGAACTGCCATTCGGCCAGGATCTGCCAGTCAGCCAGGATCTGCCAGTCAGCCAGGATCCGCCAGTCGGCCAGGATCTGCCAGTCTGCCAGGATCATTTAGATCCGCCATTCAGCCAGGATCCGCCAGTGTGCCAGGATCAGTTAGTCAGCCAGGATCCGCCAGAAGTGCCAGTCAGCCAGGATCTGCCAGATCCGCGTGTCAGCCAGGATCTGCCAGTCAGCCAGGATCTGCCGGAACCACCAGCCAGCCAGGATCTGGTAGATCCATCAACCTGCCTGAGCTTCCTCTCACTCCTGAGCTTCCTCTCACTCCTGAGCTTCCTCTCACTCCTGAGCTTCCCCTCACTCCTGAGCTTCCCCTCACTCCTGAGCTTCCCCTCGGTCCCGAGCTTCCCCTCGGTCCCAAGCTACCTCAGTCCAGTGGGGCCCATTGTTAGGTTTCCTAGGCCAAGGTTAGCGGCGAGGGTCGCCACTCAAGGGACACTAAGGAGGTGGACTAAGACAATTATGGAGAGGGGTCCACGTCCAGCGTCAGAGCCGCCACCGCGGAGAGATGCCCACCCAGACCCTCCCCTATATAGATACTTTTGTACCTGTTTCTTCCAGCATCTTCACAAGGTCCTTTGCTGTTGTTCCGGGATTGATTTGCACATTTCGTACCAAAGTAAATTCATCTCTAGGAGACAGAATTCGTCTCCTTCCTGAATGTTATAACGTTTGCGTGGTCCCATGGTGTTTATACTTGCGTACTTTTGCTTGTACAGATGAACGTGGTACCTTCAGGCATTTGCATCTCAGTAGTCAAACGCTTTTATCCTTCCTATGCACTGTTACCTGACCAGGGCCCGGTTTCCCGATAGCGATGGAATTTAGTCTCACACGTTTTTTTAACCGTGCATCTTTCCTACAACGGTCGAATATGTAACATGCGTTTCCTAAAACACCTTGCAGAGACAACGGTCTCTAAGTGCATCATTGAAACATGTGTTGATACTGATAGGATCCAAAGAAAGGGAGCGCAGCTCTCGGATCAGCTTTCTCTATTCAAATCTTACCTTAAAATGATTATTTCACAATATTTACAACGGATTAGACGGATCAGCACCTGTAGAAATATTACTATCTAAATGAATTAAAACACTGATATGATTTAAATCACCCTTTCTTTGGATCCTACTAGTAGGCTACACATGTTAGGCTACAAACCATGAAATATATTAAGACAAATTACAAGTCGCACCTTGATCCATCAGTGGTGAGGGCGTGTCTGTTCTGTAGGGAGGAGGGAGGAGGAGACAGTGTTTTTTTCTTGTTCCAGGCTGGTAGGGTTGTTTTCTGTCCTGGGTGGGTGGTGTACAGGCTTAGGGTTGTTTTCTGTCCTGGGTGGGTGGTGTACAGGCTGGTAGGGTTGTTTTCTGTCCTGGGTGTGTGGTGTACAGGCTGGTAGGGTTGTTTTCTCTCCTGGATGGGTGGTGTACAGGCTTAGGGTTGTTTTTTGTCCTGGGTGGGTGGTGTACAGGCTTAGGGTTGTTTTCTGTCCTGGGTGGGTGGTGTACAGGCTTAGGGTTGTTTTCTGTCCTGGGTGGGTGGTGTACAGGCTTATGGTTTTCTCTGTCCTGGGTGTGTGGTGTACAGGCTTAGGGTTGTTTTCTGTCCTGGGTGGGTAGTGTACAGGCTGGTAGGGTTGTTGTCTGTCCTGGTTGGATGGTGTACAGGCTGGTAGGGTTGTTTTCTGTCCTGGGTGGGTGGTGTACAGGCTGATAGGGTTGTTTTCTGTCCTGGGTGGGTTGTGTACAGGCTTAGGTTTGGGGATGACTCTGGACCTATACATTGGAGGGACTAGGTGTAGCGTAGCCAACAGGCGAACGGACTGCCTAGTAAACTACCTGTTGGAGCAGACAAAAATGGCAATGTGGAAGACTAGGAAACCTAAGATACAGAGAGCGGGGTGTGGTCTCGCCTGACATTGGAGCATGTACAGTGCATTCGGAAAGTATTCAGACCCCTTGACTATTTCTACATTTTGTTACGTTACATTCTTATTCTAAAATTGACATTTTTCTCATCAATCTACGCATAATGAATGGATTCCACCTGTGGTAAATTCAAGTGATTGGACATGATTTGAAAAGGCACACACCTGTCTATATAACGGCCCACAGTTGACAGTGCATGTCAGAGCAAAAACCAAGCCATGAGGTCGACAAAATTGTCCATAGAGCTCCAAGACAGGATTGTGTCGAGGCACAGATCTGGGGAAGGTACCAAAACATTTCTGCAGCATTGAAGGTCCCCAAGAACACAGTGGCCTCCATCATTCTTAAATGGAAGAAGTTTGAAACCACCAAGACTCTTCCTAGAGTTGGCCGCCCAGCCAAACTGAGCAATCGGGGGAGAAGGGCATTGGTCAGGGAGTTGATGGTCACTCTGACAGAGCTCCAGAGTTCCTCTGTGGAAATGGGAGAAACTTCCCGAAGGACAACCATCTCTGCAGCACTCCACCAATAAGACCTTTATGGTAGAGTAGCCAGATGGAAGCCACTCCTCGGTAAAAGGCACATGACAGCCCACTTGGAGTTTGCCAAAATGCACCTAAAGGACTCTCAGGTCTCTGGTCTGATGAAACCAAGATTGAACTCTTTGTTCTGAATGCTAAGTGTCACTTTTGGAGGAAACCTGGCACCATCTCTACGGGGAAGCATGATGGTGGCAGCATCATGCTGTAGGAATGAGGGAAAGATGAATTGAGCAAAATAAAGAGATCAGGACTGGGGCAAAGGTTCACCTTCGAACAGTTAAACGACCCTAAGCACACAGTCAAGACAACGCAGGAATGGCTTCGGGACAAGTCTCTGAATGTCCTTGAGTGTCCCAGCCAGAGCCTGGACTTGAACCCGATCAAACATCTCTGGAGAGACCTGAAAATAGCTGTGCAGCGACGCTCCCCATCCAACCTGACAGAGCTTGAGAGGATCTGCAGAGAAGAATGAGAGAAACTCCCCAAATACAGGTGTGCCAAGCTTGTAGTGTGATACCCACAGAGGCTCGAGGCTGGAATTGTTGCCAAAGGTGCTTCAACAAAGCACTGAGTAAAGGGTGTGAATACTTATGTAAATATGATATTTCTGTTTTTTATTTTTCAATAAATTAGCAAACATTTCTATAAACCTATTTTTCTTTGTCATTGTGGGGTATTGTCTGTAGATTGTGGAGGGGAAAAACGATTTAATCCATTTTAGAATAAAGCTGTAAGGTAACAAATTCTGGAAAAAGTCAAGAGGTCAGAATAATTTCTAAACGTGGGGGGGCTGGTGATCCATCTGGGGGAGTTTTGTAGGGGTGTGGCGTGTGAGGGGGGGCTTGTTTCAAATTTTCTAGCTCTGTTTAAATGGAATAAAGTTTGTGCTTTTAAATGGTGTAACTATTTGGCCAATAAAGGTGTTTTGCAAATAAAAAGAGTCCCTCTCTTGCCCTCTCTGTCTCTCTCTCTCTCTCTCTGTGCAGCTGTGGTCCATTAATTGGGGTTATTTATACTCCTTTGTTTCTCTATGTACCCATGTTGCCATGTGTTACCATACACACACAGTACACATGGATTCATTATCTGTGCAAAGGTCTGGATGGAGGGAGGGATTGAGGAAGGGAGGGAGGGAGGGAGAGATTTGACGCCTCCTCTCTATTAAGTCTGTGCAGCAAATTGCAGTATTCTAAATCACACCCCCTCACAGAGCCATACCACACACGCATACACTCCATAAAGATGTAGACACGTGATGTGTGAAGAGCACTCGCTCTGGTCTCAATGGTGCTGTATCTACAGAGATGAATCAGCTGGTCTGATGCTGTTTGTGTGTCTCTGTGTGTCTGTATACACAAGGCCTGCAGATTAATTTAATATTGATGACCAGGCAACTACACACACACACTATTATCTCTAACATGATTCCTTTGAGGAGATAGAAAGAGTCCAGATGTCTCAACATTATTATTGAATGTTCCCACAATATAACATGTGTACATAGTACAGGGTCTTCTCCCTACAGGCTCTTCTATTAATTGTTTTTGCCGCAATGGTCTCTGTGGGTAATTCACATAATTCATAATCAGAGATTTGGATTTTTTTTTGCATTCCAAATGGTTCCCTTATTCCCTATTTAGTGCACCACTTTTGACCAGAGCCTTATATAAGGAATATGGTACCATCTGGGATGCACCACAGCATATTTTTGCATTATCTCCCAACAGAGTGTGGGTTCTAATTTGGGTGACACAGCAGAACATTTGAAAATGACTTTGAATTAAGAAATGGTGTATATGTGTGGGTATGTACTGTATTTTGCGGCTCAGAGCAAAGGGGTGATTTACTCATCCTGTCTTTACTGTTAAAATGAGACAGGATTCTACAGTATTTTTACAGTTGGAGTGTTAACTAATTTGCTGGACTATGTATTTGTGTGTGTGCGTGCATGTGTGTGTTCTCTATGATTTGCAGCTTAATTCATTCTCTATGTTAATCCCCTGCAGTTGTAACAGCTCTGCTCAGCACACTGCCTGCTAGCTGTAACCCTAAACAACCATCATAAACTGTTCTTCTGAGTTCGGGGGACAACATTTTGGCTACTGGCTGTTGCTTCTTTTTTTCTTGGCGCAGGACTGACTCTAGCCTTTTTGGGGTGCCAAGATTTCTGCCCTGTCTTGGTATCCTGTTTGGCCAGTGTGTCAGTAGGGGTTGTAGATTGGTGGAGTTAGTTGCCATGAAATAACGTAAGAAGCAGACTACAAGTGGCTGTCCCAAATGGCACCCTATATAGTGCACTAAATAGGGAACTAAATAAACTGCCAAATGACGGCGACATTTTTTGGACATCTTTTTTTGGTCCTGTCTGGACAGGGCGTCTTTTTTAGTTCTCTTTCTTTGGTGCAGTCCGGATCAAATCTAAACCAAACATATATACGTGTTTCACAAGTTTGGACACCACAGTACAGTACAATAGAGTACAGCAAATAAAAGTAGAGTATTGTACAATACAGTAGAGCACAGTAGCATATAGTAAAGTAAATTATAGTGTACTGTATTGTACCCTACTTTACACTAATCTAGTAAACTAAACTATAATGTACTCTACTGAATTAAACTCTACTGTACTCGACTGCTCTGTACTGTATTATACGCTACTCTACTGAATACAACTTGACTGTCCTGTAACGTACTGTACCGTACCATACTGTCCTCTACTGTACTCTACTATACTTGGTATAGTACTTAGTACAACTTGACTGTGCCGTAATGTGATGTTAAAACTGGTGAAACATAGGCTAGACGTCTGTGATTTGTTCAGATTTGTACTTGTTTGGGGGCGAAGCTCATTAGGGTTAATACCGAGCATGTTTTGCAAGTGCTTGTTTTTTACATTTACATTTTGGTCGTTCAGCAGATGCTCTTATCCAGAGCGACTTACAGTCAGTGCAGTGCATTCAACTAAGTTAGATCAACAACAGCCTATTACAGTCATAGCAAGAAATAAATAGTCTGTAACCATTACATTGGTTCCAATGTAGTAGAAGTGGTCTGTTGGTTTATTCTGTAGGTTGACTATTTTGAAAATCATGTACAGCACTAACACAAATGACTGATGATTGGCTGAAAGAAATGGATAATACCGTAAGAAGATTTTGGGAGCTGTTTTCTTAGACTTCAGTGCAGCGTTTGACATTATCAATCATAGTCTGCTGTTGAAAATGTGTTCTGGCTTTATATCCTCTGCCATATCGTGGATCGAGTGTTACCTGTCTAACAGAACACAGAGGGTGTTCTTTATTGGAAGCCTCTCCAACGTAAACCAGGTAGAGTTTGACATACATCAAGGTAGCTAACTGTCTTGACCTACCACTAGCATTGAGTAAGCCTGTGTGTTTATGTATGCTGGTGTCTCAACATTATATACCACAGCTAGTGAAATCACTGTTACACTTAACACTAAAACTACCAAGACAGCCGTTTTAAATGTTGTAATTTCAATATCTTAATTTCAAGAAATGAAATGTCAAGGTCCCTGACTTTTCCTAAATATGTTTATTTTACACTCTATAAGTACTTTCTGAAGAAATATCCTATAAGACAACAACTTTCTGAGCATTTCATCCTCAAAGTGCCATGACGGTGACCGTATGCATAAATAAATAGTAGAATAGCCAGGCCTCGGGGGGAACCAATAGCCACCAGTCTAAAATAAAACCATTTAACTAGAAAAGCATGGCCTCATTGGACCCCCCCAATTCATGCCCCTCCCTTCATGCCAATATCATTTGGTTGTGTTTATGAAGGTATTAGGTAACGTACAAAATGTAAGTATTTGAGAGAAATTAACATTGTCATTAGTCTGTTACATAGGCTATATGTGAAAATGAAGAGAAAAAAACACTAAAGACATATCATTTCAAGTAAAATAAATGTTATTAATGGAGTGCCTTTGTTACCAACAAAAAGCAAGTGCGTTGAAACAGAGTAAAACACGTAGTCAATGAAGAGAATATCAGCAGCCTAAACCTCAGTATAGGTGCCAAAGCATGCTTGTAAATAGTGATCAACACAAATGCAATAATGGCATTAAAATGAATATTAGTGTCGATATGATTGCAGTCAAAAATAGTATCATTTTGTCAGTTATTGGACAAATTATTTGTGGCCTCGCTCATGCTTACGGTATGGTGTGCTGTATTTTATACCATCTATATTGCCTATGCCCATGACCAATAAAATTTGATTTGATTTGTGTGTCTTTACACAACAGTTGGATCTCATTTAGCTGTTATCCCTTGTCCTAACAGTCATCACAAATCTTCATCACTTTCACTTGATGGCAACACTTCCCACAAACAAGTACCATGCAGCTGAAACCAGTGTTGTGGGTTCTGTTCCTAGTGCATCTGCCCACCTTGCAGCTTCTATTTCCTGGGAACTGTGTGCAATTTTGCTTGCGCAATGGCTCCCGTGGAATCTTTGCTGCTGCCTTGGCCCTCATATGTCTGTCACGTAGCCTGTGTGCAAGACTCCTGCTGGTGTTGTTCATGCACTGCTTCCTCCTTTCACCTAGTAGATAGAGCCTTGCCATCTGATCTGAAACATTATCCGACACTCGCTCACCTGCTGCCCGATATGGATCCTTTCCCAGGTATGGAAAGCCGTTCAGCGTAAATCAGAATAATAATCAGAGATGTCGTGATCCATTTCTGCCCCGCCATCTGAGTCGTTTTGAGTCAGATCTTGTAGTAACGCTAATGCAGCACGTGTATCCATTCGTCTTGGTCTTGCCATTGTAAATTATGCACGCTCTCACTGTCTAGCCTACTCCAAGTAGGCCTAGAGTAGACTAATAAGACTGCTTGGATTTGGTGGACTGATATAGGGCAGTGGTTCCAAAACTGTGGGGGGTTGGCAGGGGGGGGCACGGGTCTTTTTTTTTTTAAGGAACTCAGTCCGGCGTTCAACTTACTCTTGAAAGTTGTAATAGTAGAATGCACAAGGTGCCATTTCTTAATTGGGTAGTGCATCATAAGTTTTTCTCTTGTCATGTCAGTCATTGCATACCTCAGAGCTATTTATAACTTTTGAAACGTCCAGCTCAACTAGCCCATGTCAGCTAATGTTTTTTAGCCCATAGATTTTGTAGTATTGTTCAAGTCACTCACATTCCACTTGAATACACATTAAACATGGCAAAATGTATAGAATTGCATGAAAATAAGCTTCAACCTGTAAAATGTTCTCTCCGCCAACAAGAGGGTTGTGAACAGTTTGTGTCATGAAATGTGCTTGTACCCATAGAAATATATGTGTTGCGCTAAATAGACATGGTGAAAGAGAGGGGCCTGACTGAAAAGGTTTGGGAACCCCCTGATATAGGGTATACCGTTTTGAGATTATAATTAGAATATATTAATAGAATATAATGTTCTTCATTCACAATTGGTGATTACATAATTCTGTATCGTTTGCTTCCCCTCACTCATCAACTCATCCATTCTCCCATTTTCTTCCCCATCATACTATACTTGATTTATTTAATCTGTTATATGTGTAAAATTAGTTTCGGTATAGTTTAGGTTCAGTTTCGAGGTGATTATTGGAGTGATTATCAACTGGACATGTCACATTCAACTATCAGAGGATGAGTGGAGCAGGCAGGGGGAAAACCACACAAAAATGACATGCACTCCTAAAATTGGTTATAACTCCAGTTCTGTATGTGATATTAAGATTCTAACAATGACAGTGTGTCATATAAACTTATTTAGGAAAAGTCGAGGACGAAAGGGACATGACTTTAAAAATGGCAGAGTAAATCAAGTCAAATCACATTTTATTTTTCGCATACATATATTTACAAGATGTTATTGCAGGTGTAGCGAAATGCTTGTAACTGTTACATTTGTTTTGAGTCATTATATTGCTTTATGTCTTTCTAGTGTTAATATAGACAATCACAAATAAATTGCTTTATTTAGTTTAGGAAGGTCGTAAAAACATGATAGAAGGCAATTTATTTCAAAAGAACAGAATAGCATGTTTTAAGTTGAATTTATCTGTGTAATTGCAAAGGCTGGCAATTAAATCTGGATTCCTACAAATCAGCTGGACAATCTGGACCCTTTCTTCCTAAAATTATCCGCAGCCATTGTTGCAACCCCTATGACTAGTCTGTTCAACCTCTCTTTCGTATCGTCTGAGATTCCGAAAGATTGTTAAGTGGTCATCCCCCTCTTCAAAGGGGGAGACACTCTAGACCCTGTTAAACTGTTACAGACCTATATCCATACTGCCCTGCCTTTCTAAAGACTTCGAAAGCCAAGTGAACATACAGATAACCGACCATTTCAAATCCCACCATTCCTTCTCCGCTATGCAATCTGGTTTTCGAGCTGGTCACAGGTGCACCTCAGCCACGCTCAAGGTCCTAAACGATATCATAACCGCCATCGATAAAAGAAAGTACTGTGCAGCCGTCTTCATCAACTTAGCCAAGGCTTTCGACTCTGTCAATCACCGCATTCTTATCGGCAGACTCAACAGCCTTGGTTTCTCAAATGACTGCCTCGTCTGGTTCACAAACTACTTCTCAGATAGAGTTCAGTGTGTCAAATCGGAGAGGCTGTTGTTCGAACCTCTGGCAGTCTCTATGGGGGTGCCAGAGGGTTCAATTCTCGAGCCAACTCTTTTCTCTGTATATACAGTTGAAATCGGAAGTTTACATAAACCTTAGCCAATTACATTTAATCTCAGTTTTCCTCAATTCCTGACATTTAAATCTAGTAAAAATGTCTTAGGTCAGTTAGGATCACCACTTTATTTTAAGAATGTGAAATGTCAGAATAATAGTAGAGAATTATTTATTTCAGCTTTGATTTCTTTCATCACATTCCCAGTAGGTCAGAAGTTTACATACACTCAATTAGTATTTGTTAGCATTGCCTTTAAATTGTTTAACTTGGGTCAAACGTTTTAGGTAGCATTCCACAAGCTTCCCACAATAAGTTGGGTGACTTTTGGCCCATTCCTCCTGACAGAGCTGGTGTAACTGAGTCAGGTTTATAGGCCTCCTTGTTCGCACACGCTTTTTCAGTTCTGCCCACAAATGTTCTATAGGATTGAGGTCAGGACTTTGTGATGGCCACTCCAATACCTAGAATTTGTTGTCCTTAATAAGCCATTTTGCCACAACTTTGGAAGTATGCTTGGGGTTATTGTCCATTTGGAAGACCCATTTACGACCAAGCTTTAACTTCCTGACTGATGTCTTGAGATGTTGCTTCAATATATCCACATAATTTTCTCGTCCTCATGATGTTATCTATTTTGTGAAGTGCACCAGTTCCTCCTGCAGCAAAGCACCCCCACAACATGATGGTGCCACCCCCGTGCTTCACGGTTGGGATGGCGTTCTTCGGCTTGCAAGCCTCCCCCTTTTTCCTCCAAACATAACAGTTCTATTTTTGTTTCATCAGACCAGAGGACATTTCTCCAAAAAGTACGATCCTTGTCCCCATGTGCAGTAGGAAACCGTAGTCTGCTTTTTTAAGGCGGTTTTGGAGCAGTGGTTTCTTCCTTGCTGAGCGGCCTTTACGGTTATGTCGATGCGGGACTCGTTTTACTGTGTTTATAGATACTTTTGTACCTGTTTCCTCCAGCATCTTCACAAGGTCCTTTGCTGTTGTTCTGGGATTGATTTGTACTTTTCTACCCAAAGTACGTTCATCTCTAGGAGACAGAATGCGTCTCCTTCCTGAGTGGTATGACGTCTGCATGGTCCCATGGTGTTTATACTTGTGTATTATTGTTTGTACAGATGAACGTGGTGCCTGCAGCTGTTTGGAAATTTCTCCCAAGGACGAACAAGACTTGTGGAGTTCTACAATTTATTTTCTGAGGCCTTAGCTGATTTCTTTTGATTTTCCCATGATGTCAAGCAAAGAGGCACTGAGTTTGAAGGTAGGCCTTGATATACATCCACAGGTACACCTCCAATTGTCTCAAATTATGTCAAAATCGCCTATCAGAAGCTTCTAAAGCCATGACATAATTTTCTGGAATTTTCCAAGCTGTTTTAAAGGCACAGTCAACTTAGTGTATGTAAACTTCTGACCCACTGATACAGTGAATTATAAGTGAAATAATTGTCGGAATAATTGCTTGTGCCATGCACAAAGTAGATGTCCTAACCGACTCAAGAAATGTGTGGAGTGGTTGAAAAACAAATTTTAATGACTCCAACCTATGTGTATGTAAACTTCTGGCTTCAACTGTATCAATGATGTCGCTCTTGCTGCGGATGATTGTTTGATCCACCCCTACGCAGACAACACCATTCTGTATACATCTGGCCCTTGTTTGGACACTATGATAGCAAACCTCCAATTGAGCTTCAATGCCATACAACACTCCTTCCGTGGCCTCCACAGTTGTAAATGAGAACTTGTTCTCAACTGGCCTACCTGGTTAAATAAAAAAAGGCTATGGCTGTGCCATGCCAATAAAATCAACTTGTTTGTTTAGCAGACATCACAGCCTTACCACAGTCAACACACATATTTTACAGTAAGAATATAATGGAATATCCCAAGTGGATATTACTGATTCTCACCAGTAGCCTACTAACTTGAGGAATGCATGGTGCCATGGTTATTCTAGGAAAAAGTTACTGTATATTTTGAAACAGAGACCATCTGCATGATTTGTATTGTTGTTTGGCAAAAATAGCTTATTCGAAATCTTGGAATCTGCTCTTTCTGATCGTGTATAGCAATCAAAATGTCTGGACTGCATGGACCTCTCTTGGATGATATGGAAGAAGTGCTATTTGGCAAGCTCCTTGCTTCTTTGTCAATGCATGCTGTTAATGCACACTGCGCTGTAAGATTCTGTATTTATTTTCTTAGTCAACCTTGTTTCGTTGTGTTCTTGAATGTAGCCCTGTTTTTTGGTGTTCTTGAATGTAGCCCTGTATTTCATTATTGGTCATTGATTTCACCTGTGTTAGTTACTCATCTGGTCTCATCAGCTTCTTATTTAGTTCAGTTCATTCTGTTTGTGCCTAGGTGAGGTATTGTTTGTTTACTCTATTAAACCTTCTTCGAGCTCGTTTGTGAAAACCACCTGTTTGCCTACCTGTGTATGACCATTGCCTGCCTGTGACCACGATTCCTGCCTTCCGCGAAGGCGAAATAAACACCTGCTGCGCTCTGCACATGAATCTACACCTTTTTCACCCTGAGTATTCATTACATGTGCAGGTCATCAGTCAATTTGACAATTGATAATAATCAGACTATTGTCAATTTAATCTCATCTTTAGGCCACATCTATTGTTATATGTGTGAAATTCGTTTCAATATAGTATCGGTGTAGTTACACAGTGAGAAAATACAATCATCTTATTTTTGTATTTACAGTCTATGCGCTTCTGGATCAAATAATTATTTTTTGACTGATTACAATTTGCATTTGGTGTCCTGAGGTATCTTGTGACCTATTGTAACACAATAAATACATTCATTTAGCAATATATTTGCCATTATGTAATATTTATACAATTTGAAATATCAATGGTCAGAATGACCGTCATGGCCATTCTAATAGTTATGGAATTCCGGCACTCTGAGTGTAAACAAAGAGCTGCAGTCAATTTTAGAATGGGTGGCAAGTAATAAACTAGTCCTGAATATATGAAAATCCAAAAGCCTTATATTTGGGAGAAATTCGCCAAACCCTAAACCACATCGAAATCTTATAGGGGCCGATCCGGACATTCTCAGTATTTGTTGTGCAGACTTGTCTTATTCAGTCACTTATTGCGCTCTGAATACATTTCATTCAACTGCTGAAAACCCTCCCACAGATTTTCTCGTTAAGTTTTCATGCAATGGGGTTTTCACTACATTTATCTTAAGTGATCCCTTTAAATACGGTTCACCTGAAAAATTTGAACTTTTCAACAGACTCAATAGAATACATTGAGACGTAACAGGTTCAGTGGTTAAGGGCGCTGTACTGCAGTGCCAGCTGTGCCATCAGAGTCCTTGGGTTCACGCCCAGGCTCTGTCGTAACCGGCCGCGACCGGGAGGTCCGTGGGGCGACGCACAATTGGCCTAGCGTCGCCTGGGTTAGGGAGGGCTTGGTCGGTAGGGGTGTCCTTGTCTCATCGCGTACCAGCGACTCCTGTGGCGGGCTGGGCGCAGTGTGCGCTAGTCAAGGTGGCCAGGTGCACGGTTTCCTCCGGCGCATTGCGGCTGGCATCCGGGTTGTATGCGCACTGTGTTAAGAAGCACTTGGTTGGGTTGTGTATCGGAGGACGCATGACTTTCAACCTTCATCTCTCCCGAGCCCGTACTGGAGTTGTAGCGATGAGACAAGATAGTAGCTACTACAACTATTGGATACCACGAAATTGGGGAGAAAAAGGGGTAAAAAAATGTAAAAAAGAATATAGGAATCAATAAAATAAAGCAATCTGTGCATACTCGTCTCTGTTTCTGCACCAACTGGTAGATTAAAAAATACTCTTGTAAATTATTTAGGCACATTTTATAGTTAGGAAATGAATGAATAATTTTTTACAACTGTTTGGAGAGCCTTTTTACGCATGAAATTCATTCATTCCGAACTATGAACTATAGGGGTTGAACAATAATCCTATAAATCTACCCTAATTCTCACTAATCATGGAACTGTAGTCATCGTGAACCCTGTGCCAGGCTCCAGATTTAACCTGCTGCGTGTGGTCTGAGTTCCAAAATTATTAAAATATGCTACACGTCCTAAATTATGATAATGATAATAATGATAGAAACCCTCAGGAACAATTGACAAGGAAGTAACAGAGGAAAGAAAGATAAACGGAATGGAATGATACATATATTTTTGCATGTACTGATGGTGACTCCCAATGGTAGCTAATATTAAGAACAAATTCTTATTTACAATGAAGGCCTACACCAACCAAAACCGGACGACACTGGGCCAATTGTGCGCCGCCCTATGGGACTCCCAATCACGGCCGGTTGTGATACAGCCTGGATTATAAAGGGCATACATCTACTCGGCAGGCTCAGCCCTACAGAAGTTTATAGTTTGGGTCTCCAAATTTCATCCTTGCAAATTATGACGGCACACAATTATTATTCTGTAAAACGGCACAGCTACTTATGTCCTATTTCATTGTGGAAATGAAGCCGCAATACATGTCATGTTGATACGATTTTTTTTTGCTTCCATACGGCTGGTTTCACATTTGTCTCCGGGGATCATAACGAAAAATAATCCTAAACAATTGCTATGTTTCCTTGCGGTAAAGGTGGTGCAATTATTAGGGAATTACACCGCTGCCACTTCCTTTATTGGAGCTACAACTTCAAATTAATAGTGGGTGAATAGCATACTCTTTTTAAGCTTACGTTCAAGGTCAGAATACACAGAGAGAAAAGTGCCTAAAAAGCGAATTACGTTCCTTTTACGCATGCTTAACTCTGGTCAGAATCTGGGCCTTCATGAATAATGTGGCAATTGAACAAGTTTAGTAGACTAAACTGCTTGTTTGTAACCCTAGATTGTAAATTGACATGGTGCCGCACAAAAAAAGAACATAAACAAATTACAGTTGAGGCAAAACAGAGGAGCACATCTGTCACTTAAATGTACACTGAGGGCTAATATCAATAACATGAATGTCAATCTCTCCTGGGTTAAAGTAGAGGAGAGATTGACTAAATAATTTGTCTTTGTGAGAGGTATTGACGTGTTGAAAGCTGTCAAACAGCAAACCCACGGCTCAGACACCCATACATACCCCACAAGACATGCTACCAGGGGTCTCTTCACAGTCCCCAAGTCCTGAACAGACTCACAGTACTAATAGAGTCATGACTACATCAAGTTTCTCAAGCGAGCAGTAAAATCAGATTTAAAAACAGATAAAACCACACCTCACGGCACAACGCAGACTGTGAAGAGACGGACACATGGCCACAAACACACACAAGCATACGCACGCACACACAAACACATTTTATATTGTAACTTTTTTATATTAGAGCAATAATGTTGAGTATGATGTATTGTTTTATTTATGATTTAGGCTGGACCCCAGGAAGAGAAGGATCCCAATAAATATTAAATACTAAATCTCTAACGAGTGTGCTGAGAGTCTGGAAGCAAGTACTGGGAGTGAGTGTTTTAATAAATAAACAAAACAATAAACACGAAACACAAACAAATCACCAAGATGAAACAGAGTCAGAAACAATAACGCCTGGGGAAGGAACCGAAGGGAGTGACATATATATATATATATATATATATATATATATATATATATATATATATATATATATATATATATATATATATAATATATAGGGAAGGTAATCAGGGAAGTGATGGAGTCTAGGTGAGTCTGATGACGTGCAGGTGCATGTAACGATGGTGACAGGTATGCTCCATAATGAGGAGGAATAGGCTTTGGGGGTGACCAGTAAAATATACCTGCTGGAGCGGGTGCTACAGGTAGGTGCTGCTATGGTGACCAGTCTGCTGAGATAAGGTGGGGCTCTACTTAGCAAAGACTTATAGATGACCTGGAGCCAGTGGGTTTGACGACGAATATGAAGCGAGGGCCAGCCAACGAGGGCATACAGGTCGCAGTGATGGGGAGTATATGGGGCTTTAGTGACAAAACAGATGGCACTGTGATAGACTGCATCCAATTTGCTGAGTAGAGTGTTGAAGGCTATTTTATAAATGACATCGCCAAAGTCAAGGATCCGTAGGATAGTCCGTTTTATGAGGGTGTGTTTGGCAGCATGAGTGAAGGATGCTTTGTTGTGAAATAGGAAGCTAATTCTACATTTAATTTTGGATTGGAGATGCTTAATGTGAGTCTGGAAGGAGATTTACAGTCTAACCAGACACATAGGTATTTGTAATTGTCCACATATTCTAAGTCAGAACCGTCCAGAGTAGTGATGCTGGACGGGCGGGCAGGTGCGGGCAGCGATCGTTTGAAGAGCATGCATTTAGTTTTACTAGCGTTTAAGAGCAGTTGGAGGCTACGGAAGGAGAGTTGTATGGCATTGAAGCTCATCTGCAGGTTAGTTTACACAATGTCCAAAGAAGGGCCAGCTGTATACAGAATGGTGTCGTCTGCATAGAGGTGGATCAGAGAATCACCAGCAGCAAGAGCGACATCATTGATGTATACAGATTAAAGAGTTGTCCCGAGAATTTGACCCTGTGGCACCCCCATAGAGACTGCCAGAGGTCTGGACAACATGCTCTCTGATTTGACACATTGAACTCTGTCTGGGAAGTAGTTGGTGAACCAGGCGAGGAAGTCATTTGAGAAACCAAGACTGTTGAGTCTGTCGATAAGAATGTTGTGATTGACAGAGTCGAAAGCCTTGGCCAGGTCGATGAAGACGGCTGCACAGTACTTTCCTTTATCGATGGCGATTATGCTATCGTTTAGGACCTTGAGCGTGGCTGAGGTGCACCCATGACCAGCTCGGAAACCAGATTGCATAGTGGAGAAGGTACTGTGGGATTTTGAAATGGTTGGTGATCTTTTTTTTCACTTGGCTTTCAAAGACCTTAGAAAGCCAAGTGAAGACAAACCATTTCTGTATGGACCTCCCTTTTTGCACTGGCATATTGTCATGCTGAAACAGGAACGGGCCTTCCCCAAACTGTTGCAACAAAATTGGAAGCACAGAATCGTCTAGAGTATGCCATTGAATGCTGTAGCTTTAATATTTCGCTTTACTGGAACTAAGGGGCCTAGCCCTAACCATGAAAGACAGCCCCATACCATTATTCCACTCTTCCACCAAAATTTACAGTTGGCACTATGCATTGGGGCAGGTAGCGTTCTCTTGGCATCCGTCAAATGCAGATTGGTCCGTCTTAATACCAGCTGGTGAAGCGTGATTCATCACTCCAGAGAATGCGTTTCCACTGCTCCATTGATGTGAGCTTTACACCACTCCAGCCGTAGTGTATATTATCCTTTTACCAGCTACAAGTACTGATGTACTGACTGAGTAGTGGTGGTACAGTAGATTTGGGGAAGAAAAACAATTGACAGATTGGCTGGGCTCTCTAACCCTGTTCCTGGAGAGCTAGCGTCCTGTAGGTTTTCGCTTCAACCCAAATTTAGCACACCCGATTCTATAAATTAGTTGGTTGATAAGCTGATTAAGGTTATTTATAACTGGGGTTGGAGCGAAAACCTACTGAAGGGTAGCTCTCCAGGAACAGGGTTGGAGAGGCCTGGATTAGAGTAATTTAGCAATTCTGTATGAGATGGGGAGTGGAATGAATTTGCCCCTAAATGATGATCTTGGGTCAGTTTTGCATTTCGCCCACTAATGGTTAAGGTTAGGATTGGGGGAGGGGATGCCGATCCTATATCTTTAAATAGGGGAAATGTCACCCTAGCATGCATGATAAGAGTATAAATATAATGCTCCTAGAATGCCATGTTTGCCTGGTAAAGAGGAGTGTTGAATGGAAAAAATGAACACACCCCTTTACCCTAGTTATCTCCAGAACATTTCTCCCCACCAATGACTTTTATTGTTTTATTTAACTCTGCTCTGGCTCTGACAGTGGCCAATAATATTTTTAACAGCTCATGCTGATTTAAAAAAAAATGTGCTGAATACTGTTTTTGATCCATGTTTTAGATGATGCTCTTGCCTGTGGAAAATGTACACTCACATAACACACGCTCGTGCAAGCATGCGCGTACACACAGACACAGCTGGTTGTTATTAGCATTATGTTTTATCTAGCTGACTAAGTACATCTCACCCGAGTTTGAAGATTTTTGTCACTCTTGTTCGTTTCTGGCAACACACACACACACACACACACACACACACACACACACACACACACACACACACACACACACACACACACACACACACACACACACACACACACACACACACACACACACACACACACACACACACACACACACACACACACACACACACACACACACACACACACACACACACACATATATGCCATTTATATATATGCCATTTAGCAGACGCTTTTATCCAAAGCGACTTACAGTCATGTGTGCATACATTCTACGTATGGGTGGTCCCGGGGATCGAACACACTACCCTGGCGTTACAAGCGCCATGCTCTACCAACTGAGCTACAGTTTATTCCGGATCTAATTTAAGCTTGCCTCAACAAAGAGGGTGAATACCTAAGCAAAGTCTATATAGCGGTTATAAAAATAGGTAAATATTAGTACACACTTTGTGAATGTTCTTTTCACTTCAACATTAGTGTATCTTGTGTAGATCAATAAATAAATAAAAACAATTAAATCTATTTCAAATCCACGTTGTAACGCAACAAAATGTGGGGAAAAAAAAAGAGGGGGTGAATACTGATACCCACTGTATATTGTCATTAATAGAACAGGATGAGAGTCAATAGTAGTCAATAGTATGGATAGTCACTTGGAACCTGTAAATGATTTTGATAGAATGTAATAATCATAATAAAATGAGATGATTAAAATATTCGCCAACATTCATAGTATCTTTGCGAATATGTTGTTCAAACAGTTCCCTCCTTACTTACTTACACACACACACACACACACACACACACACACACACACACACACACACACACACACACACACACACACACACACACACACACACACACACACACACACACACACACACACACACACACACACACACACACACACACACACACACACACACACGATTTCCCAGGTCTAAATCAGTTGCTAATTTGAAAGAAAGAACAAAGCGCAAGCGGACACTGTAGTTCCCACGGAATGAGTAGCCTTACAGTGAGTATTTGATTCCCTGCTGATTTTGTACGTTTGCCCACCTTCCCCACTGCTTTCCCATCGATGTGGACGGGACAGCAGTTTCCCGAAGTCCACGATCATCTTTGTTTTGTTGACGTTGACTGAGGGGTTGTTTTGCTGACACCACACTCCGAGTGTCCTCAACTCCTCCCTGTAGGCTGTCTTGTCGTTGTTGGTAATCAAGCCTACTACTGTTGTGTCGTCTGCAAACTTGATGATGAGTTGGAGGCGTGCATGGCCACGTAGTCATGGGTGAACAGGGAGTACAGGAGGGGGCTGAGCACGCACCCGTGTGGGGCCCCAGTCTTGAGGATCAGTGAAGTGAAGATATTGTTTCCTACCTTCACCACCTGGGGGCAACCCGTCAGGAAGTCCAGGACCCAATTGCACAGGGCGGGGTTGATACACAGGGCCTCTAGCTATATGATGAGCTTGGAGTGTACAATGGTGTTAAATTCTGAACTATAGTCAATGAAGAGCATTCTTTCATAGGTATTCCTCTTGTCCAGATGGGATAGGGCAGTGGTGATTGCATCGTCTGTGGACCTATTGGGGAGGTAGGCAAATTGAAGTGGGTTAAGGGTGACAGCTAAGGTGAAGGTGATATGATCCTTGACTAGCCTCTCAAAGCACTTCATGATGACAGAGGTGAGTGCTACAGGGCGATAGTCATTTAGTTCAGTTACCTTTTCCTTCTTCGGTACAGGAACAATGGTGGACATTTTGAAGCATGTGGGGACAGCCCACTGGGATAGGGAGAGATTGAATATGTCCATGAACACACCAGCCAGCTGGTCTGCGGATGCTCTGAGGATGCAGCTAGGGATGCTGTCTGGGCCGACAACCTTGTGAAGGTTAACATGTTTAAATGAAATGTCTTACTCACGTCGGCCACGGAGAGGGAGAGCCCACAGTCCTTGGTAGCGGGCCACATCGGTGGCACTGTATTATCCTCAAAGCAGGCAAGGAAGGTGTTTAGTTTGTCTGGAAGCAAGACTTCGGTGTCCGTGACGTGGCTGTAGTCCGTGATTGTCTGTAGACCCTGCCACATACGTCTCGTGTCTGAGCCTTTTGAATTGCGACTCCACTTTATACTGACGTTTCGCTTGTTTGATTGCCTTGCAGAGGGAATAACTACACTGTTTGAATTTGGCCATATTCCCAGTCACCTTTCCATGGTTAAATGCGGTGGTTCACGTTTTCAGTTTTTGCGGGAATGCTGCCATCTATCCACGGTTTCTGGTTAGGGTAGGTTTTAATACTCACAGTGGGAACAAAATATCCTATGCACTTCCTTATAAATTCCCTCACCGAATCTGTGTATATGTTGATATTGTTCTCTGAGGCTACCCTTTTGTGTGTAAGCCTATGTGTCCTACCAGGTGTAGATGGGATTGACTGCCCCCCCCCCCCCCAGGTCTCATCTTCTCCAATGTCTAAACCAGACTCTACTGAACCACCAGGCCAGGCCCAGGGATGGACTGGGACCAGAAAATGGCCCAGGAATTAACACACTGTCCCATTTTTGTCCTTGAGGATCCTATTATTAACCAAATTATGATGATTATGTGCTAAAAGCCCATTTTTAGATGGGCCCACCGGACTAAAGATTCACGGCCCGGCCCATCTGGCATTTGCCCGAACTGCCCTTGGGATGATAATACTCTTACATCTTCAGTGGGCAGCTGAGCTGATTGAATTTCCCTCTTATTTGGGTATTTCTGGAATTAAATCATATTTCTGGTCATCGTCTTTCTATTCCATATATCTATGAACACCTCAGAATAGAGCTCCAACTTGTTCCCTCTAAGAAAATAACCTTTTATCACCCTGACGTCATTGTCATATCACCTTTGATAATGACTAACCTGTGTGCGCGTAACCTATCGTACCATATCTCTCTCTTCTCTCTTTTTCACGCTGGATGACTATAATGTTTGGCTTGAAATTAGTTTTAGAACAAAGAGGCATTCCATTCTTCATTGTGTGTCTGTCTAAATGTGTGCGCTTGCCTATTTTATTTTATTTGTGTGTGTCTCATTCTGTGAGGGTGTAACGCTCTCCATTGTTTGTCTGTCTCCACCTCTCATTGTGTGGCATCTCTGTTCCCCAGATCTGTGTAATTGTTTCAAGTGCTGAGGAACATGGTCTTTAGAGAGACACAGAACACAATATGAACAGACCCTTCTAGACTGTAATAAAGAAAGAGAGTAGAAAGGCTCAACACAGACCTCTCAATTAACGATTAAACCTCCCTTTTACTCTGTTTTCCTTACTGTTGTTTCTCTTTTCCTGGACTGCTGTTTCTCTGCTTATTTGACCTGTTCTTTCCATAATATGGACTTGGTCTTTTAACAAATAGGGCTATTTTATGTAAACCACCCCTACCTTGTCACAACACAACTGATTGGCTCAAATGCATTAAGAAGGAAAGAAATTCCACAAATGAACTTTTAAGAAGACACACCTTAATTAGTTAATTGAAATGCATTCCTGGTGTCTACCTCATGAAGTTGGTTGAGAGAATGCCAAGAATGTGCAAAGCTGTCATCAAGGCAAAGGGTGGCTATTTGAAATATGTTTTAATTTGTTTGACACTATTTTGGTTGCTACATAATTCCATATGTGTTATTTCATAGTTTTGATGTCAAATCAAATCAAATTGTATTAGTCAAATGTGCTGAATACAAGTGAATACATGGAAATGCTTACTTACAAGCCCCTAACCAACAATGCAGTTTCAAAAATATGAATAAGAATAAGAAATAAAAGTAACAAGTAGTTAAAGAGGAGCAGTAAAATAACAATAGCCAGACTATATACAGGGGGTACCGGTACAGAGTCAATGTGTGGGGTCACTCACTCAGTTTGTCTTTCCAGGCCTCCTGGTAGTTTGACAGGAGATGGTAGTTTGACATCAAATTGTGAGCATTTCTTTTGGGAAGAAATATTATGGGTGATATTTTAGTCACTCCAAAAGCTATTTTACATGGGAATCAGAATGACTGTTTTGGATCTTAAAGGCTTTTATAAGCCAAATAATTATCATCCTGTGCAAAAACACTGATTTTAGACCAGCCCACTAGCCTAAAGATGGAAAACTGCCCGTGGCGTTTCTGTACTGAGGACAGAGAAGAGATGGCTAATGTGCGTTTATGCCCAAACTCCCTTTATGTTATGCAACATAGCATAACACATTGGAATACTACATTCTTACTTTCTGTTACATACCGTTACTCTGCTGGAAGAAGACATATTGAAACACATTGTATGCACAATTTACATTGTAATCTGTATGAGTTGTTTCTGTGACTTCATCAACTTTAATATATATATTTTTTATGGGCTGTGCTTTGTGTGGGTGTCCTCTCCTCTCCTCATCACTTCTCTGATATAAAAGTACTCAAAGTAAAAGATAAATAGAGGGATGGATAGTCAAGAGGTAAACGAACGGAAATACATAACACTGTGAAACACAGCACATGCAGGCGCTGAATATCTTGTTGCCATGGAAATTGTTTTGTTAGGCGATGTGACACAGTTAGGAAAGGTGCACAGCACTCCGTTAAGATATTATATACTGTATGTAGGATAGCACTGTCTCACTCGATACCCATCTGTCTCTCTGTATCTCTCTCACTTGCACTTGATCTATAACTCTCCATTTCTTTCTCTGTATTTCTTTCTTTTTCTTTATCTCTCTTGTGTCTCTTCCTTTCTTGCTCTCGTTATTTCTCTTCCTCTTTTTCTTCCTCTTTCTCTTTCTGTCCTCTCCCTATAAGCGAGGCAGTATAATAGCACAGATCATCGTTGATGGAGAACACTATACAGGCTTTATGTAAAAGCTTATATGAAGGTGACATGAAAACGGAGCATGGAAAGATGTTCTCTTGATTCTGTTCGGTTTCATCCCCCCTGTTCCACTAACGGAGGGGAATATATATAGAGAGAGAGACAGAGAGAAGGGTGAGCGTTAAGAATTTTGAAGAGGAGAAAATTGGAGAAGATGAGAGAGAGGAGAGCGGCACAAGAGAAGAAAGAGGACAGCTGGAGTGGGTGGAAAGGTGGAGTGCAAAGAGAGGAGGAGGAGAGTGAGGGAAAGGTGGAGGTGTGTGAGATGAAGTGGGAGTAGAGAAGGAGAATGTGGGAGCCAATCTTCTCTATGCTGAGAGAGGGAAGAGGAGGATGAGAAGAAGAGAGAGTCAGTTGTGTCTTCTCTTCTGTTCTCTTCACCGACTTTGAAAAGCAGCTCCTCTGCTAAACCACAGCTTCACTCAATACCTGGTGTGTGTGTGTGTGTGTGTGTGTGTGTGTGTGTGTGTGTGTGTGTGTGTGTGTGTGTGTGTGTGTGTGTGTGTGTGTGTGTGTGTGTGTGTGTGTGTGTGTGTGTGTGTGTGTGTGTGTGTGTGTGTGTGTGTGTGTGCAAGTCCACTGTGTGTGGGATAGTAGGAAGGCAGTGGTCTGGCGGAAAACAGTGACACCTCCCTTGGAGGTCTGAAGAATCTTGTATTGCAAAAACAGTTTGAATGGTCCACTGGGACAAGATTTTTATTGGATGTTACACTTCAAGAACCCTCCCCCACACGCCCGTAGAAGGGGTGCTTTGTGTTATAATTTATGTGTCACTGTTTTCAGTCCTGGTGTGTGTTGCCTATGCTAGTTATCAAGTGTGGCCGACAGTCTGCAATTTTATATTTATTGAAATTGAAAGTGGATTTAAGCTGGGAAAATCAAACATCACAACATGTTCTTAACCGCTCTGGTGACAAACACACTTTTTTCCTTGTCTCCATTCGTCCACATGGCTGTACTTTACCACCAAACATATCATGAAGATTGGACATTATTTTGTTTTTGTAACAACCCAAAAAACAGAGGCAGTGGGAGAACCTATTCATGTAAATAAATAAAAAATTGAAATACAGCTAGGACGCTAACTCAACTGAGCTGCTAAACTTTAGACACTGTTTAGCTAAGTGACTGTGTTTATTAGGTAGCAGCTACTCTTCTTGGGGTCCAAATACATTAAGGCACGTTGCATCCCAAAAAACTAAAGATAAAACAGTACATCATATAACATTATTACACCACTACATATCTACAATACAAAATATGTAATTCCACCATACAACAATATTACAATGTACGTGTGTGTAGATTACGTGTGCTAGCTAGTGTTTGTGTATTTGGATTTATTATGGATCCCCATTAGTTCCTGCCAAGGCAGCAGCTACTCTAATTGGGGTCCAGCTAAATGAAGGCAGTTCATACCATTTTAAAAACATAATACATTCACAGATTATTTGTTTTTTAAATCTAATTTTACTGCTGGCCTCAGTTACTTGATGTGGAATAGAGTTCCATGTAGTCATGGCTCTATGTAGTACTGTAGTCTGTTCTGAACTTGTATTGTAAAGAGACCTCTGGCGGCATGTCTTATGGGGTATTCATGGGTGTCCTAGGTGCATGGGTATCCTAGGTGCATGGGTGTCTGAGGTGCATGGGTGCTTTCAGCTTGTCAACACTTCTTACAAAAACAAGTAGTGATGAAATCAGTTTCACCTCCACTTTGAGCCACAAGAGATTGACGTGCATAATGTTAGTTCTCTGTGTACATTGAATTTACATTTTCCTAAGTCCCTCTTCGTGGCACCTGACCACACGACTGAACAGCAGTCTAGGTGCGGCAAAACAGGCCTGCCTGGTTGATAGTGTTGTTAAGAAGACAGAGCAGTGCTTTATTATGGACGGAGTTCTCCCTACCTTAGCTACTGTTGTATTAACATATTTTGACCATGACAGTTTACAATCCAGGGTTACTCCAAACAGTTTAGTAATCTCAATTTGCTCAATTTCCACATTATCCATTACAAGATTTAGTTGAGGTTTATGGTTTAGGGAATGATTTGTCCCAAATACAATGCTTTTAGTTGTTGAACTTATTTCTTGCCACCCATTCTGAAACTAACTGCAGCTCTTCTGTAACAGTTTTCTAGGTGTGGTGAAGGAGAGTCGGACCAAACTGCAGCGTGTAGATTGCGATCCATGTTTAATGAACAAAAACGTAACACGAATCTAAAACACAAACACTACAAAACAAAGAACGTAACGAAAACCGAAACAGCCTATACTAGTGAAAACTAACACAGACAGGAACAAGGACACTAAGGACAATCACCCACAACAAACTCAAAGAATATGGCTGCCTAAATATGGTTCCCAATCAGAGACAACGATAAACACCTGCCTCTGATTGAGAACCACTCCAGACAGCCATAGACTTTGCTAGATCACCCCACTAGCTACAATCCCAATGCATACACACAAAAACCCCAAGACAAAACACACCACAATACAAAAAACCCCATGCCACACCCTGGCCTGACCCAATACATGAAGATAAACACAAAATACTTCGACCAGGGCGTGACATCTTCGTTAAGTGTTTCAGTCATTTTCATAGACTGTTCTTTTTGCTACCAAATGGCAAGTGGTACCGGAGCTCCAAATCTAGGTCTTCTACCCCCAAGCCATAAGACTCCTGAACATCTCATCAAATTGCCTACCCAGACTATGTGCATATTTTACATTGCTGTTACTCTCTGTTATTATCTTTGCATAGTCACTTTAATAACTCTACCTACATGTACATGTTACCTCAATTACCTTGACTAACTGGTGCCTACGCACATTGACTCTGTAAATCAATTCAAATCAAATGTTATTTGTCACATACACATGGTTAGCAGATGTTAGTGTGAGTGTAGCGAAATGCTTGTGCTTCTAGTTCCGACAATGCAGTAATAACCAACAAGTAATCTAGCTAACAATTCCAAAATGACTGTCTTATACACACAAGTGTAAGGGGATAAAGAATATGTATATAAAGATATATGAATGAGTGATGGTACAGAGCGGCATAGGCAAGATGCAGTCGATGGTATCGAGTACAGTATATACATATGAGATGAGTATGTAAAAAGTGGCATAGTTAAAGTGGCTAGTGATACATGTATTACATAAAGATGCAGTAGATGATATAGAGTACAGTATATACGTATACATATGAGATGGATAATGTAGGGTATTATATTACCTGTACCCCCTGTGTAAAGCCTCGCTATTGTTATCTTACTGCTGCTCTTCAATTATTTGTTACTTTTTTTTGTTATTCTTATTTTTTAATTTTTTTAAACTGCATTGTTGGTTAGGGCTTGTAAGTAAGCATTTCACTGTCTGGCCTACACCTGTTGTATTCAGCACATGTGACATAACATTTGATTTGATTAATTTTAGCTAATAAAGGGAGCTTTACTATTCTTGGGTAGCCTGAGGGCACGCACTTTCTAGTAGGCTTAGATTGAAGCAATAGGAGTGGCAATATCATCCGCCATTTGTATTTATTATGGATCCATTTTACTATCATTCTTTATATAATTTTCTTTGTTTCATAGTATAGTTTCTTATTTTTATTCAGTTTAAATGTCATCACCTAGCTATCTTAATTGTAACCCTTCTAAATTAAAAACAGTCTCCAAATGCATTTGCAGATAACAGCCATGGAAGAGGGTGAAATTGCAGCTCCAGCTGTCTGTAAAGGGAAAGTGTAGGCTACTGGATAGGGCAGGTAACTTTGTGGGAGGACATTATGAAAGGATTCTCCAGTTCCAGTCCCTAGAGGGGGAACTTTGAGGACAGAGATATAATGCCACAAAATATTTATTCAGTGCTATCTAATTTGAGTAAAATGAAGCCTGTTTCTTTGTGATGTTTTCTCTCCTCAGATATAAAAAGCTGTGAAAGCCTGTTTGCAGATGAAGAGAGCCATCCCAATGAATGTCCCAAAAGACTAAGGGTATATTCTATATGCCATGCCATGGAATATTAACACGTCCTGATCATAGAGAGCCCTTATTTTATATGATAGAGTAGGTCAGGGCGTGATTGGGGGTTAGTCTAGTTTATTATTTCTATGTGGGGTTCTAGTTTTGTTTTTCTATGTTGGTGATTTTGTATGATTCCCAATTAGAGGCAGCTGGTTATCGTCATCTCTAATTGGCGATCATATTTAGGGAGCCTTTTTTCCACCTGTGTTTTGTGGGATATTGTTTTGTGTTTTGTGCACCACTTTGTCATGTTTCGTTCTTGCTTTATTGTTTTTGTGCGTTTCACTAAATAAAGATGTGGAACCCAGATCACGCTGCATGTTTGTCACGGCATTCTTCTGTTGAAGGAGAGGCGGACCAAAACGCAGCGTGGTTGTGATACATCTTTAATGAAGATGATAAATGAACAATATACAAAACAAGAAACGTGAAAATCCGAAAACAGCCCTATCTGGTGTAACAAACACAAAGACAGGAACAATCACCCACAAAACCCAACACAAAACAGGCTACCTAAATATGGCTCCCAATCAGAGACAATGACTAACACCTGCCTCTGATTGAGAACCATATCAGGCCCAAACACAGACAAACAAGACATCCAACATAGAATGCCCACTCAGATCACACCCTGACCAAACAAAACATAGAACATACAAAGCAAACTATGGTCAGGGTGTGACAACATTGGTCCGAGCACGCTTCTAATGACAATCGTGACAGTTATATGTGTAGGCTTACCTATGTTAGCCAATGTTGCACACAAAAATAAAATACAGTTCATCTGAAATGATGCTTCGGTAATAATAGCTGCCGATTTTGCAGGTTTTCCTACTTACAAAGCATGTTGAGCTCTGTCATTTTTATCATAGGTATACTTCAGCTCTGAGGGAAGGAATCTAAAACAAAAATCCAGAAAATCACATTGTATAATTTTTAAGTAATTAATTTGTATTTTATTGTATGACATAAGTATTTGATACATCAGAAAAACAGAACTTAATATTTGGTACAGAAACCTGTTTGCAATTACAGAGATCCTACGTTTGCTGTAGTTCTTGACCAGGTTTGCACACACTGCAGCAGGGATTTTGACCCACTACTCCATACAGACCTTAACCAGATCCTTCAGGTTTCGGGGCTGTCACTGGGCAATACGGACTTTCAGCTCCCTCCAAAGACTTTCTATTGGGTTCAGATCTGGAGACTGGCAAGGCCACGCCAGGACCTTGAGATGCTTCTTACGGAGCCACTCCTTAGTTGCCCTGGCTGTGTGTTTCGAGTTGTTGTCATGCTGGAAGACCCAGCCACGACCCATCTTCAACGCTCTTACTGAGGGAAGGAAGTTGTTGGCCAAGATCTCGCGATACATTGCCCCATCCATCCTCCCCTCAATACGGTGCAGTCGTCCTGTCCCCTTTGCAGAAAAGCATCCCCAAAGAATGATGTTTCCACCTCCATGCTTCACGGTTGGGATGATGTTCTTGGGGTTATACTCATCCTTCTTCTTCCTCCAAACACGGCGAGTGGAGTTTAGACCAAAAAGCTCTATTTTTGTCTCATCAGACCACATGACCTTCTCCCATGACCTTCTCCCAAACTTCAGAAGGGCCTGGACATGCGCTGGCTTTGAGCAGCGGGACCTTGCGTGCGCTGCAGGATTTTAATCCATGACGCCGTAGTGTGTTACTAATGGTTTTCTTTGAGACTGTGGTCCCAGCTCTCTTCAGGTCATTGACCAGGTCCTGCCGTGTAGTTCTGGGCTGATCCCTCACCTTCCACATGATCATTGATGCCCCACGAGGTGAGATCTTGCATGGAGCCCCAGACCGAGGGTGATTGACCATCATCTTGAATTTCTTCCATTTTCTAATAATTGCGCCAACAGTTGTTGCCTTCTCACCAAGCTGCTTGCCTATTGTCCTGTAGCCCATCTCAGCCTTGTGCAGGTCTACAATTTTATCCCTGATGGCCTTACACAGCTCTCTGGTCTTGGCCATTGTGGAGAGGTTGGCGTCTGTTTGATTGAGTGTGTGGACAGGTGTCTTTTATACAGGTAACGAGTTCAAACAGGTGCAGTTAATACAGGTAATGAGTGGAGAACAGGAGTGCTTCTTAATGAAAAACTAACAGGTCTGTGAGAGCCGGAATTCTTACTGATTTTAGGGTTCGTGTCCAGGCTAAGAAGGTAGGGAAATTCAGCAAGGAGGGAGAGAAAGTGTGAAAGAAAAGAGCAGGCTGGCTGATGTTGATGATCATACAGGTAACGAGTTCAAACAGGTGCAGTTAATACAGGTAATGAGTGGAGAACAAGAGGGCTTCTTAATGAAAAACTAACAGGTCTGTGAGAGCCGGAATTCCTGTGATAATGGAAGGGAGAGAGAAGTGGGAGTGAGAGAAAGTGTGAAAGAAAAGAGCAGGCTGGCTGATGTTGATGATCATACATACTATCTTCATGGATAGGCCACTGGTCAAAAATAGTGCACTATAAAGGGAATAGGGTGCTGTTTGGAATGCAGGCTCCATGTCACCATGTCCTTTGGCTCTGTTCATGCCTGTCCCTGTTACAGCCTGTTTGTGTCAGGAGGACACACTTGCAGTCTAAACATACACACCCAATCTTTCTGTGTGTTTGTTTGTGTATTTGACGTGTGAGGCCAAAGCTGATGGTTACTCTTTTGACCCCTGGCTCTACTGTTGCTGAGCCCAAACCTGTCTGGTGGGGGTGTGTGTGTGTGTGTGTGTGGGGGTGCTTGTGCCAGCGCGTCTGTGCATATGTATGTCATTGACTTGTTTCCTCTCCTTCTATATGTTTAGCCTGTTCAGGAATGTTGAGGTGTGTTGGAACCTACAGTACCCCTCTCTCTTTCCCACTCTTTCTCTCTCACTCACTCTCTCTCTTCTTGCAGCACTACTTCCTGATCGTGTTTGGCCATGATGGACAGAAGCCTCTGGAGCTACGGACTGAGGGGGAGAATGAATGTGATGAATGGGTGGAGGCCATCCAACAGGCCAGGTACTGTGTGTGTTCGAGAGAGAGACAGAGACCCTCCTGAGAGAAGGGGAAGGGATGGTTGTGTGTTGCTGTGTCTGCATAACAACCAAGCCAGAGCCCAGTGGGTATACCTGTACATAGCCATGGGACTTGCCTGTTCTACATCTCTTATTCTTAACCCCCCCCCCCGCCTGCTTATCTCCGAACCCAGGTGCCTTCTCTCCCACTCAACCTTTTTCTTACTCCTCCCTCTCATCCTCTCTCTATCAGGCCTCCTTCCACTGTTTGTCTCATTGCTCTCCCTCTCTTCTCTCCCTTATTGCCACTGTGTATAGAGCCACAAAAATATAGTTTATTATACCTTTCCAGTCCTGTCAGATAGTGGTTTGGGGGCAGGGTCTATTCGGGATTGAGTATTTCTGTCCTCCGGGGTCCCTCGGTGACATCATCCCTGTGTGTCTGTCTCTTCAGCTACTCTGACATCATCATCGAGCGTGAGGTCTTGATGCAAAAGTACATCCACCTGGTCCAGATTGTGGAGACAGAGAAGGTGGCAGCCAACCAACTACGTACTCAATTGGAGGATCAGGATACAGAGATAGAGAGGCTCAAAGGAGAGGTGCTTGCAAGCACACTGGCACTCAAAACACACTACCTCTGTCTGTTCCTCTTTCTCTGTCTCTATCTCTTCTCTCTTTCTGTATTGTTTTGTATATGTATTTTTCCTTCTCTGCCCTCTCTTCATCTTTAGCTCTGTCCTCTTTCTTCTCCAACTCCATCTCTCTTTCTCTCCATCTTTCATTATTAATCTTTCTCTCCTCCCCCTGTCATTGTCGAGCTGTCTCTCTCAGCCTTGTTTTTAGACCACCACCTCTCATCTCCTTGGTGACGGCATATGAATTCGCTTTGACATTTTTGCTCTGACAAGTTGCAAACACATACACACTGTGATCAGTCTCCAGCCAGCGCCAGTCAATGAGTGATGCAAAGAGGAACATACATGTTTGTGTAGAGTTAACTTCTCGCTAAGCTGAGGGAAAGGTGCTTAGCGGTTCATTTGGGGGTGATAAATGCAGTTTTAATAATGCAGCACACACACACACACACACTGTGAAATTATGTTGGCTAGTGATAATTAGATGAACAGTCCTAGTTGTTCCTGGAGTAAACAGTCAGTGAGACCTGGATGGATGAGATTGATGTCAGACAGTTGGTAGAAGGAAGTTAAAACTACAGTGTGTGTGTGTGTGTGCGCGCGTGTGTGAGTCCAACATTGTGCAGTGATTTGATTTGAGAAACTGGATGTTGAGTTCCCACTGAGCGTTTTACTGAGTTTAGTGTTTGGTAATCATGAATCTACAGGGTCCAACCTAACGCTAGTTTTAAATTAGGTCGACCGATTATGATTTTTCAACGCCGATACCGATACCTATTATTGGGGGCCAAAAAAAGCCGATACCGATTAATCGGACGATTTTTATATAGATATTTTATATAGATATTTGTAATAATGACAATTACAACAATACTGAATGAACACTTATTTTAACTTAATATTAACTTTAACTTATTTTAACTTAATAACATCAAAAAAATCAATTTAGTCTCAAATAAATAATTTGGTTAAAATAATGCAAAAACTAAGTGTTGAAGAAGAAAGTAAAAGTGCAATATTTGCCATGTAAAAAAGATCATGTTTAAGTTCATTGCTCAGAACATGAGAACATATGAAAGTTGGTGGTTCCTTTTAACATGAGTCTTCAATATTCCCAGGTAAAAAGTTTTAGGTTGTAGTTATTATAGGACTATTTCTCTCTATACCATTTGTATTTCATATACCTTTGACTATTGGATGTTCTTATAGGCACTATAGTATTGCCAGCCTAATCTCAGGAATTGATAGGCTTGAAGTCATAAACAGCGCAATGCTTGAAGCACAGCGTCGAGCTGCTGGCAAATGCAGGAAAGTGCTGTTAGAATGAATGCTTACGAGCCTGCTGCAGCTTACCACCGCTCAGTCAGACTGCTCTATTAAATATCAAATCATAGACTTATAATAACACACAGAAATACGAACCTTAGGTCATTAATATGGTCAAATCCGGAAACCACCATTTCGAAAACAAAACGTTTATTCTTTCAGTGAAATACGGAACCGTAACCTATCTAACGGGTGGCATCCCTAAGTCTAAATATTGCTG
Organism: Oncorhynchus gorbuscha; assembly: GCF_021184085.1. NCBI lineage: Eukaryota > Metazoa > Chordata > Actinopteri > Salmoniformes > Salmonidae > Oncorhynchus > Oncorhynchus gorbuscha. Next base: position 36,099,223 of record NC_060176.1, on the reverse strand, counting down.
TTACATTGCACAACCTTCAATTTTATGTCATAATTATGTACAATTCTGGCAAATTAATTATGCTCTTTGTTAGGAAGAAATGGTCTTTACACAGTTTGCAACGAGTCAGGCAGCCCAAACTGCTGCATATACCCTGACTCTGCTTGCACAGAACGTAAGAGAAGTGACACAATTTCCAGAGGTAAAATAAATGTATGTTAGCAGGCAATATTAACTAAATATGCAGGATTAAAATATATACTTGTGTATTGATTTTAAGAAAGGCATTGATGTTGATGGTTTAGGTAGACATTGGTGCAATGACAGTGCTTTTTTCGCGAAACTATGCCACTTTGTTTACTTTGTCTACACACTCATCTCATATGTATATACTGTACTCGATACCATCTACTGTATGCTGCTCTGTACCATCACTCATTCATATATCCTTATGTACATGTTCCTTATCCCCTTACACTGTGTATAAGACAGTAGTTTTTTTTGGAATTGTTAGTTAGATTACTTGTTGGTTATCACTGCATTGTCGGAACTAGAAGCACAAGCATTTCGCTACACTCGCATTAACATCTGCTAACCATGTGTATGTGACAAATAAAATTTGATTTGATTTGAATGCGCTTGTTAAATCATCACCTGTTTGACGAAGTAGGCTGTGATTTGATGATAAATTAACAGGCACCGCATCGATTATATGCAACGCAGGACAAGCTAGATAAACTAGTAATATCATCAACCATGTGTAGTTAACTAGGTATTATGTTAAGATTGATTGTTTTTTATAAGATAAGTTTAATGCTAGTTAGCAACTTAACTTGGCTCCTTGTTGCACTCACGTAACAGGTAGTCAGCTTGCCACGCAGTCTCCTCATGGAGTGCATTGTAATCGGCCGTAATCGGTGTCCAAAAATGACGACTACCGATTTATGAAAAATTTAAATCGGCCCTAATCTGTCGACCTCTAGTTTTAATATTAACAGCTGTTACAAATGCTTATAGCTTTCCTTATAACACTGCCTGTATGTACAATACATGTACTGACTTTGATAGAAGGTAACATTCAAACAGCATTGGCTGGTTACAAAGCTCACAGGACAGGTCCACGAGAGGAACACCCAATCATGACCTCTGCTAAGCATGGTATTGCATATCTATGTTTACATGCTTCATGTCATGCTTGTGAACAGATAAAAAGCCGAATCCATGCTTTTTGAGACTGGTCCAACTTTCTTTGGCTGACTGCATGGTTTTTATGTTGCATATTAATGCTGATTGACTGATTTCTATCAGCCATGTGTCACGCCCTGACCATAGTGAGCCTTTGTTTTTCTATGGTATAGTAGGACAGGGTGTGACTGGGGTGTTTTCTAGTTATTATTTTCTATGTAAGGTTCTAGTTTAGTTTTTCTATGTGGGTGTTTGGTATGATTCCCAATTAGAGGCAGCTGGCTATCGTTGTCTCTAATTGGGGATCATATTTAAGTAGCATTTTTTCCACCTGTGTTTTATGGGATATTGTATATGGGATATTGTTTTGAGTGTATGTTACACCTCTTTGTTACGGTTCGTTGTTTGTTTCGTTCTTTTGTTGTTTTGTGCGTTTCTAATAAATAATATGTGGAAACTATATCGCGCTGCAGCTTGGTCCGATAATTATTCCGACGACCGTGACACCATTTTAGGTTAGCATGTAAAGAAAAAGCAGAGCCTCACGTCTGGAACACATCGACCACTGATATTATGGAGCTGTGCAACCTATCAACCCTTTGCCATTGGTTGAGAGTGTGGCTGAAGGACAATCAGACATGTATGCACAATGTTTAAACAAATGTACCATTTTTATGATGCCATTTTAAGTGCTTTTATATACCTGCTCAGGGACTACAATTGAAAAATAGCTAGCTGGAAAATCTGACACATTTACAGAAATGCTAATTGATGTGCACTGTCCCTGTCAAATAAATGTAATAAATGAAACATTTAATGAAATGATTTCCCCCAGTCAGTGAGGTAGAGTGTGTAAAGGCTTTGTGAGAGTCCTGTGGGATACTGCTGCTGTATCGCTGAGCTAAACCATGATTTGCTTAGGCAGTCACAGGCAGATAACCCACAGTTACGTGTGTGTGTGTGTGTGGCAGGAGATTGTCCGTGAAGAGGAAATCTGATGCTTATCTAACGTGGAAACACCCACAGCCTGACACACACGCACACACACACAAACCTGAAATAGCGCCACATTCCATAGAATTGTATATCGATGGATTGCCATTTAATGTGACTATTATAGCCATAATCAAAGCTATTTACACCATTTACAAACTGAAATCCACGAGCATACAAAATATGAATACAATACACACAAAAGTAAAGAACATACAATTAAACAAAATCAGGAAGCCAGAATGGTTAAGCAATGTCAGGAAGTTGGCATGGGAGCTGAGGCAGCTTCTTTTGGTAGCATCGAGTGGTGGGAGGCAGAATCACGGTCACAGAGATGGAGCATCATGACGGTCACAGCCAGGGGGGAATAGTTGGTCAGAAGACAGTTCCGTAGCAAGTCAGGTGCGCACATTGCCCGTCGACAACGTCCTCACAGCCATCCACATCCATCCCGTAGCATAGCCACTTGACTTTGTAGGTAGAATGACCGCTAGCTACTCCTTCACTGCATCCGCTTGGGTGAATTCCCCTGCAGCCGCTAGTGCCTGAAAGCTCACCACTCATCAGTAGATTAGAGTAGAATAGTACAGGCCTCCTATTATTAGCCCACCTCTGCCATCTCCTGCCTTTAAATTTGGACTTCTCCTCAACCAAAAGCCCCAGCATTTCAAATCAAAACACTATATGCTGTGTTTACACAGTCATCCTATGAGCCTAATTCAGATGTTTTGCTCATATCCAATCTTTTTGTCTGACTGTCCACGCTCAGTTTTACATGTATCCCATATCATTTTGTTCATTCACACTGATGTAGCCTCTGAAATAGCATGCAGACATCCTATCACTGTTCCTTTAAATTTTGTGGCGGTTGTTGTGGTAACGGCTGGTTACATGCAACAACAAAAAAGATTGCATAATGGAGAATCGGAATTGTATCAGAATTGAGAACCATATACATATATGGTATAAATCAAAACTCAAAAGATCAGACATGGAAAACAACATGCTGGCACTTCACAAACTATACAAGGCTATAAAGAAGCTGGAGACCATGCACCTGGAGGCTGCTTTCCGTGTTGTTAGTGATTTTAATTCTACGTCATTAAGATACATAATGGCCAACTTCCAGCAACACGTCTCTTTCGCCACTAGGGGAGATAAAGTCCTAGCCCACAATTACTCTACCCACAAGCAAACATTCCATACTCTCCCACATAACCCCTTCGGCAATTCAGATCATGACTCTATACTCCTGCTTTCTGTATACAAGCAGAAGCTCAAACAGGAAGTACCCGTGAGGCGCTCCGTTGAGAAATGGTCCTCCGAATCAGAGGCTATGCTACAAGACTGCTTTGCAGGCGCTGACTGGAATATGTTCCGGGACTCCGCCGATAGCATCGACAAGCTAACCACCTCAGTCACCGGCTTCATTAGGAAATACTTTGACGATGTCTCCACAGTGATGTCTCCACAGCCCCGGATTAACACGGAGGTTGGTGCTAAGCTAAAGGACAGGGCTACCACACACAGGGCTATCGCAGCTAACCCTGAGGCTACGGTTGAGGACACAAACTAGTATGAGTAGTCCCATTACGACCTCTGCAGATCCATCAAACACGCAAAAGGACAATTATAGGAATAAGGTGGAATCCTATTACACAGGCTCCGCCCCACACCACATGTGGCAAGGGCTACAGTCCATTACGGATTGCAAAGGAAGACCCAGACGTTATCTGTCCAATGATGTCTCTACCAGACAAAATCAATGCATTTTTGGCATGCTTCAACAAAAACCACACTTTCCAAGGACGACGCAAGGTTTTTGATCAGGTCAGCACTCGTAAGGCCGCGGGGTCGGATAGTATTGTATGGTATGGATGGTTGGTATTGATGGATGGTATTCCAGGGCGCGTTTTCGGAGCATGCGCAGAACAGCTGGCAGGCATATTCTCGGTCATTTCCAACCTCTCCTTGTCCCAGTTTGTTTATCCCCACAAGCTGACCACCATCATTCCTTTTCCCAAGAACTCTAAGGATATCTGCCCCATTGACTACAGCCATGTAGCACTCATATCTGTAATCATGAAGTGCTTTGAAAGACTGGTTATGGCACATATCAACACCATCATCCCTGACACCCTAGATCCACTTCGATTTGCATACCGCCCCAACAGATCCATAGATGACGCAATCTTAATTGCACTCCACACTGCAAAATTGCGCAGGAAGGAATGGCAGCAGTTTTACAGGCACCCAACCAATTGTGTTATTATGTGTTTTTTTCGCTATATTTGTACATTATTTTGTACATAATGTTTCTGCAACCATATCTTACGGCAGAAAATAGCTTCTGGATATCAGGACAGCGATCACTCACCTCGGATTAGACAACAAGCAGGACTCACACGATATTCTCCAAACACCCGGCAGGGCCGACATCCCAGTTATTCGCAAGAAGAAGCGACGCAGGTACAGAGGACAAAGAGCCGGATGCCTCTTCAAGACCCGCAGAAGTCGAGTAGGGATGCTGCCGTTACCGTCAATACTACTCGCCAACATGCAATCATTGGACGAGAGCATCAGCTGTTCCGGACGACTGTGTGATCACGGTCTCCGTAGCCGACATGAGTAAGAACTTTAAACAGGTCAACATTCACAAGGCTGCGGGGCCAGACGGATTACCAGGACGTGTACTCCGGGAATCTGCTGACCAACTGGCAGGTGTCTTCACAGACATTTTCAACATGTCCCTGATTGAGTCTGTAATACCAGCATGTTTCAAGCAAACCACCATAGTCCCTGTGCCCAACACTATAGTACCCTCAAAGCTCAACACTAAGCTAAGGAACCTGTGACTAAACACCTCTCTTTGTAACTGGATCCTGGACTTCCTGACGGGCCACGCTGATCCTCAACACTGGAGCTCCCCAGGGGTGCGTGCTCAGTCCCCTCCTGTACTCCCTGTTCACCCACGGCTGCATGGCCAGGCACGACTCCAACACCATCATTAAGTTTTTCGATGACACAACAGTGCTAGGCCTGATCACCGACAATGATGAGACAGCCTATAGGGAGGAGGTCAGAGACCTGGCCGGGTGGTGCCAGAATAACAACCTATCCCTCAACGTAACCAAGACAAAGGAGATGATTGTGGACTACAGGAAAAGGAGCACAGAGCACACCCCCATTCTCATCGATGGGCTGTAGTGAAGCAGGTTGAGAGCTTCAAGTTCCTTGGTATCCATATCAACAACAAACTAGAATGGTCCAAACACACCAAGACAGTCGTGAAGAGGACACGACAAAGCCTATTCCCCCTCAGGAGGTTGAAATATTTAGCACAGGCCCTCAAATCCTCAAAAGGTTCTACAGCTGCACCATTGAGAGCATCTTGATTGGCTACATCACTGCTTGGTATGGCAACTGCACAGCCCTTGATCGCATGACTCTACATAGGGTGGTGTGGATGACCCAGTACATCACTGGGGCCAAGTTCCTTGTCATCCAGGACCTCTATATCAGGCGGTTTTGAAACAAAGGCCCGGAAAATTGTTAGACTCCAGCCACCCAAGACTATTCTCTCTGCTTCTGCACAGCAAGCGGTACCGGAGCAACAAAGTTGACACCAACAGGCTCATGAACAGCTTCTATCCCCAAGCCATAAGACTGCTAAATAGCTAACAAAATGGCTTCATGGACTATGTGCATTGACCCTTCTATTTCATTTGAATAATCGCTCTGACTTTATGCACACACACACACACACACTCACATTGACACTCCAACACACACGTAATTTGCTCACAGACATTACACACACACACACACACACATTCATACGGACTCTATGCACACACTAACATACAATCATCATATACGCTGCTGCTGCTACTCTGTTTTTTATATATCCTGATGCCTTGTCACATTATGCCCATACATAGGTAATCCTACCACTCCAGTATCCCTGAACATTGTAAATATGGTATTGGCATTGACCCTGGAACTGACCGTTTATATAGTTTACATACTTTCTTGTGTACTTCTTATTTCTCGTGTGTTTTGTTCTGCTTGACTTTTTTGTGTTTTTTTATAATTTTTTTATAGTACTACTGATATTGAATACTGCATTGTGGGGAAAAGATCAAATGAACTCGCCCACTGGAACGTCTTCCCCAGACAAGGCGCGTGGTTTGTGCTTGCCCTTGCTCGGGAAATAAGCTACCCTAGTGAAAATGGGCTTTCATAAAGTTGTTCAACAATCTTGGGCAAATTGCCAAGATTTGGATTACCTTCGACTATCTTATATTTAGGCTGTCAACCGTCAACTTGAGACTGGTGTGTTGTTGGTAAGTTGCTAAGTTTTGTTTATAGCTAGCTACATGCCATTATTTGACAGGCTGTTCCACTATGATACTGTGATGTAACTAGCTAAATACATAGCCTCTCCCTAACCTGTAATGTGAAAGGAAGATTTGCATAGCTAACGTTGCACCTGAAGGTTTCATCCCTGCTAGCTAACGTTTCTTGCAAACCTGACTGCATGTTTGATGCATGTTGCCAGATTGCTTTCAATAATGTTTCAACTCAAACTGGCTAGCTACTGTAAGATCCCTTCTAAATAATCAACCATATTAGCTAGCTAGCATTTGAGGGCCTCAGCTAACCCCCCAAAAAGTTACCAATAAGCAACAACAATATTTCATATTTTCTGGTGTAAAAATAATGGTGACAGATAACGACGCATTGGCCAGACACCAGTCACGTTTCAGAGTAATGGAGGACATAACCACCATTGATAATGTAATCAGTGCTGTGTCTTGTATGTTGTAAGGAGGTGCCCCCCATCCATGGTGCCACAATGGACAACTCCTGGGCCAGGGTGAGTAATGCCAACCAGTCAGTGACATGCTGGTGTAACCGGTGCAGCACCGCTGTAACTCCGCGCTGTGTGTGGTTGATTGAGACTATAGACGTGGACTTTGGAGTTCAGGTAGTTTTAATTAAGCAGAACTCACTCTCTGCATCCTGCATCTGCATCCAAAAGGAAATAAAACATTTGTAGAGCACATATGTTCTCATAGTGCATCAAAATGATTAAACAAATTAGTACAGCCTCTCCTTATTATACATAACATATTTGACATAGATAAAACCACATACCTGCATCCAAAAGGAAATAAAACATTTGTAGAGCCATATATGTTCTGCAAATCGTTGCCTCTTTCTACAACAGATGCACAATAGGAGGAACTGGGATCATTCGAGGAGCTAGCCATCGTTCACACATACAATAGCCTGCTAATACCTTAGTTAGCTATGAACCACATGTTGAATTCAGAATGTTGATATCATCCTAAAAAGTACAATTACAAGTGCATCTTCACAATACCATCCACGTATGAGTAACCTCTAAATAACCTCTAAATATACAACATTATCCATGAACAAAACACTGTGTGTATGACTTTGTGCTTAAAATAATCAAACTTTTCTTAATATGACAGAAAAGCGTGGCTACCTCTCATAGTGCATCAAAATGATTCCCAACTCCCAGGATGCAGGCATGCACAATAACAAATCAACATGACATGTTAATATATGAACATTTACATTTACATTTAAGTCATTTAGCAGACGCTCTTATCCAGAGCGACTTACAAATTGGTGCATTCACCTTATGACATCCAGTGGAACAGCCACTTTACAATAGTGCATCTACATATTTTAAGGGGGGGAGGGGGTGAGAAGGATTACTTTATCCTATCCTAGGTATTCCTTAAAGAGGTGGGGTTTCAGGTGTCTCCGGAAGGTGGTGATTGACTCCGCTGTCCTGGCGTCGTGAGGGAGTTTGTTCCACCATTGGGGAGCCAGAGCAGCGAACAGTTTTGACTGGGCTGAGCGGGAACTGTACTTCCTCAGTGGTAGGGAGGCGAGCAGGCCAGAGGTGGATGAACGCAGTGCCCTTATTTGGGTGTAGGGCCTGATCAGAGCCTGGAGGTACTGAGGTGCCGTTCCCCTCACAGCTCCGTAGGCAAGCACCATGGTCTTGTAGCGGATGCGAGCTTCAACTGGAAGCCAGTGGAGAGAGCGGAGGAGCGGGGTGACGTGAGAGAACTTGGGAAGGTTGAACACTAGACGGGCTGCGGCGTTCTGGATGAGTTGTAGGGGTTTAATGGCACAGGCAGGGAGCCCAGCCAACAGCGAGTTGCAGTAATCCAGACGGGAGATGACAAGTGCCTGGATTAGGACCTGCGCCGCTTCCTGTGTGAGGCAGGGTCGTACTCTGCGGATGTTGTAGAGCATGAACCTACAGGAACGGGCCACCGCCTTGATGTTAGTTGAGAACGACAGGGTGTTGTCCAGGATCACGCCAAGGTTCTTAGCGCTCTGGGAGGAGGACACAATGGAGTTGTCAACCGTGATGGTGAGATCATGGAACGGGCAGTCCTTCCCCGGGAGGAAGAGCAGCTCTGTCTTGCCGAAGTTCAGCTTGAGGTGGTGATCCGTCATCCACACTGATATGTCTGCCAGACATGCAGAGATGCGATTCGCCACCTGGTCATCAGAAGGGGGAAAGGAGAAGATTAATTGTGTGTCGTCTGCATAGCAATGATAGGAGAGACCATGTGAGGTTATGACAGAGCCAAGTGACTTGGTGTATAGCGAGAATAGGAGAGGGCCTAGAACAGAGCCCTGGGGACACCAGTGGTGAGAGCGCATGGTGAGGAGACAGATTCTCGCCACGCCACCTGGTAGGAGCGACCTGTCAGGTAGGACGCAATCCAAGCGTGGGCCACGCCGGAGATGCCCAACTCGGAGAGGGTGGAGAGGAGGATCTGATGGTTCACAGTATCGAAGGCAGCCGATAGGTCTAGAAGGATGAGAGCAGAGGAGAGAGAGTTAGCTTTAGCGGTGCGGAGCGCCTCCGTGATACAGAGAAGAGCAGTCTCAGTTGAATGACTAGTCTTGAAACCTGACTGATTTGGATCAAGAAGGTCATTCTGAGAGAGATAGCGGGAGAGCTGACCAAGGACGGCACGTTCAAGAGTTTTGGAGAGAAAAGAAAGAAGGGATACTGGTCTGTAGTTGTTGACATCGGAGGGATCGAGTGTAGGTTTTTTCAGAAGGGGTGCAACTCTCGCTCTCTTGAAGACGGAAGGGACGTAGCCAGCGGTCAGGGATAAGTTGATGAGCGAGGTGAGGTAAGGGAGAAGGTCTCCGGAAATGGTCTGGAGAAGAGAGGAGGGGATAGGGTCAAGCGGGCAGGTTGTTGGGCGGCTGGCCGTCACAAGACGCGAGATTTCATCTGGAGAGAGAGGGAACCTGGTGAAATTCGCACAGTACTTTAACAACTGGCATTGTATTAGCTGTGAATCCTCATCTCTGATTGGCTATGTTCAACTGTGTATTTACTGTTGTTTTCCATGACTGTATGGTGAGTCTTTCTCTCTCTCCCTCTCCCTCCCTCTCTGTCTCTGTGATAGGAGCTGGGTCGGATCCGTATGTCAGGCTCCTTCATGACCGGTATCTGTGACGAGGGGCCTGGAGCTGATCTACTGACACTGGCAAACACCTCAAAAGGGACAAAAGGTGATTACTAATAAGATAGTACATCACAAGTGTTTAGTAATATTAGAATCACCTTTATTTGCCAAATTAATTTGCATGTACAGGAATTTGACTCTGTGAAATAGTGCTGCCACAATAAACATAATTTACAGACAGACAAACTGAATATACGGACAAGAAAACACCACCATTTGTCACTCGTCAACTCTACTTTGTTTTTCTACAGATGGAGGATGATAAGCTTTGGTCATGGAGTCCTCTGACTGAAAGACAGGTTTATACTGATGTCTGAATTGGGAAATAGCTTGTACTCCGCATTAAAATTATACAAGACACATCTGACTTTTTGTCTTTTTGTTATTATTGATTTGAATGGTACTATCGATGGGGGGGAGATATGGGACACCTTACAGGAAGGTATGATGACTGACATGTTTGGCAAGGTAGGTCCAGGGCCACCAGACACAATGTTGATAGGTACAGTATTTGTATCGGTTGTGAATGACAAAAGATGAAAGGCAAGTATAATATTTGCACATTGTTATATTAGCAGAACACTGCTTCAGCAGGATTGTGTAGGTTTATTATACAGTATATACATGGAACTGTATAGTCAGTATGAGAAGAGTGCCATCCTCCTGCATCTCACATTTGCCTGTAGTTATTGAACTCTGCCTGCTGGACCCATATCCACTCCACCCCTTCTGCCACCTGACTGCACATGTCCATAACCTGTAATGCATTACATAGAGGAAAGGGACCTCACTGGGGACTTGTGTATATCAGTGTGTAAGACAGCCAAATCCTTCAATTTCTGCAAATAGACCAAAGAAATGCCTTTCTAGTTCTGGTTAGACAGCTGAAGTTCTACTCTACACAATTGATTTTTGATTGGTTAGGTAACGTACAGGCATACTGTCTTTATAAGCACATCAATATATTTACAGCAGAAAATGTCTTTCTATCACGAACACATCCATCAATAATTAAAATGATGTACACTCAAGCTGGCCGATGTTCGTGCAATGTTCATATGTAGCCTACACCTGTAAGGATATTAGTTCTAGGATTCGTCTCGAGAAAGATCTAACGGCGGACTTAAGGAGCGACGAGGCAAAACTAGCCAATTACAGAAATTGTGTTGTAGGACAGCTGAGCTGACTAAAGACCGGAATGTGATGAAACGTTGAAACTAAGTTGCAAGCTACTTTTGTAGCAAGGTGATGTAGAACGAGTGTCTTTATGAAACACATTCCAAAAACTGGCTCTTGCTATCTTGTAATAACTGATTTAAATCCGCTACATAGCTGCAGCTGGCTATCCAATCACCAAGCGATGCTAGCTAGCTGCTGTCTGCTTGGCTAAACACAACACTGAATTAGCTGACCACCTGGGGATGGCGAGGCAGTCAGACCGGAAGAAGTCCTCAATTTCAAAAACTTTGTTCTCTCCATGGCAAAGTTATCTTAGCTTACATCACTGTACTCACTACTTGAATGGCAAAGACATAACCAATGAACACCCACATCAAACCACACCCAAGACAACTATTATTTGCCTTCAGTCATGCCCGCTAGCATTTCTTAATGAGCATTGATGAAAAAAAGGAGCCCAATCAGGAAGTGCAGTCTTCAGTTGTGTTTACTGTGTTTTCATTCTCTCTCAGATCGTTGCCCTGAACAAAACCAATGAGAGAATGTGGCCTTATCATGTAAACCAAGAGGATGAAGATCCAGACATAAAAAAGATTAAGAAGGTATGTGCATGCATGCCCGTGTGTGTGTGTAATCTGCGTACGTGGGGGTGTGCCTAAGTGTGTATTCCACGCATTGTTAGATTCCTGGACTGTTTATACAAGCAATCAGATCCCATCCACCATAAACCTCCTCATTATCACTGACTTCTTTAAGACTTTGGCAAAATCGACCACCCTATCGGCCATTGAATGTCTTATCCAACCGGGTGTCAAACTTCAAATCAAATGTTATTAGTCACATGCGCCGAATACAACCTTACAGTGAAATGCTTTACGTACGAGCCCCTAACTGACAGTGCAGTTTCCAAAAATTCCAGATAAGAATAAGATAAGATTAAGTAATTAAAAAATAACAATTTATACAGGAGGGTGCCAGTACAGAGTCAATGTGTGGGGGCACCGGTTAGTTGAGGTGGTAGTGTAACGTCCCTGGGTTATTATCGCCGTTCATATTAATACCTGCGGTTCGATCATGCTTTTGCGGCACAGTCGATAGGGTACCGGACCTCGGGCTCGAAGGTCGAGGGTTCGAGACCTGCTCCCTGCTGTTTCTTTACATTGGTGTCAGTAGTAAAAACCAGCTAGCTAGTTGACTTCTGTGGCTAGCTACTGTAGGTGAGAACGGGGTTGAAAATGCTTTGAGGGAATCTGAAAGGTGGAGGTAGGGGACGATTATGGCCAAAGAGGTGCGTGTGCATGGACGTCGGGGGATCTGGCTGAGGAGATCGCCAGGGCTTCGGGGAGGACGTTAGAGTGATGGCGGCTGAAGCGGGCATGAGTGCCTCGTCGACTGTGCTTCGCGCGGATTCTGGTGGGCGGACGGAAGGGGTGACGAGGAATCTGGGGCTCAGGATGTAAACAAACATGGCTGCGCCCAGTTCCCGTCTGCGTCCGTATCTGTTAAGACCTCGAAGTATTCCGGTAAGGCGGATTGGGAAGCTTTTCATGCTCAGTTTGAACTGTTAGCTCATTTTAGGGGGTGGTCGGATGAAAAAAAGGACACTGTAGTTGGCTTTATGCCTCACGGATGATGCTCTGGCCTGCGAGCTAATGTCATTGAGATCCTAACATGCCCCCCTCCGTGCAGAGCGAGCTAGCACGGGACCAGTTCATATGGGCGCTCTCTCCTACGGAGCTGAGCATACAGATCCAGCTGGCTCATCCTGAGTCATTGCAGATAGCCTTGGAAATTGCTTTAGCGAGGGAGCTGCTGTGGGCTGGGGCTTCAGCTGGGGCTTTGGTGGGGGTGCAGGGAGACAGACCTTCTGTGCGGGCTGTGGCGCAGAGTAGCCCAGAGCCGAAAATGCCTGTATGGGTGGCTGAAATGACAGAACTCATTCGTGCTGTGTCGCTACATGCGAAACACACACCCTGGTCCCAGGGTCTGCTGGGGTTTTAGCCTGCCAGGCCATCTACGCCTGGATTGCCCCATGTCCCCCAGAGCTCAGGGAAACGGCTCGGGGTCCGCATAGACCGGGTAGTGCAGACCCCTGGCTTTCTTTCCCAACCACCATCATCTTCAGGAGGAACCCACCGGCACAGATGGGGAAGCAAGGCTCCACCTCCCCCAGAAGCAGACGAGGACAAGCGGCTGAAGCCTGTTGTTGTGGTGGGCCGGACCTGTGTTGGGGGACTTTTGTCATGTCCCTGTCACTGTGGAGGGGGTGCCCTGCTCTGCCAAGGTGGACACTGGGTCCACAGTAACTCTGGTGAGGCCGGATATTGTGCAAGGTTGGACTCCGTGTGAGCACACAACTGTGCAGTTCCGCACAGTCACAGGTGAGCTGGCACCCATGAAAGGGAAGGGATTAATGACTCTGACAGTAGGGGGCAGGTCTGTGCGTCATCCTGTGTGGGTGGCGGCTGTGCAGGACCCTTGTTTCCTGGGGTTGGACTTTCTTAGGTGCACAGGCTGCCAGTTAGACCTAAATGGGGGCACACCGAGCTTCCAGGGAGGGCCGGCAGTCACCATGCCCCCCCCCCTCCCCCAATGTCACATTCACTCAACCCAACAAACCCTTTACTCCAATAGTTAAAGCAGCAGAGACTCATGGCTGCACCCCCCCACATCTGTGTGTTACATACCCCAGATGGGAGAGGAGAGGACACTGTCTGCAGTGAGTGAGATATGGGGGAGGAACTGTGTTGGTCTTGACCCTGAGCATATGGAACGGTTGTGGCAGTTGCTGTTTGAATTCAGAGACAGCTTTGCGCTGAGTGAGGAAGAGGTGGGTCAGACTCATCTGGTGCAGCATGAGATCGACACAGGTGATGCTCGACCCATTAAGATGCGTCCCTGCCGTATTCCGCTGGCACGCCAGTAGGCGGCAGACAAGGCTGTGGTGTGCTACAGCGGGCAGAGGAGAGGTGGCAGGTGGTAGTCCCAAAAGCACTGTGGGAGGCTGTGCTCCAGAGTACTCATGGGGGGGATGGGGACTGGACACTTTGGGGTCACAAAAACGGAGCGAGCACAGTAGTTTAGTTCGTCCGGTAGGCTCATGTCACTGGGCAGCTCTCGGCTGTGCTTGCCTTTGTAGTCTGTAATGGTTTGCAGGCCCTGCCACATTAATCGAATGTCAGAGCCGGTTTAGTAGGATCCAGCCTTAATCCTGCATTGACACGTTGCTTGTTTGATGGTTCGTCTGACGGCATAGTGGGATTTCTTATATGCTTCCGGGTTAGAGTTCCGTTTTCTTGAAAGCGGCAGCTCTAGCCTTTAGCTCAGTGTGGATGCTGCCTATAATCCATGGTTTCTGGTTGGGGTATGTATGTACGGTCACTGTGGGGACGACGTCATTCGATGCACTTATTGATGAAGCCAATGACAGATGTGGTGTACTCCTCATTGCCATTGGAGGAATCCCGGAATGTATTCCAGTCTGTGCTAGCAAAACAGTCCTGTAGCTTAGCATCTGCTTCATTTGACCACTTTTTTATTGATCTAGTCACTGGTGCTTCCTACTTTAATTATTGCTTGTAAGCCGGAATCAGGAGGATAGAATTATGGTCAGATATGCAAAATGGAGGGCGAGTGAGCGCTTTGTATGCATCTCTGTGTGTGGAGTATAGGTGGTCCGGAGTTCTTTTTCCTCTGGTTGCACATTTAACATTTTGATAGAAGTTAGGTAAAACTGATTTAAGTTTCCCTGCATTAAAGTCCCCGCTACTAGGAGCTGCGCCTCTGGGTGGGCATTTTCTTGTTTGCTTATGATAGAATTGAATGAGCTGTATTCCATCTTAGTGCCAGCCTCTGACTGTGGTGGTATGTAAACAGTGACAAATAATATATTTGAAAACTCTCTTGGTAGGTAATGTGGTCTGCAGTTTATCATGAAGAACTCAACCTCAGGTGAGCAGTAGCTCGAGACTTCCTTAGATATCATGCACCAGCTGTTGTTTACAAAAATGCATAGACCGCCGCCCCTTGTCTTACCAGACGCCGCTGTTCTATCCTGCCGGTAGATCGTATAACCAGCCTAGCTGTATGTTCATATTGTCGTCGTTCAGCCACGACTCCATGAAGCATAATGTTACAGTTTTTAATATCCTGTTGGATATTAAAATATCCTGTTGGTCGTCCCAATAATTTGTTAATTTTATTGTCCAAAGATTGTATGTTTGCGAGCAGAATTGAGGGGAGTGGGGGTTTGTTCGATCGCCTCCTACTCCTCAGAAGGCAGCCTGCTCTCCGGCCTCTATTTCGCCGCCTCCTTCTTGCGCAGATCACAGGGGTCGGGGCCTGTTCCCGAGGGAGCCACATATATCCTCCACCTTGGGCTCGTCAGAGTTGTGAAAGAAGAAAAATATTATGCTCGTCCGTTGTGAGTAATCGCAGTCCTGATGTCTAGAAGTTATTTTTGGTCATGGTAGCGGCAACATTATGTACAAAATTAGTTTAAAAAATAAGTTACAAACAAAGCAGATAAACAAACAAAAAAACAAATCGGTTGGGGGCATGTAAAACGTCTGCCTTCTGCTCCAGTGCCATTTTTACCATTTTTTAGACTTGATTAGACTTGCTCTTATCTCGGATACCCAGAACTAAAACCTTGCATAATTGCATCAGATGCTCCAATCAGTTCTGGGGGCGAAAGAAAAAAAAATATATATATATATTCTTTTTTCAGACTAGCAGGAGCTGACAGAAGGCGTAGCTCAAGGAACTCTTCTGGACCTTCTCATCTTCTTAGCAGACATCGCAAGCTGGGATGTTGGCAGTAGCTGGAAATATGTTGATTATCTCAATCTCATCCACACATGTACAACATGAAACATCAGCACACCACAGCAGGCCCTGAACAACTTTGACACGTGGGTTTTGGGCAAGCAGAATGTCACTGAAGCCACCTGTCCCATGCCCTCTCCAGATGGGCCAGGAGCTCAAGTGTGTGACTCTATTAAGATCTTAGGGGTAATTGTACAAAATGACTTACAATGGGGTGGGCAGGTTGATACTATGTTTATCCTTCACCACCTGAAAAGACCTAGTGAGCATTTACACTGGCTACATATGCCACACCATGGAATATGCCCCTCCTCCTTGGAGCGGCATATTCAGAAGAGAGCATGCCAAAAGAGAGCATGCCGCATTCATCCTAGGAGGATACACAAGTTACACTGAGGCACTACACACCCTCTACTTAACCCAGATTCATGAAAAAAGGACACAGCGCTGCACTAACTTGGCCAACACCAACTGAAATATTACTGAAACATTACATTTAGAGTGGGGCAAAAAAGTATTTTGTCAGCCACCAATTGTGCAAGTTCTTCCACTTAAAAAGATGAAAGAGGCCTGTAATTTTCATCATCGGTACACTTCAACTATGACAGACAAAATGAGAAAAAAATTCCAGAAAATCACATTGTATGATTTGTAATACATTTATTTGCAAATTATGGTGGAAAATAAGTATTTGGTCACCTACAAACAAGCAAGATTCCTGGCTCTCACAGACCTGTAACTTCTTCTTTAAGAGGCTCCTCTGTCCTCCACTCGTTACTTGTATTAATGGCACCTGTTTGAACTTATCAGTATAAAAGACACCTGTCCACAACCTCAAACAGGCACACTCCAAACTCCACTATGGCCAAGACTAAAAAGCTGTCAAAGGACACCAGAAACAAAATTGTAGACCTGCACCAGGCTGGGAAGACTGAATCTGCAATAGGTAAGCAGCTTGGTTTGAAGAAATCAACTGTGGGAGCAATTATGAGGAAATGGAAGACATACAAGACCACTGATAATCTCCCTCGATCTGGGGCTCCACGCAAGATTTCACCTTGTGGATTCAAAATGATCACAAGAACGGTGAGCAAAAATCCCAGAACCACACGGGGGGACCTAGTGAATGACCTGCAGAGAGCTGGGACCAAAGTAACAAAGCCTACCATCATATGCCGCCAGGGACTCAAATCCTGCAGTGCCAGACGTGTCCCCCTGCTTAAGCCAGTATATGTCCAGGCCCGTCTGAAGTTTGCTAGAGAGCATTTGGATGATCCAGAAGAAGATTGGGAGAATGTCATATGGTCAGATGAAACCAAAATATAACTTTTTGGTAAAAACTCAACTCGTCATGTTTGGAGGACAAAGAATGCTGAGTTGCATCCAAAGAACACCATACCTAGTCTTGAGTCTTCTTGGGTGTGATGCTACAAGCTTGGCACACCAGTATTTGGGGATCTTCTCCCATTATTCTCTGCAGATCCTCTCAAGCTGTCAGGTTGGATGGTGAGTGTCGTTGCACAGCTGTTTTCAGGTCTCTCCAGAGATGTTCGGGCTCTGGCTGGGCCACTCGCAGACATTCAGAGACTTGCCCCTGAAGCCACTCCTGCTTTGTATTGGCTGTGTGCTTAGGGTCTTTATCCTGTTGGAAGGTGAATATTTGCCCCAGTCTGAGGTCCTGAGCACTCTGTTTTCATCATGGATCTCCCTGTACTTTGCTTCGTTCATCTTTCCCCGATCCTGACAAGTCTCCCTGTCCCTGCCGATGAAAAACATCCACACAGCATGATGCTGCCACCACCATGCTTCATTGTAGGGATGGTGCAACGTTTCCAGATGTAAAGCTTGGCATTCACGCCAAAGAGATCCATCTTGGCTTCATCAGACCAGAGAAGCTTGTTTCGCATGTCTGAGAGTCCTTTAGGTGCCTTTTGGCGAACTCCAAGCCGTTTGTCATGTGCCTTTCACTGAGGAGTGGCTTCCATCTGGTCACTCTACCATAAAGGCCTGATTGGTAAAGTGCTACAGAGATGTTTGTTCTTCTGGAAGGTTCTCCCATCTCCACAGAGGAACTCTGGAGTTCTGTCAGAGTGACCATCGGTCTCTTGGTCACCTCCCTGACCAAGGCCCTTCTCCCCCGATTACTAAGTTTGTCTGGACGGCCAGCTCTAGGAAGAGTCTTGGTGGTTCCGAACTTCTTCCATTTAAGAATGATGGAGGCCACTGTGTTCTTGGGGACCTACAATGGTGCAGACATTTTTTGTTTCCCTTCCTGTCTTGGAGCTCTACGGACAATTCCTTCGACCTCATGGCTTGGTTTTTGCTCTGACATGCACTGTCAACTGTGTGGATCTTATATACAGTCGTGGCCAAAAGTTTTGAGAATGACACAAATATTAATTTTCACAAAGTTTGCTGCTTCAGTGTCTTTAGATATTTTTGTGGGATATTACTATGGAATACTGAAGTATAATTACAAGCA
This sequence comes from Oncorhynchus gorbuscha, assembly GCF_021184085.1. Lineage (NCBI taxonomy): Eukaryota > Metazoa > Chordata > Actinopteri > Salmoniformes > Salmonidae > Oncorhynchus > Oncorhynchus gorbuscha. The sequence continues at coordinate 36,081,034 of NC_060176.1, read as the reverse complement.
TTTCATAATTGTCAAAGGCTTTTATCGACAATTACATGAAGTTGATGCAAAGAGTCTATTTGCAGTGTTGACCTTTCATTTTCAAGACCTCTGCAGTCCGCCCTGGCATGCTGTCAATTAACGTCTGGGCCACATCCTGACTGATGGCAGCCCATTCTTGCATAAGCAATGCTTGGAGTTTTGCGGGTGGACCGCCTCTTGAAGTTCTCAATGCGATTAAGGTCTGGGGAATTTCCTGGCCATGGACCCAAAATATCGATGTTTTGTTCCCGAGCCACATAGTTATCACTTTTGCCTTATGGCAAGGTGCTCCATCATGCTGGATGGTTGGGAGAAGTTGCTCTTGGAGGATGTGTTGTTACCGTTCTTTATTCATGGCTTTGTGCTTAGGCAAAATTGTGAGTGAACCCACTCTCTTGGCTGAGAAGCAACCACACACATGAATGATCTCAGGATGCATCCAGATTTTTTTTTTATGTTTGCAACCACACCCTTGTTTCATCACAAAACCGGAGAGCAACCTCTGTCCTGTGAAGTTCACAAAGCATATTGCATGTAACAAACAGTTACATGACCAACAGCATGTTTCCGACATTTTTGGACTACTTAACAACTATTGCAAGTCTCAAAGAAAACAGGATCCAGACCACATATGCGGTGACATCATCTGGTTTAAACGTCTCTAGAGACAATATCGCTCTCATCATTTACTCAATGCCTAGGTTTACCTCCAATGTACTCACATTCTACCATACCTCTGTCTGTACATTGTCTTGAATCTATTCTCTCATGCCCAGAAACCTGCTCCTTTTTCTCTCTGCTCTGAACGCACTAAACTACCAGTCCTGTTAGCCTTTAGCTGTACCCTCATCCTACTCCTCCTCTGTTCCTCTGGTGATGTAGAGGTTAATCCAGGCCATGCAGTGCCTAGCTCTACTCCTACTCCCCAGGTGCTCTCATTTGTTGACTTCTGTAACTGTAAAAGCCTTGGTTTCATGCATGTTAATAACATTAGAAGCCTCCTCCCTAAGTTTGTTTTATTCACTGCTTTAGCACACTCTGCCAACCTGGATGTCCTAGCCGTGTCTGAATCCTGGCTTAGGGTTTCTTGGAATGATATTGACCTCATTCCGTCAGTAGAGGATGCCTGGTTATTCTTTAAAAGTGCCTTCCTCACCAACTTAAATAAGAATGCCCTGTTCAAAAAATGTAGATCCAGGAACAGATATAGTCCTTGGTTCTCTCCAGACCTGACTACCATTGACCAACACAAAAACATCCTGTGGCGATCTGCATTAGCATCGAACAACTTCAGGGAAGTTAGGAAGAAATATACACAGGCAGTTAGGAAAGCTAAGGCTAGCTTTTTCAAGCAGAAATTTGCACGAACTCCAAAAAGTTCTGGGACACTGTAAAGTCCATAGGGAATAACAGCACCTCCTCCCAACTGCCCACTGCACTGAGGCTAGGAAACACTGTTACCACCGATAATCCACAATAATTGATCATTTCAAGAAGCATTTTTCTACAGCTGGTCATGCTTTCTACCTGGCTTCCCCTACCACGGTCAACAGCTCTGCACTCCCCACAGCAACTCGCCCAAACTTCAACCACTTCTCCTTCACCCAAATCCAGATAGCTGATGTTCTGAAAGAGCTGCAAAATCTGGACTCCTACAAATCAGCCGGGCTAGACAATCTGGGCACTCTTTCTAAAATGATCTGTCAATTGTTGCAACACCCTATTACTAGCCTGTTCAACCTCTCTTTCGCATCGTCTGAGATTCACATAGATTGGAAAGCTGCCGTGGTCATCCCCCTCTTCAAAGGAGAAGACACTCTAGACCCAAACTGCCATAGACCTATATCTATTCTACCCTGCCTTTCTATGGTCTTTGAAAGCAAAGTTAACAAACAGATTACCAACCATTTTGAATCTCACCGCACCTTCTCCGGTATGCAATCTGGTTTCTGAGCTGGTCATGAGTGCATCTCAGCCACGCTCAAGGTCCTTAACGATATCATAACCGCCATCGATAAGAGACATCACTGTGCAGCCATATTCATTGACCTGGCTAAGGCTTTCAACTCTGTCAATCACAACATTCTTATTGGCAGACTCAACAGCCTTGGTTTCTCAAATGATTGCCTCGCCTGGTTCACCAAGTACTTCTCCGATAGAGTCAGAATGTCAAATCGGAGGCCCTGTTGTCCGGACCTCTGGCAGTCTCTATGAGGCGCCACAGGGTTAAATTCTCGGGCTGATTCTCTTCTCTGTATACATCAATGATGTCGCTCTCGCTGCTGGTGATTCTTTGATCCACCTCTTCTGTATACCTCTCTCCCTTCTTTGGACACTGTGTTAACTAACCTCCAGATGAGCTTCAATGCCATCTCTCCTTCCGTGGCCTCCAACTGCTCTTAAATGCAAGTAAAACTAAATGCATGCTCTTCAACCGATCACTGCCTGCACCTGCCCGCCCGTCCAGCATCACTACTCTGGACGGTCCTGACTTAGAATATGTTGCCAACTACAAATACCTAGGTGTCTGGTTAGACTGTAAACTCTCCTTCCACACTCACATTAAACATGTCCAATCCAAAGTTAAATCTAGAATCTGCTTTCTATTTCGCAAACAAAGCATCCTTCACTCATGCTGCCAAACATACCCTCGTAAAACTGACCATCCTACCGATCCTCGACTTCGGCGATGTTATTTACAAAATAGCCTCCAACACTACTCAGACTGCATCCAATTTGCTATCACAGTGCCATCCGTTTTATCACCAAAGCCACATATTACCACCCACCACTGCGACCTGTATACTCTCGTTGGCTGGCCCTCGCTTCATATTCGTTGCCAAACCCACTGGCTCCAGGTCATCTACAAGTCTCTGCTAGGTAATTCCCCGCATTATCTCAGCTCACTGGTCACCATAGCAGCACCCACCCGTAGCACGCGCTCCAGCAGGTATATCTCACTGGTCACCCCAAAGCCAATTCTTCCTTTTGCCTCCTCCTGCTGGAGAATCTTACCTCCCTCACTAGCTTTAAGCACCAGCTGTCAGAGCAGTTCACAGATCACTCCACCTGTACATAGCTCATCTGTAAATAGCCCATCCAATCTACCTCATCCCCATACAGTATTTATTTTTTTAGCTTGCTCCTTTGCACCCCAGTATCTCTACTTGCACATTCATCCTCTGCACATTTTACCCTTCCAGTGTTTAATTGCTATATTGTAATTCCTTCGCCACCATGGCCTATTTATTGCCTTACCTCTCTTATCCTACCTCATTTGCACATGCTGTATATATATTTTCCTACTGTATTATTGATTGTATGTTTGTTTATTCCATGTGTAACTGTTGTTGTATGCGTCGAACTGATTTGGTTTATCTTGGCCAGGTTGCAGTTGCAAATGAGAACTTGTTCTCAACTAGTCTACCTGGTTAATAAAGGTGAAATAAAAATCAAATCAAATAAATAAATGTAGACATTTGTTATGGTGAAGGTCTTTATTTTTTAGATTATCTATTTAATATATTTTGGTTCTTGAAAATGTGCTCTGTTCTTTGTCCATGTTCTGTCACTAAGTGTATTTTATGTTGGTGTAATTCAGCATGGTATAGGACAGAGAAAAGCAGAACTCCAACATAATTTGGGTGCTTTTAAGGAGTACATTAGGGGAATGATAATATCATACTTTGAAAAAGTTCAATCTGCATTAGAAATTAAAATGAAAGAAAAATATAAATTATTTACTATTTTAGAAAGGCCCATAAAAACGTTAAGGTAAAGAAGAAAATAAACTTTCTGAATTTAAGCAAGAATATGATCTTTTGAAGAGAGCCAACAACTACAGGTTCAACTCAAATAAAGCATACTATTTTACTAAATAAATCTGGTAAACACCTTGCAGCCCTTACAAAACGTTTAACAACGCTATTCAAAACAATTTTCAAATCTCTCAAAGTTTCTATATTTATTTTCTGTAATACCCCACCGAAGACATTTTTTCTTTTAAATATAATTCTCGGTCATAACATGCTTTATATGGGCAAATACAACTCATAGAATAAAAAGTAAAGTTCTACATCTGCCTAAATTGGTGGTTTTAACCTTCCAGACCTGGAATTGTAAAAACTCGCCACAAGGCTTTTACTTGCGACATATTGTTAAGTGCACTAAAGAGGAACAATGGGTACATATGAAAGATGTGCATACAGATCCCCAAAATCTTTTCACATGTCTATTTCCAAAGACTATAGCGAAGAACATTAACAACTTCATAGTTTAGGACAGTATAACAATACGGAAGAAATTGAAACGGACTGCAAGAACCAATATTACTCCCTAAAAACACACCCCTATGCAACAATTATTGGATAGCTTTTCAGAATTCACCGATAAATAGTCCCATATGGAAAACTAAAGGCATACATGACATGGTAATAGGAAATACAATTATTTCCATGACAGAATTAAAAAAGCCATTTTGGGCTGACCAATGTAGACATTTTCAAATACATGCAACTTTAAAAGTTTAATATCAGGGTATTCATATGATGGGTAATAATATAGAAAATCTTGCAACCTACTGACAATTTCTTAGAAAAAAACTATTGGAACCGACTTAAAAATAACTGATATTGGCACAAGATGAAGGGAGTGTTGCAACATAACTAATGAAATTACAGTTAACAAAAATGTATGCTTAATCCAGTATAAACAAAAATATAGAATTTATTATACAAGAGACAGCATTCACAAATTCTACATGTCATAAGTATAAAATTAACTATGAATCTATAATTCATGCCTTCTGGGTTTGCTATAAAGTCCAAAAGTTATGGGCAGAGTTAGAAAGTTGGCTGTCAATTATTACAATGTAAATGTACTTTTTAATCCGTCTATCTTGCATATTTGAAGACATGAAATATGAGGGTGCGGTGAGAAACCGTACTTTTCTCGTCAATCATTTAAAAACAAAATGTTGACTTAAACTGTAAATCAAATGATCCTCCATCGTTGAGACAGTGGAAGAATCAAATGCATTATTATTTAAATATTGAAAAGGTGTGGGCAACAGAGAAAAACAGAATACTGCAATTTGAGGTTATACGGCATAGTCTTACAAGCACTGGAGATTGATGCTGTCGGAACATGTGGGTCTGGGCAGGTGTTATGTCATTGATGTTTGTGTGCTTTGTTGATTTTTGTGTGATTCAAAACCATCTTTTGTCTGTATACGTTTATATTGTTAGAAACATTTTATAAAATGTTACCCCCAAAAAGAAATATTCTAACCTGTGTGTGTCTGTTTCCCTGTACAGGTGCAAAGCTTTATGCGTGGTTGGCTGTGCCGTAGGAAGTGGAAGCTGATAGTTCAGGACTATATCTGTTCTCCCCATGCTGAGAGCATGAGGAAGAGGAACCAGATCGTCTTTAACATGGTGGAGGCTGAGACAGAGTACGTACCTAAAACCACTCACACAGAGACTGATTGATTGATTGATTGATTGATTGAGTGGCTGATTTGTGAATTGATTGAATGAATGATTGATGAATTGAATGATTGACTGTTGTTATTTATTCGAATCCGGCACCAGCACACCTGATTACACTCATAGTGTGATTAGACCACAAGTCGCATATTCGGGTGTTTTATTGCTGGGCTGGAGCAAGGTCTGCTGCATCCTACACTCTAATAAAAAAAGGGTTCCAAAAGTGTTCTGCGGCTGTCCCCATAGGAGTTCCCTTTTTGGTTCAAAGTAGAACCCTATTTGGTTCCAGGTAGAACTTCTCTGTGTAAAGGGTTCTACCTGGACCCAAAAGGGGTTGTTCAAATGGTTTCGCCTATGGGTACAGCCGAATAACCCTTTTTGGTTCTAGATAGCACATTTTTATTCCAAGAGTGTTAGTCTGATCCTTGTTGATCTAACCCTAGGTATGTCCACCAGCTGTCTATCCTGGTTAACTGTTTCCTGAGACCTCTCCGCATGGCCGCCAGCTCCAAGAAACCTCCAATCAGTCACGATGATGTCAGCAGTGTGTTCCTCAACAGGTACAACACATGCATGCACACACACACACACACCCCCACACACACGCACACACAGAAACATGTTTGATATTCTGTTTTTTATTTATTTTCCATTTTATATCCAGTGAGACCATCATGTTTCTACATGAGATATTCCACCAAGGTCTCAAAGCCCGGATAGCGAACTGGCCTACACTGGTATTGGGTAAGTTGTCATTACACACACGCCAAAATGCATGCACACACACATAGACGCACACATGCACTCGCACGCACACACACACACACACACACACACACAACAGTTGCATACACCATGCAAACCACACCCACACATTATCGTTATCGTTTTGTATTGTCGTTTTTATGTTCGTTTTTATTTCTATTAGTTTGAAGGTTTTTATTTAAAATCAGTTTAGTTGCAGTTTGTTTTTATATCCACTTTACTAGTTTTTATTTCGTTTTTAAGTTTTATAAAAACATTTCTAAGAACACACTGGAAGGGAGTCAACCCGGTGGAGGAGTGTGGCAATGAATTCTGGGCGTATTCAGCCTAAGGAAGGAATCAGGCCCCAGCCCCCTGCTGGTCCTGGCAGTGGCACCTCAGGAACCTCCCCAGCTCCTGGTTCATCCTCTCCACCTGCCTGTTAGACTGAGGCCGATACCTGGAAGTGAGGCTGACTGTGACCCTTAGCTTCTCCATGAAAGCCTTCCATACACTTGATGTGAATTTGGGGCCACGGTTGGCCCACAGTGCCGGAAGACCTGCTGGAACAGTGCCTCAGCGACCTGGAGAGCGGTAGGAGACAGGCATGATGAAACTACATGATTTAGAGAATCTGTCCACTATCACCAATATATGGAGGTAAAACCATTAGAAGAGGGGAGATCAGTGACAAAGTCAATGGACAGATAAGACCCGGGAATCTGAGGCACGGGAAGGAGTTTCCCTGTTGGAGCGTTCTGGGGGGATTTGGATTGGGCACATATGGAGCAGGAGTTGACATAACGAGTGACGTCATGCGCCAAGGTGGGCCAGCAGGACTTTCCAGCACTGGACTGAATGGTGTGGGTGATACCTTGATGTCTAGCAACGGAAGCTGTGTGTGCCCAGGTCAATAGCCAATCCCTTATCCCCATGGGAACGTAGGTGCACTCAGGATGACAGGTGGCAGTTGTGGGTTCCCTCTCCAGGGCCTGGCGAATGTCCACATCTAGGTCCCAGAGCATGGGGGCTACGATTCAAGAGGGTAGGATTATGGATGCACTCAAGACAGGAACCTCTCCCGAATCGTAGAAAGGGAATCGGCTTTGATGTTTTTTTAACCTGGGCTATATGTCAGTGTGAAATCGAATCTGGTGAAGAAAAGGGCCCACCTGGCTTGGCGTGGGTTCAGTATGTACTCCAGGTTCCGATGGTCGTTGAGGATGAGAAATGGGGCCTGGGCGCCCTACAGACAGTGTCTCCACTCCTCTAATGCCAACTTCACATCCAGGAGCTTCCGATCGCCAACATCATAGTTTCCTTTCTGCTGGAGACAGCTTTCTTGAGTAATATGCATATGGACCGATTATGATTTTTCAATGACGATACCGATACCGATTATTGGAGGACCAATAAAGCCGATACCGATTAATCTGCCGTTGTTTTTTTTTTGGAATGCATTTGTAATAATGACAATTACAACAATACTGAATGAACAGTCATTTTAACTTAATACATCAATAAAATCAATTTAGCCTCAAGTAAATAATGAAACATGTTCAATTTGGTTTAAATCATGCAAAAACAAAGTGTTGGAGAAGAATGTAAAAGTGCAATATGTGCTATGTAAGAAAGCTAACATTTCAGTTCATTTCAGTTCAAAGTCTTCAATATTCCCAGGTAAGAAGTTTTAGGTTGTACTTATTATAGGAATTATAGGACCATTTCCCTCTATACCATTTGTATTTCATTCACCTTTGACTATTGGATGTTCTTATAGGCACTTTAGTATTGCCAGTGTAACAGTATAGATTCCGTTCCTCTCCTCGCTCCTCCCTGGGCTCGAACCAGCAACACAACGACAACAGCCACCATCGAAGCAGCGTTACCCTTGCAAAGCAAGTGTGGATGACGGATCACCACCTCAAGCTGAACCTCGGCAAGACGGAGCTGCTCTTCCTCCCGGGGAAGGACTGCCCGTTCCATGATCTCGCCATCACGGTTGACAACTCCATTGTGTCCTCCTCCCAGAGCGCTAAGAACCTTGGCGTGATCCTGGACAACACCCTGTCGTTCTCAACTAACATCAAGGCGGTGGCCCGTTCCTGTAGGTTCATGCTCTACAACATCCGCAGAGTACGACCCTGTCTCACACAGGAAGCGGCGCAGGTCCTAATCCAGGCACTTGTCATCTCCCGTCTGGATTACTGCAACTCGCTGTTGGCTGGGCTCCCTGCCTGTGCCATTAAACCCCTACAACTCATCCAGAACGCCGCAGCCCGTCTGGTGTTCAACCTTCCCAAGTTCTCTCACGTCACCCCGCTCCTCCGCTCTCTCCACTGGCTTCCAGTTGAAGCTCGCATCCGCTACAAGACCATGGTGCTTGCCTACGGAGCTGTGAGGGAACGGCACCTCAGTACCTCCAGGCTCTGATCAGGCCCTACACCCAAACAAGGGCACTGCGTTCATCCACCTCTGGCCTGCTCGCCTCCTACCACTGAGGAAGTACAGTTCCCGCTCAGCCCAGTCAAAACTGTTCGCTGCTCTGGCCCCCCAATGGTGGAACAAACTCCCTCACGACGCCAGGACAGCGGAGTCAATCACCACCTTCCGGAGACACCTGAAACCCCACCTCTTTAAGGAATACCTAGGATAGGATAAGTAATCCTTCTCACCCCCCCCCCTTTAAGATTTAGATGCACTATTGTAAAGTGACTGTTCCACTGGATGTCATAAGGTGAATGCACCAATTTGTAAGTCGCTCTGGATAAGAGCGTCTGCTAAATGACTTAAATGTAAATGTTAAATGGAAACAACCACCCCAAGGCTCAGAGCGAGTGACGTTTGAAACGCTATTAGCGTGCGCTAACTAGCTAGCCATTTCACTTCGGTTACACCAGCCTTGTCTCGGGAGTTGATAGGCTTGAAGTCATAAAAAGCGCAATGCTTGACACACAATGAAAAGCTGCTGGCAAAACGAAAGTGCTGTTTGAATGAATGTTTACGCGCCTGCTTCTGCCTACCACTGCTCAGTCAGATACTTAGATACTTGTATGCTTGTATGCTCAGTCAGATTATATGCAACTCAGGACACGCTAGATAATATCTAGTAATATCATCAACCATGTGTAGTTAACTAGTGATTATGATTGATTGTTTTTTATAAGATAAGTTTAATGCTAGCTAGCAACTTACCTTGGCTTACTGCATTCGCGTAACAGGCAGTCTCCTTGTGGAGTGCAACGAGAGAGAGGCATGTCGTTATTGCGTTGGACTAGTTAACTGTAAGGTTGCAAGATAGAATCCCCGGAGCTGACAAGGTGAAAATCTGTCGTTCTGCCCCTGAACAAGGCAGTTAACCCACCGTTCCTAGGCCGTCATTGAAATAAGAATGTGTTCTTTAACTGACTTGCCTAGTTAAATAAAGGTATAAAAAAATAAAAAATAAATAATCGGCAAATCAGCGGCCCAAAAATACAGATTTCCGATTGTTATGAAAACTTGAAATCGGCCCTAATTAATTGGCCATTCCGATTAATCGGTTGACCTCTAATATGGATTACCTTGACATTGGGACAGGACAGCCCCCACACCTACTTCTGAAGTGTCCACCTCCACCACGAAGGGCAGCGTAGGATCTGGATGTTTAAGCAACGAGGCGGAGGTGAAACGAGCCTTCACCTTGAGGTGAGGTGATCAAGCTAAAGTTCTTAATGAATTGGTGGTAAAAGTTGGCAAATCTCAAAAACCATTGTAACCCTTTTATGGTGGTTGGGACTGGCCATGACCTGACAGCATCCACCTTCCTCTCATTCATCATGACTCCTTGCGGGCCAATATGGTAACGCAGAAAGGAGACCTCATCCTGATGGAATTGGCACTTCTCTGCCTTAACGTACAGGTGGTTGGCCAGGAGGCATTCCAGGACTACTCGGACGTAAGCAATGTGCTTCTCCAAGGTAGGCAGGTAGACCAGGATGTCGTCGATCTAGATGACCACCTGGCGTCCGAGCATGTCCCGGAACACCTCGTTGACGAAAGCCTGGAACACTGACCGAGCATTAGCTATTCCAAAAGGCACCACCAAGTACTCGTAGTGACCGGACATCGTTCTGAAGGCCATCTTCCATTCATCCCCCTCCCGGATGCGGATCAAATTGTAGGCACTCCGCAGATCCAACTTTGTGACAAAACGGGCTCTGCAGAGCTGTTCAATCGTGGCCGGCACCAAGGGCAGAGGGTAGCGGTACTTCGTGGTGATGGAATTCAAATTTCTGTAATCGATGCATTGGCGCAATCCTCCGTCCTTCTTGGCCACAAAGAAGAAGCCTGCTGACGCAGGGGAGGTGGACATGCAAATGAAACCCTGCTGGAGGGCCTCCTGGATGTACTCCTCCATAGCCTTGGTTTTGGCCACTGACAGAAGATAGATGCAGAGCCTGTAAGCAGGTAGATGGCACAGTCCCAGGAGTGATGAGGAGGGAGACAGGTGGCGTGGGTCTTGGAAAAAACATCTCGAAGATCTTGGTATACCTTCAGGATGTTGGGCTGAAGGGCAACTGCAGGACTCTCAAGCAATGTGGAACCACAAGGAAAAGGTAAGCAGTATTCGGGTGCCCAGTCTGATTTTCATCCTCGGCCAATAAATGGTGGGGTTATGACATTGAAGCCATAGGAGGATGATCTTGTGTACGGTTGCACTGATGATGAAGAAGGGAAAGCCTTCTTTATATCTGGATTCCACGGTGAGGGTGAGTGGTGCTGTGATGTGTGTGGTTGTCCTGGATCCTTGAACTGGACAAGGAGAGGAGAGTGGGTATGAGGTAATGTTAAGGGAGGAAGTGAGGGCCTGGTCGGTAAAATTCCCCACGGCACCGGAGTCCACTAGAGCTCTAGAAACAAAACATGAACGGACAGCCAACCAGTGAAATCGTACTAGGGTTGATCATGTGGTTGTCTCTCTGCTCCTGTGGACCCCCGTTTAGAACGAATCGGACACCGTTGAATCTGGTGCCCATCCTGTTCATAATAAGGACAGAGCCCCAGCTGTCTAGGATGGCGTTGCTCAGCCACAGAGAAACGTGTGGCCCCCAGCTCCATGGGTTCAGGCTCTGAATGATTAACAGAGGAGGGAGAGAGGCGATGGGGGCATGCATGGCGCTCCCAAAGAAGGTATCCAGACAGGTGGTCATTGCGATGAGGGCATCCAAGGATATGTTGTCGTCTCGGCACGCCAACTACATCTGGACCTCTTCGCGCAGTCCTCTTCTGAATAGGCTGCGGAGCGCCGGCTCATTCCATCCGCTGGATGCTGCCACTGTCTGAATGGTGAGGGCGTACTCCACCACGGTCTGGACATCCTGCCGTAGTTGGAGTAGGCACTCACCCCCCTCTCTGGTCGAAGACCCCCCTGATCCCAGCTCTTCCTCTCCTCTCTCCCAGACGGCCATGGCTCAGTCCTAGGTGGTGGTGGCGGCTCCCATCTGATGAGCGAAATAGAGGGAGCACTGGAGTAGGAAGCCACGGCATTTCAATGGAGTCCCATCATATTTGTTCGGAAGGGACAATAGGGTATCGCTGACCAGGACGGACTACTGGATGGGCAGGGGTACTGGCTCGACTTGTGGTAGAGAATCTTCCGTTGTTTGGAGATGACACCCCTTGAGTAATGGTGACTCGTTGAAGAACATGGAGGACCTCATCCATAGCCATCCCCAAATGAGCCAGCTGGTCATGGTGTTGAAGAAGTAGGTGTCCCTGTTCGCTGACCATCTGGGAGATGTCTTGGTTAACTGCTGCTTCCATTTGTTGAGGTAGCATTCGTTAATGTTGACGCAGGGAGTCAGGAAGCAGGTGCAGTTCGTGACTTTAATAATAACGACCATGGAGCGATACAAAACAAGAGACGTGTCTGACATAGAACATAAAAAATACTACCTGATGACTGACAACAAAAGAGTGGTATATAAAGGGTATGTAATAAAGGGAGTAATGAAGTCCAGGTGTGACTGATGATGAGACGCATGTGTGCGTAATCATTGTTGCAGGAATTTCCTCAACAACCAGGAGCATTGAAGAGCGAAACTCTGCTGTTTTGGTCCCGTAGTATGGGGTCAATTTCACGCCATATGTATCGAATTCAAAATAAAATACATCGTGAACATGAAAAATAAAGTTGAGAATGTACACATATTTTCAAGGATGGGTGAAATAAATGTTGAAATCAAAACCAAACAATTGAAAGTAAAATGTATAGAATTGTAAACAAAAATAAGACATCAAAAGCAAAACCCCAAAACTTAAGGCGAGAGCAAAACTCTATGACAAATTCTAAAAAATGTTCTTTGAAAAGAATGCAAAAATTATTTTCGGTTAAACTTTCCCAGCCACAAATCCTATTGAATACATTTTGCCCACACTCATGCCTGCATGTACTACCTTTTGGCTACGCTACTCGTATATTTTATTTCGATGTTTCTTTGCTCTCCCTGCCAGTCTTTTCGATTGCGAGTTTTGGAATAATTTTTCCGTGAAGAACGGGGTTTAGAGGGAGGAGGAGACAATGAGTCTCCATTGGTCCGCTAGTTTTGGAGTGACGGTTCATCTTAACCCAATCCAAAAATATATATATTGCCTAATTAAGTACTAATTCTACTTCTCAGAGAGGTCAGTGTGTCAAATTGGAGGGCCTGTTGTCCGGACCTCTGGCAGTCTCTATGGGGTATGACAGGGTTCAATTCTCGGGCCGACTCTTTTCTCTGTATATATCAATGATGTCGCTCTTTCTGCGGGTGATTCCTTGATCCATCTCTACGCAGACAATACTGTTCTGTATACACCTGGCCCTTCTTTGGACACTGTTAACAAACCTCTAAACGAGCTTCAATGCCATACAACACTCCTTCCGTGGCCTCCAACTGCTCTTAAATGCTAGTAAAACTAAATGCATGCTCTTCAACCGATCGCTGCCTGCACCCGCCTGCCTGACCTGCATCACTACTCTGGCCGGTTCTGACTTAAAATATGTAGACAATTACAAATAAATAGGTGTCTGGCTAGACTGTAAACTCTCCTTCCAGACTCGCATCTCCATTCCAAAATTAAATGTACAATCGGCTTCCTATTTCGCAACAAAGCCTCCTTCACTCACTCTGCCAAACATACCTTTGTAAAACTGACTATCCTACCGATCCTCGACTTCGGCGATGTCATTTACAAAATAGCCTCCAACACTCTACTCAGTAAACTGGATGCAGTCTATCACAGTGCCATCCGTTTTGTCACCAAAGCCCCATATACCAACCACCACTCCGACCTGTATGCTCTCGTTGGCTGGCCCTCGCTTCATATTCGTCGCCAGACCCACTGGCTCCAGGTCATCTATAAGTCTCTGCTAGGTAAAGCTCCGCCTTATCTCAGCTCACTGGTCACCATAACAGCACCCACTCGTAGCATGCGCTCCAGCAGGTATATCTCACTGGTCATCCCCAAAGCCAACACCCACTTTGGCTGCCTTTCCTTTCCTGGCTGCCGTTCTCTGTTGCCAATGACTGGAACGAATTGCAACAATCACTGAAGTTGGAGACTTATATCTCCCTCACTAACTTCAAGCATCCACTATCTGATCAGCTTACTCATCGCTGCAGCTGTACATAACCCATCCAACTACCTACCTCATCCCAATATTGTTTTTATTTACTGTGTGAGACGTGTATGCGGATACTTCTTTGTGGTCATAGTCTATAGTCTATCATAGTCTAGTGACCAACCCTTTTGAATGAGGTTTGACAAGGATAAGGCTATCTAATGTAGGATTATTTGGCTTATTGCCATACTGTGGGATATGTGTCCTTAAGAAACTGTGTTGCTGGTATGTTAAACTTACCCTGTAACTGTTGAAATGAAGCTAAATGACCATCAATGTACATGTTATTGATTGTTGTGAGCCCCATCTCCCTCCACTGTGAAAACACCAAATCATCAAATGCACGGTGGAAAGCATGATTCAGGCAAATGGGGATGTCAATGTATACAGTGGGAATGTTAGGAAAATACCTAATCTGTTTCCACTCGGTTTCCCGAGTGGCTCAGTGGTCTAAGGCACTACATCTCAGTGAGTCCTCTTCATAACAAAGCTCTTCGTTTCTAGAACTGCAAGACCAAAAATAGTTTGTGTAGATTGACTTCAGATTTCATATGCCGGGTCCCCCGGTCACAAATATGAACAATTTGGTAATATTAAACCATTTTAGTCCTGCGAAACCGACCCTATGACCCCCAATTAAAAGTAATTAGACAGACAGACACACTACAGACCCTGTGATTGGGAGTTCGATTCCAGGCTGTATCACAACCGGCTGTGATTGGGAGTCCCATAGGGCGGCGCACAATTGCCCCAACGTCGTCCGGGTTAGGGTTTCAAATCAAATCAAATTGTATTTTATTTGTCACATACACATGGTTAGCAGATGTTAGTGCGAGTGTAGCGAAATGCTTGTGCTTCTAGTTCCGACAATGCAGTAATAACCAACAAGTAATCTAGCTAACAATTCCAAAACTACTACCTTATAGACACAAGTGTAAGGGGATAAGAATATGTACATAAAGATATGAGTGAGTGATGGTACAGAGCGGCATAGGCAAGATACAGTAGATGGTATTGAGTGCAGTATATACATATGAGATGAGTATGTAAACAAAGTGGCATAGTTAAAGTGGCTAGTGATACATGTATTACATAAAGATGCAGTAGATGATATAGAGTACAGTATATACATATACATATGAGATGAATAATGTAGGGTATGTAAACATTATATTAGGTAGCATTGTTTAAAGTGGCGAGTGATATATTTTACATTTCCTATCAGTTCCCATTATTAAAGTGGCTGGAGTTGAGTCAGTGTGTTGGCAGCAGCCACTCAAAGTTAGTGGTGGCTTTTTAACAGTCTGATGGCCTTGAGATAGAAGCTGTTTTTCAGTCTCTCGGTCCCAGCTTTGATGCACCTGTACTGACCTCGCCTTCTGGATGATAGCGGGGTGAACAG
Organism: Oncorhynchus gorbuscha; assembly: GCF_021184085.1. Classification (NCBI taxonomy): domain Eukaryota; kingdom Metazoa; phylum Chordata; class Actinopteri; order Salmoniformes; family Salmonidae; genus Oncorhynchus; species Oncorhynchus gorbuscha. The sequence goes on along the minus strand of NC_060176.1, from coordinate 36,065,736 downwards.
GCAGTGGCTCGGGTGGTTGCTGTCCTTGATGATCTTTATGGCCTTCCTGTGACATCGGGTGGTGTAGGTGTCCTGGAGGGCAGGTAGTTTGCCCCCGGTGATGCGTTGTGCAGACCTTACTACCCTCTGGAGAGCCTTACGGTTGTGGGCGTAGCAGTTGCCGTACCAGGCGGTGATACAGCCCGACAGGATGCTCTCGATTGTGCATCTGTAGAAGTTTGTGAGTGCTTTTGGTGACAAGCCGAATTTCTTCAGCCTTCTGAGGTTGAAGAGGCGCTGCTGCGCCTTCTTCACGATGCTGTCTGTGTGGGTGAACCAATTCAGTTTGTCTGTGATGTGTACGCCGAGGAACTTAAAACTTACTACTGTAGTGGAAAATCGGTTCAAATATGACACAATGAAGAACACTTGTCATCTCCCGTCTGGATTACTGCTACTGAGTTGATTACTGCAACTCGCTGTTGGCTGGGCTCCCTGCCTGTGCCATTAAACCCCTTCAACTCCTTCAACTCATCCAGAACGCCGCAGCCCGTCTGGTGTTCAACCTTCCCAAGTTCTCTCACGTCACCCCGCTCCTCCGTTCTCTCCACTGGCTTCCAGTTGAAGCTCGCATCCGCTACAAGACCATGGTGCTTGCCTACGGAGCTGTGAGGGGAACGGCACCTCAGTACCTCCAGGCTCTGATCAGGCCCTACACCCAAACAAGGGCACTGCGTTCATCCACCTCTGACCTGCTCGCCTCCCTACCACTGAGGAAGTACAGCTCCCGCTCAGCCCAGTCAAAACTGTTCGCTGCCCTGGCCCCCCAATGGTGGAACAAACTCCCTCACGACGCCAGGACAGCGGAGTCAATCACCACCTTCCGGAGACACCTGAAACCCCACCTCTTTAAGGAATACCTAGGATAGGATAAGTAATCCCTCTCACCCCCCCTTAAGTTTTAGATGCACTATTGTAAAGTGACTGTTCCACTGGATGTCATAGGGTGAATGCACCAATTTGTAAGTCGCTCTGGATAAGAGCGTCTGCTAAATGACTTAAATGTAAATGTAAATGTAAATGAATTCAATTATAGACTTTTAATACAAGAGTATAACAAGCCGGAGAGCCCCGCGGGACCCACACCCTCCAGAGCTCTCGCTCTTCCTTTTATATCCATGCATACATCATCAGTTCATCCCCCAATGCAAATACAGTTACATCCCAATCTGTGCGTCCTGCTTGTTCAGCCCAGTAACGCCCACATCTGCTTTCGGCCAGATAATGATGACAAGACCCTTGTTTTGACCTAAAGATAATATACATCCCACTTCCTGTGGCCTGTGTTTTAGACCCTGTAATTAACTCCATGTGTCCCTCTGCATGTGTCTTTCATCTCCTCCATCTTCAGTGTCCAGCTGCCCTGTGATTGATGTCTGTAATCCATCAGTTGGTCATTTGGCTGACCCCCTCCTTAGACAACCTCTTTGATCTTTGTATGTCCAGCTGGTATAGGCTGGACATACTGGTCTTAGTGTTCCCAGCTGCCCCATACTCCCATGGCCTTTATCTGCTTCCTGCACCATACAATAAACAATGCATTTTACCAGAACTGGAAATGAACCCATAAGTGTATCTTTCTCTTGTGTTACTATAATCATGTATGTCATTTCTCCCACACTACCCTCTCCACTACTGTTCCATCAATGTGGATAGGGGGGTGTTCCCTCTGCTGTTTCCTGAAGTCCACAATCATCTCCTTAGTTTTGTTGACGTTGAGTGTGAGGTTATTTTCCTGACACCACACTCCGAGGGCCCTCACCTCCTCCCTGTAGGCCGTCTCGTCGTTGTTGGTAATCAAGCCTACCACTGTTGTGTCATCCGCAAACTTGTTTAGGGTTAGGGTTTGGCCGAGGTAGACCATCATTTTAAATAAGAATTTGTTCTTAACTGACTTGCCTAGTTAAATAAAAGTTAAACATGAATTTGTTTCAAAATTGAGCAGAGCTCAACAAAACACGTATATTCCATAGCGCACTCTCTAGCGTCCCCCTGTTATGAATTCTGAAGAGGATATTGGTATAAAATGTCTGTCTGTCTGCCCAACTTCCTGCATGTGGACCTTCCTGCGGAGGGTCTGCTGTCCGGACCTCTGGCAGTCTCTATGGGGGTGCCACAGGGTTCAATTCTTGGACCGACTCTCTTCTCTGTATACATCAATGATGTCGCTCTTGGTGCTGGTGAGTCTCTGATCCACCTCTACGCAGACGACACCATTCTGTATACTTCTGGCCCTTCTTTGGACACTGTGTCCAAAGAAGCCCTACAGGCAAGCTTCAATGCCATACAACTCTCCTTCAGTGGTCTCCAATTGCTCTTAAATACAAGTTAAACTAAATGCATGCTCTTCAACCGATCGCTGCCTGCACCTGCCCGCTTGTCCAACATCACTACTCTGGACGGCTCTGACTTAGAATACGTGGACAACTACAAATACCTAGGTGACTAGTTAGACTGTAAACTCTCCTTCCAGACTCACATCAAACATCTCCAATCCAAAGTTAAATCTAGAATTAGCTTCCTATTTTGCAACAAAGCATCCTTCACTCATGCTGCCAAACATACCCTTGTAAAACTGACCATCCTACCAATCCTTGACTTCGGCGATGTCATTTACAAAATAGCCTCCAATACCCTACTCAAGAAATTGGATGCAGTCTATCACAGTGCAATCCGTTTTGTCACCAAAGCCCCATATACTACCCACCATTGCGACCTGTACACTCGTTGGCTGGCCCTCACTTCATACTCGTCGCCAAACCCACTGGCTCCATGTCATCTACAAGACCCTGCTAGGTAAAGTCCCCCCTTATCTCAGCTCGCTGGTCACCTTAGCATCTCCCACCTGTAGCACACGCTCCAGCAGGTATCTCTGCTGCCAATGACTGGAACGAACTACAAAAATATCTGAAACTGGAAACACTTATCTCCCTCACTAGCTTTAAGCACCAACTGTCAGAGCAGCTCACAGATTACTGCACATGTACATAGCCCACCTATAATTTAGGCCAAACAACTACCTCTTTCCCTACTGTATTTTATTTGATTTATTTTGCTCCTTTGCACCCCATTATTTTTTATTTATACTTTGCACATTCTTCCACTGCAAATCTACCATTCCAGTCTTTTACTTGCAATATTGTATTTACTTTGCCACCATGGCCTTTTTTTTGCCTTTACCTCTCTTATCTCACCTCATTTGTTCACATCGTATATAGACTTGTTTATACTGTATTATTGACTGTATGTTTGTTTTACTCCATGTGTAACTCTGTGTCATTGTATGTGTCAAACTGCTTTGCTTTATCTTGGCCAGGTCGCAATTGTAAATGAAAACTTGTTCTCAACTTGCCTCCCTGGTTAAATAAAGGTGAAATAAAAATAAAATAAAATGTGTCTGCCTGTCTGTGTCTGCCTGTCTGTCTGTCTAATTGCAGGAAGTGACTTAATTGTGGGTCATAGGGCCGGTTTCACAGGACAACACAAACTATTTTTGGTCTTGCAGTTCTAGAAACTAAGAGCTTTGTTGTGAAGAGGATATTGGTCAAAACACACACACTCACAGACAATGCAAGACAAACACCCCAGTCTTGCACTGACATCAAGGTCAGTTCCTCAGCGCTGAATTGGCCTTGATGTCTTACTGCTGCCTATCTCAGGCACACAGACACACACACACTCATCTTATTGAAACAACGTCTCATCACTTTCTCTCTCGCGCACACACACATACAATGGCTTGACATCCCATAATTTCTCGTCCTAAAAACCTCAACAGCCTACCGATAAGCATTTGCTAGGAGACCAGCCTGTAAGGAATGGGTTGTGTAAGAGGAAAATGCGTCAAGACATGGCCAGGGACAGGCCAAACTGAACAGGCTCTAATGCTAATCTAATATCATTTTAGTTTAGTTCTTTTATTGTTCTCTCTACCTGGCTCCTATTTGTTATATATGAGTTCTTTGTCTAGTATTTCTATTCAATGGAGATTCTCCATTGAAAGAGCTTTTTAGTTCAGGACTAGGCTTAATCTGTGTCTGGGAAACCAGCCTGTCGTGTACTGTAGAATATATTTATACATTTGTGTGTGTGTGTCTAGCGGACCTGTTTGACATCCTGCTGCCTATGCTGAACATCTACCAGGAGTTTGTGAGGAACCACCAGTACAGCCTGCAAGTGCTGGCCAACTGCAAGCAGAACCGAGACTTCGATAAGCTGCTGAAGCAGTATGAGGCTAATGCTGCCTGTGAGGGCAGGATGCTGGAGACCTTTCTCACATACCCCATGTTCCAGGTAACACACATGCACGGGCATCAGTAGCGGTTCCAAGCCCCCCCCACAAAAAAGCACCATTCTGCACTAACACATTTTATTCAGACATTTGGAACACAAATAAATAATCATAACATTTAAAACAATATAAATAAAGACTCAAACATCAAAAAGTAGTAACAAAGACTAATAGAAACAAATGTGTGGATTTGGCACTCGAGCGTCAATACATTACCCAACACTGTCAAGTGTCAAGACTAAACCAATTCACATTGGTGTGCAGACTGGTTTTGTATTGTTCACAATTTTGCACAAACCAGAAAAAAATGCAAAAATATGTCTGTGAAACTATATATATTCATATTATGATCGAATTGTTTCTTTGGTAGGATTTTCTAGTGTGACTAATTTTACTAATTGCATTAGTACTGTACAAAGTTAGAGGTGCGCTATTTGATAGATTCCCCCGCTCCCCCTACCTCGGGCTTCCAATGGAGAGACGTGAGGTGTACCTACCCCCCCCCTATCTCATACATCTGAGTGGGAGACCTTCCCAGGCAGTAGCCTGCCTAGCTCACAAACTAGAATCAGGGCGCCCACTCCGACAAGGTTAATTGACCTACAGCCTCATACTGTGACATAGTGCGCAAATGAGCGATAGAAGATCGATAGCGCAAATGTGAATCTGATTTGTGCAACGCATGCACTTACACCACCACAAACCATATGTTCTGTAACGTATACGCTGGGAGTCAGAAAGCAAGTGCAGGTGGTGAGTTTAATAATAAACGGAACATCGAGCAAAATAACAAACACAAGTAGCGTATAGACATGAAACACAAACAATACTGACTGGGGAAAGAACCTAAGTGGTTGCCAGATATAGGGGAGGTAATAAGTGAGGTAATGGAGTACAGGTGTGTCTGACGTGCAGGTGTGTGTAATGATTGATACCAGGTGTGCGTAATGATGGATCCAGGACCAGTGGTTAGTATACCGGCGACATCGAATCCCTGAGGGGAGTAGCGGTAATGCACACGCATTCACACATGCCTGCACACACTCACTCCAACACACAAATACATCCTCACATACCACATGTTCTAGGTACCATACACACTCACCTAGCAAATACCTACTTGTAGAACCCTATCTGTGGCCTTGCTCAAACATTCAAACCATAAAGTCTCAATTAAATACCTCACCCTTCTCCCAATTACCCTTTATCTCTCGCTTCCTTTATTCCTCTATTTGTTTTTCTTAGATTCCTCGTTACATCATCACCCTGCATGAGCTGCTGGCGCACACTCCGCACGAACACGTAGAGCGCAAGAGCCTGGAGTTCGCCAAGTCCAAACTAGAGGAGCTGTCAAGGTGTGTGTTTATGTGTGTGTGTTTATTTGTGGGTGTGTCAATGAGTACGAATACCTCAACACATTCAGGTATGAATTATCACCTCTTAGACATTTCATGTAGTATATCATGTTTGTGTGTTTCCTCAGGGTGATGCATGATGAGGTGAGTGATACAGAGAACATCCGTAAGAACCTTGCCATCGAGAGGATGATTGTAGAGGGATGTGATATACTACTGGACACCAGTCAGACCTTCGTCAGACAGGGTGAGCGTGCACACATACACAGGTATATGCCCACACACATCAGAATTCACTTACACATTCATGACACAAACCATTGTTTATGTAACAGTATTTCTCATATCCATCTCAGTGGCCTTGTGGTTAGACTGTCCTCCCCGTCATTGGAAGGTTGGGGGTTCAATCCCTGGTCGAGTCATACCAAAGAGTCAAAAAATGGGACTTGATACCTCTCTGCTTGGCATTAAGGAGATTGATTGGGGGTAAGGCCCTGCGATAAACTAGCGTCCTGTCCAGGGTCTGTTTTTGTACATCAAGCTGCCTCACGCTACAGAAACAGGATATGGGCAGTTCTGGCTTGGACAAGGCTTTTAATTTTTTTTCTCACACTCACCTCTCCCCACTCTTCCTGTCTCTCAACACCACCTCTTACTCCCTCCTCCCTCTCTCCCCCATTGCCCTCCCCCGCCAGGTTCTCTGATTCAGCTGCCGTCAGTGGAGAGGGGGAAGCTCAGTAAGGTGCGTCTGGGCTCTCTGTCTCTGAAGAAGGAAGGAGAGAGACAGTGCTTCCTGTTTACAAAACACTTTCTGATCTGCACACGCAGCTCAGGAGGCAAGCTGCACCTGCTCAAGGTGAGCCATACACACGCATATTTACTGGCTATAATTCTCCACCCTTTTCCAGATGTGTGCAGTTACATACTCCCGGGGTTGGATTTAAAATCATATTGGTAGAATGAGTTTCCACCATTGTTAAATCCATGAGAGAATTTGTGTAATTGTACACTTTGGGAGAAAGGTGGAGAATTGGGACCTAGTCATATTTTATGCACACAAAAAAAACACAAACAGTCAATGACCTCGGACCTCTCTCTGCAGCAAGGTGGAGTCCTATCTCTGATAGAATGTACCCTCATAGAAGAAACAGAGACCAGCGACGACGACTGTGAGTAAAGTGTGTGTGTTAACCAACCCCAGTCCTTTAGATCTATGCAGTGACTCAGACAGGCTCATTAAGTCTCTGTCTCCATACAGGTTAATTAGTGTCAAAAGATAAGTGTCCACAGATAAAGCTCTGGCTGACCCTCACATCCCTTCTAATACCAGCTAACAGCCTTCCCTTTAAATGACACTCATGCTGATCCTATGGCATCACTCACTCATTAACCTTACAGCGGGGTCTTTTCACTCACAGACTTCCAGGGACGGAACTTTGAGTGACACACACACACACACACACACACACACACACACACACACACACACACACACACACACACACACACACACACACACACACACACACACACACACACACACACACACACACACACACACACACACTGCAGGGGTAAATGAAATGGACCAGCTTATATCTTATTCATGTATTAATCTTTATCTCGTGTCATACCAAAATGCACTGTCACCCTAGGTGACCCGATCTTCTCATTTTCTTTCTCACTCTCCCTTCCCTTGTTTTTAGCGAAGTCCAGTGGTGGTCAGGTATTCGGTCAGTTGGACTTTAAGCTGATCATCGAGCCGTCTGACTCACCCTCCTTCACTGTAGTCTTGTTGGCTCCCTCACGACAGGAGAAAGCTGCCTGGACCAGCGACATCAGCCAGGTAACTAACTCTCTCGCTTTCTCTTCTTGGAATAATAACCGAACAACAAAAAGTTCACAAACAGCACCGTGTGTTTCCCTCTGGGTATCCCATGAGGCTTTGCAGGGAGTAAACAGAGTGGTTGGTTCCCCAGGGGTCAAACCCTGGTTTGTGCTTGGCTCATCCCCTTTAACCCAGTGTTCCCCCTACATACACGCACACACACACACACACACACACACACACACACACACACACACACACACACACACACACACACACACACACACACACACACACACACACACACACACACACACACACACACACACACACACACACACACACACACACACACACACACACACACACACACACACACACACGCATGCACACACACACACACTGCACCTCCTCTGGAGGCTTGGCTTGATTCTAAACAAAGATTAGGTCAAAGGAAAAGCTTTAATAACATATCTTTCCTTAGGGTTTTGATACATTTTTTGTAAACCATAACTATATACGACATCTTAGGATGTTGCTAATATATCAGATTGAGGTTTAGATTGATCTTTCACTCCACTTATCTGCACTAACTGTCCCTCTCCTCCCTTTTCCTCTCTCTCTCGCCCTCTCTCTCTAGTGTATCGATAATATCCGCTGTAATGGTTTGATGACTAGTGTATTCGAGGAGAACTCCAAAGTCACCGTGCCTCACATGATCAAGTAAGAGCGCCCACATACAGTTGAAGTCAGAAGTTTACATACACCTTAGCCAAATACATTTAAACTGTTTTTCACAATTCCTGACATTTAATCCTAGTAAAAAATCCCTGTCTTAGGTCAGTTAGTATCATCACTTTATTTTAAGAATGTGAAATGTCAGAATAATAATAGATAATTATTTATTTCAGATTTTATTTCTTTCATCACATTCCCAGTGGGTCAGAAGTTCACATACACTCAATTAGTATTTGGTAGCAGTGCCTTTAAATTGCCTAACTTGGGTCAAATGTTTCGGGTAGCCTTCCACAAGCTTTCCACAATAAGTTGGGTGAATTTTGGCCCATTCCTCCTGACAGAGCTGGTGTGACTGAGTTAGGTTTGTAAGGCCTCCTTGCTCGCACACACCTTTTCAGTTCTGCCCACAAATGTTCGATAGGATTGAGGTCAGGACTTTGTGATGGCCACTCCAATACCTTGACTTTGTTGTCCTTAAGCCATTTTGCCACAAATTTGGAAGTATGCTTGGGGTCATTGTCCATTTGGAAGACCCATTTGCGACCAGCTTGTGAATGAATACATTTCTTTCATTTCATTTTCGATTTTCATGAATAGTTAACGTTGCGTTATGGTAATGAGCTTGAGGCTATGATTACGCTCCCGGATACGGGATTGCTCGATGCAAAAAGTTAACTGATCTCTTGATGTTGCTTCAGTATATCCACATAATTTTCCTCCCTCATGATACCATCTATTTTGTGAAGTGCACCAGTCCATCCTGCTGCAAAGAATCCCCATAACATGATGCTGCCACCCCCGTGCTTCACAGTTGTGATGGTGTTCTTTGGCTTGTAAGCCTCCCCCTTTTTCATCCAAACATAACGATGGTCATTATGGCCATACAGTTCTATTTTTGTTTCATCAGACCAGAGGACATTTCTCCAAAAAGTATGATCTTTGTCCCCATGTGCAGTTGCAAACCGTAGTCTGGCTTTTATATGTCGGTTTTGGAGCAGTGGCTTCTTCCTTGCTGAGCGGCCTTTCAGGTTATGTCAATATAGGACTCGTTTTACTGTGGATATAGATACGTTTGTACCTGTTTCCTCCAGCATCTTCACAAGGTCCTTTGCTGTTGTTCTGGGATTGATTTGCACTTTTCGCACCAAAGTACGTTCATCTCTAGGAGACAGAATGCGTCTCCTTCCTGAGCGCTATGACATCTGCGTGGTCCCATGGTGTTTATACTTGCGGACTATTGTTTGTACAGATGAACGTGGTACCTTCAGGCATTTGGAAATTGCTCCTAAGGACGAACCAGACTTGTGGAGGTCTACAATTTTTTTCTGAGATCTTGGCTGATTTCTTTTGTTTTTCTCATGATGTCAAGCAAAGAGGCATTGAGTTTGAAGGTAGGCCTTAAAATACATCCACAGGTACACATCCAATTGACTCAAATGATGTCAATTAGCCTATCAGAAGCTTCTAAAGCCATGACATAATTTTCTGGAATTTTCCAAGCTGTTTAAAGACACAGTCAACTTAGTGTATGTAAACTTCTGACCCACTGGAATTGTGATAGAGTGAAATAATATGTCTGTAATCAATTGTTGGAAAAATGACTTGTGTCATGCACAAAGTAGATGTCCTAACCGACTTGCCAAAACTCTAGTTTGTTAACAAGAAATGTGTGGAGTGGTTGAAAAACAAGTTTTAATCACTCCAACCTAAGTGTATGCAAACTTCTGACTTAAACTGTATATGTTAACACATGTCTGTCTGTCACACCTGCTTTTGCTCCAGTGTGTATGGCTTAGTTCTAACCCAGAGCTAACATACCTGAATATACAACTCAAAGTATTTATGAATAGTTGATCAGGTTTGTTACTTCTTGGCTGAAACATGAGCCTGCACTGCCTCCAGACCCAGGTGTGAGGAACACTGCCGTATTTAACACAGCTATTGTAAAAGCCACTGCTTTTTTGACTGAACCTCCTTAGTTGGTGGTGGTGTTCATTTTTTAAATGCAGATTTCTTGGCTATTTTCTTTGGACTTTTGTCCACAAATGTACCAACATTTATGATAAGTAGATTCCTTTCAGGTCACACGCCTCTAACAAAGAGTACACTTCCCTTCAGCCTCATTCTGAACAGTGTTACTTCTTCATTTCTCAAAGGAAAAACCTCAACCAATTTCTTAAGACTATTGACATCCAGTGGAAGCAATATGAACTGCAATCTGAATTCCCAATGAAAGCCCTATTGAAGAGTGACCGCAAAAATAAATTCTGAATGGTTTGTCCTCGGGGTTTCGCCTGCCAAATAAGTTCTGTTATAGTCACAGATATGATTCAAACAGTTTTAGAAACTTCAGAGTGTTTTCTATCCACATATACTAATAATATGCATATCTTATCTTCTGCGCGTGAGTAGCAGGCAGTTTAATTTGATCACGCTTTTCATCCAAAATTCCGAATGCTGAAGTTTCCCCTCACAAATATGCGTGCTGAAAGTCTGTTGTCAATTTGTTTACTGTGAAATAGCATTGTATCTGGTCAAACACACATTTTTTTTCAAAAGTTTACTAAGTGTTGGTAACATTGTGATATGTGCAAAAAATATTTGTGCTATGAAACTAAATAAATACTGCACTCTGACCCACAAAACTCCTTTGATCGATTGATTTATAGTGTTAGACAAAGCAAGGAAAGTGAATTTGAAAGCGTGATGTAGTTTTATTGGCATTTGCAGCGGTTGTCGGTAAGTAATTAATCTGCTAGCTTCTGACATGACTTACTGCAACTTTAAGTGTTTATCCATACTTAAAACTTCTGTGTGAGTAATCCTAGCAATCCAATGATTAGATCACCAGTGATTGTGGTGTGTGTGTGTGTCCGTCCATCAGATCTGATATGCGCCTCCATAAAGATGATGTTGACATTTGCTTCAGCAAGACACTCAACTCCTGCAAGGTCCCACAGATTCGCTACGCCAGCGTGGAGCGGCTACTGGAAAGGCTGACGGACTTGCGCTTCCTCTCCATCGACTTCCTCAACACCTTCCTCCACACCTACCGTATCTTCACTACTGCTGCCGTGGTCATGGATAAACTGGCTGACATCTACAAGAAACCTTTCACCTCTATACCTGTCAGGTAATACATGAGAGAGAACATGCATGACATGCACACATTCGCAGAAAAGCGCACACACACACATTTTCATGTTACAGAGGGTTGAGTTTTCTCTAAACCTCTCACCTCATCTCCTGTTATTCTCTCTATCCAGTTGTATTGGTGTTTTGTGTGTGTGTGTGTGTAGAGAGAGAGAGAGAGATTTTTTTTTTACCTTTCCACCTGGCTGTTTCAGCCCCAGAACGGAGGGTGAGTGGTGTAGGACCACTTGTGGCCCAGGGGTTAATTGAACGAAACACAACAATTTTACTGCTAGCAAAACCGATGCTTGAAAAATGTTTCATTTGCCAAGACAGTGTTTTGTGTGTATGCATTTTCCTGCCCAGACCTAATGATCCTCTCAACTGGAAAGTCTGTGCCTCTTTTCCTATCTTTTTCCTGTGTCCAGCGCATGTCTGTAGGCCAACTCCTGGATGACCTCATTACCAGAGAACATAGACCAGAAACAACAGCAGAGACCCACACACCTACAGTATATGACAGGGTGTATTTGCTCCTAGACACTGATCTTGTCAGTTTGGCATTTTCCCCACTAATTGTTAAGGTTAGAATTGGGGGAGGGTAAGACGATCCTAGATCTGTACCTAAGGCACATGAGGTTGGTGGCACCTTAATTGGGGAGGACAGGCTTGTGGTAATGGCTGGAGCGGAATCAGTGAAATGGTGTCAAACACATGGTTTTCATTTGTTTGATTCCATTCCATTTGCTTCGTTCCAGCCCTTATTATGAGCCGTCCTCCCCTCAGCAGCCTCCACTGACCTACTGGAGTCTTCACCCTGGAGCATAATGAATTCACACATGTTTCAACATGAAACAGCTTTGATGTCCTGTGATCATTGTCAATTATATATAAATAAACGTATATGTTGTCCTGACCTTCACTCCTCCATCCTTCACTTTTCCCATCACCTTCATCCCCCCTCACCCATCCCCTCCTCTCTCATCCTCACCCCATCACCCCTTGCCCATCCCCTCCATCCGTTATATCACTTTCCTCTCCATCCCCCCTCCACAGGGTACAGTACCACTCATTTGACCGCCTGTCCATCACGTCCATCTGTCCTGACTACAGCCTGAAGATCAGGAAGATAGCCCTGGATCAGTCCAAGTAACACAATCTGCCTCTCTCTCTCCCTCCACCTCTGCTTTATCCCTTGCTCTTTCTGTCCCTGGACTTGTCCAAGTACCTCTCTATTTTACTCTCACTTGTGTTCTCTTCTCTCCCCTCTCTCGCTCTTTCTCATCTTTCCTCACTTTTGCATCTTTTCACTGCACCTTTACTTTTAGAGGAAACTTTGCTCTTTACTCCGCTCCCTTTCCCTGTCCTTCGCTCAATGTCTCTGTCCTTAGTTTTCTTTCTCCCTCCCTCAAGCATCTTCCGTCTGCATATTCTCCCTTCTGACTACTGTGGAAGACCACTGGGCTCTTTCCCTCTCTGTCTGTGTGTCACTTAGTGCTGAGCGATTAACAGAAATGTTGGTTAATTTTTGTTTTTTAAAACAATTTATTGACTGACATTGGTTGAATTATTTTAATCCCATGTAATTTTTTTCTCTCTCTGAGCTCAATGCGCACACTGTAATTTCTCTACAGATAAATCAGATCATGCCCGAACTGTGCGATGTACTGTTGTGGGGAGTTGAAGTTTCCAACAGGCCAATGTTCTACATAGTTTAGTGACGAAAACGTGATAATTAACTCAAATAACCATAGTCCATAATAATGTTTATTCTTACGCCTGCTACATAAGAGACAGAAGAATGTGCGATCAAGAGGGGATACATAGAGAGCAGTTGCTTCTTGAGGTATTGGTATTCAGCAGTCATATTGGTATGCCTTATTTACTTTAAAGAACTACTGAAATAATGGTTTTGTCAGACAGCATAGGTAGCAGCTCTATCGGGATGAGATGATGACTTGGAGTGAAATTAAAGTCATCAAATCAAACAATTGTAATATACAAAACTGAAATATTTTATTGAAGGAATGTGAATAACTGATGGTTCATTTTTATTTATTTATTTCACCTTTATTTAACCAGGTAGGCAAGTTGAGAACAAGTTCTCATTTACAATTGCGACCTGGCCAAGATAAAGCAAAGCAGTTCGACAGATACAACGACACAGTTACACATGGAGTAAAACAAACATACAGTCAATAATACAGTATTAACAAGTCTATATACAATGTGAGCAAATGAGGTGAGAAGGGAGGTAAAGGCAAAAAAGGCCATGGTGGCAAAGTAAATACAATATAGCAAGTAAAAGACTGGAATGGTAGTTTTGCAATGGAAGAATGTGCAAAGTAGAAATAAAAATAATGGGGTGCAAAGGAGCAAAATAAATAAATAAAATACAGTTGGGAAAGAGGTAGTTGTTTGGGATAAATTATAGGTGGGCTATGTACAGGTGCAGTAATCTGTGAGCTGCTCTGACAGTTGGTGCTTAAAGCTAGTGAGGGAGATAAGTGTTTCCAGTTTCAGAGATTTTTGTAGTTCGTTCCAGTCATTGGCAGCAGAGAACTGGAAGGAGAGGCGGCCAAAGAAAGAATTGGTTTTGGGGGTGACTAGAGAGATATACCTGCTGGAGCGTGTGCTACAGGTGGGAGATGCTATGGTGACCAGCGAACTGAGATAAGGGGGGACTTTACTTAGCAGGGTCTTGTAGATGACATGGAGCCAGTGGGTTTGGCGACGAGTATGAAGCGAGGGCCAGCCAACGAGAGCGTACAGGTCGAAATGGTGGGTAGTATATGGGGCTTTGGTAACAAAACATATTGCACTGTGATAGACTGCATCCAATTTGTTGAGTAGGGTATTTGAGGCTATTTTGTAAATGACATCGCCAAAGTCAAGGATTGGTAGGATGGTCAGTTTTACAAGGGTATGTTTGGCAGCATGAGTGAAGGATGCTTTATTGCGAAATAGGAAGCCAATTCTAGATTTAACTTTGGATTGGAGATGTTTGATATGGGTCTGGAAGGAGAGTTCACAGTCTAACCAGACACCTAAGTATTTGTAGTTGTCCACGTATTCTAGGTCAGAGCCGTCCAGAGTAGTGATGTTGGACAGGCGGGTAGGTGCAGGTAGCGATCGGTTGAAGAGCATGCATTTAGTTTTACTTGTATTTAAGAGCAATTGGAGGCCACGGAAGGAGAGTTGTATGGCATTGAAGCTTGCCTGGAGGGTTGTTAACAGTGTCCAAAGAAGGGCCTGAAGTATACAGAATGGTGTCGTCTGCGTAGAGGTGGATCAGAGACTCACCAGCAGCAAGAGCGACCTCATTGATGTATACAGAGAAGAGAGTCGGTCCAAGAATTGAACCATGTGGCACCCCCATAGAGACTGTCAGAGGTCCGGACAGCAGACCCTCCGATTTTACACACTGAACTCTATCAGAGAAGTAGTTGGTGAACCAGGCGAGGCAATCATTTGAGAAAGCAAGGCTGTCGAGTCTGCCGATGAGGATGTGGTGATTGACAGAGTCGAAAGCCTTGGCCAGATCAATGAATACGGCTGCACAGTAATGTTTCTTATCGATGGCGGTTATGATATCGTTTAGAACCTTGAGCATGGCTGAGGTGCACCCATGACCAGCTCTGAAACCAGATTGCGTAGCAGAGAAGGTATGGTGAGATTCGAAATGGTCGGTAATCTGTTTGTTGACTTGGCTTTCGAAGACCTTAGAAAGGCATGGTAGGATAGATATAGGTCTGTAGCAGTTTGGGTCAAGAGTGTCCCCCCCTTTGAAGAGGGGGATGACCGCAGCTGCTTTCCAATCTTTGGGAATCTCAGACGACGCGAAAGAGAGGTTGAACAGGCTAGTAATAGGGGTGGCAACAATTTCGGGAGATAATTTTTGAAAGAAAGGGTCCAGATTGTCTAGCCCGGCTGATTTGTAGGGGTCCAGATTTTGCAGCTCTTTCAGAACATCAGCTGAATGGATTTGGGAGAAGGAGAAATGGGGAAGGCCTCGGCGATTTGCTGTTGGGGGTGCAGTGCTGTTGACCGGGGTAGGAGTAGCCAGGTGAAAAGCATGGCCAGCCGTAGAAAAATGCTTATTGAAATTCTCAATTATGGTGGATTTATCAGTGGTGACAGTGTTTCCTATCTTCAGTGCAGTGGGCAGCTGGGAGGAGGTGTTCTTATTCTCCATGGACTTTACAGTGTCCCAGAACTTTTTTGAGTTAGTGTTGCAGGAAGCAAATTTCTGCTTGAAAAAGCTAGCCTTGGCTTTTCTAACTGCCTGTGTGTAATAATGGTTTCTAGCTTCCCTGAACAGCTACATATCACGGGGGCTGTTAGATGCTAATGCAGAACGCCATAGAATGTTTTTGTGTTGGTTAAGGGCAGTCAGGTCTGGGGAGAACCAAGGGCTATATCTGTTCCTGGTTCTAAATTTCTTGAATGGGGCATGTTTATTTAAGATGGTTAGGAAGGCATTTAAAAAAAATATCCAGGCATCCTCTAATGACGGGTTGAGATCAATATTCTTCCAGGATACCCCGGCCAGGTCTATTAGAAAGGCCTGCTCGCTGAAGTGTTTCAGGGAGCGTTTTACACTGATGAGTGGAGGTCGTTTGACCGCTGACCCACTACGGATGCAGGCAGTGATCGCTGAGATCTTGGTTGAAGACAGCAGAGGTGTATTTAGAGGGGAAGTTGGTTAGGATGATATCTATGAGGGTGCCCGTGTTTAAGGCTTTGGGGAGGTACCTGGTAGGTTCATTGATAATTTGTGTGAGATTGAGGGCATCAAGTTTAGATTGTAGGATGGCTGGGGTGTTAAGCATGTTCCAGTTTAGGTCGCCTAGCAGCACGAGCTCTGAAGATAGATGGGGGGCAATCAGTTCACATATGGTGTCCAGAGCACAGCTGGGGGCAGGCGGCAACGGTGAGAGACTTGTTTTTAGAGAGGTGGATTTTTAAAAGTAGAAGTTCAAATTGTTTGGGTACAGACCTGGATAGTAGGACAGAACTCTGCAGGCTATCTTTGCAGTAGATTGCAACACCGCCCCCTTTGGCAGTTCTATCTTGTCTGAAAAGTTGTAGTTTGGAATTAAAATTTCTGAATTTTTGGTGGTCTTCCTAAGCCATGATTCAGACACAGCTAGAACATCCGGGTTGGCAGAGTGTGCTAAAGCAGTGAATAGAACAAACTTAGGGAGGAGGCTTCTAATGTTAACATGCATGAAACCAAGGCTATTACGGTTACAGAAGTCGTCAAAAGAGAGCGCCTGGGGAATAGGAGTGGAGCTAGGCACTGCAGGGCCTGGATTCACCTCTACATCGCCAGAGGAACATAGGAGGAGTAGAATAAGGGTGCGGCTGAAAGCAATAAGAATTGGTCGTCTAGAACGTCTGGAACAGAGAATAAAAGGAGGTTTCTGGGGGCGATAAAATAGCATCAAGGTATAATGTACAGACAAAGGTATGGTAGGATGTGAATACAGTGGAGGTAAACCTAGGTATTGAGTGATGAAGAGAGAGATATTGTCTCTAGAAACATCATTGAAACCAGGAGATGTCATTGCATGTGTGGGTGGTGGAACTAATAGGTTGGATAAGGTATAGTGAGCAGGACTAGAGGCTCTATAGTGAAATAAGCCAATAAACACTAACCAGAACAGCAATGGACAAGACATATTGACATTAAGGAGAGGCATGCTTAGTCGAGTGATCAAAAGGGTCCAGTGAGTGGAGAGGTGATAAGTGATAATGATAAGCAGTCAGTATCATCATGGGACTTTTAATTATTGTTTTATTCTGTTTGGTTACAACATTCAACCCACATAATGCATAGTGCATTTAATGTTTCGAAAATCTTGATTATTGTTTATAATCGAACCGAATCCGAACCAACCTCAAAAAGCTCTAATCGCTCAGCACCACTCTCACTCTTTTCTTCAACTTCTTTGCATGGTCTTTCATGTAACCTATTTTCCACTCAGGCTGAGTTATAGATCTATCTGTAGTGCTGATGGTTCTGTTCACAGTTTTCTGGCATGATGATGATGATAGCATCTCCTGTCTCAAAACACTCAAATTCATGACTCAATGCAAATTTGACAGATTTTTTTTCCCTCTCTCGCTCTCTCTCAGGTCTTTGGAATTGTTCTTTGCCACCAACCAGAACAACCGAAGTGGTGATCACACCAATGACAAGTCCCCCCGTCTCTGCCGCAAGTTCTCCGGTCCTCTCTCCATCTCCTCCCGCACCTCCTCTCCTGTCCGCACACGCAAACTCTCTCTGCATTCCCCCATCAGTGCCAGGGTGGGGGGGCTGGACCTTACTAATATGAACTCTATCCCCTCCTCCTTCTCTCAGTCCGCTGTCAGTAGTCCATCCTCAGCCCAAACCCCTACATTCCACACCCCCTCCCCCCAGACCCCCACTACCACTTCCCCCTCCCACCTCCTCCTCGCCCCCTCGGGGTGGCAACAAGACCCTCCAAGACCAGGCCCCCTCCCCCCTGTCTACCTCTGTCCTACCCCGAACAGAGTCCCTCCCCCACTACAGAAGGGCAGGAGCTGCCTCGTGTTGACGCCTTCTGTGGAAAAATGAGACGCAGCATCCGCAGAGGTAAGGCCTATCTAAACACACACATGCAGCACAGATGCGCACACACACACTACCTGGATTCCCTTACTGAGCTGCCTTCTGAGCATCTCAGGCATTTAGTCAGTTTATTTCTGAGTTTTAACAGCAGCTCTGATTCTGATGTTCTCTGACAAGGCCTTTAGAGAGAAGAGAGGCAGGCTGCTAGGGTGTTTATGGCTGAACATTATACACAGCCATTAGAATTGGGGTGTGAGTAGAAAGCATGTAGTGGGTTCGATCCCCGGGACCACCCATACGTAGAATGTTTGCACACATGACTGTAAGTCGCTTTGGATAAAAGCGTCTGCTAAATGGCATATATTATTATTATTATTATAAGTGTTCTCACTTTACATTCTTTACTGTGTGTGTATGGGAAAAAGCGAGAGAGAGTGAGTGTTTTATGACCTTTCCCCCTGGCTGTTTCATGCCCAGAACTGGGCTTCTTTTAATATATAAGAAAATTACTGTAACTTTGACACCTATCCAGAAGATACCTGAAAGATTGAATGTGAATGAGCCCAAAATTGGTACTGCAAATTTTTTACCCATCTTCCAATAGGTGCACTTGTAGAAATACTACACTTTTGACTACTTTGATACACTTTTAGTGAATTTGTCTAAATAATTCTGACTTTTTCACATTGGTGAACTAGATACATAAATGGCTTTCCAGGTCTCATTTGAAAAACATTAGTTTTTATCTCAACGAGACTAACCTGGTTAAATAAATACAATTTCTAAACTGTAAAACAGAAGCAGTGGGGTACGAAAGGTTGCTGGATCGAATCCCCAAGCTGAAAAGGTTCTGTCGTTCAGCCCCCCGAACAAGGCAGTTAACCCACTGTTCCCCGGTAGGCTGTCATTGTAAATAAGATTTTGTTCATAACTGACTTGCCTAGTTAAATAAAGGTTAAATAATAATCCCAACTCATACTACTACCAATACAAACAGCTGTAGTATGAATCTGCAGGTAGCTAAAGCTAACAAACTACGTTCAATGTTAGCTAGATAACATTCAAGCGGCCAATCATTTCTGGTCCAGTACCGTTGTTGGGCAGTTACTAGCAATGCAAATGGATTTCTGATTAGAATAATATTACTACACAGATCATACACGTAATGTAAGCCAGCAAGCTAATGCTAGCTAACAGTATGCTTTAACTTGCAATAAAAACAACTTTCCCGAGAGTTGTATGGCATTGAAGCTTGTCTGGAGGTTAGTTAACACAGTGTCCAAGGAGGGCCAGAAGTATACAGAATGGTGTCGTCTGCGTAGAGGTGGATCAGAGAATCACCAGCAGCAAGAGCAACATCATTGATGTATACAGAAAAGAGAGTCGGTCCGAGAATTGAACCCTGTGGCACACCCATAGAGACTGTCAGAGGTCCAAACTGTCAGAGGCCCTCCGACTGAACTCTATCAGAGACAACAGTACATCATATATCCTCAGAAATAGTGATACATTATTGATACACATTCATGGGTGTAAAGGCCCGTTGGTTAAAACTTCTTAACCTCTTGCTCCTACCTGGCACGCAGGCGTCCCATCTAGAGCTCTGGAAATGCAAATGCGCTACGCTAAATGCTAATAGTATTAGTTAAAACTCAAACGTTCATTAAAATACACATGCAGGGTATTGAATTAAAGCTACACTCGTTGTGAATCCAGGCAACAAGTCAGATTTTTAAAATGCTTTTCGGCAAAAGCATGAGAAGCTATTATCTGATAGCATGTAACACCCCAAAAGACCCGCAGGGGACGTAAACAAAATAATTAGCATAGTCGTCGCTACACAAACCGCACAAATAAAATATAAAACATTCATTACCTTTGACCATCTTCTTTGTTGGCACTCCTACATGTCCCATAATCACTATTGGGTCTTTTTTTCGATTAAATCGGTCCATATATAGCCTAGATATCGATCTATGAAGACTGTGTGATAAACGGAAAAAAAATATTATTCAAAAAGTCGACGATAAACTTTCACAAAACACTTCGAAATACGTTAATAAGCGATCAAATTGATCACGAGGCGAAGTATACTCTTTAGCTGTCCGTCTGGAAAAAATGTCCGTGTAACTCTCAACCAAAATATCCGGTCGGAGACCGGAGGGAATCGATTCCCTTGATTCGGTTTGACCAAGAATCAAAGCTGAATCAAATTACAAGACTCTAGACATCGTGTGGAAGCTGTAGGCACTGAAACCTCGGCCTCATGTTTATTTATTTTTATTTCACCTTTATTTAACCAGGTAGGCTAGTTGAGAACAGGTTCTCATTTGCAACTGCGACCTGGCCAAGATAAAGCATAGCAGTATGTACAGACAACACAGAGTTACACATGGAGTAAACAATTAACAAGTCAATAACACAGAGAAAAAAGGGGAGTCTATATACAATGTGTGCAAAAGGCATGAGGAGGTAGGCGAATAATTACAATATTGCAGATTAACACTGGAGTGATAAATGATCAGATGATCATGTACAGGTAGAGATATTGGTGTGCAAAAGAGCAGAAAAGTAAATAAATAAAAACTGTGGGGATGAGGTAGGTGAAAATGGGTGTGCTATTTACCAATAGATTATGTACAGCTGTAGCGATCGGTTAGCTGCTCAGCTAGCTGATGTTTGAAGTTGGTGAGGGAGATAAAAGTCTCCAACTTCAGCGATTTTTGCAATTCATTCCAGTCACAGGCAGCAGGGTACTGGAACGAAAGGCGGCCGAATGAGGTGTTGGCTTTAGGGATGATCAATGAGATACACCTGTAATTCGGTTCACTTTGAACAATTCCTGGAAGTGGCACAAGGATATTTATTTCCATTTTCAGTGATCAGATTTTCTTGCACTTTTCGATGAAACACACGTTCTGTTATAGTCACAGCCGTGATTTAACCAGTTCTATAACCGTCTGAGTGTTTTCTATCCACACATACTAATCATATGCATATACTATATTCCTGGCCTGAGTAGCAGGGCGCTGAAATGTTGCGCGATTTTTAACAGAATGCTCGAAAAAGTTAGAGGGTCGACTGAAGAGGTTAAGGTATAGGGGACGCTTGCGTCCCACTTGGCCAAAAGCCAGGGAAAATGCAGCGCTGCAAATTCAAATAAAATTATTTAAAAATCAAACTTTCGTTAAATCACACATGTAAGATACTAAATTAAAGCTACACTCGTTGTGAATCCAGCCAACATGTCAGATTTTAAAAAGGTTTTTCGGGCGAAAGCATAAGAAGCTATTATCTGATGATAGCACAACAGTAAACAAAGAGAGTTTGTAGCATATTTCAACCCTGCAGGCGCTACACAAAATGCCAAAATAAAATATAAAACATGCCTTACCTTTGACAAGCTTCTTTTGAAATGGCACTCCAATATGTCCCATAAACATCACAATTGGTATTTTTGTTTGATTAATTCTGTCCATATATATCCAAAATGTCAATTTATTTGGCGCATTTGATCCAGAAAAAAACAGCTTCCAATTTGCGCAACTTCACTATAAAATCTCAAAAGTTGCCTGTTTGCCTGTTGCCAAAACATTTCAAACTACTTTTGTAATACAACTTTAGGTATTTTTAAACGTTAATAATCGATCAAATTGAAGACGGGTCTGTGTTCAATACAGGAAGACAACAAACCAACGCTACTTTTCAAGTCTTGCGCAACTCTCAACAGTGTTACCCGGTTCCTAGATGGCCGTACTTCTTCATTGCACGAAGTAATAACCTCAACCAAATTCCAAAGACTGGTGACATCCAGCGGAAGCGGTAGGAACTGAAAAAAAAGTTCCTAAGAAATATTGTTTCCCAATGAGAACTCAGTGAACAGACACTCAATAACTGTTCAGAAAAATAATTCTGAACAGTTAGTCCTCGAGGTTTTACCTGCTACATAAGTTCTGTTATACTCACAGACATGATTCAAACAGTTTTAGAAACTTCCGAGTGTTTTCTATCTAAATCTACTAATAATATGCATATCTTATATTCTTGGCATTTCGCTACACACACTGTTGGAGCCATGAGAAGTGCAAATGCAAATCAGAGTCATCACAAGGTGACATCACTATTGAATCTAATAGCAGAATTTGATATGTAAGTACAGAGATTACATTGTTGAATTTCTCCCAGAATTCAACCACCCCCGGGCATTTCCACCAGCACATGCTGAAAAGTACCAAGGTCCCCTGTGGTGCAGAACTCTCATAATGGTCATATGCTCTTCAAGAGCACATTCACGTTTTTAGTACACAATTATCGATTTTATTACACAGTATGCCTACACATTAATAGTATATATTTAAAAAATCTAAGAGAATGCACTGAAACCAAAATACCTTTAGTTTTGGTGATCCTCTCAGCTCCGGCTCATTTTCAAGTCCCTCTGGAGGTGGGAGTCCTACAACACCTACGGTAGGCCTACAGTATATCTAAACATGTTTTTTTCATCTATACATGTACAGTGGAAGTCAGAGGTTTATGTACACCTTAGTCAAATACATTTGACCTTTTCCACAAGTTTTTATCAATTTCTGACATTTAATCCTAGTAAATATTCCCAGTCTTAGGTCATTTAGGATCACCAATTTATTGTAAGAATGTGAAATCTCAGAATAATAGTTGAGAGAATTATTTACTTCAGCTTTTATTTCTTTCATCACATTCCCAGTGGGGCAAAAGTTTACATACACTCAATTAGTATTTGGTAGCATTGCCTTTAAATTGTTTAACTTGGGTTAAACGTTTCAGGTAGCCTTCCACAAGCTTACCACAATAAGTTGGGTGAATTTTGTCCCATTCCTCTTGACAGAGCTGGTGTAACTGAGTCAGGTTTGTAAGCCTCCTTGCTCGTACACATTTTTCAAGTTCTGCCCACCATTTTTCTATAGGATTGAGGTCAGAGCTTTGTGATGACCACTCCAATACTTTGACTTTGTTGTCCTTAAGCCATTTTGACACAACTTCCTGACTGATGGGATATGTTCCTTCAATATATCCACATAATTTTCCTCCCTCATGATGCCATCTATTTTGTGAAGTGCACCAGTCCCTCCTGCAGCAAAGCACCCCCACAACATGATGTCGCCACCCCGTGCTTCACGGTTAGGATGGTGTTCTGCAGTTGCAAATGAGAACTTCTTCTCAACTGGCCTACCTGGTTAACTTCTTGGTGACTGGGGGGCATTATTGGATAGCTTGGATGAATAAGGTGTCCAGAGTAAACTGCCTGCTACTCAGCCATAAAAGCCCGAATATGCATATAATTGGTATATTTGGATAGAAAACACTCTGAAGTTTCTAAAACTGTTTGAATGATGTCTGTGAGTATAACAGAATTCATATGGCAGGTGAAAACCTGAGAAAAATCCAACCAGGAAGTGGGAAATCTGAGGTTTGTAGTTCTTCAACTCATTGCCATTCCAATATACAGTGTCTGTGGGGTCATTTTGCACTTCTTAAGGATTCCACTAGATGTCAACAGTCTTTAGAATGTTGTTTCAGGCTTCTACTGTGAAGGGGGGCTGAATGAGAGGGTATTGAGCCAGGTGTCTGGCAGAGTGCCATGGGCTTGTGACGTGCGTTCATGTGAAAGTTACCTCGCGTTCCGTTGCTTTTCTACAGACAAAGGAATTCTCCGGTTGGAACATTATTGAAGATTTATGATAAAAACATTTTAAAGATTGATTCTATACTTCGTTTAACATTTTTTACGGACTGTAACGGAACTTTTTTGACTTTTCGTCCGACCTTTCCGCTGTACTTGCACGCGAGTCGTGAGTTTGGATTTATTTACCAAACGCGCTAACAAAAGGAGGTGTTTACAAATCAATTTTTTTTGTGGAACTGGGATTCCTGGGAGTGCATTCTGATGAAGATCATCAAAGGTAAGTGAATATTTAGAATGCTATTTCTGACTAATGTTGACTCTGCAACATGGCGGATATCTTTTTGGCTTGTTTGGGCTCTGAGCGCCGTACTCGGATTACTGCATGGTATACTTTTTCCGTAAAGTTTTTTTGAAATCTGACACAGTGGATGCATTAAGGAGAAGTTTATCTAAAGTTCCATGTATAATAGTTGTATCTCTATCAATGTTTATTTTGAGTATTTCTTTAAATTGATGTGGCTCTCTGCAAAATCACTGCATGTTTTAGAACTGCTGAACATAACACGCCAATGTAAAATGAGATTTTTGGTTATAAATATGCACTTTATCGAACAAAACAAACATGTATTGTGTAACATGAAGTCCTATGACTGTCATCGGATGAAGATCATCAAAGGTTAGTGATTAATTTGATCTCTATTTGTGCTTTTTGTGACTCCTCTCTTTGACAGGAAAAATGACTTTTTCTGTGACTTGGTGGTGACCTAACATAATTGTTTGGTGTGCTTTCGCTGTAAATCCTTTTTGAAATCAGACACTGTGGCTGGATTAACAATAATTTTATCTTTAAAATGGTGTAAAATACTTGTATGCTTGAGGAATTTTAATTATGAGATTTTTGTTGTTTTGAATTTGGCGCCATGATCTTTCACTGGCAGTTGGTGGGGTGGGACGCTACCGTCCCACATTTCCCAGAGAGGTTTAATAAAGGTAAAATAAAAAAAGGGATTGATTTTAAGAAATGTAGCTTAATTAATTTGATTAATATTATGGTGTTTATATTCCGAAAAAATGAAGAACATCTGCACTTTTGAGGCCAATTGTGCGTCGCCCCACGGACCTCCCGGTCACGTCCGGTAACGACAGAGCCTGGGCACAAACCCAGAGTCTCTGGTGGCACAGCTGGTGCTGCAGTACAGCGCCCTTAAACCACTGCTCCACCCGGGAGGCAGAAAGAGGTTTTCATTAACAAGTGAGTGAGAAAGTTATAGAGAGTCAAAGATTATACTAATCTCCCTTGTTATTGGTAATGGTTAGAGAGCATGTCTTGGGGCTAACTTTTTAATTATTCATAATTCACAATTTATTCAGGATTATCCATAATCATGGTAGCATATAGAATTATTTTGAAAAATATTATATATTTCACATAGGTGAAACCAATAAGAAACAATCAGGATAATGATAGAAACAAGGTAAGGGTGCCCTCCAGTGGTAACCTAAGGAAACACACTCAAAATAAAACAGAAACTGTGACAAGAATGGGCTTTAAGTGAGGTAGATGAACCTATAGCCATATTACTTCAACAGTATTTAACAGGATACTTTGTATTCTTTACAGTTTTACAGGAATGTGGTTCTGAATACAAACAGCCACACCATAAACAGCCACACCTTTGCCATTTCTGTCTTTTCTGTCAATCTTATAACCATGTATTTCTACCACTGTATCATCAAAGGAATTATCTAAGTGAGTTACAGAGATTGTCAGAATATGAATGTCACCTGTTACTAGCAAATTATTGATTTCATGAACATTGTTTCTTAAGCTACATATGTTAACGTGGGCTATTTTTTTACACTTTTCTGGGGTCTTTGAATGTAGTTCTTGCTTTACTGGGAAGCTTAGCAGAGGTAGACATGCTTGGGTTATTTATATTAGTGCAGGGTGAGCTGCACCCAGTGGACTTCCTGCTTGTGCACACCACCTCAGTCCTAACAGTATTTATCTGGTTAATAGGCATCTGATTACCACATACAATAGCTGTAGGATCAGCAGAGGCAGGATAGTGAGATGGACATACATTAGGTTACTTACATTGTGTCTTTCAATGCCCTTGGGATAATGTATATTTGCTGAAGCATTATAGCGACACAATGGTAGGGATTAAATGGGCTGGACTTGGGTCATTAACAAATCATTGTCTCAACGTAGCCTTATAATTCTGTGAAAGGATCCAAGAACCCACATTTTTGGGTTGTCAATAAATGTTAAAACCACAGAGCTGCAATAGTCTTGTAGACCGTTACGGAGTGCTAAAAGTGGCGTTCGTTGGTGTCAAGTAGAGACCCAATCAGTTCTTTAAAATAAATCTTCAGCTGTTCTGAGCTGCCCTTCATAATGTCATTCGACCCCAAGTGAACCATGACAGTATCAGCCCCCATTGACTGACACACAGCCTCAGGAAGCAACGTGGTGATATCCTGAATGTTTGCCCTGGGAAGACACAAAGTCTTTGCCCCTGGTACAAATATATACCTCACCATCGAACTCCATGATTGTGAGGCCAGAGCCACAGAACTCACCTGAATAGAGGGCTGCTGAGACGCAGGCTGCGTGCAGACTACAACAGCCAAACGGACAGAGCTCTAATCCAGAGACCATGGCCCAGCGAAGGGGGGCTGGGTGGTCAAGGCTGTGCCCAGGCGATTGATTGACTAGGACAGGGAGAGGTAGCTGGAGGGACATCCACAGCCATGGAGGGAACACCCAAGTCCCCGGCAGAAGACAGCTGGTACAGGGGCTCAAAGCGATTTGAAAGTCTTAATTCCGGACACGGGGAAGAAGACAGGTGTGCCGAGAACGATTCTTCTCCTTCGTTCTGGTTCCGACACGCATCCATTTACGCTCACCTGGAGTCTAACAATGAGCAGCCATTTTCTGGTTCAAGTTAGTAGAGGAGTACAGTGGTGGAAATGTGTCGTAGTACAGGAAGGTCCCATTATGATCCTCTTGGATGTTTTGACAGGAAGCATTTGAAGATGCCGATAGTCTAATGGAATCCTTATTCAGTTCAAGCCGTTTGGTTAAATGTAAAATTTCTTCATGAAGATTAATGATCTTTTCTTAATAAGCTGCATCAAGTTCAATACATTTTTTGTATTTTTCATAGTCTAAAATGACCACAGCACCCCCCTTGTCTGCAGGTTTGATTAACAAAGTCTTTCATTTGTTCATTGAGTGCCTGTTTCTTCTGTCCTGGTGAGGTTTTCTGAATGTGGTTAGTTTTTCTCGTATATATACAGGCACAACTTCTTATATGACTAACCTACAATAGGTATTAACTGAGGAATTGTTAACCGTTGGACATAATTTTCTTTTGGGAATAAAATGAGTAATAGTTATTTGTTGGGTCTCTAGGCTGGAAGCAGTTTTTTGGGAAAACACATCTAAGTTTTTATCTTGTGAATTAATCTTTCGTATCAAATGGTTTGTCTGTACAGAGGCCCTTAGATAAGACTGAGACTTGAGCGTCAGTGAGTTATTTTCTGGAGAGGTTAATTACCACGTCCTGCTGTAGCTCCTAGTCCCCTCGATACGTAAAGCTTACACGGTGATACTAGCAATCGCAGCATTGCAGGTTTCCCTTTTCTCTCATGTTCAATCAAATTAACTCCAAAATGACACAATACATTAATTACCATACATTTCTATTGGGCAAAAAAAATAAAAATAAGGAAGTAATCTGAAACGCAACCAAAACTTACTGCAAATGCATCCAACAAGATTTTAGTCACAAGCTTGATGTTGTCAATGCGTGCCAGGAATATGGGATCAAATACAACACTTTTGACTACTTTATTTATACAAATCTTTAGACGTGTCAATCATTTTCACACTCCTAAGCATATCTCTTATTGGCTGGGCGGACACTGCGCACACACGCACACGCATGCCACACACACACACACACAGTGCAGGATAGTCATCTAAAGTGGCTCTGTAGTCCTGAGTTTATGAAGACAGTTAAAGGGAAGACTTCTTGATCCCTGAGTATTTATCTGTGTGAGAGAGTGTGTGTGTGTGTGAGTGAAGGATTCACTTTTCTGTTTTTTTTAAAGGTCTTTTCTGATTTGATTTAACTGATAGAGATAGAGGATGACAGTGAGGAACGATAGAGATTGTGACAAAGGGCCTTATACCAGATTCAAACCTATGCCGTCACTGTAGATGTGTGTGCTGGAGGCTGCAGCATTACCGCTAGACCAGCCAAGCATGCTGACACACTGTTCTACATGACGCTGTTGTTGTTGCCATTTTGTGATTGACAATAGTGTGTCATTTTCTGCTTAGCTGTCTTGGAGTCTGTCTCAATGGACAAGTTCATCCCTGAGTCGCCTCAGAACAGCGAATCAGGAGAAGTCTCTCCCTGCCGCTCCCCCTCCACCCCACGACACTTCCGCTACAGGCAGCCTGGAGGTAAATGTGTGTGCATATGTTTGTGTGTCAGACTTGACACAACTACGGTTTAAACTGTGCTTCGTGGAAAGTAACTATTTATTTGGGGGGGCAAATAGTTAACTATTTGAATACAGATCTCAGAAAGTGACTACTTTTCGGAAACTATTGGATTTGCTGCCTCCAACTAATGGAAGGGCTGTATCTGGAACTGTATGTTGAAGATAGTATAGGAGATTGTGTTTGTAATTTATTCTATCGCAATCTATATGACAGTCATATTTGATCTAGACAATACTTTTTTGAACATTCTATATTTAACCTTTTATTTAACTAGGCAAATCAGTTAGGAACAAATTATTATTTACAATAATGGCCTAGGAACAGTGGGTTAACTGCCTTGTTCAGGGGCAGAACGACAGATTTTTACCTTGTCGGCTTGGGGATTTTATCCACCAAACTTTGGTTACAGGCTCAACACTCTAACCACTAGGCTACCTGCCTCCCAATTCTCCTGGATGTCCATTTGTGTACATAATAAATTCAAAACGATTTATATTTTGTACAGATGAGTATCAAATCAAATTGTATTTGTCACATGTGCCTAATACAACAGTATTCAATACAACTGTAGAGAGTGAAATGCTTAATGTTATTTTACTGCTGCTCTTTAACCATTTAGTTTTTTTATTTAAGTGTTTTACTTATCTATTTCTTACTTAACCAACAATGCAGTTCTAAGAAAAATAAGTGTTAAGGGCTTTACAAGAGCAGCAGTAAAATAACATTAGCGGGGCAATATACAGGGGGTACCGGTACAGAGTCAATGTGTGGGGGACACAGGTTAGTCGAGGTAATTGAGGTAATATGTAGATGGAGGTAGAGCTAAAGTGACTATGCATAGATAATAACCAGAGAATAACAGCAACGTAAAAGGGAGGGGGTAGCCATTTGATGAACTGTTCAGAAGTCTTATGGCTTAGGGGTAGAAGCTGATAAGAAACCTTTAGGACCTAGACTTGGCTCTCCGGTACCGGTGTGTTTGGACCATGATAGTTTGTTGGTGATGTGGACACCAAGGAACTTGAAGCTCTCAACCTGCTCCACTACAGCCCTGATGATGTGAATGGGGGCGTGCTCGGTCCTCCTTTTCCTGTAGTCCACAAGGCCTACCACTGCTTTGTCATCGGCAAACTTAATGATGGTGTTGGAGTCGTGCTTGGCCATGTAGTCATAGGTGAAGAGGGAGTACAGGAGGGGACTGAGCACGCAACCCTGAGGGGCCCCCGTGTTGAGGATCAGCGTGGCAGATGTGTTGTTACCTACTCTTACCACCTGTAGGCGGCCCATCAGGAAGTCCAGGATCAAGTTGTAGAGGGAGGTGTTTAGTCCCAGGGTCCTTAGCTTAGTGATGCGCTTTGAAGGCACTATCGTGTTGAATGCTGAACTATAGTCAATGAATAGCATTCTCAGGTAGGTGTTCCTTTTGTCCAGGTGGAATAGAGCAGTGTTATGGCGATTGCATCATCTGTGGACCTATTGGGGCTGTAAGCAAATTGAAGTGGGTCTACAGTCAGGCCAAAAGTTTTGAGAATGACACAAATATTAATTCCAACAAAGTTTGCTGCTTCAGTGTCTTTAGATATTTTGTCAGATGTTACTATGAAATACTGAAGTATAATTACAAGCTTTTCACAAGTGTCAAAGGCTTTTATTGACAATTTACATGAAGTTGATGCAAAGAGTCAATATTTGCAGTGTGGACCCTTCTTTTTCAAGACCTCTGCAATCTGCCCTGGCATGCTGTCAATTAACTTCTGGGCCACATCCTGACTGATGGCAGCCCATTCTTGCATAATCAATTATTGGAGTTTGTCAGAATTTGTGGGTTTTTGTTTGTCCACCTGCCTCTTGAGGATTGACCACAAGTACTCAATGGGATTAAGGTCTGTGGAGTTTCCTGGCCATGGACCCAAAATATCGATGCTTTGTTCCCCGCGCCACTTAGTTATCCTCCAAAAGGTGCTCCATCATGCTGGAAAAGGCATTTTGTCACCAAACTGTTCCTGGAGGGTTGGGAGAAGTTGCTCTCTGAGGATGTGTTGGTACCATTCTTTAATCATGGCTGTGTTCTTAGGCAAAATTGTGAGTGAGCCCACTCCCTTGGCTGAGAAGCAACCCCACACATGAATGGTCTCTTCTTTTCTTCTTTACTGTTGGCATTTTTATTATTATTTTTTTTATTTCACCTTTATTTAACCAGGTAGGCAAGTTGAGAACAAGTTCTCATTTACAATTGCGACCTGGCCAAGATAAAGCAAAGCAGTTCGACACATAAAACGACACAGAGTTACACATGGAGTAAAACAAACATACAGTCAATAATACAGTATAAACAAGTCTATATACGATGTGAGCAAATGAGGTGAGATAAGGGAGGTAAAGACAGGGAGGTAAAGTAGAACACTGGAATGGTAAATTTGCAATGGAAGAATGTGCAAAGTAGAAAGATGGTAGCGCTCACCTTGTCTTCTCCGGACAAGCTTTTTTCCAGATGCTCCAAACAATCGGAAAGGGGATTCATCATAGGAAGAGATTGAATATGTCCGTAAATACACCAGCCAGCTGGTCTGCGCATGCTCTGAGGATGCGGCTAGGGACGCCATCTGGGCCTGCAGCCTTGCGAGGGTTAACACGTTTAAATGTCTTACTCATGACAGCCATGGAGAAGGAGAGCCCACAGTCCTTGGTAGTGGCCATGTCGGTGGCACTGTGTTATCCTCAAAGCGGGCAAAGAAGGTTTAAATGTTTAAATGTCTAACTCATGACAGCCACGGAGAAGGAGAGCCCACAGTGATGGAAGCAGAACGTCAGTGTCTGTGACGTGGCTGGT
The DNA here is from genome assembly GCF_021184085.1 of Oncorhynchus gorbuscha. Taxonomy (NCBI): domain Eukaryota; kingdom Metazoa; phylum Chordata; class Actinopteri; order Salmoniformes; family Salmonidae; genus Oncorhynchus; species Oncorhynchus gorbuscha. Next base: position 36,034,741 of record NC_060176.1, on the reverse strand, counting down.
TTTCTTTTTGTAGTCTGTGATTGTCTGTATACCATGCCACATATGTCTCGTGTCTGAGCTGTTGAATTGAGTCTCCACTTTGTCTCTATACTGACATTTCGCTTGTTTGATTGCCTTGCGGAGAGAATAAGTACACTGTATCTATTCAGGCATATTCCCAGTCACGTAAGTTTTGCGCGAATGCTGCCATCTATTCACGGTTTCTGGTTAGGTTTTAATAGTCACAGTGGGTACAATATCTCCTATGCACTTCCTTATAAACTCACTCACCGAATCAGCATATACGTCAATATTATTCTCTGAGGCTACCCAGAACATATACCAGTCTGAGTGATCAAAACAATCTTGAAGAGTGGAATCCGATTGGTCAGACCAGCATTGAATAGTTCTTAGCACGGGTACATCCTGTTTGAGTTTCTGCCTATAGGAAGGGAGGAGCAAAATGGAATCGTCGTCAGATTTGCCCCAAGGCAGGGTGGGGGGGAGGGCCTTATATGCATCACAGAAGTTAGAGTAGCAGTGATCCATAATTTTGCCAGCGCGACTACCTCAGTCAATATGCTGGTAGAATTTAGGTAGCCTTGTTCTCAAATTTGCTTTGTTAAAATCCCCAGCAACTATAAATGCAGCCTCAGGATATATGGTTTCCAGTTTGCATAAAGTCCAGTGAAATTCCTTGAAGGCCGTCGTGGTATCAGCTTGAGGGGGGGATATACACGTCTGTGGCAATAATCGAGGAGAATTCTCTTGAGAGATAATACGGTCGGCATTTGATTGTGAGGAATTATAGGTCAGGTGAACGAAAGGACTTGAGTTCCTGTATGTTGCTACATTTACACCATGAGTCGTTAATCATGAAACATACACCCCCGCCCTTCTTCTTCACGGAGAGAAGTTTATTCCTGTTGGTGCGGCGTACAAACAATCCAGGAGGCTGTATCGATTCCGACAGCATAACCCGAGAGAACCATGTTTCCGTGAAACAGAGTATGTTACAATCCGTGATGTCTTCCCTCTTCGGGAAATTCGTATTCCTGGTCATAGTGTTGGTAAGTTGACACCGCTCTCCTATATAATAGTTATTCCTGGCTGTATGTAATAACCCTGAAGATTTTCTGAGATAACAATGTAAGAAATAATACATATAAAAACAAAATACTGTTTCCTAAGGACTAGATGCGAGGCAGCCCTCTCTGTCGGCGCCATTTTCTACTTCCTGAGCACTCTTGAGCAGGTTTTCATTGAGATTCTCTTTGTACTTTGCTCCGTTTATCTTTCCCTTGATCCTGACTAGTCTTCCTGTCGCTGAAAACCATCTGCACAGCATGATGTTGCCACCACCATGTTTCACTGTAGAGATGGTATTGGCCAGGTGATGAGAAGTGCCTGTTTTTTTTCCAGACGTGACGCTTGGCATTAAGGCCAGAGAGTTCAATCTTGGTTTTATCAGACCAGAGAATCTTGTTTCTCATGGTCTAAGAGTCGTTTGGGTGCCTTTTGGCAAACTCCAAGCGCGCTGTCATGTGCCTTTTACTGAGGAGTGGCTTCCGTCTGGCCCCTCTACCATAAAGGCCTGATTGTAAGTCGCTCTGGATAAGAGCGTCTGCTAAATGACTTAAATGTAAATGTAAATGTAAATGTTGGAGTGTTGCAGAGATGGTTGTCCTTCTGGAAGGTTCTCCCATCTCCACAGAGGAACTCTAGATCTCTCTCAGAGTGACCGTCGGTTTCTTGGTCATCTGCCTGACCAATTCCCTTCTCCCCCGAATTCTCAGATAATTCCTTCGACCTCATGGCTCGGTTTTTGCTCTGATAAGCACTGTCAACTGTGAGACCTTATGTAGACAGGCGTGTGCCTTTCCAAGCCAAGTACAATTAATTTAATTTACCACAGGTGGACTCCAATCAAGTTGTCGAAACATCTCAAGGATGATCAATAGAAACAGGATGGACCTGAGCTCTGAATATTTTCAGATTGCACTGTAGATAATTATATTTGTGGGGTACAGAGATGAGGTAGTCATTCAAAAAAAGTCCATGCAACTTATTACGTAACTTGTTAAGCATATTTTTCTCCTGAACTTATTTAGGCTTGCCATATCAAAGGGTGGAATACTTATTGACAAGACATTTAAGCTTTTGTTTTGTATTAATAAAAAAATATATATATAAAACCATAGTTCCACTTTGACATTATGGTGACGGAAAATCAAAATTTCAGCAATTTTAAATTCAGATTGTAACATAAGAAAATCTGGAATACGGCACTGTATTTGTTCATCATTTTGAAGCTGCAAAAGTGGTCTATTCTAACGTTGAGGTGATTCCATGTCCCTCATGTATTTAATTCTAGGCTATATTTAAAATTAATACCTGAGAGCCTTCCAAACCATGTGCTAATGATCATATATTTAGACCAATTTAGTTTTTGGATCTTCATCAAATATTTGGCAGCCATCAAATATTTATTATTTTTGGTTTTCATATAGTACCATACAGTACCATTCAAAAGTTTGGACACACCTACTCATTCAAGGGTTTTTCTTTATTATGACTATGTTCTACACTGTAGAATAATAGTGAAGACATAAACTATGGAATAACAAATATGGAATCATGTAGTAAAAAAAGGGTTAAACAAATCGAAATATGTTTTGTATTTGAGATTCTTCAAAGTAGCCACCCTTTGCCTTGAAAGCTTTTCACATTCCCTCAACGAGTAGTAATGAAGTGCTTTGAAAGGCTGGTCATGGCTCACATCAACACCATCCTCCCAGAAACCCTAGACCCACTCCAATTTGCATACCTCCCCAACAGGTCCACAGATGATGCAATCTCTATTGCACTCCACACTGCCCTTTCACACCTGGACAAAATTAACACCTATGTGAGAATGTTATTCATTGACTACAGCTCAGTGTTCAACACCATAGTGATCTCAAAGCTCATCACTAAGCTACGGACCCTGGGACTAAACACCTCCCTCTGCAACTGGATCCTGGACTTCCTGACGGGCTGCCCCCAGGTGGGAAGGTTAAGTAACAACACATCCAGCATGCTGATCCTCAACACTGTGTGTTCAGTCCCTTCCTATAGTCCCTGTTCACTCATGACTTCACGGCCAGGCACAACTCCAACACCATCATTAAGTTGGCCGATGACGCAACAGTGGTAGGCCTGATCACCGACAATGATGAGACAGTTTATTTTTTTATATTTTTTTATCTCACCTTTATTTAACCAGGTAGGCTAGTTGAGAACAAGTTCTCATTTCCAACTGTGACCTGTCCAAGATCAAATAAAGCACTTGTAATAAACAAATATACAATCAATAATACAGTAGGAAAATCTATATACAGCATGTGCAAATGAGGTAGGATAAGAGAAGTAAGGCAATAAATAGGCCATGGCCAACCTAAAGTAATTGCTATATAGCAAATCAACACTGGATTGGTAGGATGTGCAGAGGATGAATGTGCAAGTTGAGATACTGGGGTGCCAAGGAGCAAGGTAAATAAATAAATACAGTATGGGGATGAGGTAGATCAGATGAGCTATGTACAGGTGCAGTGATCTGTGAGCTGCTCTGACAGGAGGTCAGAGACTTGACCATGTGGTGCAAGGACAACAACCTCTCCCTCAACTTGATCAAGACAAAGGAGTTGGTTGTGGACTACAGGAAAAGTAGGACCGAGCACGCCACGATTTTCGGTGACAGGGCTGTAGTGGAGCAGGTTGAGAGCTTCAAGTTCCTTAGCGTCCACATCACCAACAATCTAACATAAGAGGCTTGCTTGAGCCAAGAAACACGAGCAATGAACATTTGACCGATGGAAATTTGTTATTTCGTCTGATGAGTCCACATTTCCTATTTTTGGATCGAACCGCCCTGGCTTTGTGAGACGTAGAGTAGGTGAAGGGATGATCTCTGCATGTGTAGTTCCCACCATGAAGCATGTAGGTGTGATGGTGTAGGGGTGCTTTGCTGGTGACACTATCTGTGATTTATTTAGAGTTCAAGGCACGCTTAACAAGCATGGCTACCGCAACATTCTGCAGCGAGATGCCATCCCATCTGGTTTGCGCTAAGTGGGACTATCATTTGTATTTCAACAGGACAATGACCCAACACACTTCCAGGCTGTGTAAGGGCTATTTGACCAAGAAGGACAGTGATGGAGTGCTGCATCAGATGACCTGGCCTCCAAAATCCCCCGACCGCAACCCAATTGAGATGGTTTGGGATGATTTAGACCGCAGGGTGAAGGAAAAACAGCCAACAAGTGCTCAGCATGAAGAGCCTTCCAGTCGAAGCTGGTTGAGAGAATGTCAAGAGTGTGCAAAGCTGTCAAGGCTACTTTGAAGAATCTAAAATATATCAAATTGTTTCACACTTTTTTGGTTCCTACTTGATTCCATATGTGTTATTTCATAGTTTATGTCTTCACTATTATTCTACAATGTAGAAAATAGTAAAAGTAAAGAACAACCCTTGAATGAGTAGGTGTGTCCAAACGTTTGACTAATATTGTATATTCAAATACTTTTAAATATTATTTGGTTGTTTGAGAAGTATTCAAAATACAGTACTTAAAAATCCTATTTGGTTTTCTGAGACCTGTAGTGGAATATCCAAGAAAATAGTTGCCTTTTAGTTGAAACTCCTATATCAACTATATTTGAATACTGAGTATTTGAAGAGGTGGTATTTTCAAATAAACTAGAAAATACAAACATATTCTGCTGGTGTGTCCCCCTCCCCCAAATGGAAAATCCAATCATTGACTCTCTACCCTACTCTTTCCTCCTCATCCCTTTCTCTTCCAGACAACTTTGGTCACTCCTTTATGCTCTGCTTCCTTATTATTTCCTTATTTGAAAGGAGAAACTACACTATGAAACAAAGATGAATGACAAAGAATAATAGTCAAAAGCTTTGGAGCACCTTAAATACATTTTAGGGTAATAAGGCAAACTCCACTCCATTATTCATTGAATCAGATGGCTCATTCATCACAAAATCCATTGATATTGCCAACTACTTTAATGATTTTCTTCATTGGCAAGATTAGCAAACTTAGGCATAACACGCCAGCAAAAAATTCTGACACAACACACCCAAGTATATCTGACCAAATTTTGAAAGACAAGCATTGTAATTTTGAATTCTGTGAAGTGTAGAAGAGGTGAAACAATTTGTCTAATCAACAAAGACAATCCACCGGGGTCTAACAACTTGGATGGAAAAGGACTGAGGATAGTAGTGAACGATGTTGCAATTTAAGCCTAGTAAACAGTGTGTGCCCTCAGGCCTGGAGGGAAGCAAAAGTTATTCCCCTACCTAAGAATAGTAAAGCCCCCTTAACTGGCTCAAATAGCCAATCAATATGTTACCAACCCTTAGCAAACTTTTAGAAAAAAAAGTGTTTGTCCAGATACAACGCTATTTCACTGTAAACAAATTGACAACAGAATCTCAGAATCTCAGGGACAGACATTCAACAAGCACTTACACAAATGACTGATGATTGGCTGAGATAAATTTATGATAAATTGTGGGGGCTGTTTTGTTAGTCTTCAGTGCAGCTTTTGACATTATCGATCGTAGTCTGTTGCTGGAAAAACATATGTGTTATTGTGACGTGGTGAGGTTGGACCCAGGTGCAGAGACGAGACCAGACAAGGAATCAGTGCTTAAGGATAAACATAATTACTTTACTGATAAACAGTAGCCGCAGGATCACAGTACACTGGGAAAAAACAACAATCACTAAGTCTCGAGAACTCACTCAGGAAACAAACACACACTTTACAATTCAAGCTTCTGCAAAGGAAACCAGAAAACACACCTCTTTTAATAGGTAAATCATAATGAGTAATAGGACACACCTGAGGGTCATTGTCTCTAGGACGGGCTCTGCCGCCCTCTGGTGACAGGTTGACTCATGAAAGTTATAGCTTCAAACCCCCTGCTATATTGTGGACAATGAATAAAGAGTTACCTGTCTAACAGAACACAGAGGGTGTTCTTTATTGGAAGCCTCTCCCACAAAATCCAGGTATAATATCAGGAATTCGTCAGGGCAGCTGTCTAGGCCTTTGTGTAAAGCCAGTGTGTCTAATATGCGGATGACTCAACACTATACAAATCAACAACACTTAACAAACATTTGACAAAACCTGCAGTTCGTTTCATAATTGGTGGCAAGGAATAAGTTAGTCCTAAATCTTTCAAAAACTAAAAGCGTTGCATTTGGGATAAATCATACACTAAACCCTAAGCCTCAACTAAATCTTGGAATGAATAATGTGGAAATTGAGCAAGTTGAGGAGAATAAACTGTTTGGAGTAACCCTGGATTGTAAACTGTCATGTTTCAAACATATTGATACAACAGTAGTTAGGATGGGGAGTCTGTCCATTATAAAGAGCTGCTCTGCCTTAACAGCACAATCAACAAGGCAGGTCCTACAAGCCCTAGTTTTGTCACACCTGGACTATTGTTCAGTTGTGTGGTCAGGTATGACAAAGAGGGACTTAGGAAAAGTGCAATGGCTCAGAACAGGGCACCACGTCTGGCCCTTGAATGTACACAGAGAGCTAACATTAATGATATACATGTCAATCTCTCCTGGCTGAAAGTGGAGGAGAGATTGACTTCACTACTTGTATTTGTGAGAGGTATTGACACTTTGAATGCACCGTGCTGTCTGTTTGAACTAATGGCACACTGCTCAGACACACATGCATACCCCACAAGACATGCCACCAGAGGTCTCTTCACAGTCCCCAAGTCCAGAACAGACGATGGGAGGTGCACAGTCCTACATATTGCCATGACTACATGGAACTCTATTCCACATCAAAGTAACTCATGCCAGCAGTAAAATTTGATTTTAAAAACATAAAAATACACCTGATTGGAACAGTGGAGACTGTGAAACAACACAAACATAGACAAATGCATACAAACACACAATGACATGCACACTATAGACACATGTACACATGGATTTTGTGTTATAGATAAGTGGTAGCAGAGTAGAGGCCTGAGGGACCACACTTAATATGTTGTGAAATCTGTTATGATTGTATTGTAATGTTTTTCAAATGTATAACTGCCTTAATTTTGCTGGACCCCAGGAAGAGTAGCTGCTTGGCAACAGCTAATGGGAATCCAGAATAAATACAAATTCAAAATCTCCTCATTCCCATTCCCTCTGTCATTAAAAATCCTACAATGTGATTTTCTGTATTTATTTTCCCTCATTTTGTCTGTCATAGTTGAAGTGCACCTATGATGAAAATTACAGGCCTCTCTCATCTTTTAAAGTGGGAGAACTTGCACAATTGGTGGCTGACTAAATAATTTTTTGCCCCATTATATATTCAAAAAAGTATTCCTTACCCAAGGACAGTTCAACAGGTGTCTATCCAAGGAAAATAAAGAAAAGGAGATGTCTGTGTCTGCATTGATCTGAATTTATTTTCAGGACAAAAGCACATTTTTCTTTATTTCCCTGGATAGTCAAATGTTGAAGTGTTTTTAGGTAAGGCATATGTTTTTGCATTAACAAATCTTAGAGTTAATTACCTGATTCCCTTTTTTGTTCAAGGTGGGCTGAAGTGTGTTTGGGTTAGCTTTCATTCCAGTGGTACATAACCTCAGAGGTGTGAATGTTTAGTGAGGCCAGATTCACATAGGATTATTTCCCTGTGACTCACACTTAATTTAAACAAGCCCAAGTCACTGGTCGGAGCTTCAGAGCCAGAGGAGCTCTGTGTGTGTGTGTGTGTGTGTGTGTGTGTGTGTGTGTGTGTGTGTGTGTGTGTGTGTGTGTGTGTGTGTGTGTGTGTGTGTGTGTGTGTGTGTGTGTGTGTGTGTGTGTGTGTGTGTGTGTGTGGGGGGGTGTGTGGGGGTGTGGGTCAGACTGGTAACAGTTTTTCTTGGATTTAGCTTAATGCTGTTTGGATGACATTAAAGCAGCCCATATGTAGGGCAGCTGAGACAAGGTGACAGTATTGGACTGAATATTGTAGATTGTCTCAGACGGTGAAAGAAATGTTGGGACTGTGAACATTCTGTTAGCACAAGGTGGAAATGCTGTGTGTGCTTGTGAATGGATAACTTTTCTATTTCTCTCTCTCTGTCTCTCTATTTCACTTTCTCTCTCTAGTTCAATCAGGGGAGAACTCTCGTTGTTCTGTTTCTCCTGCCTCAGCCTTTGCTATTGCTACAGCTGCAGCAGGACATGGCTCTCCCCCAGGTACACACACACACACACACACACACACACACACACACACACACACACACACACACACACACACACACACACACACACACACACACACACACACACACACACACACACACACACGCAAGCACACACACTCAAGCAAGCAAGCACACACACTCAAGCAAGCAAGCACACACACTCAAGCAAACACACACACTAATTGTTCTCCTCTCTCCACCAGTGTTTAATAACTCAGAGAGGACATGTGATAAGGAGTTTATCATCAGAAGAGCAGCTACTAACAGAGTTCTCAACGTACTTCGACACTGGGTCTCAAAACACTCCCAGGTCTGTACACACTGTGTATGTACAGTACCTTTGGAAAGTATTCAGATTCCCTGACTTTTTCCACATTTTGTTAGGTTACAGCCTTATTTAAAAAATCTACACACAATATCCCATAATGACAAAGTAAAAACTGGTTTCATAAATGTTTGCACCCAAAAAATATATGTCACATTTACATAAGTATTCAGACCCCTTACTCAGTACTTTGTTGAAGCACCTTTGGCATCGATTACAGCCTCGGTACTTCTTGGGTATGACACTACAGTGCCTTGCAAAAGTATTCACCCCCTTGACATTTTTCTTATTTTGTTTCATTGCAACCTGTAATTTAAATGAATTTTTTATTTGGATTTCATGTAGTGGACATACACAAAATAGTCCAAATTGGTGAAGTGAAATGTAGAAAATAACTTGTTTAAAAAATTCAAAAAAAAAATCAAAAACGGAGAAGTGGTGCGTACATATTTATTCACCCCCTTTGCTATGAAGCCCCTACAAAAGATATGGTGCAACCAATTATCTTCAGAAGTCACATAATTCGTTAAATAAAGTCCACCCGTGTGCACTCTAAGTGTCACATGACCTGTCACATGATCTCAGTATTGGAAGACCTGTTCTGAAAGGCCCCAGAGTCTGCAACACCACTAAGCAAGGGGCACCACCAAGCAAGCGGCACTATGAAGACCAAGGAGCATTCCAAACAGGTCAGGGTCAAAGTTGTGGAGAAGTACAGATCAGGGTTGTGTTATAAAAAGTATCTGAAACTTTGAACATCCCACGGAGCACCATTAAATCCATTATAAGAAATGGAAAGAATAGGGCACCACAATAAACCTGCCAAGTGAGGGCCAGCCACCAAATTGCACAGACCATGCAAAGAGGTCATTAATCAGAGAGGAAACAAAGGGACCAAAGATAACCCTGAAAGGAGCTGCAAAGCTCCACAGCGGAGATTGGAGTATCTGTCCATAGAACCACTTTAAGCCGTACACTCCACAGAGCTGGGCTTTATGGAAGAGTAGCCAGACAAAAAGCCATTACTTAAAGAAAAAAATAAGCGAACACGTTTGGTGTTCGCCAAAAGGCATGTTTGAGACTCGCCAAACATATGGAAGAAGGTACTCAGGTCAGATGAGACTAAAATTGAGCCTTTTCGCCATCAAGGAAAATGCTATGTCTGGCGCAAACCCAACACCTCTCATCACCCCGAGAGCACTATCCCCACAGTGAAGCATGGTGGTGGCAGCATCATGCTGTGGGGATATGTTTCATCAGCAGGGACTGGGAAACTGGTCAGAATTGAAGGAATGATGGATGATGCTAAATACAGGGAAATTCTTGAGGGAAACCTGTTTCAGTCTTCCAGATATTTGAGACTGGGACGGAGGTTCACCTTCCATCAGGACAATGACCCTAACCATACTGCCAAAGCAACACTCAAGTGGTTTAAGTGGACACATGTAAATGTCTCGAAATGGCCTAGTCAAAGCCCAGACCTCAATCCATTTGAGTATAACTTAAAGATTGCTGTACACCAGCTGAACCCATCCAACTTGAAGGAACTGAAGAAGTTTTGCCTTGAAGAATGGAACAAAATCCCAGTGGCTAGATGTGCCAAGCTTATAATATATAATAATATAGAGACATGTCCAAGAGAGACATGTCCATGTATAGACATGTATAAGAGATGTATAGAGAGATGTATAGAGACATGTAGAGATGTATAGAGAGATGTATAGAGACATGTCCAAGAGATTTGCCGCTGTAATTGCCGCTGTAATTGCTGTAATTGCTGTAAAAGGTGGCTCTACAAAGTATTTACTTTTTTTGGGGGGGGCTCAATTTTTTGTCTTATTTCTTGTTTGATTCACAAAAAAAAATATTTTGCATCTTCAAAGTGGTAGGCATGTCATGTAAATCAAATGATACCAACCCCCCCCAAAATCCATTTTAATTCCAGGTTGTAAGGCAACAACATTGGAAAAATGCCAAGGAAGGGGGGTGTATACTTTTGCAAGCCACTGTACAAGCTTGGCACACCTGTATTTGGGCAGTTTCTCCCATTCCTCTCTGCAGATCCTCTCAAGCTCTGTCAGGTTGGATGGGGAGCATCGCTGCACAGCTATTTTCAGGCCTCTCCAGAGATGTTTAATCAGGTTCAAGTCCAGATCCTGTCTGGGCCACTAAAGGACATTCAGAGACTTGTCCCGAAGCCACTGCTGTATTGTTTTGGCTGCGTGCTTAGGGTTGTTGTCCTGTTGGAAGGTGAACCTTTGCCCCAGTCTGAGGTCCTGAGCGCTCTGGAACAGGTTTTCATCAAGGATCTCTCTGTACTTTGCTCCGTTCATTTTTCCCTCAATCCTGACTAGACTAGTCTCTCAGACCCTGCCGATGGAAAACATCCCCACAGCACGATGCTGCTACCACCATGCTTCACCGTAGGGATTAGTGCCAGGTTTCCTCCAGGCGTGACGCTTGGCATTCAGGCCAAAGTGTTCCATCTGGTTTCTCATGGTCTCAGAGTCCTTTAGATGCCTTTTGGCAAACTCCAAGTGCGCTGTCATGTGCCTTTTACTGAGGAGTGGCTTCCATCTGGCCACTACCATGAAGGCCTGATTTTTGGAGTGTTGCAGAGATGGTTGTCCTTCTGGAAGGTTCTCCCATCTCCACAGAGGAACTCTAGAGCTCTGTCAGAGTGACCATCTGGTTCTTGGTCACCTCCCTGACCAATGCCCTTCTCCCCTGAATTATCAGACAATTCCTTCGTCCTCATGGCTCGGATTTTGTTCTGATATGCACTGTCAACTGTGGGACCTTATATAGGCAGGCGTGTGCCTTTCCAAGTCAAGTCCAATTAATGTAATTTACCACAGGTGGACTCCAATCAAGTTGTCGAAACATCTCAAGGATGATCAATGGAAACAGGATGCACCTGAGCTAAATTCTCATAGCAAAGGGTCTGAAATCTTATGTAAGTAAGGTATGTGTTTTTATTTGTAATATATTTGTCTAAAAATCTGTTTTTGCTTCGTCATTATGGGGTATTGTGTGTAGATTGAGGGGGGAAAAGTGTGTAGATTGAGGGAAAAAAAGTAAAGGGGTCTGAATACTTCCCGAATGCGCTGTATCCTCCAAACAACGGCTTCTCGGGCAATATCTCGTGTGTGTGTGTGTGTGTGTGTGTGTGTGTGTGTGTGTGTGTGTGTGTGTGTGTGTGTGTGTGTGTGTGTGTGTGTGTGTGTGTGTGTGTGTGTGTGTGTGTGTGTGTGTGTGTGTGTGTGTGTGTGTGTTTAGGACTTTGAGATGAACAGTGAGTTGAAGATGGGAGTGATCTGTCTACTAGAGGAGATACTCAGAGATCCAGACCTATTGCCACAGGAGAGAAAAGCTACTGCTAATATACTAAGGTACACACAAACATGCAGGCATGGACAAACACACACACTCAAATATGAACACATGTACACACACACATACACACAAGCAGCTACTGGCCACATACACTATATATATAAAAGTATGTGGACACCCCTTCAAATTAGTGGATTTGGCTATTTCAGCCACACCCGTTGCTGACAGGTATATAAAATTGAGCACAAGGCCATGCAATCTCCATAGACAAACACTGGCAGTAGAATGGCCTTACTGAAGAGCTCAGTGACTTTCAACGTGGCACTGCAATAGGATGCCACCTTTCCAACACGTCAGTTCATAAAATGTCTGCCCTGCTAGAGCTTCCCCGGTCAACTGTAATTGCTGTTATTGTGAAGTGGAAATGTCTAGGAGCAACAACGGCTCAGCCACGAAGTGGTAGGCCACACAAGCTATCAGAACAGGACCGTCAAGTCCTAAGTGCGTAGCGCGTAACAATATTCTGTCCTCAGTTGCAACACTCACTACCGAGTTCCATACTGCCTCTGGAAGCAACATCAGCACAATAACTGTTCGTCGGGAGCATTATGACATGGGTTTCCATGGCCGAGCAGCTGCACACAAGCCTAAGATCACCATGCGCAATGCCAAGCGTCGGCTGGAGTGGTGTAAAGCTTGCCGCCATTGGACTCTGGAGCAGTGGAAACACATTCTCTGGAGTGATGAATCACACTTCACCATCTGGCAGTTAGACGGACAAATCTGGGTTTGGGGGATGGCAGGAGAACGCTACCTGCCCCAATGCATAACTAAGTTTGGTGGAGGAGGAATAATGGTCTGAGGCTGAGTTTGACACAGTGCTACAGTGTGACATTCTAGACGATTCTGTGCTTTTAACTTTGAGACAACAGTTTGGGGAAGGCCCTTTTCTGTTTCAGCATGACAATGGCACAATGCATAAAACAAGGTCCATACAGAAATGATTTGTCAATATCAGTGTGGAAGAACTTGACTGGCATACACAGAGCCCTGACCTCAATCCCATTGAACACCTTTGGGATGAATTGGAACGCCGACTGTGAGCCAGGACTAATCGTTTAACATCAGTGTTCAACCTCACTAATGCCCTTGTGGCTGAATGGAAGCAAGTCCCCGCAGCAATGTTCCAACATCTAGTGGAGTACCTTTTTTTTAACCTTTATTTTACTAGGCAAGTCAGTTAAGAACAAATTCTTATTTTCAATGACCGCCTAGGAACAGTGGGTTAACTGCCTGTTCAGGGGCAGAACGACAGATTTTGTACCTTGTCAGCTTGGGGATTTGAACTTGCAACCTTTCGGTTACTAGTCCAATGCTCTAACCACTAGGCTACCCTGCCACCACCTTCCCAGAAGAGTGGAGGCTGTTGTATCAGCATAAGGGGACCAACTCGCTGTTAATAGGACTGGGATCGGATGCCTGTCGTTGGTTTCATGACTATCTAAAGGATAGAAGTCAGGCTGTTAAGTCAACGGAATCCAGTCGGAGACATTGGAGTTGGTTAAAGGGGTCCCACAAGGTTCTATACTTGGTCCATTACTGCTCTACAAAAACAATATCGTTGATGAGATAAGTGTAAAATTCATCTATATGCTGATGACACTGTCATGTACTCTATCGCTTCAACGGCTGTATTGACCAATCAGGTGAATTGTTTCTGCAGTACCCTTTCTCTGGATGAGCAGGAAGCAGATGCCCAGCTGAGGATAGAAGACATCCTTCAGATGGTGAGAAAACTCCACTATCCAGCAACCCCTCTCATTTACTCACAAACGTCTCTAGGTAAGACATGGGATGTATTCATTAGTGCACACCGTAGTAAAACAGAACACATTTTGCCACGAAAACAAGCCTTTCTTACTGGACAAGTTCATGTTAGTCCCTAACCGTATTGTCCCATTTGATTCTGATTGGTTCCTAGTGAACATTGTAGTTAGGACATTCCTCCTTTCTCATTTACCTTAGCCCTGGTGAACTCTGCCCCCTTTGTACGGAACTGATACCTCTTCTCAATTTGCCAGAGAAGCAGTCCCCTGCTACACTTCATCTTGGTAAGAGTGTCTACACTCCCCAGATAATCAACCCCTGATAAGTCCCCTCGAAACCCTTAGCACCATCCAGTAGAGAGATGCCAGTCAGAGTTCTGTCCTACCTCATCCTACATCTCTCTCGATCAATCACGTCACCCACCTTCCTCTTATTTATTTAACCTTTATTTAATGAGGCAAGTCAGTTAACTTGACGGTTAACAATGACGGCCTTCCCCCTGTCCAAACCCTAACCCGGACGACCTTATAATGTACAGTAAACGGAGACCTGTGATTGGCTTAGTTAGCTATATTTTAGAAGTTTTAGTCTTTGATCAGATAGGTTAACTAAATAAATAACTGAATTGTTTGCCTCACAGTTAGCCAAGATTCCTACAATTGTTTACAGTTAGTTAGTAATTGCTTCTACACTATTTTGCTAGGTACAATAGCGCTGATGTGTCACTAATAACCTGTCACAAAAATGACTGTCTCCAGTTGTGTTTAAATATTACCACTGTGACACTGGATATTTTTGCTCCCCTCTCCCTCCACTGGATGGGAAACTGCCCTCATGTCTGTCTGCAAACTGATCCGTTCACTTACACATTAAGGGTGGGTTGCACCAAAATGGATTAACTCTTAAACTGGGTTAAATCAAGGTTTAACTATTCATGTTTGTGCACAAAACTTTAAACCTAGTTTTAAATGAATACCATACTGAACAAAAATATAAACGCGAGTTACAGTTCATATAAGTAAATCAGTCAACTGAAATAAATAAATTAGGCCCTAATCTATGGATTTTACATGACTGGGCAGGGGCACAGCCATGGGTGGGTCTGGGAGGGAAATAGGTCCACCCACTGGGGAGCCAGGCCGACCCACTGGGGAGCCAGGCCCAGTCATTTAGAATGAGTCCCCCCCCCCCCTCCTCTGACGATCCCACAGGTGAAGGAGCCGGAAGTGGATGTCCTGGGCTGGCATGGTTACATGTGGTCTACGGTTGTGAAGCCGGTTGGACGTACTGCCAAATTCTCTAAAACGATGTTGGCAGCTTATGGTAGAGAAATAAACACTACATTCTCTGGCAACAGCTCTGCATTCAACATGCCAATTGCACGCTCACTCAAAACGTGAGACATCTGTGGCATTGTGTTGTGTGACAAAAACGTATATTGTTCCCAGCACAAGGTGCACCTGTGTAATGATCATGCTGTTTAATCAGCTTCTTGATATGCCACACCTCTCAGGTGGATGGATTATCTTGAGAAAGGATCAAATGCTCGCTAACAGGGATGTAAACTATCTGTGCACAACATTTTTGGGATCTTTTATTTCAACTCATAAAACAAGGGACCAGCACTTTACATGTTGTGTTTATATTCGGTGTTCAGTGTAGTTAAATTGAATCCGTCTTCTAAATTTAATTTAAACTTTAAACCAATATTAAATGTAATCTATTTGCTCCATTGTTTTAAAATCAAATTTAAAAGTAGTCTAAACTGCCTAAATCTAAACTGCCACTGGATGAGGGTTGACGCCCTCTGTTGGCATTTTCTAAGCAACACATATATTGAAAATGACCTTTATTAACTATAAGTCCTACAAACATATGTTTAGTACTGTTAGAAAGGTAAAAACCGTGGGATTCGGGAACACCATGACAATTACAGAACAAGTGCATCAGCAGGAAAAAAAAGTATAAATAAATATTTGTTAAAATGTTGTTTTTTTTGGGGGGTGGGGGTTGGGTTCCCGATAGTCCCCATGTAGGGGAATACGAGATTTGAAAGTCTAGGTTTGAAATAAAATGTCACTAAATATCATTTCAAAAGGATACAAAAAAAACAACACAGACATGTTTGTAAAACAGTTTACTAATTTGACGTAAAAGTGCAATTAATTTCACCATTGGCCCTAAGTGAACACCCACTTTGATAGCTAGCAAGCTAAATCAAATCAAATCCAATTTTATTTGTCACATACACATGGTTAGCAGATGTTAATGCGAGTGTAGCGAAATGCTTGTGCTTCTAGTTCCGACAATGCAGTAATAACCAACAAGTAATCTAGCTAACAATTCCAAAACTACTACCTTTATAGACACAAGTGTAAGGGGATAAGAATATGTACATAAAGATATATGAGTGAGTGATGGTACAGAGCGGCATAGGCAAGATACAGTAGATGGTATTGAGTGCAGTATATACATATGAGATGAGTATGTAAACAAAGTGGCATAGTTAAAGTGGTAGATGATATAGAGTACAGTATATACATATGAGATGAATAATGTAGGGTATGTAAACATTATATTAGGTAGCATTGTTTAAAGTGGTTAGTGATATATTTTACATCATTTCCCATCAATTCCCATTATTAAAGTGGCTGGAGTTGAGTCAGTGTGTTGGCAGCAGCCACTCAATGTTAGTGGTGGCTGTTTAACAGTATGATGGCCTTGAGTTAGAAGCTGTTTTTCAGTCTCTCGGTCCCAGCTTTGATGCACCTGTACTGACCTCGCCTTCTGGATGATAGCGGGGTGAACAGGCAGTGGCTCGGGTGGTTGTTGTCCTTGATGATCTTTATGGCCTTCCTGTGACATCAGGTGGTGTAGGTGTCCTGGAGGGCAGGTAGTTTGCCCCCGGTGATGCGTTGTGCAGACCTCACTACCCTCTGGAGAGCCTCACGGTTGTGGATAGGGGGGTGTTCCCTCTGCTGTTTCCTGAAGTCCACAATCATCTCCTTAGTTTTGTTGACGTTGAGTGTCAGGCCGTCTCGTCATTGTTGGTAATCAAGCCTACCACTGTTGGTAATTGTTGGTAATCAAGCCTACCACTGTTGTGTCGTCCGCAAACTTGATGATTGAGTTGGAGGCGTGTGTGGCCACGCAGTCATGGGTGAACAGAGAGTACAGGAGAGGGCTCAGAACGCACCCTTGTGGGGCCCCAGTATTGAGGATCAGTGGGGTGGAAATGTTGTTGCCTACCCTCACCACCTGGGGGCGGCCCGTCAGGAAGTCCAGTACCCAGTTGCACAGGGCGGGGTCGAGACCCAGGGTCTCGAGCTTGATGACGAGCTTGGAGGGCACTATGGTGTTAAATGCCAAGCTGTAGTCGATGAACAGCATTCTCACATAGTTATTCCTCTTGTCCAGATGGGCAGCGTGCAGTGTGGTTGAGATTGCATCGTCTGTGGACCTATTTGGGCGGTTAGAAAATTGGAGTGGGTCTAGGGTGTCAGGTAGGGTGGAGGTGATATGGTCCTTGACTAGTCTCTCAAAGCACTTCATGATGACGGAAGTGAGTGCTACGGGGCGGTAGTCGTTTAGCTCAGTTACCTTAGCTTTCTTGGGAACAGGAGCAATGGTGGCCCTCTTGAAGCATGTGGGAACAACAGACTGGGATAGGGATTGATTGAATATGTCCGTAAACACACCAGCCAGCTGGTCTGCGCATGCTCTGAGGGCGCGGCTGGGGATGCCGTCTGGGCCTGCAGCCTTGCGAGAGTTGACACCTTTAAATGTTTTCCTCACGTCGGCTGCAGTGAAGGAGAGTCCGCATGTTTTAGTTGCGGGCCGTGTCAGTGGCACTGTATTGTCCTCAAAGCGGGCTAAAAAGTTATTTAGTCTGCCTGGGAGCAAGACATCCTGGTCCGTGACTGGGCTGGTTTTCATTTTGTAATCCGTGATTGACTGTAGACCCTGCCACTTACCTCTTGTGTCTGAGCCGTTGAATTGAGATTCTACTTTGTCCCTATACTGACGCTTAGCTTGTTTGATTGCCTTTGCGGAGGGAATAGTTACACTGTTTGTATTCGGTCATGTTTCCGGTCACCTTGCCTTTATTAAAAGCAGTGGTTCGGGGCTTTCAGTTTCACGCAAATTCTGCCATCAATCCACGGTTTCTGGTTTGGGAATGATTTAATCGTTGCTATGGGAACGACATCTTCAACGCACGTTCTAATGAACTCGCTCACCGAATCAGCGTATCCGTCAATGTTGTTGTCTGACGCAATACGAAACGTATCCCAGTCCACGTGATGGAAGCAGTCTTGGAGTGTGAAATGAGATTGGTCGGACCAGCGTTGAACAGACCGATATGCTGATAAAATTGAGGGAGTCTTGTTTTCAGATTAGCCTTGTTAACAATGAATGCAGCCTCCGGATAAATGGATTCCAGTTTGCAAAGAGTCAAATAAAGTTATTTCAGAGCCATCGATGTGTCTGCTTGGGGGGGAAATATATACGGCTGTGATTATAATCGAAGAGAATTCTCTTGGAAGATAATGTGGTCGACATTTGATTGTGAGGAATTCTTTCTAAATCAGGTGAACAGAAGGACTTGAGTACCTGTATGTTGTTATGATCACACCACGTCACGTTAACCATGAAGCATACGCCCCCGCCCCTCTTCTTACCAGAAAGATGTTTGTTTCCGTCGGCGCGATGTGTGGAGAAACCAGCTGGCTGCACCGATTCCGATAGCATCTCTCCAGTGAGCCATGTTTCCGTGAAGCAAAGAACGTTACAGTCTCTGATGTCCCTCTGGAATGCTACCCTTGCTCGGATTTCATCAACCTTGTTGTCAATAGACTGGACATTGGCGAGAAGAATGCTAGGGAGTGGTGCACGATGTGCCCGTCTCCGGAGTCTGACCAGAAGACCGCTCCGTTTCCCCCTTTTACGAAGTCGTTTTTTTGGGTCGCCGGCTGGGATCCATTCCGTCGTCCTGGGTGAAAGGCAGAACACAGGGTCCGCTTCGCAAAAGTCATATTCTTGGTCGTACTGATGGTGAGTTGACGCTGCTCTTATGTTTAGTAGTTCTCAACTGTATGTAATGAAACCTAAGATGACCTGGGGTACTAATGTAAGAAATAACATGTAAAAAAACTAAAAACTGCATAGTTTCCTAGGAACGCGAAGCGAGGCGGCCATCTCTGTCGGCACCGGAAGTATAGATCAGCTAGCAATGATTAGTGCTGATTTGTTTCCATAGAAATAGAATAAGAACACATTTATATGGTGTCACTAATCATAGAGGGCTTACAGTTGTGTCACAAATCACCTAACAACCGCACCAGTCACCATGTTGGAAGACCAAAATCAGTCTGTTGGAAGTTCTCCAATCGTCCACATTGGCTGGCTGCATTTTGCTACCACCGGAATCTTCGGGAAGATTGCTAATTATTTAGTTTTTCTAAGGAGCCAGAAAACAGAGGCAGTGGAAACCCCTTTTCAAGTAAGTAAATATATTTTTAAATTATCAAAATCAATGTATTATTAGCTAGCTAGCTTGCTACAGAACCTTAGTGTGCAGGCTAACTCAAATGAGCTGCTAATGTAATGTTAGCTAACTTTACATACTGTATAGCTGGCTAAGTCGATTCAATTTCACCAGTTTGCTAACTTGATATTAGCTAGTCAGCTAGCTATCTTGATGTATTTATCATTGTAAGTCTAAGTGAATTTGTAGCTAGGTAGCTAGCTAACAGCCATGGAAGAGGGTGAATGGATTAGCTCGCAGTTCAAGCTTTCAGAATGGAGAGTAGGCTACTCTGGATGGGGCAGGTACCTTTGTGGAAGGACATTATGAAAATATTCTAAATTTCCAGTTCCTAGTGAGAAAAACTGAGGACAGAGAGATATAACAACATAATATTCAGGGCTGTCTAATTTGAGTGTAATGCAGCCTGTTTCTTTTGTGATGCTTTCTGTCCTCTGATACAGAGAGATGTAAAGCAGATGAAGAGATCCCAATGAATGCACCAAGAGAATAAGGGTACATCCTTGTATACCATGGATTGTATATGTACCTATGTTAGCACATTTTGTGAACAAAAATACAGTTTAAGTAAACACAAAATGTAAACTCAGCAAAAAAAAAATGTCCTCTCACTGTCAACTGCGTTTATTTTCAGCAAACATTTGTAAATATTTGTATGAACATAACAAGATTCAACAACTGAGACATAAACTGAACAAGTTCCACAGACACGTGACTAACAGAAATTGAATAATGTGTCCCTGAACAAAGGGGGGTCAAAATCAAAAGTTACCGTCAGTATCTTGTGTGGCCACCAGCTGCATTAAGTACTGCAGTGCATCTCCTCCTCATGGAATGCACCAGATTTGCCAGTTCTTGATGTGAGATGTTACCCCATTCTTCCACCAAGGCACCTGCAAGTTCCCAGACATTTCTGGGGGGAATGATTTTTACTCATTATCTTTGAACGACAGAGTCCTGAAAGAAATATGTTTATTTTTTTGCTGAGTTTATAAACCTATTAGAAATGGAACAGGCCAACCCTGCTGGGTGTGCATGCTTCTGTTCCAGCTCAGCACTAACACACCTGATTCAATGTATCAAACCTAATTAGTTATCTTATTATGGGTATGTGGGACGCTACCATCCCACCTGGCCAACATCCGGTAAAATTGCAGAGCGCCAAATTCAAAAATAGAAATACTCATAATAAAAATTCATAAAACATACAAGTGTTATACATCGGCTTAAAGATGAACTTCTTGTTAATTCAACCTCGGTGTCAGATTTCAAAAAGGCTTTATGGCGAAACCATAACATGTGATTATCTGACAACAGTGCCCAGCACACAAAATATTACAAACAGTTACCAGCCAAGTATTGGAGTTACAAAAGTCAGAAATAGCGATAAAATTCATCACTTACTTTTGATGATCTTCATATGTTTGCACTCACAAGACTCCCAGTTTCACAATAAATGTTTGTTTTATTTGATAAAGTCCCTCTTTATATCCAAAAACCTCAGTTTTGTTGGCGTGTTTTGTTCAGTAATCCAATGGCTCAAAAGCAGTCACAACAGGCAGATGAAAAATCCAAATAGTATCAGTAAAGTTCATAGAAACATGTCAAACGATGTTTATAATCAATCCTCAGGTTGTTTTTTAGTCATAATAATCAATAATATTTCAACCGGACAATAGCTTCGTTAATATAAAAGAAAAACAAGAAAGGTGTGCTTTCGGTCGTGCGCAGCAAACAGGTCTGGGGACTTTCCAGGGTCCACTCACTCAGTGGTCTTACTCCCTCATTTTTCAGAATACAGGCCTGAAACAATTTCTAAAGACTGTTGACATCTAGTGGAAGCCATAGGAAGTGCAATTTTAGTCCTAAGTCATGGGATACTGTATAGGCATTCAATATAAAACTACAAACATAAACAAATCCCATTTCCTGGATGGATTTTTCTCAGGTTTTCATCTGCCATATCAGTTCTGTTATACAGACCTTATTTTAACCGTTTTGGAAACTTTAGAGTGATTTCTATCCAAATGATATGCATATCCTAGGTTCTGGGCCTGAGTAGCAGGCAGTTTACTTTGGGCACGCTTTTCATCCGGAGGTGAAAATAATGCCCCCTGAGGTTAATAATCAAGTGTGCTATTGCTGAGCTGGAACAGATGTCTGCACCCACCATAGGTCAGGGATCAGTGGAGTGGATTGTTCTAAGCTTGTGGCTGTCTTGAACCCTAATGTTGGTTGTTATCAATCTTCGTCGCCACCTGCCCTGTCTGGATCTGCGAGGAGTAACAGCGTAATCTATGATGTTACCATGACAAAGACCAAAGCCAGTGGGAGTACCGTGGAGGACAGTGGTGTCTCTCTATCACCTGTGAAGGATATTTTAAGCGAACAAAAATAGTTTTACAAACAGTTGTTACAATGACACGAAATAGCTTCAAGTGTTTTGTCCAAAAACTGGTGGAGTCAGCTAATAAAATAATGGACGACCTGACCAGAGTGGTCCAGGATCTGAAGAACAGTTTGCAGTTCTCCCAGGGTCAGCTCGATGAGTTTAAACAGGAGAATGTCAAGATGACAGCAATCTGTATGTTATTGAGAGAGGACCTCAGTTCTGTATGTGAATCCATGATAACAGTGAGAAATCGGATTATCTCAAAGGACAATCAAGGTGGAACAACAATAGTTGTGGACAGAATTGCAGAATCTCCACATGAGACCTGGATGGTGGGAAATTATCTCGGAAAAACTCAAGATGGACCACAGGAAGATTGAGGTGGAGCACGCCCACAGGACTGGAAAACCCACCACCAACCCAGGTGACAGGCCCAGGCCGACAGTGGTCAGATGGTCAAGATAGTGGTCAAGTTCCTGAGGTTCAGGAAAGAGCCAAGAACTCGAGAGGAATGGATATATTCCTCAACAAGGACTATTTGAAGCTATCCTGAATCAGCGGAATGAATGCACACCTGATCACGCGTAACACTCTCACCTCTTCCCTTCGCTTGTGAACTTCAATGCACAACGCATCAGCGTGACCAGGCAAAAAAAACTTTCCAAGCCAAACCCCTACACACAGCCTACATCGGTGTCACCATATTAGCTAAAGTACTGTCATAGTCAGCATAGCTAATAGAACTAACGCGTTAGTAAACCCTCTACAATCATGCAGTAACATTACAGTGTGCAGTTACACATTACAGTAAGCAGTTACACCGGCGGGCCCTGGTGGCAATAAATTAGTAAAACCGAAAGCTTACCTTGACTTGGAAGAGTTCCAGTGTTGTGTTGGATAGTCAAATCAAATCCAATTTTATTGGTCACATACACATATTTAGCAGATGTTATTGCGGGTGTAGCGAAATGCTTGTGTTCCTAGCTCCAACAGCTCAGTAATATCCAACAATTCACAACAATCTAAAGTTAAAGAATGGAATTAGAAATATATTAGTGTTAGGACGAGGAATGTCGGAGTGGCATTGACTAAAATACAGTAGAATAGAATACATTATATACATACGAGATGAGTAAAGCAGTATGTAAACATTATTAAAGCGACTAGTTTTCCATTATTAAAATGATAATGATTCCATGTCTATGCAGCATCCTCTAAGGTGCAGGGTTAAGTAATCTGGTGGGAGCCGGCTATCAATGGCTATTTTATAGTCTGATGGCCTTGTAGCCTTTTATAGCCTTCTTCACCACAATGTCTGTGTGGATGGACCATTTCACATCGTCGGTGATGTGTACGCCACGGAACTTGAAGCTTTTCAACTTCTCCACTGCGGTCCTATCGATGTGGATAGGGGTGTGCTCTCTCTGCAGACTAGGATAGGGAGAGATTGAATATGTCCTTAAACACTCCAGTCAGCTGGTCGGCGCATCCTCTGAGGACGCAGCTAGGGATGCCGTCTGGGCCGGCAGCCTTGTGAGGGTTAACGGCCACTGAGAACGAAAGCCCGCAGTCCATGGGAGTTGGCCGCATCGGTGGCACTGTGTTATCCTCAAAGTGGGCAAAGAAGGTGTTTAACTTGTCCGGGACCATGACGACTGTGTCCGCGGTGTGGCAGGTTTTCCCATTGTAATCCGTGATTGTCTGTAGACAATCGTCTCGTGTCTGAGCTGTTGAATTGCGACTCCACTTTTTCTCTGTACTGACGTTTTGCCTGTTTGATTGCCTTACGGAGGGAATAACTACACTGTTTGTATTCAACCATATTCCCAGTCACCTTGCCATGGTTACATGCGGTGGTTCGCTCTTTCAGTTTTGCACGAATGCTGCCATCTATCCACAGTTTCTGATTTGGGTAGGTTTTAATAGTCCCAGTGGGAACAACATCCACTATAACTTTCCTGATGAACACAATCACTTTCTCAGTGTCTGAGACTACCCGGAACATTTCTCAGTCAGCGTGATCAAAACAATCTTGAAGCATGGATTCCGATTGGTCCGACCAGCGTTGAATAGACCTTAGCAGGGGTACTTCCTGTTTGAGTTCCTGCGAATAGGAAGGGATAAGCAAAATGGAGTCATGCATCCCGGAAGTTGGAGTAGCAGTGGTCAAGTGTTTTATTAGCGTGAGTACTACAGTCAATGTGTTGATAGAACTTTGGTAGAGTTTTCCTCAAATTTGCTTTGTTAAAATACCCAGCTACAATAAATGCAGCCTCAGGATATGTGGTTTCCAGTTTGCATAAAGTCCAGTGTAGTTATTGAGGGCCAATGTGGTATCGGCTTGAGGGGGAATATACACGGCTGTGACTATAACCAAAGAGAATTCTCTTGAGAGGTAATACGGTCGGCATTTGATTGTGAGGTTTTCTAGGTCGGGTGAACGTTACCACAATCACAACATTATCACAATCACACCATGAGTAGTAAATCATGAAGCATACACCCCCGGCTTTCTTCTTCCCGGAGAGTTCTTTATTCTTGCCTGCGCAATGTACTGAGAACTCAGCTGGCTGTACGGGGACAGTATATCTGGAGAGAGCTACGATTCCGTGAAACAGGGTATGTTACAGTCCCTAATGTCTCTCTGGAAGGAGATCCTTGCTCTGAGCTCATCTACTTTATTGTCCAGAGACTGAATATTACCGAGTAATGTACTTGGATGTGGTGGATGGTGTGCACACCTCTTGAGTCGGACTAGAAGTCTGCTCCGAATACCTCTTCTCTGCCGGCGTCGTCTTGGAGCAGCGTCTGGGAAAAGTTCAATTGCCCTGGGGGGGGGTACAAACAAAGGATCCAATTCGGGAAAGTCATATTCCTGGTCGTAATGCTGGTGAGTTACTGCCGCTCTAATATTCAAAAGTTCTTTCCGGCTGTATGTAATAACATAACAATCTTGCTAGACTAATAATGTAATAAATAACATACAAAAAAAAAAAATACTGCAAGCTTTTTGCTTCTGTCAGCGCCATCAAAGCCATCTAGCTAACATATCATCCGTCTGTTTGAGCGGGGTATTTTAGTAAGGGAAACTGAAAGTGAAAAAAAAATACACTTTCTGTTTTGCTTCTCCTTCATTTTGGTAGAAATGTATTTGTTTAAAATTGTTAAACTATTGTCTTTCTCTTTCTTTGAGTCAACAACTCACCACATTTTATGAATGGCAGTACTATCTAGCTTTAGCTTATGCTTTCAGTACTAGATATAAGGGCACAAGGTGAGACCCAGATGCAGACACAGGAGGCAGATGGTTAGAGTCTTTGTAGTTTATTTATAATCCAAATGAGTAGGTAGGAGCATGGTCGTGGACAGGCAAAAGGTCAAAACCAGATTCTGAGTCAAAGAAGTAAAGAATGGCAGACAGGCTCGATGTCAGGGCAGGCAGAAGGGTCAGGCAGGCGGGTACGGAGTCCAGAAAAAACAGGCAAGGGTCAAAACCGGGCAGACTAGAAAAAAGGAGCACGGGAAAACAGCCCTGGTTGACTTGAGAACATACAAGACGAACTGGCACATCTGAGCTACCCGTCTGCCCAGCGCCGCCAGTCTGCCAGGGGCCTCCAGTGTCGCCAGTCAGCCAGGGAACGCCAGTGCCGCCAGTCAGCCAGGGGCCGTCAGTGCCCCTCAGCCCAGAGCTTCCGCCCCTCTGTCCAGAGCTTCCGCCCCTCTGTCCCGAGCTGCCCCTCAGTCCAGTGGGGTCATTTAGAGGGGTCGCCGTGGTTAGGAGGCCACGGAAGCAGACAATAAGGCGGACTAAGACAATGGTGAAGTGGGGACCGCACCCTTTTCTTGTTTTGTTGTTTTTGTTAAGTTTCACTATTAATAAATGATGTGGAACTCAACATTCGTTGCGCCTTGGTCCGTGTCTCTACAAAAAGCCATGACCAGGAACGGATTAAATGGAATCAAACACATGATTTCCATGTGTTTGATACCATTCCATTCACTCCATTCCATAATTTTTCATTTTTATGAGCTATCCTCCCCTCACCAGCCTCCTGTGATCTATAGATTAGTTGACCTATCCCACTAAGCAGAACTCAGACATGCTGATATAAATAGGCCTGCCAGCCTGTGAGACTTAGGCACCATCTGCTGTTTTTCTTTTTTATAACATCAACATTACAGTTCGTAAAGTAGGGTATGGTATGGACGCATGATCAATGATGAAATCATATATGACATAGTCATTGTGCGTTTTTGTTCTTCAAAAGTTAAAATAATGTCGACTTCTTTTGAAGTTGCATATGTTCATAGGTGGACATATTGTACATGGTTTGTCGTAAAATCACGGCCATTGTCTTTCATCCGGCAAGAGATGACTCCCATTGAAAAAGCATTGGCTACATCCAGAATTTTCCGACACAAAATCTTAATGGGCCACCCATAAGATAGTCAGTGACGGAGAGAAAGAGGTTGAGTGTAAGAGGGTTAGAGGTAAATGAAGGGAGAGAGAAAGATTAAGGAAAGGGGAGAAAAGAGTTAGAAAAATGGTGTGTGTGGTGTGTTATAGAGATTGAGTTCCAGATAGAGGTATATATTGCTCCTAATATATTTGTCCACATCTTACATCACCGAAAGCTGTTTATGTTTTTCTCTCTCTAATTTCTCTTCTATATCTCCCTTCTTATTCTTCTTTCTCGTGACGCACACCATGTTTTTTTTGGGGGGGGGGTTAATTACCTTGTGTGTTAATTGTGGATTTTTTTTATTTTTTTTATTTCACCTTTATTTAACCAGGTAGGCAAGTTGAGAACAAGTTCTCATTTACAATTGCGACCTGGCCAAGATAAAGCAAAGCATTAAAGCAAAGCAAAAAATAAAATAAAAACAGTAGGGAAAGAGGTAGTTGTTTGGGCTAAATTATAGGTGGGCTATGTACAGGTGCAGTAATCTGTGAGCTGCTCTGACAGTTGGTGCTTAAAGCTAGTGAGGGAGATAAGTGTTTCCAGTTTCAGATATTTTTGTAGTTTGTTCCAGTCATTGGCAGCAGAGAACTGGAAGGAGAGGCGGCCAAATAAATAATTGGTTTTGGGGGTGACCAGAGAGAAAATCAGCTCAAACCAACCACCAGAGGCCACGGCAACTAATTGTCTCAACACATAAATTACTGAGCCTTTTATTTCTCCTTTCTGTGAACACATATGTACAGCTTTTCACCGAACCCTTGTCAGTCAGAGCTGGTAGACTGGCTGTTTTGTTGTTGTTGTTGAATCGCATTGTTCTGCAGCTGAATGGTTGTTGCTCTTGTGTTTGTATACAGTGGGGCAAAAAATGATTTAGCCAGCCACCAATTGTGCAAGTTCTCCTACTTAAAAAGATGAGAGAGGCCTGTAATTGACTTCATAGGTACACTTCAACTATGACAGACAAAATGAGGGGAAAAAAATACAGAAAGTCACATTGTAGGATTTTTAATTAATTTATTTGCAAATTATGGCAGAAAATAAGTATCTGGTCACCTACAAACAAGCAAGATTTCTGGCTCTCACAGACCTGTAAATTCTTTAAGAGGCTCCTCTGTCCTCCACTCGTTACCTGTATTAATGGCAGCTGTTTGAACTTGTTATCAGTATAAAAGATACCTGTCCACAACCTCAAACAGGCACACTCCAAGCTCCACTATGGCCAAGACCAAAGAGCTGTCAAAGGACACCAGAAACAAAATTATAGACCTGCACCAGGCTGGGAAGACTGAATCTGCAATAGGTAAGCAGCTTGGTTTGAAGAAATCAACTGTGGTAGCAATTATTAGGAAATGGAAGACATACAAGACCACTGATAATCTCCCTCGATCTGGGGCTCCACGCAAGATCTCACGCCGTGGGGTCAAAATGAACACAAGAACGGTGAGCAAAAATCCCAGAACCACACGGGGGGACCTAGTGAATGACCTGCAGTGAGCTGGGACCAAAGTAACAAAGCCTACCATCAGTAACACACTACGCAGCCAGGGACTCAAATCCTGCAGTGCCAGACGTGTCCCCCTGCTTAAGCCAGTACATGTCCAGGCTCGTCTGAAGTTTGCTAGAGAGCATTTGGATGATCCAGAAGAAGATTGGGAGAATGTCATATGGTCAGATGAAACCAAAATATAACTTTTTGTAAAAACTCAACTCGTCGTTTTTGGAGGACAAAGAATGCTGAGTTGCATCCAAAGAACACCATACCTACTGTGAAGCATGGAGGTGGAAACATCATGCTTTGGGGCTGTTTTTCTGCAAAGGAACCAGGACGACTGATCAGTGTAAAGGAAAGAATGAATGGGGCCATGTATCGTGAGATTTTGAGTGAAAACCTCCTTCCATCAGCAAGGGCATTGAAGATGAAACGTGGCTGGGTCTTTCAGCATGACAATGATCCCAAACACACCGCCTGGGCAACGAAGGAGGGGGTTCGTAAGAAGCATTTCAAGGTCCTGGAGTGGCCTAGCCAGTCTCCAGATCTCAACCCCATAGAAAATCTTTGGAGGGAGTTGAAAGTCCATGTTGCCAAGCAACAGCCCCAAAACATCACTGCTCTAGAGGAGCTCTGCATGGAGGAATGGGCCAAAATACCAGCAAGAGTGTGTGAAAACCTTGTGAAGACTTGCAGAAAACGTTTGACCTCTGTCATTGCCAAAAAAGGGTATATAACAAAGTATTGAGATAAACTTTTGTTATTGACCAAATACTTATTTTCCACCATAATTTGCATAATAACTTCATTAAAAATCCTACAATGTGATTTTATGGTTTTTTCCCCCTCATTTTGTCTGTCATAGTTAAAGTGTACCTATGGTGAAAATTACAGGCCTCTCTCATCTTTTTAAGTGGGAGAACTTGCACAATTGGTGGCTGACTAAATACTTTTTTGCCCCACTGTATGTGTATGTGTACAGCGCGTGGATGCATGTGTGTGTGTATGTATGTCTCATGCTGGTGTGTGTATGTTCTCTTCCAGGTGGAGTGCCCTAGGTCAGAGTGTTTTGAGTCTCTGTCTGCCATGGAGCTGGCTGAACAGATCACACTACTGGACCACATCGTCTTCAGGAGTATCCCCTATGAGTGAGTCTGTGAGTCTGTCACCAAAGTGACTAAAGTGATGATATCATTTCTTGTGATGATCTCATATCAGTATGTGTTGTCTCTCTATCAGGGAGTTCCTGGGGCAGGGCTGGATGAAGGTGGATAAGTCTGAGAGGACACCCTACATCATGAAGACCAGCCAGCACTTCAATGATGTGAGTTTGTGTGTGTGTGTCTTTACTTTATTTGGAGGCCTCCCACTGGGCAAAAACTGGGTGAATCAACTTGGTTTCCACATCATTTCAACCCCAAAAATCTATGTCATGACGTTGAATCAACTTGGAAAACTGATTGGACTTGCAAAAAGTCATCAATGTAAGGGCAGTATCCCCCCCCCCCCCAACTTTTAACCTACATCCAATGACATGGTGAAATTTTTTGTTGATTTCTTGTTGAATTTAGGTTAGTTGACAACTGAACCAAATGTAAATCAAAACGAGACGTTGAACTGACGTCTGTGCCCAGTGGGCTATACTTAAAGTGAGTGTGTCTCCTTTTTTCCTCTCTGCTTTCCACCCCCTGTCTCTTTCTCTCTCTCTCTGTCTTTCCCCTCTCACCCTTCTCTAGATGAGCAACCTGGTGGCGTCTCAAATCATGACCCATACTGACGTGGGCTCCAGGGCCAACTCTATTGAAAAATGGGTTGCTGTGGCCGACATCTGCCGCTGCCTCAATAACTACAATGGAGTCTTAGAGATCACCTCAGCTCTGAACCGCAGCGCCATCTACAGGTTGAAGAAGACATGGGCCAAAGTCTGCAAACAGGTGGGAAATTGTTCTAATTCTTTACCCTTCTCCAGAGGTCTGCACTCAATCACTCTCCCTTGCCCTTAGATCTACTAAGCTAACTGTCATTACGTATTATTGTTAATGTGATGACATGCTATTAATCGAATGATTAACTATGTTTAGAATTACGTGATTAAATTAATCAGGTAACCATTAACTCAGTAACCTGGGGCACCACGGGAAAAGTTTGTTTAAAGATGTAACGTTTCATCAGTCTCATTCTGAACGTCGGATAATTCGTAAATCTGCACAAACTCGGGGCTTTCCGTACCACACAAATTGAGTAGATTATTTATTTACTAACAAGGTAAATGGTAACATAGGATACACACACACACACACACACACACACACACACACACACACACACACACACACACACACACACACACACACACACACACACACACACACACACACACACACACACACACACACACACACACACACACACACACACACACACACACACACACACACACACACACACACACAGTCTAGGCTATTGATTAGAACCTAATACAATGGCAACAGGTCCCTAGCGGTCCAACACAATATGACACGTGTTACACAAGATGGAGATTTTAAAGAAAGAGAGAGAGAGAGAGAAAGAGAGAAAGTGCATGAGAGAAAAGCACACTTAGATACATTTGTAAACTATGCTTAGGTTAGCTCTAACACCTTGCCCCGAACTGTCACTCTTATGGGTCAGAATATATTTACATGTTGAAGGTCTCCATTGGGTATCTCTTCGTGGACCGAGTTCTGCTTAGTGGGATAGGTTTGGCCGACGCCCTTTTCTTTTGATGGCCGAGTCTCCTTCTTTACTGATTGTCCACACAATGTTCTTTCTCTTGGTTGTCTGTTGCCTAGTACTTGTTCTGTGAGAGTAGTCTTCTTAGGAGGCTAATCAGCTGTGTCAACGCTCCCAGCTTGGGTAGGAGGGCCGTGTAGACAACCAATGATTTGAAGAGATTAACCGGTTGGTCTTTCTTGAATTCACCTTCTCAGATACAGTACAGAATCGCTACTCCACCATGAACTTGATTTTTTTTGTCTTCAATCTTGTGTTGTGTTTCAGGGTCACGACTAGTCGTAAAACCTCGGCTGCAGCGCGTGGTAAACTTAGTCTGCATGTAAAATTCTTAACTCACATGTTTTATACCCTCGGGTCTAAAAGGGGCATTTCGGTCTTTATGACATGCTCTCTGGGTTTCCAGGTATTAGAACAAACCTTGCCTTGTAACGAGCTATGCTCCAGGAAACCCAGAGAACTTGTTATGAAGACGGAAACTAAAATCTCGTTTAGACAACTAAAATCACAGTTCATCGTTACAAAAACATTCTCTTTGATCTGGATATTTTCTACAAAATGCACAGTATGCAAACATTATGAAAACTGTTCAAGTTACAATGTTTTCATTATAACGTTGTCATGTAATTTATAATAACATAACAAAAACGACATTCATTTTTATATTCCATCTATCATTGTTACCACCATTTTGGCTGATGAAATATAATGTCCCGAAGTCCATTTATTGCATGTTACAGTTCTGAGGTAGATTCTCCATAAGGCACACACATTCCAGTATGTCACATTAGAGACAAGGAAGGAGTTGGGCTGCTGCCTTATAATTTACGATGGGCGTGTGGTTATAACCCCCCCCCCCCCCCATCAATCCCTCTATACATTTGAAGTCAGAAGTTTACATACACTTAGGTTAGAGTCATTAAAACAAATTTTTCAACCACTCCATGTAACGGTATTCGTCGTCTGAAGAAGAGGAATCATCGGACCAAAGCGCAGCGTGGTAAATGTTCATGCTTTCTTTATTAAAACTGAAAACTATAACAAAATAACAAAGGGAATAACCGAAACAGTCCTGAAAGGTGCAAAACACTAAACAGAAATGAACTACCCACAAAAACCCTGTGGGAAAAAAGCTACCTGTGGTTCCCAATCAGAGACAACGATAGACAGCTGTCCCTGATTGAGGACCATACCCGGCCAAAACAAAGAAATACAAAAACATTAAAAAAGGAACATAGAATACCCACCCAAATCACACCCTGACCAAACCAAAATAGAGACATAAAAAGCTCTAAGGTCAGTTAACAAATGATAGTTTTGGGAAGTCGGTTAGGACATCTACCTTGTGCATGACACAAGTCATTTTCCAAAAACTGTTCAGAGAGACTATTTCACTTATAACTCACTGTATCACAATTCCAGTGGGTCAGAAGTTTACATACACTAAGTTGACTGTGCCTTTAAACAGCTTGGAAAATTATGTCATGGGTTTAGAAGCTTCTGATAGGCTAATTGACATCATTTGAGTCAATTGGAAGTGTACCTGTGGACGTATTTCAAGCTCTACCTTCAAACTCAGTGCCTCTTTGCTTGGGAAAATTAAAAGAAATCAGTCAAGATCTCAGGAAAAAAATTGTAGACCTCCACAAGTCCGGTTCATCATTTGGGGGCAATTTCCAAACACCCGAAGGTACCACATTCATCTGAACAAACAATTGTATGCAAGTATAAACACCATGGGACCACACAGCCGCAATACCGCTCAGGATGAAGATGTGTTCTGTCTCCTAGAGATGCACGTACTTTACTGCGAAAAGTGCAAATCAACTCCGAACAACAGCAAAGGACCTTGTGAAGATGCTGGAGGAAACGGGTACAAACATATCTATATTCACAGTAAGATGAGCCCTATATCGACATAACCTGAAAGGCTGCTCAGCAAGGAAGAAGCCACTGCTCCAAAACCGCCATATAAAAGCCAGACTACAGTTTGCAACCCCACATGGGGACAAAGATCATACTTTTTGGAGAAATTTCCTCTGGTCTGATGAAACAAAAATAGAACTGTTTGGCCATAATGACCATCGTTATGTTTGGAGGAAAAAGGGGGAGGCTTGCAAGCCAAAGAACATCATCCCAACCGTGAAGCACAGGAGTGCAGCATCATGTTTTGGGGGTGATTTGCTCTAGGAGGGACTGGTGCTCTTCACAAAATTGATGGCGTCATGAGGGGGGAAATTATGTGCATATATGGAAGCAACATCTCAAGACATCAGTCAGGAAGTTAAAGCTTGGTTGCAAATGGGTCTTCTAAATGGACAATGAACCCAAGCATACATCCAAAGTTGTGGCAAAATTGCTTAAGGACAACAAAGCCAAGGTATTGGAGTGGCCATCACAAAGCCCTGACCTCAATCCTATCGAAAATTCGACAGAAATCCTATCGACAGAACTGAAAAAGCATGTGCGAGCAAGGAGGCCTGCAAACCTGACTCAGTTACACCAGCTCTGTCGGGAGGAATGGGCCAAAATTCACCCAATGTATTTTGAGAAGTTTGTTAAGGCTACCTGAAACGTTTGACCTAAGTAAAACAATTTAAAGGCAATGCTACCAAATACTAATTGAGTGTATGTAAACTTCTGACCCACTGGGAATGTGATGAAAGAAATAAAAGCTGAAATAAATCATTCGCTCTACTATTATTCTGACATTTCACATTCTTAAAATAAAGTGGCGATCCTAACTGACCTAAGATTTTTTTAAATTACTATAATTAAATGTCAGGAATTGTGAAAAACTGAGTTTAAATGCATTTGGCTAAAGTGTATGTGAACTTCCGACTTCAACTGTACCTCTCGCTCTCTGCGGGAGGGAGGAATATCTCTGTAGAACCGTGATCCTTTGGAACCTGATCCTCACAGGCCAGTCGTGACACTAACATATTGCATTTTTTTAAATGGTCATAAAATTGATAATTTAGCCATTTGATATTAAATTATATAAACAAACATTTTACAATTATTTTGTAAAACATTGAATTTGGCCTTTACTGCTATTGCCCATATAAATGCATTGAATAACACATTTGTACATGACAAAACAGACAGTCAAAAAATAAATCATATGGAATAAGGTTTTGATGTGTCTGTCCTATATCTGAGCGATATAAGAAAACTCAGGGATACATTTTTTTTTAAAGACGTTTTTCTTCAAGGCACTTTTTACCCCCTATACACGTTGTGCCATTTTTGCATCCCTGTACGGGGTTAACATCAGACGACTCCCCTGAAGCCGGTGTACGTTGTCGAACAACTCTGTGGTTGTGAAAGTCTCGCCTTTTGATGTTGCTGACTTATTAAATTGTAGTGCAAACGGTTCGGATTTTACAGACAAGTTTGTGAAGATTTTCATGTCCGGATCCTCTCATGTGTAGAAAACACAGCTTTCACAAGCCCCATGTTATGGAATAGGTGCAAGCTTTATATCAGCGGAAAGAAGGGATTGGGCTGCAGCCACTACAATAAGGTAAGTCTCTAGCATAAGCACATGGAATACTATCCAATATTCAAAATGGTATCACTGTGTGACGCACGGGCACGTCAATCAACTTTATGCATTGGATTGGTGCAAGCATGGCTGGAGGGAGTTCCCACCATATTCCTCACCAACACTGCATTATTTTTAAATCCATGAAGGGAAGTGTACGAGTGCACACTTCGGGAGAAAGGGAGAGCAATTTAATACATTTTTTGCTAATAAAGCTTTGTTGAAGATCTGTTCTCAGATCTAATAGCGGTACACGGGGAAAGCTCCCCAGTATCCACTGGGAAGACTGGGTGGAGCTAAACACTTAGGCGTTAGCGAAAGGGGTAGAGGTGAGGGGTTGATTTCAGACCCTTATGAAAGTAGTTTGAGAATGAAACATTGCTAAATAAGATCCATTCAATTGTTGAAAGCATCAAGAATACAAGTGTGCAAGAGTTTTATTTTTTTGTATTTGTTGATTTTAAACCAGACACGTTAAAACATGGTTGTGTTTGGTTTTGACAGACTAAAGCCCTGATGGACAAGCTGCAGAAGACTGTGTCGTCTGAAGGGAGATTCAAAAACCTGAGGGAAACCCTGAAAAAGTGAGACACAAATCTTATTGATGAAAACTTTATTTTCAGTGAGGGAGGTGTGACCCAGAATATTTTGTCCCTAAACTCTCTTCTTGTCTCCCTCCTACTTTTCTCTTCCCCAGTTGTAACCCTCCCAGTGTGCCCTACCTGGGTATGTACCTGACTGACCTAGCCTTTATCGAGGAAGGAACACCTAACTTCACTGAGGAGGGCTTGGTCAACTTCTCCAAGATGAGGATGGTAAACACACACACACATGCACTCTGTATTTTCTCTCTGCATTGTTGGGAAGGGCCAGTAAAAGTAAGAATTTCACTGTTAGTCTACCCCGGTTGTTTACGATGTATGTGACAAATAACATTTTATTTGATTTGACACACATTGTATTCCAATGTGAAACCACTTTCATCCCATTGTATTCCAATGTGAAACCACTTTCATCCCATGAAACCACTTTCATCCCATAAACCACTTTCATCCCATAATACAGCATGAACATGTTCAGTGAAGCTGCAGCACTGCTGTTTCCATTGATCTGCCATAGATTTAATTGAGTTCTGAGATATGTGATGAAGAGCTGTGATGTAAATGCTGTGTGTCCTAGATCTCCCACATCATCCGAGAGATCCGCCAGTTCCAGCAGACACCCTACAGGATAGAACACCAGCCTAAGGTACGCCTACTTACTAGACACTTTTTATATTGCCAATGGCTATTTTCCTAGTCTTCAGTGTGTACCCCTTCCCTCTATCCAGGTGACTCAGTACCTGTTGGACAAGACTCTGATCATGGATGAGGACACTCTCTATGACCTCTCTCTTAAGATAGAGCCCCGCCTACCGGCCTGAGGGACAGTCACTGCGAGCAACGGGACCCTGGCAACCCTGTCCCTCTATGTGGGCAACACGCCTGCATACCTGGGATAATGAACGACAAAGAGAGAGTGGATTATTGAAGAGATAGAGAGAAAAAGAGAGCGAGAGAGAGAGAGAGAGAATTGAGAAGGAACATAGGAAGAAAATCCTTGTTGTTTTTAGGCGATGATGGGGTGATCTTTTGAATGTGTTTTCTGCGAGGAAGGGTAGACAGGAAGTGAGGTGTCATTGTGTGACCTCATCATCCCTCTCCCAGGGCGTGACATCATTGACGTGAAACATGGTTCTTCTGCCAGCAGATCAAATCAGAGTTGGTGGAGATTGATCAATCTTTGGGAAAATCTCAAATGGCACCCTGTTCCCCATGTAGGACTGTAGTATTTAGGGAATAGGTTGCCATTGAGACACTTTTTTGTCTTTGAAAATTTTTAAAAGGTGTATCGTAAGGAGATGAAATGTAGCATGTATAGCTCTAAGAGTCTGGACTTGTGTATGTTACGCTGTGCTGCTTTACTGTGCCATGTCCTTGAGCTGAAGCACCCATGCTTTCACACCAAATGGTGATCACTTGACTTTGCATGATCCTAACTGGGGTTTTAGTGTTTATTTGGCCTTGGTCCTGACCCCTGCATGTTAACATGCTTCACTCTCTTTGGTCTCTGAAGACTACACAACCACTATGCATCCCCATCCACCAATCATAAATCACTTTATTAGGAGGGTCGGACGGAATCTATGAGGGTAGAGTTTCAAACACACCTGCCGGAATTAACTCATACATTACTACTACTACACATACTAAATAGTGGTAAATAGAAAATCCTTTTAAGATTCAGTCTGACTGTGGTAATGAGAAACTAAGTGCTTCAAAATGAATTTCGATTTAGAAACTGGGCGGCAGGTACTGTAGCCAACTGGGTGGCAGGTAGCCTAGCGGTTAGTGCTTTGTGCCAGTAACTGAAAGGTCGCTTGTTAGAATACCTTAGCCAACAATCTGTTGATGTTCCCTTGAGCAAGACACTTAACCCTATTTTGTTCCAGGGGCGCCGTACTACTATGGCTGACCTTGTAAAACAACACATTTCACTGCACCGAACAGGTGTATGTGACAATAAAGTAAATAAATTAAAAAAGCTTAATTTGTAATAGTTTACCATTTATGTGCATCGTGTTGTTGAAATTGCTCTTCATAAATACTGAAATATTAATCTACAAACTGGTGACCGGTATCTGACATAATACAGTTTAGTCTGGTACTCCACATTCAGGCAAACGTTTTGATGTCTAATATCTTGTAAGCTCCACTAATTCTGTGGTTTGTCCATTTGAATGATGAGAATTAGACGCTTCAAATGTGCCTTTATTATTATTTTTTTCTGTAGGTAGATTCTCAGTCCTCTATATATTCTAACAACAATACCAATCAATTCAGATGAACAAGTCATATTTCCCCCTCTTAAAATATTTTGTTGTCAAGTTAGCAAATTTCCATCTGTGGCATTCTTTGGTGAAGGTTGTAGATCCCTAATAATAATAATGTATCTGCTCATTCAGATGGTATGGAATCATTGGGTAAATATCAATTGTTATTCCTTCATTCCTCAAATCCTAATCTCCTTCTCAAAGCACTTTGTAGCAAAAGATCCTCCTCTCAGAAGGAGGCAAGGAGAAATGACAAGGATATAATTATGTAGAACTACATATAATTGAATAGGATCTCTTTGGGATCAAGGATATACAATTGAGATTCAGCCATATAAAACTATTGTACTGCCATGGAGTGAGGGTGGTTAAAGAGAAGTGACTTTATGTCCCTCTAGTGGCCCCAACATTCCCATGCTTTATCTGACAACAACACTTGTAGCACGTTCAGCAGGGCCTGTTCACAGCTTTTACAATAACCACTCCTTATGCAGTTTCATGAGCATGTGGTCCTGTTGCAGTTTGCTCCTAATTGAAAAATGAAAACCCAGCAAACAAATGTTGGTTCCCAGAACGATGTGGGAAAGTCATTTTTCAAATAACCAAAGGAGAACCTCAAGGGAACACTATGGGGACATTATGAGCTAGCTGGGAATCCTTTGTTGTCCTCACACATTTAATTTTGTCTTCAGCTTCATTGGCTTTACATGGTCACTTGAGTGTTCTAGTCTAGTCTGTATGAGTCTGACAGTAGCTGTCTGCATGAAGCGATAGAGGTTGCTTTAGAGGTTACATACAGTTAATGCAGCTCTTGAGTTCCGATCATGGAATTCCGAACTCATCAGTACATCTTTACTTGGATTAAAACATATATATTTTACATTTTAGTCATTTAGCAGATGCTCTCATCCAGAGCAACTTACATTAGTGCATTCATCCCATACATCTTTTTTTCTCAATATATTTAACTTTGATGTACATACATTTACATCTTTGTTAAAATGCATGTAATGTCTTAACATTTATTCCAGAGATGCATGTACATGCATTTGCATCTTTGTTAAAGTGCATGTAATGCCTGACAATTCCAGAAATGCATAACTATGACATCTAGTCGACAGGGTGGCCAAAGTTGTTCCTAATTCGGCATATAACATAGTTTGTCCCTTCAGAGGATTCTTAAATTACTCTTTACGTGTTGATCAATGGAGAATTTGCCACCAAGCCAAAACTTTGGCATTAGCTAGGTTTCAATCCAATTGGCAACAGATTTCCATGTGAATATTATAAAATCGACGTAAAGAAAATATGTGCATTTTCCCACCAGCGGTGTGTTTCCACCAAACAGACTTGTGGCGTATAAAAATCAGTGAATGATGACGTAGTGCACACAAAATGTACTTTTTCGCTTAAGTTTACATGTACCGAATAAAAATCTACAGTTCAACGTGTTTCCATTGCATTTTCAACTCTACCAATAGTTTCCTCACAAAAGCTGTGTGCCTACTTTGGTCTTCGCACATGCACTCTAGCCAACAGTTCGTAGATACAGTGCGGGTAGGCTAGTCTACATGATGAGATTATTATGGATAAGAGCGAGAATATTTGTATTTGTCAAACGGCAGTCAAGCATCGATCATCATGTCACCTGAATCAGACCCTCAATATTTATTGGAAAGAAACATCAAGATTACTGTCACCACCCTGTGAAGATCATCATAAATGATTTCATCTGTAGCCTTATAAACTGCATGCTTTCCGGAGTCGTAGTGGGAGGACCACACACCATATTATTGCGTGACTCCAAGTTTACTTCAATTTGATTGTTATTATATATCAATATTTGCGCATAAAGGCGGTTCCACTGCCATGTCACGCATAATTCATTTTACAGACACAAAAATATCCCACCAACGAACACATTTTCTGTCGGCATTTATAAAACTGAACCATCAGTTTCCATCACCGCTGTCTTGATTTTTTTTATATACGGTATGACTATACTCGTATAAAAACTGTGGATGCGAATGTGGTTAGTGATGTCATTTAAATTATGGTTTAAAAAAAACATTTGATTTCACCCCAAAAACTTCTGTCATATTCAACTTCATTAAAAAAAATGTGACTATATAGTCGTGCCTCTCTTCAGCTTGAAAAGAAATCACTACCTGACCGATAATGTAACATTTTTGTCGTAATTCTTGTGGTAATTTAAAATGCATTTTTGTGCTGTTAATATGTGTCAAGTACAATAAAAATACATTCTGACAAAATATATTGTAGCCTATTTGAGGATCTGGAGGAATGTGTTTTTATTTAACCAGGTAAGTTGACTGAGAACACATTCTCATTTACAGCAACGACCTGGGGAATATTTACAGGGGAGAGGAGGGGGGATGAATTATCCAATTATAAACTGGGGATGATTAGGTCACTGTGATGGTATGAGAGCCAGACTGGGAATTTAGCCAGGACACTGGGATTGACACTACTCTTACGATAAGTGCCATGGGTTCTTTAGTGACCACAGCGAGTCAGGACACCCATTTAAAGTCCTATCCAAAAGATGGCACGCTACACAGGGCAACGTCCCCAATCACTGCCCTGGGGCATTGAGATATTTCTTTAGACCAACCCTGCTTAGCTTCAGAAACAAACCAGCAGTGGTATGCAGAGTGGTATGCCACTGGAGGCATGGCCTTGGGTTAGAGCTCTTTGGGCTACCAATGAGAGAAAGTGTCATACCAGCTCATGTGTGATCTTGTACTCTGTCAATAAAGGTTGAGCTTGTACACTGCCAGTTCTGCCGTCTTAATGAAACTGACATACAGTGCCTTCAGAAAGTATTCATGCCCCTTTAATTATTCAACATTTGTGTTAGTCTGAATTCAAACTGGATTTAAAAAATAACAAAGTGAAAGCATGTTTTAGAAATGTTTGCAAATTTATTGAAATGTCTCATTTACGTAAGTATTCCCACCCCCTGAGTCAATACTTTGCAGAAATACCATTGGCAGCAATTACAGCTGTGTCTTTCCGGTTAAGTCTATAAGAGCTTTCCACACCTGGATTGTGTCAAATTTGCCAATTATTCTTTTCAAAATTCTTCAATCTCCGTCAAATTGGTTGTTGATAGTTGCTAGAAAGCCATTTTCAAGTCTTTCCATAGATTTTCAAGTAGATTTAAGTCAATACTTGTAACTGTTCATGGTAAATAACTCCATTTCAGATTTGGCCTTGTGATTAGGTTATTGTTCTGCTGAAAGGGGAATTCATCTCACAGTGTCTGGTGGAGAGCAGACTGAACCAGGTTTTCCTCTAGAATTTTGCCTGTGCTTAGCTCCATTCCGTTCCGTTTTTCCGAACTCTCCAGTTCTTAACGATTACCCATAACATGATGCTGCTGCCAATATACTTGAAAATATGGAGAGTGGTGTGTGGTATTGGTTTTGTATCCAATTTGTAAGTCGCTCTGGATAAGAGCGTCTGCAAAATGACTTAAATGTAAATGTATTCAAAACAAAAAGGGAATTGCTTTGTCACATTTATTGCAATATTACTTTACTGCCTTGTTGCAAACAGGATGGATGTCTTGTAATATTTGTATTCTTTACAGGCTTCCTTCTTTTCACTCTGTCAATTTTACCTTTATTTAACTAGGCTTAAGAATAAATTCTTATTTTCAATGACAGCCTAGGAACAGTGGGATTAACTGCCTGTTCAGGGGCAGAATGACAGATGACCATGTTAGCTCAGGGATTTGAACTTGAAACCTTCTGGTTGCTAGTCCAATGCTCTAACCACTAGGCTACCCTGCCGCCCCAATTTGATTAGTACTGTGGAGTAACTACAATGTTGTTGATCCATTCTCATTATTCTCCGATCAGATCCATTAAATGATGTAACTGTTTTAAGCCACCACTGGTCTCATGGTGAAATCCCTGAGCAATTTCCTTATTCCTTGATACATCATCCATAGTGTAATGAATAACTTCACCATGCTCAAAGG
Organism: Oncorhynchus gorbuscha; assembly: GCF_021184085.1. Classification (NCBI taxonomy): domain Eukaryota; kingdom Metazoa; phylum Chordata; class Actinopteri; order Salmoniformes; family Salmonidae; genus Oncorhynchus; species Oncorhynchus gorbuscha. The sequence continues at coordinate 35,993,886 of NC_060176.1, read as the reverse complement.
GTTATTCTACGTCTGCTTTTTAAAAATGTTGAATCATCTACCAATAGTTGCCCTTCTTTGCGAGGCATTGGAAAATTTCCCTGGTCTTTGTGGCTGAATCTGTGTTAGAAATTCTCTACTCGACTGCGGGACCTTGCAGATAATTGTACGTGTGGGGTACAGAGATGAGGTAGTCAATCCAAAAATCATGTTTTTACACTATTATTGCACACAGAGTGAGTCCATGTGACTTACAGTGAGGCAAAAAAGTATTTAGTCAGCCACCCATTGTGCAAGTTCTCCCACTTAAAAACATGAGAGGCCTGTAATTTTCATCATAGGTACACTTCAACTATGACAGACAAAATGAGGGGGAAAAAATCCAGAAAATCACATTGTAGGATTTTTAATGAATTTATTTGCAAATTATGGTGGAAAATAAGTATTTGGTCACCTACAAACAAGCAAGATTTCTGGCTCTCACAGACCTGTAACTTATTCTTAAAGAGGCTCCTCTGTCCTCCACTCGTTACCTGTATTAATGGCACCTGTTTGAACTTGTTGTCAGTATAAAAGACACCTGTCCACAACCTCAAACAGGCACACTCCAAACTCCACTATGGCCAAGACCAAAGAGCTGTCAAAGGACACCAGAAACAAAATTGTAGATCTGCACCAGGCTGGGAAGACTGAATCTGCAATAGGTAAGCAGCTTGGTTTGAAGAAATCAACTGTGGGAGTAATTATTAGGAAATGGAAGACACACAAGACCACTGATAATCTCCCTCGATCTGGGGCTCCAGGCAAGATCTCACCCCGTGGGGTCAAAATGAACACAAGAACGGTGAGCAAAAATCCCAGAACCACACGGGGGGACCTAGTGAATGACCTGCAGAGAGCTGAGACCAAAGTAACAAAGCCTACCATCAGTAACACACTCCTCCGCTAGGGACTCAAATCCTGCAGTGCCAGACGTGTCCCCCTGCTTAAGCCAGTACATGTCCAAGCCCATCTGAAGTTTTCTAGAGAGCATTTGGATGATCCAGAAGAAGATTGGGAGAATGTCATATGGTCAGATGAAACCAAAATATAACTTTTTGGTAAAAACTCAACTCGTCATGTTTGGAGGAAAAAAAGAATGCTGAGTTGCATCCAAAGAACACCATACCTACTGTGAAGCATCGGGGTGGAAACATCATGCTTTGGGGCTGTTTTTTTGCAAAGGGACCAGGACGACTGATCCGTGTAAAGGAAAGAATGGGGCCATGTATGGTCCTTCTGTAGCTCAGTTGGTAGAGCATGGCGCTTGTAACGCCAGGGTAGTGGGTTCGATTCCCGGGACCACCCATACGTAGAATGTATGCACACATGACTGTAAGTCGCTTTGGATAAAAGCGTCTGCTAAATGGCATATATTATTATTATTATATTATTATTATATTATGTATCGTGAGATTTTGAGTGAAAACCTCCTTCCATCAGCAAGGGCATTGAAGATGAAACGTGACAATGATCTATCAGCATGACAATGATCCCAAACACACGAAGGAGTGGCTTCGTAAGAAGCATTTCAAGGTCCTGGAGTGGCCTAGCCAGTCTCCAGATCTCAACCCCATAGAAAATCTTTGGAGGGAGTTGAAAGTCCGTGTTGCCCAGCAACAGGCCCAAAACATCACTGCTCTAGAAGAGATCTGCATGGAGGAATTGGCCACAATACCAAAAACAGTGTGTGAAAATCTTGTGAAGACTTACAGAAAACGTTTGATCTCTGTCATTGTAAATAATAAAAATAAAAATACGTGCCAATTAGCAGACGCTTTTATCCAAAGCGACTTACAGTCATGTGTGCTTACATTCTACGTATGGGTGGTCTCGGGGATTGAACCCACTACCCTGGCGTTACAAGCGCCATGCTCTACCAACTGAGCTACAGAAAGACCATTGCCAACAAAGGTATCATTGCCAACAATAACAAAGTATTGTGATAAACTCTTGTTATTGTTATGGTACCTCCGGTACCTCACCTTCTTGTAGGGGACCAGCTACCACCGGCCTGAGGAGATACAAATGAAATGAGGGGTTAATGCGATAGTAAGAGGGAAGTTGCAATCTATAACACACCTCGTTTATCCTCCTCAGGACTTTGAATGGCCCCACACACTGCGGCCCCAGCTTTCGTCAGGGCAGGCGTAGGGGCAGGTTTCGTGTCGAGAGCCAAATCCTGTCCCCTGGTGCGAACACAGGGGCCTCACTGCGGTGGCGGTCAGCGCTCTTCTTCTGCCGTTCACTGGCCTGCTTGAGAGAGTCCTGGACTGCCCGCCAGGTCTCTCTAGAGCACTGTACCCACTCCTCCACCGCAGGAGCTTCGGTCTGACTCTGATGCCACGGAGCCGGGTCCGAAGTGTGTCCTCTCCGGCCACAATAGGTGCAGGAGGAGCCTCCTCCTCCGGTCCCCCTAGATGCAGCTCCTCCCAACTCCATCGGAGTTGGAGCGGGAGGGCTGGGAGGTGGAATTGACAGGACCCCCTCTGAATGCCCGCGGGCAGCTAGCAGGTTGTCAAGTCGGATCGAAATGTCTATAAGTTCATCGAGGGAGAGTGTGGTGTCCCAACAAGCTAGCTCCCGGCGGATGTCCTCCCGGAGGCTGCATCGGTAATGGTCCATCAGGGCCCTGTCATTCCACCCCGCACCAGCAGCCAAGGTCTGGAACTCTAACGCGAAGTCCCGCGCTCTCCTCGTCTCCTGTCTGAGGTGGAACAGTCGCTCACCTCCGGTGGGTGGTCGAACACAGCTCGAAAACGGCGGGTGAACTCCGGGTAGTGGTCCCGAGCCGAGTCTGGGCTGTTCCAGACAGTGTTGGCCCAGTCCAGGGCCCTACCCGACAAACAGGAGACGAGGAGGCTCACACTTTCCTCACCCGAGGGAGTCGGATGCACGGTAGCCAGGTAGAGCTCGAGCTGGAGCAAAAATCCCTGGCACCCAGCCGCCGCTCCATCGTACTCCCTCGGGGGGGGGGGGGGGGGGTGAGACACAATGTGCTGGACCCAGACGATGACATGGGAGGAGTGGGTTGCGTCGTCTGTGGGGGAGCTGGGGTGGACGTCAGTAGACCACTCCTCTCCCATCGCTCCATCCTCTCCAACAGCTGGTCCAACGCTGAACCGATCCGATGGAGGACAGCTGGATGATGATGGATGCGCTCCTCCATTGTTGGGAGAGGGGTGATCGCTGCTTCTGCTGACTCCATTCTTTGGGTGCGGGCTTCTGTTAAGGCTTCTAGGAAGAGTCAGGCGCAGAGAGCAGGTTTAGTTACGAATGTGGATCTTTATTCTCTGTGTGTGTCTCTGTCTGTTTGTTTCAGTCTCTCTGTGTTTGCCTCTGTGTGTGTGTGTCTCTCTTTCTCTCTGTCTCTCTATGTGTGTGTGTGTGTTTATCTCTCTGTGTGTCTCTCTCTCTGTGTGTCTCTCTCTCTTTCTCTCTCTCTCTGTGTGTCTCTCTCTGTGTGTATCTCTCTCTCTCTCTCTGCGTGTCTCTATCTTAATGTGTGTTTATCTCTCTGTGTGTCTCTGTGTGTCTCTCTATGTGTGTCTCTCTCT